>NW_027181881.1:13339407-14061907 GCF_029961685.1 Aristolochia californica
CAAGGGTTAAAGGTTTAATCTAGCAACAACCTTAAGAGTTAGAGAGATCGATGAAACTAAATAACACAAGCACAAATGGCTGCATTTAATTTATTCCAATGTTCTTCTTATGATTTAATAATTCCTGATGCAGAAAATCATCTAATCTCAATTGCTTCACAATTTAGAGAGATCAAACAATTACAGATTGGACATCTAACCTAGCAATAGATTGCACCGAGTAATAAACTAGTAGACCTCGTAGTGATTAAATGAGACAATCATGAAAGAAAATTATAGAAGAACATCGGATACTCAAAACATAAATTGAAAGATGAAATCAAATCAGATGTCACAGTTGTATTGATTCTGATGGCTCCAGTTTCCTTTGACCAAGTCTGAAAGTTTAGCCACACAGGGCTATGAAGAAAACTGAGGGAAAAACTAGTGAAAAGAGGAAAAAAATCCGGAGAGGAGACCAAGAGGGGGAGTCCTTCCGAACTCCCTTTGTTCCTCTTTTTATTTTCCCCCTTTTTCTTGTTCCTTGGTTTAGGGTTTTTTCTAGCATCTGGTCTAGTCCAGGACGTCATAGTGCACATTCTGTGACTTCAAGGCCAATTTCGACCTAGATTCAACCAGTATCTCTCAAAATTCTAAATATTAAAGTTGTATAAAGTTTTCTTGGCGTTCCATAGCATCTTGAATCATCTCAATCAAAGCTCGGATGAGAGATTTATGCCCAGATTACGAAGCAATGTTGAAATTGTTCAGAATCGCCCAATTAACTTTGTTTTACTCTTAACACCTCCATTTGCATCCTAAATAAAAATATAAGAATAATGGGTATATTTAGGCACCAAATAATTATAAAATACTAAGCATTAATGGAGAAAAATATGACATTTTGATATCTCCCTCTAGAAAACTCAGATTGTGAACGAATTTTATAGGTAAAAATATAGACATATAGATCTTTCTTTTGACATTTAATTCTCCATATAAAGTCTAATCTTGATGTCATACAATGCCTCAAATTTTTTTGATTTTTAATGCTACTTGAGTCTCTCTTGTAGTTTGACATTTGCTACTTCAAATATAAATTTCTCTTTTTAGAAAACTTTGATTGCCAAAATTATTTTTTGTTGGAAAATAGACTCAAAGATCTTTCCCTCAATATGTAATTTTCAAAAAGAAATGTTCAATTTATAGGTGTGAATGCCAAGGAAACAACATGTATTGGGATATAAAAGAAAGAAAAAGGAAGAGTACAAACCTAAACTACTTAGAGATGATAAATGTTAGAAGATATAGGCAAGCTTGGGTGTCGTTGATGTAATTATCTCATGATCTTTGTCCCTTATTCACTCCTTCTGGGGTGAAGGTATACTTATAATATTTTTTTTGACATCTATAAATAAAGCTTAAGGGGGAGGGTTAGGACACAAGTCCACAACCCTAATTCTCCTCTCATTCTCTCCTCAACATGTTTACTTTCCTCTCTCCTTCTCTTAGATGTCCCCTCTCTCTTCTCTCACTTCTTCTGATCTTTTATTTTTCTTCCCCTTTCTCTCCTTTATCAAATGTTGAACATATGAAATTCTAAAAATCAACATGGTATCAGAGCAAAGGTTTTAGGATGTTTATCTGCTCAAGTTTGTGTTAAGGCTGCATTGAACAATTTGAAGAAGATACTGTGCATAGTGGAATCAGATAAGTGCTCAAACTCTTCCTTTATAGTTCTTATTTTATGCATGATGTCTAGAACACATAGCAGATGTGTGAGACATTCCAGATGTTTCATGAAAAAATCATGAAAATCAGAGCATAGACTATTTCAATGCTTATTTGTTGCCTTTACATGCAAAAGTGTTATTTTTCTCCTTCGTTCTTACACAAATCGTAGATAGTGTAAAGAGAAGAACAACAAGATACTAGTTAAAGGCTTGATCTTGTTGATCCGTGTTAAGAATTAAATGCCCTAATTCTAAACTAATGAGAGCAATAATAATAAACGCAAAAGAAGGGAAAAACAAACACGAAAAAACACAACAAGATTTATACAGGTTCGCCTCAAGGAGAGACTACTTCCTGTCTTCCGCCGTTGTAGTAATCCACTATGAAGATGTTATGGTCCCGGATCTGACACATGGATTCGTAGGGAGGAAGAAGAGAAAGACAAAAAATCAAGCCAAAGGGAAGCTTGAAAACCCTAGGTTCTTTAAGGAGAACACACACCCAGAGCTTTAAGGAGAAATCAAAAAGCTTGTTTACTCTAATTCAATGCTTGTATTTCTCATTACTCTTACCCCTTAAATAAGATTCACCCTTACAAGGTTTAAGATAAAATATTACAAAAATACCCCTATAAATAAAGTATTTCAAAAATACCCTTGTGGCCTATTAAATCTTTAACTGAAATAAAATAAAGTAAATTAAAAAAAATTAAAATAATAATTTTATTGTGTGCATAAGATTACACCCTACTGGGAGAAAGAGTTTGTCCTCAAGCTCGAAGGTAGGGTCTGTTTGCCCGTGCCGACGTCTCCACATGTTCTCAAGTATCAACCGCGGTATCTGTGTCAGCCTTCTGGACTACAAAACTGGAACTTCCAACCAGAGAAGCAAATTTTTTTTCCACAACCACAACTTCAAGAATTCATTTGGACATTTAAGTAACCATAAGGGGCAAAAACCAGAGAAATATTGAAGTCATGGAAAGAGCAAAACTTATCACAGCAAGTTGCAGAACTTTCATAATATGGTGCTGCACTTGGTTACATCAATCCCTTTGTTGTATTTCCATGTGTATAGGCCACAAGGGGGCTTTCCCTTGGGACAATATCATCTCTTTTATAACTCCCAATAGTTCTTGGCAGCTCCTCTTATCCTTTCTCCACAACTCCCTTCATGATGATAGTCTTGTGAGCCCCATATATCTGTTCTTCATAATCTATATCACCCATTTTGCCCACAAATACATACATGTTTGCAATATTCAGGCCCCAACGAGCAAAAAAAGTACATGAGTGCTTGCGACAGAGATGCTAGGAGAGGAACCACTTGCAAATGAGTAGAATTGCGGCAATACATCGGGTGGCAACGTAAGCCTTGCATTATGAGCTTCTACCTCAAGTCATCCACTCTCTTTGCCTTAGGATATTTTTTTTGAAGTATGAAATACAATGACTGGTATTTGAATTTGCATCTTCCTCAATGGAATGTGAAGTGTCCTCGGATTTATCCAGTTTTCCATCCTATGTAACCAGTAACTGGTAAATAGTTTTCTTCAAACCATCACAGCCCCAACGGTAATCAATATGGGAAGCATAATCAGGGTCTGAGGAAATCTTTTCACCATCATCTTTAGGTTGATTTATACCTGGATAATACACTTCACTCCCACTACTACATATAATTGCATCAAAATCTGTTGTCTAGATTTTACCAGACTTTAGAAAATTAATTGTTTCTAAAATTGGCATTGCAGTAAAAAGAACAAAATCCTATGAATCTTGCCATTTGAGAATCTAATTTGACAGCCATAAAAATCTCCTGCACAATCTGCAACAGTTTTTAGCTGGGGTTTCCTTGATCATCATAGCTATCCAATGCAATAACAATAAGCCTCTTTCTTTGCCTCAAAGTAGGGTACTTATTAACTATACCGGCTCCAGTTTCATTATGTTTCCTTCCCACTTCATTTTCTTTAGCTTCAGAGCTTGGTTTCTTAATCTTGCTCAAGATAGTTTTGACCTGGTCTTGCAACTCCAGTTCTACAGCTTCCTCCAGTTCAATTTTATTATACTCTACTGACCAATTCAATGAAGATTTGTCATCCACAGAGAGCCTTAAAGACATGTCCTGAACATCTTTTAGAGAGTCACCAAGAGATTCTTCCACAGCTTTTTCATCTAATTGAAAATTTTCTCCCACAAAATAATTTGTAATTCCTGAACCTAAGGAAAAGCATTGAATTCCTTGACCAAGTGACATTCTTTCAATTCGTTCTTCCAACCAGTCCATACATGGCAAGCCTCGTTGGAGTGATGGAAATGGACTTCTATACAGAAAGTTAAGAACCAAAAAATGATTAGATAGAAATCTTGCATAACCACACGAAGTGGCTGGATGACACTTTGTTATGGTGCCCCTTGCATAACCCATAATCATGGAATTTCATGACACTAAATCTTGCATAACCAGTCCATACATGTGACCCAAAAATTTCAGCACAACGTTGTCAATTTGACCAAGAACAAAGTCACTGCTGTTGATCCCATCAATAGAAAAATCATTCATCCACAGAATTATCTCAACCCTGCCCTAATACCCAAAAAAATTCATCACCAAAATTCACACCTGGTTGAAGAATTTTGACAAACAGTGTCGAGCAACATACAAATCATCCAAAAAATTAAACACAAGGTTACAAAATTGATACAGGACATGCACACTGCTGCAGTTCTCATCAATAGAAAAATAAAATAGCACCCTTAAAAAAATTTCTATCAATCCCGACATCCCCAAAAAAATTCCTTCTCGGAATTCATACACACAAGCCGGAATTTTGTCAAAATGGTTCTATTTCTCTGCTTCTCGGAACAAAAAACCACTAGGCCAAAAATTCGAGTAGCGTCATTGTTGCTCAGCCCCTTGGAGCCCCTTCACCCCCATGGAAAAATTGTTTAGACATATCAATTGAGGGCATTTCAGAAACTTACCCCAAAATACGTTGAAGTTGGTTCCCCACTGGATTGTCGAGAGCGAGATTGAGAGTGAGAGTAAGACTCTGGAAGCCAAAACCCACTGGATTTGTTTCTGGCGACACCAACAGAGCCTCCTCTATTTTCGGTGGTGAATAGAAGCCCTTGGGGCTTCATCGCTTGAAGATTTTTCGAGACAGAGGGCTCTTAGAAACTTATCTTGATCGGAAGAGTTGCCGGAAATATTACCTTCTACTGTTTGGGAAGGAGTTTTGCTTGCGGCGAGCAGGAGTGGATTGATTTCGGATTTTTGGGGTCCTTCTCGGAGATTTTCATGGTTCCCGGCTTCGGATTTGAGGTCGCACCCAAATCTTCCACAAAGACTTAGATGACTTAGATGGTGAATAGCAGGACGAAGATTTCCCTACTTGGGAAATTTTTAATTTTTCTGGCCCATGGCCTATCTTCCCATCCCAGACAGCGCCTGTTAGACAATTTTGCTCCATGACCTTTCTCTCTGCGTCATGGGCAAAATACTTCTCGATTGTGGCCCTTTCATGCATCACTGCCATTCCCTATTCGAGATGTGTAATTTCTGGTTCATAATTAGGATTAGATTCAACTTTTGCACAATCTAAGCAAACATTCTCTCATTTTCTGCCTGTGCCTCTGCGTGTGCATTCAACTCTCTTAACTTCCCATTGTTGGAATTTCCCATGTTACGCAACTTTGATACCAAGTTGTTATGGTCCTTTGCCATGGATCTAGTAACTTGGCGAGGTAATTGTGAATCCAGAACTTTATTAGGATTCTTGGTCACAATAATGAAGAAAAGAACTCCCTTTCTTTACCTGTTCTCAGTATGCTTGAGAAGGAGTTTCCTTTCCTAAGTCTTCTACATAAAAAAAATACTTCTCTTATTGCTCTTGGCCAGGAAGGGTGTTGTGGTCCCAGTTCCACAACGCGATTTGAAGGGGAGAAGAAGAAGTGGAGATGGATTGAATGACGGAATGGAAAAAGGGAGGGATAGACGACGACGGTGGATTGAGAATCAAAGGGGAAAAGGGGGATAATCAAGCTTCGTCGAAGGGAAGCTTGCACCTTGGATTCCAGGGGAACGCCGACCCTGGTTCGTTAGAGGAGAATGCAGATCCCTTGTAACTTTCTTCTTTTTCTTTCCATTACTTTTTGATGGCCTCATAAAGCAAAGGCCCTCGTGGGCTCCTACTTGACATTAATCAATTTAAATGAACATAAACTGGCTAAAGTACTTCACTATTCCACTGAGTCAGTAACTCGTCCGCGTCGCCTCTGGAGTACTTGTTGTGCTATCGAGTCCATAACATCACTCCCCGGCTAGAAAACGAGCTTGTCCGCAAGCTCAAATGTAGGGTACGTTTGGCTAAATTTTCTAGCTGATGCCAATATATAGAGCTGCTTCTTCGTCTTCAACTTGACGGGCCTTAATGAAAAAAATACACCAAATCTTTCATTTGACCACCCTGCAGTGAAAATACCTTTGGCATTTGCAAACCCTTGGGGGTCCATTCCTGACAGAAGCATACTGACAGCGACACCATAAGTAACACCAGTCCAGATTGCAAGCGACTGCATACAACAATCGTCAACCTTACCGGTAGGAGTCATCCCATTTACAGCGCCCATCCTAGCCCCTTTCACTTTCATCACTCTCCTTATTTTACTTTCATCGAAGAGAGAAGGCAAGCCGGCAGAAGCAGTGTACCATTGTCCAGCCAACAGATATCCTTGAATAGATTTACTGTTCCACTAGTCCCACTGTCATAGTTGAAATTTGATCCGTTCCACAGTTTAGCTTCAAAAACTACTTTGCCTGTCTGAAATTTGCTCCTGCACCACTCAGCAAAAGACTTGTTACCAAGACGGTGTGCCATAGCAGCTGCAGCTTGCAATGCTGCAAGCCATAAGCACCCACAATAAGCACTTATACCATGAACAGTCCAAGCATCTTATGTTTGGTTAGGAAATCCATCATTTTCAATGAGCCCGTCTCCATCTGTCGAACTGCTCCATATACTCCATTGCAGCACGAGCTGCTGGCCAAACCTCAGCCCCAAAGGACATGTCTCATGTGGAGGCAAAATCTCTGTAGATTTGGAGCACAAACTTAGGATTCAGGTCTTTCCACTGGCTTGTGTCATGAATGTTGTAGTCATTCCCTGCAGAAAATGAGGATCCAGCATGAAGGCTTATCTTTGAAGTGTTGGCCCATTGTTTCACAGTAGGTGTTGATGAAGCTGACTCTGAAGAAGACGTGCCATCAATAGAATGGCCAGGCAATGTGGTATGCATTAATTGCAATGAGGCCTTGATCTTGTCATGTGCTACTTTTTTTCCTTGAAGAGCGAATAGGAGTTTTTTATGGTAGAACCAGAGGAAGGGTGGGTACTATTTCGAGAGTCAGCATTCCTCTGCCCCAACGACACCACTGTCTCGTTCTGGATGTTGCGTGCAAAGCAGGTATCACTACCCTTGTAGTGTTCAGAGAGTCTGCCCGAGTTGATAATTTCAGCCTGATCCTGGATCACGAACTTCATCCACTCGGTTGGTGCAGCTGCTGTTTTTGAGAGTGCAGCAGAAACGTGTAACTTGTCTGGCTCAGTCCTTTTTCCTGCTTTTCCGTGAACTCGGTTGGCGGTTGCTCACCATGCTCATTAATTCCGTTACAGGATAGGATAGTTTTGAGAGGAACGGGCGCGTCTTGGGTCCTCACTAATTAATTGAGTTGCCTCAGTGATCCTTCCATCCTTGGCAGACATCGCAATTATACCTGTTCCAACAAAGACAACATATATCAGTGTTCTCATAACAGGCATTCGCAATTGTACAGAGCTCGGGATTGGGTGCTCCAAGGGAGTCAACATCTTAGTTGCTCTGTGGTATTGAAAAGTGGATATTTGTGCCCCTTTCTCATCCTTCTCTGCGAACCCAACAAGAAGCATGTGGGCTGTCCGACCTCTTTCTTCCAGGGTCTCAGCTCGTTGCCTTGCAGCAACTATTGCTGTTGCCAGTGGACTCCTGGCAGTAAGACCAGCCTTTTTGAGACCAGCAACTGGCAGTGCTGCAGCAAGTGGAAGTGTTTCCCTTTGTGTTTGAGTTCAACATGTTGTTATGGTCCCGAATCTAACACGTGGATTCTTTGGGAGGATCTGCAATCTGCCCCGGGTTATGGGTCTTCCAGGCATTACCGTAGGGGTAGTATGAAGACATGGGGAAGACGAAAACAAAAGATCAAGCCTAAGGGAAGCTTGATAACCCTAGAGCTTGTTGAGGAGAACTCTAAGCCTCTCTACGCTAGATTTAACCTAATTCTTAATACTTCAATGCTTCCTTTTCTCATTACTCTTACCCCTTAAATAGGGTTCACCCTGTTAGGGTTTAATAAAATATTACAGAAATATCCCTATGAATAAAATATTCCAAAAATACCCTTATAAATAAAATATTCCAAAAATACCCCTATGACCTAAAACTGAAATAAAATAAATTAAATTAAAGAAAACACTAAAATAATAATGTTATTGCGTGCATAACATTACACCCCCCTTGGAAGACGAGCTTGTCCTCAAGCTCGGAAGTAGTGTCTGTATGTCGACGTCTCCACCGGTGCCTATGTCGACGTCTCCACCGGTGCCGTAGTAGCATCCGCGATAGCTATGACCCCCCCTCTGTATGCCCACTTTTTTTTTTTTTTGGGCCGGTCCGAGTTAACCTGGGTTGACTCGGTTCTGGAACCTGGTCCGGCGTGTGACTTAGCGGACCGGGCCGATTAAATTTTCCTAAGTTAGGAAAATTTAATCGGGAGTCGTCTTCTTCATTCGGCAGCTCCCGAACGCTGCGGCCGGCAGATTCTTTCCTCACAGCACCGACGGAGGCCGGCGATGAACGTCTCCTTCCTCTCTCCCGGCACTAACAGAATCGCCTGATTTTCTGGTGGCGAATCGCGGCCCGTCGGGGCTTCGCCGCCTGGATAGTTTCCGAGACAGAGGTCTCTCGAAAACTTGTGAATCGTCGTTGCTCAGCCTCCCAGAATCGAGATCCCTTGTGGAAAAGTCGATTACGGCGCCGACGATCTATCCTGCTTCGCCGGTGGCGAAGAGAAGCCCATTGGGGCTTCGCCGCTGGGAGCATTGCCGAGACAGAGCACCTCTGTTTCTCAGCCCCTCGGAACAGAGACCAGCGGAAATTCCGTCGAAAATTTCGCTTATGGCGCCAACGGAATTTCCTATTCCCCTCCAATTTCGAATTTTCGGTCACCCCCAAATCCTCCGGTGCCGACGATTTCGGAATTTCCTCTGTTAGGAAATCACCTCCCCGCTGTAGCTTCGGTTCGGAGATACGCATGGCGTCCATTGGGAAAGGGTGAGCCCCTTCCGTTTTTGAAATTCCGGTGTCTCCCCCGTTGAATTTTGGATTTTTGGAGAGCTTTCTCGAGACAGTCTTCTGTTCGTCCGAGAGAGCTTCTGCGTCTTCTTCTGTGCCGCTATCGTGCTCGGAGAATTCAGGTCGTGTGACCTGTTTTGCGGCAGCGCATGGCCCTCTTGTCCAGCATTCCATGAAAATTTCATATAATGCTCGTGCTTCTCCAAATTCTTTGCACATTTTGTCCGCAAAATTGTATACCTTCTCCATGCGAGCTAGTGTTCCTTCTTGAGATATAGAATAATCCATTGTGTTCCCACTCTGATACCAGTTGTTACGGTCCCGAATCTGACACGTGGATTCTTTGGGAGAATCTGCAATCTGCCCCGGGTTACGGGTCTTCCAGGCATTACCGTAGGGGTAGTAGGAAGACATGGGGAAGACGAAAACAAAAGATTAAGCCTAAGGGAAGCTTGATAACCCTAGAGCTCGTTGAGGAGAACTCTAAGCCTCTCTACGCTAGATTTAACCTAATTCTTAATACTTCAATGCTTTCTTTTCTCATTACTCTTACCCCTTAAATAGGGTTCACCCTGTTAGGATTTAATAAAATATTACAGAAATATCCCTATGAATAAAATATTCCAAAAATACCCCTATAAATAAAATATTTCAAAAATACCCCTATGACCTAAAACTGAAATAAAATAAATTAAATTAAAGAAAATACTAAAATAATAATGTTATTGCGTGCATAACACATGTTAGTGGTATAGGCCATCTCAATTGGCGCGAAGTCAACCCAGGACCCAACATTTGTTTGAATCTTACTGAGGATTTCCATCTCTAGCGTGTATGGGATAGCAAGCCCTGTAAGCCTTAAACATGAATTTCTAATAAAAACATGAAATTCATCATATAAATTAAACGAAAGCTAAATCATACCTCCTTCCATACGCTTCAAATTCCGTTCTTTGTTTGGCACTTCCGATCTCTGAGCACTGACGGTGATGGCTCAACTGAAGGGGCTCGAGTGACGAGATAGGGGACTGAAACCACCAATTGAAGCCAACCTCCCATCAAGGTTATTCATGGCTTCGTGTTATCGAGGGAGTTGCAACTTCCGAAAGTTGCAACTGCCAGAAGTTTGAGACAACGATTAATGAGAAAACCGTTTCTCATAAAAACGGTTAACATTCTCCCACTTGGTCTAAACTTCTAATATAATCTTAAACCCATCGATAATCTGAATTTAAGTAATAAATACATGAATCATGGCGATAGGTCCTCTAATGATGAGTATTATCTTCTATGTATTAATATGTATGTATTACTTATACTTTATGAATAAACCCTATGTTTACTCTTGGTCCAACACAGATGAATTTTCTCAAAATTAAAGTGCACATAAATATGAGAAAAAACATCACATTAATTAAGAATTTCACTGAAATAACATTGTTCATACAATGAAAACTTTACATAATGGAACCAAGTCCCATATTCACAACATGATCCTTGAATTTAAACGGTGGCATGCCCTTAGTCAAAGGATCTGCGATCATTAAGTCAGTGCTGACGTGCTCAATGACCACTTTCTTTTCTTTAACACGTTCTCTTATGGCCAAATACTTTATGTCGATGTGTTTACTTCGACTTCTACTTTTGTGATTCTTGGTCATAAAAACAGCAGCTGAATTATCGCAATATATGCTTAATGGCCTAGAGATAGAATGCATAATTCTAAGCCCAGAAATGAAATTCTTAAGCCATACACCATGTGAAGTAGCCTCAAAATAGGAAACTCACTCGGCTTCCATAGTCGACGTGGTGGTCAAAGTCTGTTTGGCACTCCTCCATGATATTGCTCCACTGGCCATCAAGAAAATGTATCCTGATGTTGATTTGAGGGAATCAATACAGCCAGCAAAGTCAGAATCTGAGTAACCAATGACTTCTAGATTGTCCGTCCGCCTATACATCAGTATGTAGTCTTTGGTTCCTTGAAAGTACCTTATTACTTTCTTTGCAGCTCTCCAGTGGTCTAACTCGGGATTACTCTAATATCGCCCCAACATTCCAACAACAAATGCAATATCAGGTCTTGTGCAGACTTGAACATACATTAGGATTTCGACAGTTACTCCTGTCCTTGTCCTAAGGTTCAAAAGGCGTATACCGGTGGTGTTCATTTTCCACTCGATTCAGAGGCATCGTTGTTTGTATGAATTCAATATAATCAAATGTTGGAAGTGGAACTGCAGATTTTGAATGGCCCTCATACCTCTCTGTGCACACGACATTTATGGCATCACCTAAATGTTTCTGAATCAACTCAATACCAACCTCACGCAGTCCAGTGGCAGCTGTTGAATGGGCCATTGCCTTTGCAAGTAAAGGTTGGCTAGTACCAGGCTGTCCATAGATGATCACATTCTGAGGTGGAGTAATTCGAATGGCTGCTATTTTCTGCTCAATTGGAGCCTTCTCAGTGGCAACAGTATGCTCATGCTTTGCGTTCAACTTTCTAAGCAAAGCAAGGTTAACTTCAGCCTTGCGCCCTTGGAACGTTAAGTGGTGGCCGGTTAGCTCAAAACTCATGGTTTAAGAGGCGAAATCCCACATAATTGGCTCCAATGTGTGGAGCCATTTAATTCCGAGAACCATATCGAATTCTGCTAGAGAGGTAATAAGAAATTCTACCTTGAACTGATGACCTTCAATGGAAAACATCACAACCTAGCTAATTCCATAACTTGGAAGTTTTTCTCCATTAGCCACTGACACTGAAACGACTGGAAGAGGCTGCATTTGAAGTTGTAAATGCGTGCCACGTTGAAGCTTATAAAATTATGGGTACTCCTGGAGTCAACCAGACTTAGGAGAGGTTGCTCATTGATGAGAGCACCAAGTTGCATGGTGTTGGTGGATTGGAGGCCAGTAATGGCGTGGAGAGAAATTTCCGGTTCTTTTTCTTCCTCCACTGTCTTTGCGCTCTCTGGGGTTTCCTCCTTCTCATCTTCCACTTCTAACCAAAACAACTTCTGACATTGAAGTCCAAAGGTGTACTTTTCGTCACAATTATAACATATGCCTCGGGACCTTCTGTCTTCCATCTCTGCTCTGGTCAATTTTCTGATGAGTGCTAGAAGAGACGAACTGGGGTTGAGAGCTGGGGAGGGATTTGTAGAGGCACTTGAGCACCATGTGGATGTGGTGCCAGCAGCGGGCCTGCTATTTTGCCAATTTGGCCTACAGTTCTGAAATTTTTGTTTGGCCTCTAGTGTTCTGGCCAAGTTCATTGCTTTCACAAATCCGTCGGAGCAAGGAGCTCCACTTCCAGGTGGAGGGCCTCTGTCAAGCCTGCTGTAAACAAGCTGACTTGCTGGTCCACTATGACTACCTTGCTGGCCCTGGCCAATTTCTCTTGGAAGGTTTTTTGGTACTGTTCGACCGTGCCAGTTTGACATAGCAGCACCAAGTCTCCAAGGGGATTGTTTTGAGGCAGAGGCTCAAATCAGATGGAGCACAAATCCTTGAATTCCTGCCAATTTAAATTGCTATACTCCGTTTCTAATTGGTGGCCCCAGAGCTGCGCTTTGTCGAGCATGTGGAAGGCGGCCAATCCCAATTGTCACTGTCAGCAGTTCGTTGGTGGGAAAAAAATTTCTCACACCTGTAAAGCCATATTAGCGGGTCCCCTGATCCCTTAAAAATTGGAAATTTCAATTTGGCGTATCTCGGGATTGTCCCTCCTCTGGAACTAAAATTCCCCTCTGTCGCTGGAGCTTCTTGTGCCCTTGTTTGGGCATAGTGCTCCTTTCCCCATCCCGTGGGTTGGAGCTTCTTCCCCCAACTATATCATATAGTCTATGAGATAAATTTTTGAATTATAATTGTACCTGTTGGGTGACCCTACTATCCAACGATGTAACGAAATGCTCTTCGGATTCCTCTCGCATTGCTGCTGCTCTGGCATCGCTCTGTTCTCTCTCAGTGTGCATCATTTCTCTGAAGCCAGCTAGCAACTTGGTGTTGTTGGATGATTCTCCCATATTGACCTATTCTGATACCAAGATGTTGTGGTCCCAGTTCCACAACTCGATTCGAAGGAAGATGTTATGGTCCCTAGCCATGGATCTAGTAAATCGGTGAGTCAAATAAGGATCCAGCACTGCTAGAGGGTTTCTTAACACGTTTTTGTGAAAAGAAACTCTCTTTTTCTTCCCTCACACGTTATAATTGAAAAGGAGTTTCCTTTTCTCAATTATAGATGCACCAATTCACTCAAGAGACTATTTTAAGGATCCAATTATGAAACCCCACTTGATACCTCACGTCAATGAGTGGGGTTTCTGAATTCATGCAACTACCAATGCTGAATGTAAAGAGGGCAGTCTCTAGCTCTTCTAAACTCAGAAAAGATAGATAAAAATACCTCTTGAAGACCTCCTTCAATCAGCAACCCAAAAATCCCTTTCTTGATGGTAAGGCTCATGCAAATCCTCCTTCCCTCACTACTGGTTCGTGGAAGAGATGGATGACTATTGCAGTATGGAAGAGAAGGCTGATTGCTCCTCCTTTTCCTTCCAAGATCTCCTCAAAGACTCCCCAATGGATGCATCAAACAACCAAGGATAGTTCAAGCCAAGAACCCTAGGATAGGGAACCTAGCAAGAGCCTAATTACTCTATTTTACTCTAAATCGGAACTTACCTTATTTCTCATTCCTTACCCTTTAAATAGGGTCATTCACGCCAAGATAGGTTAGGGTTAGGTTTATAAATCCCAACTATACCCCTACCTTCAAGTCTTATTACATAATCAATCAAATTCAAAATTAAAAGCAACACAAGTAATAAAAGTAAAATTAGGTGACTTGGTGAGTTATTGTCTCCTCCTCTGAGTGACTCGGTGTGCTATTGAGTCCATAACATCTACCTCCCCTTGGAGAAAGAGCTTGTCCTCAAGCTCGTAAGCTGGATAGACCTGTTTGAAGGTCTCTAACCGCTCCCATGTCGCTGCCTCGGGGTCGGTAGCGGTCCACTGCATGAGGATGTCCCACTGGTCATTCGTCACACGCGCCCGTAACACCGCGTAGGGTGTCAGAATGACGTGGCTATTGTCCACTGGAGGAAGGAATGGTGGAGAAGAAGGGGCTAGCCCCTTGTGAGGTTTCAGTAGTAAGACATGAAACACATCATGCAGCTTCGCTGTGTCCGGAAATTTTAGTTGATATGCCACTTGCCCGACGCGTCAAATAATGGCAAAGGGCCCAAAGTACTTGGGGGATAGCTTATGGCGCGCTGGCCCGGCAAGAGAGTGCTGTCGGTACTGCCGAAGACGTAGCCACACATAGTCCCCACCCACGTATGAGACATCCCGGTGGTTCTTGTTGTAAGCTGTAGTCATCCGATCCTGAGCCTTGTGTAGCTAGTCTGTAAACGTCTTCAACACCTAATCTCGATCCTTGAGTGCCTCATCAATGGCATCCATGTGGGTGGTGCCTCTGGTATAAGAGAGAAGCCTTGGGGGGTCCCTCTCATAAAGAACCCGGAAAAGAGAGGATTGCAAGGTCGAGTGGAATGAAGTGTTATAACAGTATTCTGCCCAGGGTAGCCATTGAACCCACTGTTTTGGTCGATCTCCCACTAAGCACCGGAGATACATCTCGATGGTCCGATTAACCACCTCGGTTTGGCCATCCATCTGAGGGTGATATGCGGAGGAAAATTTCAGTTGCGTGCCACTCAGTCGAAACAGTTCCCTCCAGAAAGTACTCGTGAAAACAACGTCCCGGTCACTCACAATAGATTGAGGAATGCCATGTAAGCGTGACATACACAACCAAAAATCATTACAAACACAACCTAATTGAAACACAACCTAAATCCCCTTCTCCACACTTAGAACTTACATTGTCCCCAGTGTAAGGTGAAATATAAAGAGAAGGAAAAAATAACCAAAATATAAATGCGAAAAAAAGAAGAAGGAACGAACTCCCCTTGGGTTGCCTTCCAAGAATCGCCTTTGTTTATTGTCATTGGCTCGACTGAATGCTTCCTTCTTCAACTAGTATAAATTGGATCCTTAAGGTCCAATGTTGCCGCATTCTCCACTTGGAAACCTTCATAGAAAGGTTTAAGTCTATGGACATTCACCTTGAACACTTTGGAAGTTGCTAAACTTTGAATTTCAACTACACCATGAGGAAAAATATTAGTAACAACAAATGGTCCAATCCAACGAGAACGCAATTTACCCGGAAACAAACGAAGCCGTGAATGGTATAGAGGGACTTTTTGACCAAATTTAAACTCCTTCCTAGAGATCATCTTGTCATGAAAAGCTTTCGTCTTTTCCTTGTAAATCCTTGCACTCTCATAGGCATCATTGCGAATTTCCTCTAACTCTTGTAGTTGCAACTTCCCGTGTTCTCCACTTTCATCTGTCTTCATGTTGAAACTCTTGATAGCCCAATAAGCCTTGTGTTCTAACTCAATTGGAAGATGGCAAGGTGGCATGGTTTCCCAAACACCAACTAATCAAGTAACATTTCAATGGGCGTCTTGTACGCAGTCCTATATGCCCACAAGGTATCATCCAAGTGCAAACTCCAATCTTTTCTGCTTGGATTGACCGTCTTTTCAATGATGGACTTGATCTCTCAATTTGACACTTCCACTTGTCCACTAGTTTGTGGATGATAGGCAGTTGACACCTTGTGGGTCACATGGTACTTTCTCTGCAAAGTCTCCACAGTTCGATTGCAAAAGTGAGTACATCGATCACTTATTAGAGCTCTTGGAATTCCAAAGCTAGAGAATATGTTAGACTTGAAAAAATTTGTAACAACTTTAGAATCATCAGTCCTGGTCGGCTTAGCTTCCTCCCATTTTGAAACATAATCAACAACAAGCAAAAAGTAAACATAACCAAAAATTATAGGGAATGGTCCCATGAAATTGATGCCTCAAACATAAAAAATTTTACAAATATTATGGGGGTTTGTGGCATCGCATTCCTTGAGGATATATTACCTGTCTTTTGACAATGTTTGCATGACTTACAAAAAGAATATGATTCTTGAAATAATGACGGCCAATAGAAACCACATTCTAGCACTTTTATCGCCATCCTCTTAGCTCCAAAGTGACCTCCAAAAGCATAAGAATGACAAAAGGTGAGAATTGAAATAATTTCATTTTCAGGAACACACCTTCTTATCACTTGATCTGCACAGTGCTTCCATAAGAATGGGTCATCCCACACATAGTATTTGGCATCACTCTTGACCTTATCTCTTTGAGCCCTAGACAAACAAGGAGGTAAAATATTAGTAAATGAATAATTTAGAATATTCGCATACCAAGGTAATGTCACACTCGCGGAGAGCAATTGCTAATCAGGGAATGTTTCCTGCAAATGAAGTTCATCCTGCACATGAACTAAATGACTCAAATGATTTGCGACATGGTTTTCTGTCCCTCTTTTGTCTTTGATCTCCAAATCAAATTCACTCAAGAGAAGTATCCATCTCATTAGTCTTGGTTTTGACTCTTTCTTCGTTATCAAATAACGGAGAGCTGCATGATCAAAGTAAACAATGACTTTAGTACCAAGCAAATAAGATCAAAACTTTTCTAAAGCAAAAACAACAGCTAAAAGTTATTTTTCAGTGGTAGAATAAATTCTCTAGACATTATTCAAATTTCTAGAAGCATAATAAATGGCATGGGATGCTTTTCCAATTCTTTGACCCAAAACGGCGCTTACTGCATAATCACTTGGGTCGTACAGGGGGTTGGATAACTAGGGCAGAAGTCAACAATTCCATCAGCTTGTCAAACGCCTTTTTGCATGCCTCATCAAACTCAAAAGACACATCCTTTTGTGGAAACATACACATGGGTAATGCTATTTTGGAGAAGTCCTTGATGAATTTTCGATAAAACCAGCATGTCCAATAAAAGAACTCACTTCCCACACACTAGTGGGATAAGGTAAAGATTGAATAATATCAATTTTAGATTTGTCTACCTCAATTCCCCTAGATGAAACAACATGAACCAAAACTATGCCTTGTTCAACCATAAAATGATATTTTCAGAATTTAACTCAAGGTTAGTTTCTATGCATCTTTGAAGAACAAGTGTAAGGTTATGCAAACAAGTATCAAAGGAGTCTTCATAAACTGTGAAATCATCCATAAAGTTTTCTATGAAATGTTCAATATAATCTGAAAATATGCTAACCATACACCTTTGGAAAGTGGTTGGAGCATTGCAAAGGCCAAAGGGGATGCGATGATATGAAAAATTCCTCAATAGGCATGTAAAAGTCATCTTTTCTTGATCCTTCGGAGCAATTGCAATTTGAAAATAACGATGCATGCATGTAGATGGGCTATTCCTTTAATATCTGCAATTGTCCAACAAATAGCCGTCTTATGCTCCTTAAGGAATTGCACAACCTTTTCTTCTTGTAGTGCACTAAGTTTACTATGCTGATCACTGGTAATGTTCCTCCATCTCCAAGGAACACGTACTTGAGGTGACTAGGGAGAGGCTTCAAATCTGGAGTGGGAGCCTGCAAAACAGAGGGTAAAGGCCTCTTGTTAAAAAGTTGGTAATGCAATATAAAGAACTTTACCTGATTGCTTTAACTGTCGAATATCACTCAACGCTGCAATAGTTTTCTGCAAATTGGAACTCAAGGCTAACTCCTCATTCTCTTTCTCAAGATGCTTACTAATGACAACTTCCAATTCATCTTTTCCATCAAGTTCAAAAACTTCCCGTGAGAAAGGATCAATCACATCAATAGAATAAGTAGGATTATCATCTTCAGGATATTTCATGGCATCATAAATGTTAAACTTAACAATTTCGCCATCAAATTCCATGGTAAGTGTGCCACTATGAACATCTATCTTAGTCTTGGATGTCTTTAAGAATGGTCTTCCTGACAAAATTGGAGCAGTTTCGTCATCCTTTTCCATATCAAACACATAAAAATCAATTGGGAAAATCAAATCATTAACTTGCACAAGAACATCCTCAACTACACCCTTAGGATAAGCCTTAGATCTATTAGCCAATTGTTTCACAACACCAGTTTTATTCCAAGGTCCAAGTTTCAAAGAAGCATATATAGAATATTGTAGACATTAATCAAAGCTCCTAAATCTATCATGGCCTTCTCAAATCTAGTTTTACCTAACATACAGGGGGATAACAAACATACCTAGATCTTTGCACTTCGCAGGGAATTTTCTTTGAATAACTACATAAACATTCTTCCCTACTCTCACCTTCTCACATCCTTTAAGTTTCTGTTTCATCTTAATTGTGCATAGTTCTTTTAGGAATTTAGAATAATGAGGCACTTGTTTAATAGCATCTAAAAGCGGAATATTTACCTCACATCTACGAAAAGTCTCATATAAATCTTTATTTTTCTCATCTTTTCTAGAATCTGCCAATGCCTGAGGAAAAGGAGGAACTGTTTTATAATCAGAAAGAGGTGGAAACTTACGCTTAGGTACATCATCATCATTGGGAAAGTTCCTATCTGCAATGAGGTTTTTCTCCTTTTCTTGCTTCGATGATGCAGGGGCTGCCTTTACTTGAATCTCAACTTCTTTACCACTTCTCAAGATGATTGCACTTGCGTTTTCTCTTGGATTTACTACCATTTGAGAGGGTAATTTCCCCAAACTTTGTGCCTCTAGCCGACTAATTGCGGTTGCCATCTGGCCCATTGGATTGTCCAAACATTGAATACTGGTCCTTGCCACTTGTTGAAATTGTTTCCTCTCCTATTGAAATTACAAAGTATTAGTGGCAAGAGACTTAACAATATCTTCTAAAAACATACTAGAATTGGAAGTTTGGCCTGGTTGTTGTCTAGGGGGATATGACTGCTTATATTTCTGGTAACTTGGGTGATTTTGAGTCATGGGCTGATTAACTTGTGGATTCCCATAGCTAAGGTTGGGGTGACCCCTCCATCCCATGTTATGTGTGTTCAAATAGGGATCATACTTCCTTTGCGGTTGTCTAGGAAAACCACCCGCCGCATTCACTTTCTCAGTGGGATCCTCTTGAAGAGTTGGGCACATATCGGTTGGATGTCTTACTACTGAAAAAATCCACAAGTCTTCTCCGTTTGCTTATTACCTACAACTATTTGATGAATAAGAGAAGTTAGACACGCAATTTGTTGTTTGTTAGAAGATGGGCTCCAGCCTTCACGACCAAGGAAGACCCACATATTATTGGAAGATAGGGCCCAAGATCACTTGACCAAGGAATACCCACATATCCAAATTTATTAGAAGATGGGCCCAAGCCCATAAGACCAAGGAAGAGATATAGAAGATGGGCTCAAGGCCCATAGATCAAAGAGAAAGCCCATAGGCCCACATACAATGATGGCAGGATGGTAAATAAAGGGTCATCTCATAGAGATGGCATTGATGTAATTAGATTAAAGTTTCAAGGTTAAAACCCTAAACCCTAAACCCTAAGTTTAGGGGTATTATTGTAATACAGTAATTTCATTAATCTATAAATAGAGCTTCAGGGGGACGGTTAGGAAATCAAGTCAATAACCTCTTCTTCCTCTGGTTTTCTCCCAATGGGTCTCTCTCCATTTTTCTCAATGAGCTAAATTCATGGAGTTATGAAAATCAACATGGTATTAGAGCTTTGATTTTTAGGATTCTGACTATGGTTTTTTAAGTTTTATTCGCCTCCATTTAGAGTTAGAATTTTTTTTCTTTTATCTCTTAGTCTTGTGCATTGAGTTTTTTTGCTTCCTTACTTTGATAAAATCGTATTGCCTTCCTCGTCACTATCTCTGCCATCAATTAAAATTTTGATACCTTACGAGGCTGCTTAGTTCGAGCTAACATATCACCAGATCAATTTTTTTTTAGTTTCTTCTCTCTCGCTTCAACATGGAGACGAGAGAACTCTCTGTTCATGTAAACTCTCTGTTAGGTCCGAAGGAGAATTTGACCGAAGTGAGAGAGCAGGCTTGAGCAAGTTTTAGCATCTCCTCTTGGTCGACGGTAGACAGTGGGAAAGAGAAATACCGGAGACCCAAATTGCGCCGGCATTATTTTGATTTTCTCTATGTCGCTGGCTTGAATTTGATCAGAAGCTTGTCGGATTATTTTATTTATCAGAGTATGCTCTATTTACTAGAAACTTCCCGATTATCTCAATTGTCTCTGATTAATAGCATAGTATCTATGTTCGGCGCAGAAGACGACGACTTCTCACGGCGAGGAAGCTGCCCTTCTTGCGGGTTTTTTGACTATGGAGAAGATGACTCACTTTTACTGATTTACCATGATGAATATATTACTCTCGCCCGATAGAGAGAAAGAACCAAATTATCAAAAAATTTGTGCTTTTGGTAGGTGAGAATAAGATCCAGCCATCACTCAATTCCTCTTATATTCTTAAAGGAAAAATAAAGAGGAGAAGGTAGATGCAAACCGCTTAGACCTTAATCCAAACTCCAACACAAACCATGAGCACAAAATATTTAAAGAAAACTTAGAGGTAAATCAAGACATTCGGAAACAAATTTATCTTCAGCTCATGAGAATACTTCAACGTAAAAAAAATGCAATTGTTGAAGTTCAAGAGCAAAAAAAAATAATAGGGATAAGTGAGTGTTGTGTGGAATTTAAGACCACATGAATAATAACTTGTGCAAGGGGTGAGAGAAATAAAAGGAGAAAAAACAAGAAAGACTCTCGGGTTGAGAGAGAAGAAACAAATAAAAGCGGTTTGGAGAGAGAGAGCTTCACACGAGAGAAGAGAAACTAATAGGCTTGCTTGATTAATTTTTGAGTTACAATCACCTCTATTTATAGTTGAGGAGGTGATAGAGTCCATGTACAAGTAATCTTAGGACTCCTAATCACATTCCAACTAGAACTCTTTAAGATAAGCCTATCATGATAAAATTACATTATCTATTTTAGAGACTAATTTAACTCAACTTCTAACTCTTCTTTTAGCACGTGAGACAAGATAGAAAGCCAGCTCGTGGTCTTATTTTTGTGTGTCCCACATGATCTTCCAGCTCATGTTGATAGAGATACCAGTTCGTGGTATATTTGTGGGTCCCACTTGATCTTCAAATCTTCTATTTAATTCCAGCTCATGTTCCTTATCTCCTAGCTCAAGCCAACTTGTATGAGGGCCCTTGTTGACATCTCTCGACCTCATGGTGGGTCCCACCAGCTCGTGTACTCATGGTGGCCACAAAGTTAGCTGCCATGAAGAGTTAGCTGTCAGAGATAATAGCATACGTATCGAGTTCAATTTGGCCACTGGAGAGAAGGTTTCTTCATAATCAATGTCATAACATTGTGTATAGCCTTTATCAACAAGACAAGCTTTCAACCGAGCTACGAACCCATCCGGATTATGTTTTACAGTAAACACCCATTTGCTACTGATAGATTTCTTATCTGATGGAAGTGGGACTAAACTCCATGTCTGATTCTCATAAGGGGCCTGAATTTCTTCATCCATAGCCGCCTTCCACCCTAGATGTTTAGGACTGTGGAACAGGTATGGAGGAAATAGCGAACAAAAATTGACAACAAACAGGGGATAGATGACGATGAGACACAAAGTTTGTTATGGGATGAGAAGTAGAGGGCATGGTGCATGATCTGGACTCTTTCCTAATTGCAATAGGACGAGTATCATATTGAGGGCCAAAAATAACTAGAGAAGATGGACTTACCTCGGTAGGATTTGAAGACTCAGTAGGTGTGGTGTCAGCTAGTGTTTCTGGGGGCTAAGTAGTTTCAGTAGCATGGGGCACAACCGGTCGAGTCGAACCTGGTATGGAAGATAAACCTGGAGGAGTATTACCAGAATAATATGGAGAGATCACAAAGAATGTGACATCCCTAGACACAAGTAAACGTTGAAGAGTGAGATTATAACACACATAACCCTTTTGTGTACGAGAGTATCCTAAGAAGATACACTTGATAAATTTTGGATCAAGTTTACTGTGTCTTGGGGAGGAAATATGGACAAAACAATGACAACCGAAGACTCTCAAGGGCATTGAAAAAGGATCATCATCAGGTAATAATAGAAAGAAGGGAGATTTTTTTTCCAAGAACGGAAGAGGGTAACCGATTTATAAGAAAATATGCTGTAAGGACTGCATGTGGCCAATAAAAATATGGAACTTTCATGGCATATTTTAATCTGCGAGCTACCTCAAGAATATGACGGTTCTTTAGTTCGGCTACACCATTTTGTCGAGGGGTGTAGGCACATGATGTCTGATGAATAATGCTATCTTCTTGACAAAATGAGTCAAGATCTTTGGAGGTGTATTCTTTGGCATTATCCGACCGAAGGACTTTAATTTTGTGCCCAAACTAAGTGAGTACCATTGCATGAAACGATTTAAATATCAATGGTATTTTAGAACGCTCTTTAAACAAAAATAACCAATTGGTACAAATGAAGTCATCAATAAATGTAATAAAACATTTCACTTGAGAAATGTTAATGAAAAAGGAGAGACACTTTTAATTTTTGGATGAGGTGAGTATGTAGACCTCAAATGTTTACTCTTTTGACATGCTTCACAATGAAGGTCCGACCTCACTTTTGGAAAAATATGATGAAGAGATTGGGCAGACAGATGTCCCAACCGGTTGTGCCATAACCGGGTTTCAATGTCACAGGTGGATGCAATATTTATTTGTGGCAGATACAGGTATTAGAGCCCCCCTTGTTCACGGCCTCCACCAATGACCCATTTCGTTGTAAGATCCTGAAACACACATGAAGTGGGTGCGAAAGTAATAGAGCAATTAAAATGTTTGGTGAGTTGACTAACCAATAAAAGATTCAAAGAGAAAGTGCAAACTAAAGGGATATCAGTGAGTGGAAGTGATGGTGTAATAGAAGTGGATCATTTCCCTTGAACTTTAGTTTGTGAACCATCAGTAATTGTAACAAATTTATGTGAAAGACATGGAGAAACTGAGAATACTAGATGTCTGTTACCTGGAAGATGCTCGGAGGGTCCTTAGTCAATTATCCAGAATGAAGAAGAGGCAAAAAGCATACCAGAAGCAGTGGTGGCAGTGGTCCGTGAAGAAGTACTTGAGGAGGACCCCATCATGGTCTTCATTTTCTAGAACAGATCATAGTCCTCATCAATAAATGTATTCTTTGCAGTTGTTGTGGTAGACTGCTCCACTTTTGTATCACTTACTAAAACTTGGTTAGTCTTATTCTCATTAGCCTTATAACATATTTCTCGAGAGTGGCCCAATCTACCACATATAGAGCATTCCTTTAGGTGAAATCATGTGTCTCTAGTGTGGCCATATTCCTTACAACGGGTGCATTCCTTACCATCTGTTTGGTCAAAACTAGTCCTTCCACCTCTTCCTCTTCCTCCTCTATAAAATCTGCCTCGGCCTCGGCCTTGGTCAGATGGTGTTCCCCTATGTCCAGAGTACATAGCGGATGGTATTTCAGTAGTAGAGGGAGAAACATCTGGAACACGGAGAAGTGTAGCACATACATCATCAAAAGTGGGAACTGCAAAAAGCTAAGAAGGTGAGTCTTAGAAACTTCAAGATGCGGTTTAATGTTTGTAAGGCATATGGCAGTTATCAAGGCCTCTTTCTATTTATCTTGGACAGAGATATCTATAGAGTTGGATGGCCCAAGCTTCCATTCTTGAATAAAACCTCGAAAGCGGTCAAATATTCACATATATTGTCTCCTTGTTTGGTGGTAAGCATCCGTTGTAAAATATCATATGGCCTTTGTAAGTTGTCGGAGCTTGAATACAACTTGGCGCATGTCTCCAAAATTTGTTTAGCCGTCTCTAGGTGAATGACATTATTGGAGACATGTTCTTCCATGCTATTTATAAGCCAACTAATAACAATGTATCCTCCTTAACCATTTGGTATAAAATATATCATCTTCATCAATATGTGGTCCGCGGTTGGTGAGATGACCAACTAGGTCCTTTGTAATAAGAAACACACAAACCGATATGGATCAGCTCATAAAATTTGATACCCTCCATAAGGGTACAGTGGTGATTCTGAGTATGTCACTCTTATGACTCATATTATCTTCAGCCATTGTAGGCAAATCTATTTTTAAAATAGTTATCCAATCAAGTAATTAAAATATGACCAAGTGGAAGGCTATAACCAACTCGGTTAATGGAAATTCTTAGAATAAAAGCTAAGTAATTAATTTTAATGGACAATGACTCATAAAAGACTCAACATCATCCTTCTTTATCCGGGAATCTTGTTCCCAAAGAGTTATAAAAAAATCAATATGCACTGGTCTCGGTCAAAGTATTGTGCAAAATGACAAAAAAACTGCCTTGATAATTTCTTCTAATCAAAGATAATCAGAGATGCATATATTTTTAATAATATCATAAGATGAAAACATGCATAAGGACCTCTCTAAACCACCTCTTAATATGAAAAACCAGTAGAATAAAATCAATTATATAAAAAATAAATACTTATCTCATGAGCTTCAATCTTGCTTCAAAAGGAGCCTTCAATGAGTAGCTTTTAATCATATATTCAAAGAGCATATGGGGATCCTAAATTGGTAGTTCTGATACCATGTTGAATTTAGGACCCCATGAATAATACCTCAAGAAAGTGGAGAGAGAAATAAAAGGATAAAAACAAGAAAGACTCTCGGGTTGAGAGAGAAGAAGAAAAAATAAAAGAGGTTTGGAGAGAGAGAGCTTCACACAATAGAAGAGAAACTAACATGCTTGCTTGATTAATTTTTGAGTTACAATCACCTCTATTTATATTTGAGGAGGTGATAGAGTCCATGTACAAGTAATCTTAGGATCCTAATTACATTCCAACTAGAACTCTCTATGATAAGCCTATCATGATAAGATTACATTATCTATTTAAGAGAATAATTTAACGCTTCTTTAAACACGTGAACCAAGATAGAAATCCAGCTCGTGGTCTTATCTTTGTGGGTCCGACATGATCTTCCAGCTCATGTTGATAGAGATATCAGCTCGTGGTATCTTTTTGGGTCCCACTTGATCTTGAAATATTCTATTTAATCCAGCTCATGTACCTTATCTCCTAGCTCGATCCAACTTGTATGAGGACCATTGTTGACATCTTCAACTATTGTGGTCCTTTGCCATGGATCGAGTAACTCGGCGTGGGATTGAATAATCCAGAATTAGAGGGACAAGTTCAGCCCTGTAAGGGTGCTGCTGCTCTTGGAAAAGAGGAATAGAAACCTTTTGCTGCTGCTCTAAGTAAAGAGGATAGAAACCACTTTGCTGAACACGGAAAAGAGGAAGAGAAAACCACTTTAATGCTGCTCTCGGAAAAGAGGTATAGGAACCTCTTGCTGAACTCGGAAAATAGGAATAGAAACCTCTTTGCTCTCGGTAAGGAAAATAGGAAAAGAGAAATAGAAAAGAGGAAAGAGAGAAAATCAGATTCAAGAGGGAACCTGGACCTAGAGCTCGTCAAGGAGAACTCCAAACCCTGAAGCTCATCAAGGAGAACTCCAAACCCTATAGCTCGTCAAGGAGAACTCTCAAAGGAGAACTCTCAACCCTGTTTAACCTAAAATCAAACTTGTCTTTTTCTCATTCTCTTTCCCCTCTAAGTGGGGTTGACGCAAACAGAGTTTAGGGTTTAAAAATTACACTTTTTCCCCTACGACATTCTGACTTAAACAATTAATCAAAAAATAAATTAAAACAATTAATTCAGTGACTCAGTGGCATCTCCTTTAGATGACTCGGTTAGCTATTGACTCCTCATCCTTCCCCTCCCCCCCTTCCCCCCTGGAGAAAGAGCTTGTCCTCAAGCTCGTAAGGTGGCTAGACCAGCTTGAAGTTGTCCAAATGTTCCCACGTAGTTGCTACTAGTTCGGTGGCCGTCCACTGGACAAGAATCTCCCACTAGTCATTAATAAGTCGGGCACGCAACACCATGGCAGGAGTAAGGATAACCCGTTCGTTGTCCACCTGAGGAAGGAATGGAGTGGTAGGAGGGGCTGGGCCCTTAAAGGGTTTTAGTAGGGAGACATGAAACACATCGTGAAGCGTGGCCATGGGTGGAAGTTTTAGCTGATAGGCCACCTGGCCCATGAGCCGAATAATAGAGAAAGGCCCAAAGTATTTTGGGGAGAGTTTATGGATCGCTGCAGCCCAGCAATTGAGTGTTGTCTATGAGATTGTAGGCATAGCCAAACGTAGTCCCCTTCCTTGTATGAGACTTCCCTATACCCTTTGTCATAGAAGTCTTTCATACGAACTTGTGCTCTCTGGAAGCAATCAGTAATATTTTTTAGCACCTGGTCTCGGTCAATGAGTGCTTGATCAATCACTTCAACTCGGGTGGAGCCCGGAGTATAAGATAGAAGCCGAGGAGGATCTCTGCCATATAGAACTCAGAATGGAGTAGACTGCAAGGCTATGTGGAAGGAAGTGTTGTAACAATAATCAGCACACAATATCCATTGAACCCAGTTTTTAGGATTATCACCCACAAGGCACCTTAGATACATCTCCACGGTGCAGTTAACCACCTTTGTTTGGTCGTCTATTTGAGGATGATAATATGAGGATAATTTCAGCTTGGTGTTGTACAGATGAAAAATTTCTTGCCAGAAAGTGCTTGTAAAGACTATATCACGATCACTGACAATTGATTCCGGAATGCCTTGCAAATGGACAATAAGCTCGAGGAAGGTCTGTGACACTCTAGATGATGTATATGGGTGTGCCATTGGAATAAAATGAACATACTTGGAGAACCTATCCACCACCACAAATAATATAGATTTGCTTGATGTCTGGGGAAGACCATCTACACAATCCATAAAGATATCGACCCAAACTTGTGCAGGGAGCGCTAGAGGCTGGAGAAGACTCGCTAGACTTAAGTGGTCGGCCTTGTTGCATTGACAGACTTGGCATGCTGTGACATATGCTGCAATGGTGGGCTTTTGGGCCTGCCAATAGAAATCTGCCCGCACATGATACAAGGTTTTCTGGATGCCTTCATGTGTGTTGTCATGCTAGGCAGAGACGATTGCTGCAACCAAATTGGAAGTGTGTGGTATATAGATGCGCTTGTTATAGAAAATAAGAGAATATTGGAGTGACCACTTAGAGTCCATTGCCCCCTCTGTAATATTTTTGTGCAGCTCTTGTAGGACCAAATTATTGGTATTTTCCTCCTTAACCAAGTCCAAGAGGAGAAAATGAGGCTGGTTGATGGCATAGATGAACTGTTGATTCTCCAAATGTCGTGACAAGGCATCCGCAACCTTGTTTAAGCTCCCAGAGTGGTACTCAACTGAAAAGTTAAACCCCATCAATTTACTGATCTAGTGCTATTGAGTAGAAGTAGTGAGGCGCTGATCAAGCAAAAAATTAAGACTGTAATGATTAGTGCAGATGAGAATGTGTGGCCAGTGTTGGACACCCTTGGCCAATCTGATTAATTCTCATTCATATGCTTCCAATTGCTTACTGAAATATGCAATGGGTGTACTTCCCGAATCTATGAGTCCCACAAGTTCTTGGTCCATCACCCGTGCCCTAACTTGCATACTTTTGGCAGATTTCAGCCCTGTAATGGCATTCGGAGAGATTTTTGGTGTGTCCTCCTCTGTAGGACCATCACTCATTTCTAGTTCTACTTCTTCATCTACTTCTTGCCAAAACAACCGTTTACACTGGTGGCCTGCCCTGTACGGTTCATCACAGTTGTAACACAGGTTCTTTGCCCTATGGTCAGCCATGTCCAAACTTGTTAATTTTTTGATATACCAGGCTGGTGAGTTGCTAGGTTGTGTATCTGCTGACAAAGTAGTAATTGGATTATTTTTGGGTGGTTGCACTGCTGGAAAGGTCACTTGAGATACAGTGTTTTGCCTCCCTTGCCAACCAGTGGAATTGTTTTGTTCCCCTTGCCAAACTGTCTTGCGATTTTGAACTTTTTGTCTTGCTTCCAGTGCTCGAGCTAAATTCATTGCTTGAGAAAAATCAGCAGGTGTGTAGAGCTCCACCTTTAACCTGAAGGATTCATTATGGCTGGATGTAAATAAATTGACCTGCAGGTCTACGCGAACCAACAGGCTGGCTCGGGCCAATTTTTCTTGGAACTGTTTTTTATATAGTTCCACTGAGCCAATCTGTCTTAACAGCACCAAATCCCCCAATGGGTTGCTGTGTGCTGGAGGACCGAGCCGTATAGTGCATAATTCTTTGAACTCCTCCCAATCTAGTACCATGTTAGGGTCCCTTGTCATAGATCGTGTAACACGGCGTGGGATGGATAGATCCAGAGCTGAGAGAGTAAGTTCTTCCACTTCTATTCTTGACTGGGATTGGACTGAAATTCCCTGAGGTGCTCGACTAGATCTTAACAGCAGAACTATGCTGTTCTCGGCTAGGACTGGGTCTCAACCCTCATGTGTGCTTGGTTAACAGGACAACAATAGACTGATGGGCTTGGCTAGATCTGAATAGCAGCACACTACTGTTCTTAGCGGGAACTGGGTAGCCACCCATGGTTGTGCTCGATTAACAGAATAGAAGTAGACTACTGGGCTTGGCTAGATCTGAACAGCAGCCCCTACTATTCTTGGCGGGAACTGGGTAGCCACCCACGGTTGTGCTCGATTAACAGAATAGCAGTAGACTACTGGGCTTGGCTAGATCTAAATAGTAGCCCCTGCTGTTCTCGCCAGGAACTAGGCAACAACTGTTATAGACTCAATAGCACACCAAGTCACTCAGAGGAGGAGACAATGACTCGCCAAGTCACCTACTTTTACTTTTATTACTTATGTTGCTTTTAATTTTGAATTTGATTGATTATGTAATAAGATTTGAAGGTAGGGGTATAGTTAGGATTTATAAACCTAACCCTAACCTATCTTGGCATGAATGACCCTATTTAAAGGGTAAAGAATGAGAAATAAAGTAAGTTCGGATTTAGAGTAAAATAGAGTAGTTAGGTTCTTGCTAGGTTCCCTATCCTAGGGTTCTTGGCGTGAACTATCCTTGGTGGTTTGGTGCATCCATTGAGGAGTCTTTGAGGAGTTCGTGGAAGGAAAAGGAAGAGGAATCATCCTTCTCTTCCAAGCTGCAATAGTTATCCATCTCTTCCATGAACCAACAGTGAGGGAAGGAGGTTTTGCGTGAGCCTTAGCATCAAGAAAGAGGTTTTCAAGTTGCTGATTGAAGGAGGTCTTCAAGAGGTATTTTTGTCTATCTTTTCCAGATTTTAGAAGAGCTATAGACCACCTTCTTTACATACAACATTGGTAGTTGCATGAATTCAGAAACCCTACTCATTGACGTGACGTATAAAGTGGGGTTTCATAATTGGATCCTTAAATAGTCTCTTGATTGATTTGGTGCATCTATAATTGAGAAAAGGAAACTCCTTTTCAATTATAACGTGTTAGGGAAGTAAAAGAAAGTTTCTTTTCACAAAAAACATGTTAAGAAACCCTTTAATAGTGCTAGATCCTTATTTGACTCGCCGAGTTACTAGATCCATGGCTAGGGACCATAACAACTTGGTATCATAGCAGGGTAACCCGGTAGATATTAGCAGCCATGAATTGCTTGAAGCTATCCTCGAAGGCAATGCAGATAATGAGAAAAGATTTGCTGAATTGGAGGAGAGGTTCTCTAAGGTTGATATCGGTATGGAGACCTTGAATGGAAGAATGGACAACATGGAGACTGGTCTGACTACTGTAAGGAACACAACTCCTGAGCAAAGAGGAGGGGACCATTCGTATAACAGACGGGGAGATTAGATTACGAGGTGAACGAGTTTCTTTGGCCAACAAGGACCCTTCATGCTGGGGGGATCCTTCAACCAGGGGGGAGGCATTGTATCTGGCCAGCAAGGACCCTTCATCCCAGGGGACCCTTCCACCAGGGAGGAGGCACAATACCTAGGTACACTGAACTCGAATTTCCCACTTATAATGGGTCAGTAGACCCTTTGGTATGGCTATATCGTTGTGAAATGTTTTTTTCCCATCAACGAGTACTAGCGTATGATAAAGTGGGGATGGCTGTTTTCCACTTACTGGAAGAAGTACAACTCTGGTATCAGCAAGTTGAGGCGGATAGACCAGTTGTGGAGTGGGAAGAATTTAAGAATTTATGCTCTCTTCGTTTTGGTCCTCCAGCGTACAACAATCCCTTGGGTGATTTGGTTCTGTTACGACAAACTGGTTCCGTGGAGCAATATCAGAAATTGTTCCAGGAAAATTTAGCATGAGCAAACGGTATGGTACAAGTGGACCAGGAAGTGGCGTTATTTACAGTAGGCCTGATGGAGGAGTTAAAGCTTGAGGTGGAGCTCTATGCACCGATTACATTATCACACGTGATGAATGTAGCCCGTGCTTTAGAACTGCGGCAGAAGGCCCTGCATAGACGACCCACATGGTCAGGGGAAAGGAACACTTCCTCCACTTGGCAGAACAAATGCAATTATCTTCAGGGGGTTCAGACCACAACACCTCCTCCCAGACACACTCCGAGCACCACTTTACTAGGGGATACGAAATTGAGCAGTCATCCACCTTAGTACATAAAAAAATTGACAAGTACTAAGATGATGGAGAGGCGGTCCAAAAATCTGTGTTACAACTGTGATGAACCATATCGGCTTGGTCATCAGTGCAAAAGATTATTTTTAATTGATAGGTTGAAGATGATGATATCGAGGTGATAGAGGATATGGTAGAGGAAGCACCACCGGAAATTTCCTTGCATGCAATTACTGGGCAAAAGTCGCCCAAAACCATGCAAGTCAGAGCTCAGATCTTCGATCGGGAACTCGTGGGCCTAGTTGACTCGGGGAGCACCCACAATTTTCTTAATTTGACGGTGGCTCAGCACCTGCAGTTACAGATTCTTCCTCATTTGACAGCCACAGTCTCAGTGGCCAATGGGGATAAGGTTCCTAGCTACGGAATCAACAAGGCGATAAATTTTACTGTTGGCACTACTTTGTTTCATGCTGAGTTTTTTGTTATTCCTCTGGCTGGTTTTGATATGGTGTTGGGAATCAAATGGTTACAAACATTGGGACCCATTTTATGAGACTTTTCTGCATTGACAATGAGTTTTGTCCTATATGGTAGCCAAGTGATCCTACAAGGAAGTCAAACAGAAACACAACAGCACATTCATTCTCTAATTGCCCCGTATAATTCAGCAGGTAGTATTGATGGTCTTATTGATGAGTTCTTCGACCTTTTCTGTGAACCTAAAGGGCTCCCCCCTCTCAGACAGTGTGATCACCGGATATGTTTGAAACAAGGGTTAGATGTGGTGTTATGGTCCCTAGCCATGGATCTAGTAACTCGACGAGTTGAATAAGGATCCAACACTGTTTGAGGGTTTCTTAACACATTTTTGTGAAAAGAACTCTCTTCTACTTCTCCTTTTACGTTAGGATTGAAAAGGAGTTCCTTTTTTTCAATCATAGATGCAACCAGCAAGTTAAAGGAATGTTTAACCACTCAGATATGAAACCCCTATTTTATAACTCATGTCAACATGTATAAATCCCTAAAACCATGCATCTACTGTCTTATACGTAAAAGAGACCAGAGAAGACCTTTCCAAACATGGAAAAGGTAATCAAAAATACCTCTTGAAGATCTCCTCCAACCAGCAACTCAAAAGCCTCCTCCTTTGATGATAAGGCTCACGCAAACCTCCCCCTCTTTCTGGTAGTTCATGGCAGAGGTAGATTGCTCTTGCAGCTTGGAAGAGAAGGGTGATTCCTCTTCCTTTTCCTTCCAAGATCTCCTCAAAGAGTCCCCAATGGATGCAGCAAACCACCAAGAGAGTTCACTCCAAGAACCCTCGAATAGGGAGCCTAGCAAGAACCTAAATTACCCTAGTTTATGCTAATTCCGAACTTGCTTTATTTCTCCATCCTTACCCCTTAAATAGGGTAATTAACATCAACATAGGTTAGGGTTATAAAACCCAATCCTACCCCTACCTTTAAGTCTTATTACAAATCAATAAAATTCAAAATTCAAAGCAACATAAATAATAAAAGTAAAGTAGATGACTCAGTGTTATTGAGTCCATAACATGTGGTAGTTGTTCATCCGTATCGGTATCCTCACCTCCAGAAAGATGAGATTGAAAGACAGTGTCAGGCGATGCTACAACAGGGTCTTATTTGCAGCAGTAGGTCCCCCTTCTCTTCACTAGTTCTGCTCGTGAAGAAACATGATGGGACTTGGCACTTTTGTGTTGATTATCATGAGTTGAATGCACTGACAATGAAAGACAAGTTTTCCATTCCGGTGGTGGAGGAGCTCCTCGATGAGCTACATGGATCGTGGGTCTTCACAAAATTAGACTTACGGTTTGGGTATCATCAGGTTCGCATGCATCCAACAGATATTGAAAAGACGACATTCCGAACACATCATGACCACTTTGAATTTGTGGTCATGCCTTTTGGGCTATCGAATGCTCCTTCTACTTTTCAGGCGCTGATGAATGAGGTATTTAGCTCTTACCTTCGGAAATTCGTGCTTGTTTTTTTTATGATATACTCATATATAGCAAATCTTGAGATGACCACTTAGAATTGTATTTGATTTATTGCGAGCACACCAATTATATTTGAAGAAGTCCAAATGCTCCTTTGGGGCATCTCATGTTGCTTTCCTCGGCCACATTATTTTCCTTGAGGGGGTCACTGTTGATCCCGAGAAGATTCAGGCCATTAGTGAGTGGCCACAGCCTCAGTCTTGCTCAGCTTTACATGGATTCTTGGGTTTGGTAGGCTATTACTAGAAATTTATTCGGAGTTTTGGTCCGTTGGTAGATCCTTTGACAAACCTCCTTAAAAATAATTCCTTTCAGTGGACCAAGGAGGCTTCCATGGCATTTGACGCACTCAAGAATGCTCTTGCATCTACACCGGTATTACAACTTCCAAATTTTGATGACTTGTTTGTGATAATATGCGATGCTTCTTGTGGGGGCATTGGGGTCGTGTTGCATCAGAACTCCCACCCCATTGCTTATTTCAGTCAACAATTGGCATCTCGTTATAAAAAATTGGTTGCATATGAATGCGAGTTGATCGGGTTGGCCAAGGCGGTCCAACATTGGCGGCCGTATTTATGGGGACGTACTTTTCTCATCCGTACTGATCATTATAGTCTCAAGTTCTTACTTGAACAACATCTCACGATGTCACCAAAACACCATTGGATTAGTAAGTTGATGGGCTTTGATTTCTCAGTGGAGTATCATGCGGGCAGATTAAACAAGGTGGCGGATGCCTTGTCCAGACATTTTGAACATCAACAACTAGTTTACGCCATCAGCCAGTCGCTTTTTCTCATTCTAGACATGGTCTGTGATGCGCATGCCACACTTCCAGCACTACAGGAGTTGCACCGCAAAATTTCCAATGGGGAGATGGATTTTAAGTGGTCCATTCAGGATTCACTAATTTGCTATAAGCAGCGAATTTACCTTCTGACCACGTCCGATTTGCTTCCAGCCATTCTCTCGGCTTATCATGATTCAACCCATGAGGGGTTATAGAAGATGTTGTAGTGTATTTGGGCGGATTTCTATTGGCCGGCTATGAAGTCCTCCTTTACTACATATGTCTCCGACTGTCAGGTATGTTAAAGGAACAAATCAGATCATTTGAGTCTCATAGGTCTTCTCCAGCCTCTCGCTCTCCTTACTCGGGTATGGGCAGATATTTCAATGGACTTCGTAGAGGGTCTTCCCCACTCAGCCGGGAAGTTTATTTTGTTTGTGGTGGTGGATCGCCTCTCCAAGTATGGTCATTTTATCCTGATGGCTCACCCCTACACAACAACTGGCATGGCACAGACCTTCTTGGAGCATATTGTACACTTACATGGCATTTCTGAATCTGTTGTGAGTGACCGACAAGCGGTTTTCACGAGTACTTTCTGGAGGAAACTGTTTCGACTAAGTGGAACGCAATTGAAATTTTCCTCCGCATATCACCCTCAGACGGATGGCCAAACCAAGGTGGTTAATCGGACCATCGAGATGTATCTTTGGTGCTTAGTGGGAGATCGACCGAAACAGTGGGTTCAATGGCTACCTTGGGCAGAATATTGTTATAACACTTCATTCCAATCGGCTTTGTGGTCCTCTCCTTTCCGGTTCTTTATGGGAGGGACCCCTCGAGGCTTCTCTCTTATACTAGAGGCACCACCCACGTGGATGCCATTGATGAGGCACTCATGGATCGAGATCAGGTGTTGAAGATGTTTACAGACCGGCTACAAAAGGCTCAGGACCGGATGACTACGGCTTACAACAAGGGCCACCGGGATGTCTCATACGCGGTTGGGGACTGTGTGTGGCTACGTCTCCGGCAGTACCTACAACACTCTCTCGCTGAGCCAGCGCGCCATAAGCTATCCCCCAAGTACTTAGGGCCCTTTGCCATTATTCGAAGTGTCGGGCAGGTGGCGTATCAACTACAATTGGTGGACACAATGAAGCTGCATGATGTGTTTCATGTCTCACTACTGAAACCTCACAAGGGGACAGCCCCTTCTTCTCCACCATTCCTTCCTCCAGTGGACAATGGCCACATCATTCTGACACCCTACGCTGTGTTATGGGCGCATGTGACGAATGACCAGTGGGACATCCTCATGCAGTGGACCGCTACAGATCCCAAGGCAGCGACATGGGAGCGGTTAAAGACCTTCAAACAGGTCTATCCAACTTACGAGCTTGAGGACAAGCTCTTTATCCAAGGGGAGGCAGATGTTATGGACTCAATAGCACACCGAGTCACTCAGAGGAGGAGACAATGACTCGTCAAGTCACCTACTTTTACTTTTATTACTTATGTTGCTTTTAATTTCGAATTTGATTGATTATGTAATAAGACTTGAAGGTAGGGTTATAGTTGGGATTTATAAACCTAAACCTAACCTATCTTGGCATGAATGACCCTATTTAAAGGGTAAGGAATGAGAAATAAAGTAAGTTCGGATTTAGAGTAAAATAGAGTAATTAGGCTCTTGCTAGGTTCCCTATCCTAGGGTTCTTGGGGTGAACTATCCTTGGTGGTTTGCTGCATCCATTGGGGAGTCATTGAGGAGATCGTGGAAGGAAAAGGAAAAGGAATCATCCTTCTCTTCCAAGCTGCAATAGCTATCCATCTCTTCCACGAACCAGTAGTGAGGGAAAGAGGTTTTGCGTGAGTCTTAGCATCAAGAAAGAGGTTTTTGAGTTGCTGATTGAAGGAGGTCTTCAAGAGATATTTTTATCTATATTTTCTGAATTTAGAAGAGCTATAGACTGCCTTCTTTACATAAAACATTGGTAGTTGCATGAATTTAGAAACCCTACTCATTGACGTGAGGTATAAAATGGGGTTTCATAATTGGATCCTTAAACAGTCTCTTGATTGATTACGTGCATCTATAATTGAGAAAAGGAAACTCCTTTTCAATTATAACATATGAGGGAAGTAAAAGAGAGTTTCCTTTCACAAAAATGTGTTAAGAAACCCTCTAACAGTGCTGGATCCTTATTTGACTCACCGAGTTACTAGATCCATGGCTAGGGACCATAACAACAACCAACTGGTATGCTTGTTTAAAACTAAACAACAACACACTGCTGCTCACCGAAACGGGACTGTATTCTCCCTGCTCTGCTTGACTAAAACCGAACATTAGTACACTGTTGTGCTCACCAGAATATAACTGTAATCCCCCTGCTCTGCTCGACTGAAAAACCGAACAACAACACCTGAAACCAGTGAACGTGTTAAGTGCTGCCGTTTTGGGCTGAACTCTGTAAAATGGAAAGGGGAAGGGGGGAAGAAGGAGAGATCAATGGGGATAACTAGAGCTCAATGGGGAACTCCAACCCAGAGTTTAGGGTGAAAATTACAAGAATGCCCCTAAGGCATATTTACTCCTAAACTGATTTAAAATGCAGTAATATAAAACTAAGGAACTCAGTACTCAGTGACTCAGCCAAGGTGCCGCTGAGTTAAACACCTCGCTATCGAGTTCATAACATCTCTTCCCACCTGGAGAAAGAGCTTGTCCTCAAGCTCGAAGGTAGGATAGGCCCAGAGAAATGTCTCCACATCTTCCCAGGTTGCCACCACTGCATCTGTGTCAGCCCACTGGATGAGAACCTCCCACTTGTTATGAAGTTGGCGGGCTTGCAATGTTGTGGCTGGAGAGAAAATAACATGCCCCTCAATTACTGGCTATAAGAACGGAGGCAGAGGTGGTGCTGGACCCCTGAAGGGTTTGAGGAGGGATACATGAAAGATGTTGTGCAATTGAACGTCTGGTGGAAGCTGCAGCTGGTACACCACTTGGCCAATGCGTTGGAGAACCATAAAGGGCCTAAAGAATTTGGGAGATAGGGGCCAACCAGAGACTGTTGACGATAGGGTTGGAGGCGAAGCCACACATAATCATTGGGGTTGTACGGCACATCTCGGTGGCCCTTTTCATAGTATACTTTCATCCTAGCCTGAGCGTTCTTAATACATTGGTTGGTTGCTTGAATTACCTAATCACGGTCCAGCAGTGCCTGGTCAAGGGTGTCAACTCTGGTGGAACTGGCCATATAGGACAGCAACCTGGGCGGATCCCTACCATAGAGGACCTTGAATGGAGTGGCTTGCAAGGAGGTATGGAAGGATGTATGGTAATAATATTTAGCCCAAGGAAGCCATTCAAGCCACCGTTACGGGTGGTAGTGCACGAAGCACCGTAAGTACATTTCCACTGTGCGGTTAACAACCTCAGTCTGCCCATTGGATTGCGGGTGATAAGAAGAGGAAAAGTTCAGCTTGGTACCACATAATTGGAAGACGTCTCTCCAAAAGTGGCTGGTGAAGACCGCATCATGATCGCTCACTATGGCCTTCAGAATGCCATGCAAATGAATAATATTGTCGAAAAACACTTGAATGACTTGTGAAGCCGTATACAGATGAGCCAGAGTGATAAAGTGAGCATACTTTGAGAATCTATCAACCACCACCAATAGGACGGATTTGCTGGAAGCTTTGGGAAGACCATGGAAAGATCAGCCCAAACTTGTGTGAGAAGGGCGAGTGGAAGGATGCCCACTGGGGATATATATTAAGCCTTGTTGCATTGAAAGGTATGACACGAGGCTACGTACTCAGAAATTGTGGACTTCATTCCTTGCCAATAAAAATTGGCCTTGGTCCAATGATACGTCTTTTTAACGCCCTCATAAGTGCTATCATGGTAGGTGGATAACGGCAACCAAGGGAGAGGAGTGTGGTAAATAGATGTGATTGCCATACATAATGGCGTTGTCATGGATAGCCCACCTAGAGTGCATGGTTCTTGCAATGATATTTTGAGGTAGCTCCCGGAGTATTGGGTTAGTCTGCTAGTCCTCTTTAATGGAATCAAGCAAGAGAGACTTTGGCTGGCTAATCGCATAGACTTGGTGCGGTTCTTCCATACATCGGGATAAAGCATCAACCACCTTGTTCAATTTGCTAGGCTTGTGTTCCACTGTGAAGTCAAACCCCAATAATTTGCTGATCCAATGTTGATGTGGAGACATTGAGATGCATTGTGCTAGCAGAAATTTGAGGCTGTAATGGTTAGTGTGGATGAGGAAACTGCATCCCCACAAGTAGGGCCGCCAGTGTTGAACCGCCTTGGCCAGCCCAATTAGCTCGCGTTCATAAGCGGGTAATTTTGGTGATGTGCTGCTAGTTGCCGGCTAAAATATGCAATGGGGTATTGTGCTTGTTGTAGTACTGCTCCAATATCACCTCCTGAAGCATCACACTCCACCACAGAGAGGGCCTCAAAGTCCGGCAATTGCAGGACTGGAGTGGAAGCTAAAGCATGCTTGAATGCCATGAATGATTCTATTGCTACACCATCGCAAACGAAGGCATTACACTTGAGAAGATTGGTCAATGGACTGGCCAGTGGATCGTAATTTTGTGTAAATTTCCGATAATAGCCCTCTAGCCCCAAAAATACTCTTAAGGCTGAAATGTGGTGTGGTTGAGGCCAGCTAGTGATTGCTGTAATGTTATGGACTCCATAGCATCACGAGCTATCCACAGGCATAGGAATTAAATTATGTCAATTTACCTTTAATTTAATTTCATTTGGTTTGGTTTGGTTTAGATGTAATGTGGGGTGAACCACTTGACCTATGGGTCACTTTTGTAATTCTACCCTCAACCCTATTTAGGGGGACGTCAAAGGAAGGAGAAGGCAAGTAATGAGAAAATTAGAGTAAATAGGTCAGATTCTCCCTCAGAGGTCTAGGTCGGATTCTCCCTCTGAGGTCCAGGTCGAGCTTCCTTCAAAGCTCCATCATTCTATTCAATTTCCATCATTCCACGTTCTAGAAACAAGAATCATCTTCCAGCGTCAAGAACAAATATGGAGGGAAGAGAGGAAAGAAGGGTGAGTCGATCCATGACTTGAGAAGAACCAAACATCTTGGTATTAGAAAGGTACACCCTTGGGGATTCCTCTTCCCCTGAGGATTTGAGGCAATTAGTTGAAGATAATTGGCAGAGGACAAACCTTTAGGCTCAATCCCTGGAAGAAGTGTGTGAGGCCATAAAATCCATGGATGCCGCCATCCAAGCTCTCCTCTGGCGACAAGATGACAATGGTACACGATCACAACCACCGACAGCCTACTCTCCACCGGCCGACCACCCTCAATTCCACCCACCACCTCCCCCACCACCACCAATGCGTCATCACAATCCCCATTTGGGGCCTGTCGTTCAGGGACCAAATACGGTTACCAGTTATTTAAAACTAGACTTTCCTACGTATGATGGGTCTAAGGACCCCTTGACTTGGTTAACCAAGTGTGATCAGTTCTTTTATCATCAAAGAACACCTGCGGATGAGAAATTTTATTTGGTTGCCTACCACATGCTCGATGAAGCGCTTCTATGGTACCACCAATTCTGAAATGACTAATTGGTTCAAGATTGGGCAACCTTTAGGCAGTCTTGTATGATGAGGTTTGGTCCTCCAGCTAGTAGCAATTCATTGGGTGAATTAATCAATTACAAGCAAATTGGATCACTAGAGGTGTACCAAAAGATCTTCCAGGAAAGGTTAGCCCTAGCAAATCAGTTTGTCAGTCACACCCAGTATGTTCATATTTTTACTGCGGGTTTGACAGAAGCTCTGAGACTGGAAGTTGAATTGTATGGTCCTACAGATTTGGATCATGCTATAAATTCAGCCAGGTCAATTGAGCACAAGCAACGTGTTCTAAAGGAGTCATTGGTCAGAAAACCAGCTTGGCCAGGAAGGCACAATGCCACTGCACCAACCCCTTATTATGGACCTCCACGTTCTGGAGCCAGTGCAGCCCCATACCCAGACAACTCTAACTCGGCTCCACTTGCTCCTTACTTCAAAAAACTAAATAGACAGGAAATGGATCAGAGAAAGGCCAAGGCCTTGTGTTTTAACTGTGATGAACAATATGGATATGGTCACCAATGCAAAAGATTATTCAGTATATGTCTGTGGGAGGATGGTGATGACATACTACCTGAGGAGGAGATTGTGGAGACAGATCAAGAGGGTCTAGAGATTTCCCTTCATGTCATGACTGGTCTACGCAGTTCTATTACCATGTAAGTTAAAGCTCAGTTACTTCATCTACAGTTACTGGCTTTAGTTGACTCGGGAAATACACAAAATTTTATCAGTCAGCCGGCGACAGAACAACTTGGGTTAGTAGTCCAACAACAGACTGGCCTTTCTGTATCAATAGCCCATGAGGTTAAAATTACTAGTGTGGGCATCTCTCCAACCACATACTTTGATATTGAGGGACATGCATTTATTACAGATTTCCTGGTGATTCCACTTTCAAGATTTGATTTGGTACTGGGAATTAAATGGCTACAACTGTTGGGGCCAATACTATGGGATTTTCAAGCTCTGACCATGTCCTTTACAGAGGACCACTGTCAGATTATATTGCATGGCACACAAGCACCAGTGCCCTACGCACTACAGGTCGTTCCGGTCTAGCCCACGGCCAACTGTAAGTTATCTCAATTACTTACAGACTTTGAGGATATCTTTCAGGAACCTACTGCTCTACTACCAATTAGGCACTGTGATCACCGTATCCGTTTGAAAACGGGCACTGAACCTATAGTGGTGCGTCCGTATCGTTACCCCCACTTATAGAAGGATGAGAATGAAAGGCAGTGCCAGAAGAAGCTAGGCCAGGGTATTATGCAGCCCAGCAGGTCTCCTTTTTCCTCACCGGTATTACTGGTCCACAAGCATGATAAGTCATGGAGGTTTTGTGTGGATTGCAGGCAACTGAATGCGCATATCATTAAAGATAAATTTCCCATCCCAATGTGGACGAGTTGCTCGATAAGGTACATGGTACTACTATTTTTACCAAACTCGATTTGAAATTTGGCTATCATCAAATCTGAGTTCACCCATCAGATGTGGAGAAAACAGCGTTCCACATGCATCACGGCCATTTCGAGTTCCTCGTAATGCCATTTGGTCTCTCAAATGCACCTTCCACATTCCAGGCCCTCATGAATGAGGTATTTCCCTCTCTTGAGGAAATACGTTTTGGTATTTTTCGACGATATTTTGGTCTATAGCAACAGTTGGGAAGAGCATCTTTAGCACCTTCACCAGGTATTTTCTCTTATCCGCTCACATCATTTGGTTTTAAATCAGTCCAAATGTTCTATGGGAACTTCAGAAGTGGCATACTGGGGCCACGTTATTTCAGCAGTTGGGATGAACGTAGACCAAAGTAAGATACAGGCCGTCACAGATTGGCCTCCTCCCACATCCATTACAACCTTAAGGGGATTTTTGGGCCTAGTAGGGTATTACAGAAAATTTATTCGCAGCTATGGCCAGATTGCAGCTCCGCTCAAAAACCTACTCAAGAAAAATGCCTTTACCTGGTCGGAGACAACGACTCATTCCTTTCAGTAGTTGAAAGAGGCCTTACCATCCGCCCCAGTTTCGCAGCTACCCGATTTTGATGAGTCATTTGTTGTGGAATGTGATGCATCGGGGGGCGGTATTGGTGCAGTGTTACACCAACAAAGACACCCGATTGCTTATTTTAGGTGCCAACTTGGCCCACACCACCACAAGTTAGTAGCTTATGAGAAGGAACTGATCGGATTAGCGAAAGCCATACAACATTGGCGGCCTTATCTCTGGAGCGCCCATTTTTTATTCGCACTAATCATTGCAACCTCAAGTATCTGCTTGAACAATGCCTCACTACCTCACTGCAACAACATTGGTTAAGTAAACTTATGGGGTTTGACTTTATTGTAGAGTATAAACCTGGGAGTTTGAATGTAGGGGCTGATGCTTTATCTCACCGGGACATTACAGAGCCGCAATTACATGTCATAAGTCAGCCTAGAGCTCTCTTGTTGGATTCTATAAGGGAAGAGGCACAACAGTACCCGGAAATTATTGCTTTATATCATGAGATCCAGCAGGGGACAACGGAAACCCATTGGATGGTTTAGGACAATCTGGTCCTCTAAAAAAATAGAATCTTTCTACACCACACGTCCCCACTGATTCACAAATTTTTAGCCTCCTTCCATGAGAGTAATCATGAGGGCCGACAAAAAATATATTTCCGGATAAGTCGGGAATTTTATTGGAGCGGCATGAAGCGCAGTATAGCCAATTATGTGGTAGCTTGTCAGATTTGTCAACGGAATAAAGCTGAATCATTAAGTCCAGCTGGATTGCTCCAACCACTTCAGCTGCCGTCACAGGTCTGGTCTGATATTTCCATGGACTTCATAGATGGACTTACCTCTTCGTCAGGCAAATCTGTTATCTTTGCAGTGGTTGATCGTGTCTCAAAGTATGGCCACTTCATCCCTCTGGTGCAACCTTACACTGCAGCTCACATCGCTTAGCTCTTTATGGATAATATTGTCCGCTTACATGGGATGCCTAATTCCATTACCAGTGACAGGGATGCCATCTTTACCAGTACATTCTGGAAAGAACTATTCAAGCTGCAAGGCACAATGTTAGCATTCTCTTCAGCCTACCATCTGCAGATAGATGGTCAGACAGAAGTCGTCAACAGGACAATTGAGATGTATCTTCGTTGTTTTGTGGGGGACTCACATAAAAGGTGGGTTAAGTGGCTCGCCTGGGCTGAATTATGTTACAACACCTCCTACCACAACGCACTCAGAACAACCCCAATCAAGGTAGTATATAGTAGAGACCTGCCCAACCTTTTATCATATGAACCGGGTGCCTCCAAGGTCACCACTTTGGACCAAGCATTAGCCGAAAGAGACACCTTGCTCACTGAGGTGCGTACTCATCTCCAGGAGACACAACATACTATGAAGTTGGATTATGACAAGAAGCACTGGGAAGTCTTCTTTTCTCTAGGAGATTATGTATGGTTGTGTCTCCAACACTACAAGTAGTTGTCGCTGACAGCCTCCAAATGCCACAAGCTCTCTCCGAAGTATTATGGTCCCTTTTAGGTTATGGACCGCATTGGTACAGTTGCCTACCACTTGCAGCTTCCGCCAGAGGCTAGGATTCACAATGTGTTTCATGTCTCCCAACTGAAGGCCTTCCTGGGTGACTCTCCCTTGCTGCACACACCTTTGCCCCCACTACATGAGGGACGTGTAATTTCTACTCCAGCACAAGTATTACAGGCTCGCCGCATTCATGGTGATTGGGAGATCCTAGTCCAATGGGCTGATGCGGATCCCAGTGACACAACATGGGAGCCAATGGCTGCGTTCCGCACCCTCTACCCCTACTTCAAGCTTGAGGACAAACTCTTTCTCCAGGAGGGGGGTGATGTTATGGACTCCATAGCATCAAGAGTTATCCACATGCATAGGAATTAAATTATGTCAATTTACTTTTAATATAATTTCATTTGGCTTGGTTTGGTTTACTTTGGGTTGGTTTGGTTTAGATGTAATGTGGCGTGAACCACTTGACCTATGGGTCACTTTTGTAATTCCATCCTCAACCCTATTTAGGGGGACGTAAAAGGAAGGAGAAGGCAAGTATTGAGAAAATTAGAGTAAACAGGTCAAATTCTCCCTCAGAGGTCTAGGTCAGATTCTCCCTCTGAGGTCCAGGTCGAGCTTCCTTCAAAGATCCATCATTCTTTTCAATTTCCATCATTCCACGTTCCAGAAACAAGAATCCTCTTCTAGCGTCAAGAACAAATATGGAGGGAAGAGTGGAAAGAAGGGTGACTCAATCCATGGCTCGGGAAGAACCTAACATGTAATTTTTTTTGGACACCCTCTGCCGAGATGATGTGGCCAAGATAGGCAACTTGGGCCTTCCCAAATGAACATTTGGAGTGTTTCACCAGGAGATGATGTGATTGGAGGAGTTGGAAAACAAGTCGTATGTCTTTGAAATTATGTGTTCTTGATTTGCTATAAATCAGAACATCATCAAAGAAAACCAACACAAATTTTCGGAGATAATCAAGGAATACTTCATTTATCAAAGCCTGAAAGGTGGACGGTGCATTGGATAACTTGAAAGGCATCACCACGAATTTGAAGTGTCCATGGTGAGTACGGAATGCGGTTTTCTTGATATCTGGTGGATGCATTCTGATTTGGTGATAACCCGATCTCAAATCCAGCTTGGTAAAAATTGTTCACCCATGCAATTCTTTCAATAGCTCATCCACCACCAATATGGAAAACTTGTCTTTGATGGTTTTCATATTGATCTCCCTATAGTCCACACAGAACCGCCATGTGACATCATGTTTCTTAACTAGTATAACCAATGAAGAAAATGGGGAATGGTTCCTGTGGATAAGGCCCTGTTCCAGCATGGTTTTGCATTGCTATTCGATTTCATCTTTCTGGAGTGTTGATTTTCAGGACTCCATGAATTTAGCTCATGGAGAAAAAGGGAAAGAAACTCATTGGGAGAAAACTGGAGGAAGAAGGGTTATGGAATTGATTATTCCTTACCCTCCCTCTGAAGTTCTATTTATAAATTTATGAAATTACTATATTACAATAATACCCATGAACTTAGGGTTTAGGGTTTTAGGGTTTTACCTAAAACTTTAACTTAATTACATCAATGCCATCTCTATGAGATGACCCTTTATTTACCATCCTGCCATCTTGTATGTGGGCCTATGGGCCTTCTCCTTGATCTATGGGCCTTGAGCCCGTCTTCTATATCTCTTGGATCCATGGGTCTTCCTTGGTCTTATGGGCTTGGGCCCATATTCTAATACACTTGGATATGTGAGCCTTCCTTGGTCATGTGGGCTTGGGCCCTGTCTTCCAACATGGAGGTGTGGATACCTGTAGGGTCTAACCACCACTGCATCTGATCCAACTTTTAAACAAATTTGGTGGTCATAGTGCCTTAATGGGGGGAGCCCAGACGGCTCCCAAAAGAAGTCGATGAAATCCTCTAGTAACTTGTCTATGTTGCTGACTAATGGTTTCTGCTTGTGTTAGCCGCCCTTTAACAACACTGGTTTGCCTTCCGACACAAATCTCATTTTTAAAGCCAAGAAGTCCAACAAAATTGGGCCTAATGTTTGCAACCACTTAACCCTGAGCACCATATCAAATCCGGCTAAAGGAATGACAAAACATTCATGGTAAATTTAGTGTTACCAATGCAAAATTTTACAGCCTTGCTGACTCCGTAGCTCGGAACCTTCTCACCATTGGCTCCTGAAACCGTGGCTATTGGGTGAGGTTGGATCTCTAGTTGGAGGTGTTTCGCCGTTGTCACACTGAGGAAATTGTGATGGCTGCCTGAGTCCACTAACCCCACCAATTCCTAGTCAGTAACCTTTGCTCGCACTTGCATGGTTTTCCCCGACTTCTGTCCGGTAATGGCAAGTAAGAAAATTTCTGGTTCAGCCTCCACTGGAGTCTCCTCGTGTTATGGTCCCTTGTCTATATCGAGTAACTCAGTGTGGGAAATGTAAATCCAGCATTGTAAGAGAGCTGCTGCTCTCGGTTTAGGAGGAAAAGAACCTCCTTTTTACAGCTAGGCTGCTGTTCTCAGTAAGGGGGCTGGGAAGCCCTTGCTGCTGCTCGAACAGGAGGGGAATGGCCCCTTGCTGCTCACGACTGTGAGGGGATAGGGCCCTTCCTGCCACTATCTAGGTTAGGGGATGAAAAACCTCTAACTTGGATAGTCCATGGATTGGAGGTTAGGAGTCCCTAACCTTGTTGCTTGCTAATTTAGAGGCTGAAGAACCTTTAGCCTCTGCTCAGAAAGGAGGTAGAGATCCCCTCTTGCTGTTGTGCAAAAATCAGAGGCTATAGCCTCTTGTTGATCTCGGAAAAGAGGAAGAAACCCTCCTTGTTTTCGGTAAATAGCAAGGTAAAACAGAAAATCAAAGAGAGAAGACAAAAATTCAGATTCAAGAGGGAACCTGGACCTAGAGCTTGTCTAGGAGAGCTCCAAACCCTAGAGTTCATCAAGGAGACCTCCCAACCCTGTTTAACCTGATTCAAGACTTGCCTTTTCTCATTCTCCTTCCCCTCTAAGTAGGGTTGACACCTGTTGGAAGATGAAGGCATATTATACAAAAAAAAAAGATTTTATATATCATTTGTAGCAAGCTGGGAGTTCATACTGTTCTCTCATCCCCAGCTTGAGGGGGAGTGTTGGAAGATAGGGCCTAAGCCCACACGACCAAGGAAGGCCCACATATCAAAGTGTATTAGAAGATGGGTCCAAGCCCGTAAGATCAAGGAAGACCCATGGATCCAAGAGAAATAGAAGACGGGGTCAAGGCCCACAGAATCAAGTCTTTAGTCCTTCTTCTTCCTATTTTCTCCCAATGGGTTTCTTTCCCTTTTTCTCCATGAGCTAAATTCATGGAGTCCTGAAAATCAACATGGTATCAAAACTATGATTTGCAGGATTCGCATCTATGGTTTTCAGATTCAAAGAAACCTTTATTTTTTCTATGCTCATTTTTTTTATCTGTCATATTACTATTTTTTTTCTTAGCGTCATTTGAAGTATAGTTTGATTCGTTAAACACAATTTCCTCTACCACCTTACGATTTAGTCTTACCGGCGACTTTGCACCAGAATACTACACTTTTGAAGCATCTTCTATCTTTGTCTCTGCTGGATGCAAATCCCTGGCGATCTCTTTATGTTTTCCGGCTGGGTATCCGCTTTACATGAAACAATGTTCTGAGCAGGCACCGAATCAGTGCTTTTAATCGACTGAGATTTTCCTATGGGTGTAGGTTGTTGATATCTCATTGGCCATGAAGGGAAGATTACAAGCGTTGGAGGTCTGACTGCGAAGAGAGATTTTCTGTTTTCATCCTACCTGGTCTCGACTCCTTGTAGAAGTTTGGGGACGAGAGCTTCTTCCAGCTCCCCGAATTCAAAAGCTATGTCATGCTTACCTAGATTCTCATCGAAACGTCCGATTCGAAGCTGATTCCGATTGTGTGGTGACAAAAGGCCTCGTAGCTCTCCTCGTTGAGGGGCTCTCTGGCCAGCCCCCCTCGGAGACTGTAAAAAGGCGTTGTAGCTTTTGATGAAGGCCGAAGAGGGTGGCAAATCCGGAAGTGGTGAAGTCATCGAAGTAAAAGATTCAAGTTCAGCCGCGGGGGGAAACAACCTACCGTTGCCGAAAAAGAAGAAAGAAGCCAGCCACTCTGTGTTTTCCTCTACTGGAGAAGACAAAGTCGGGTTGGAAACTTGCCTTTCGAGTTTCAGCCAAAGATGCCGAGGAAGAAGAAGTTTTGTTTCCCTCTCTGTTCGGTGCCGAGGAGAAGACGAAGTTGTGTTGCCATTTTTTGGGAGGATGAATGAGGGAAACTTGCTGTTATTCAGAAACTTTTCTTCCGAATTTCTGCACTGTTCGGTCGGGGGATACGAAATTTCTTGTTTCCTAACTTAGGAAACATGATTTATTAAATTAGAGCCAAGCCAGTTCAGCGCCAGCGCAACTCGACTCGCCTGAGTCAACTCGGACTAGCATGCCAGCCTTCCCAGCCAGACCGAGTCAACTTGGTCCGGATCAACACAGGTTCGGTTAAACCTGGCTCGGGCCACTTAATTTCTGCCTCTGGATATGTGCCCAAGATTTTAGCGCGACTTGGTAATTTTTTTCTGGCTGGATTATTATTTTTTGAAGAATTGACAGATTATTCCTTGGTTAGCATAGTATTTGGTATAGATATGTGCATTGGATTATTTCATGGGTGATATTACAAGGATTATTTTGGGTGATATGCCAAGCCCATTTCAGCTGCTGCTATTGTGTCTCTTTTAATGAGACATTATTATTGAAGAAGATGTATCCTCATACCATTATTTATTGTCAACCCTGTAAAAAAAATCATCTTTTTTTTTGGTTGGGATTGCATGACGGAGGAACTTCATCCCCGTTAAAAATATCAATTTTTTTGTGGTAGGGAGCCCATGAGGGAGAAACTTTATCCCCGTAAAAAATATCAAATTTTTTGTGGTTGGAAGTCCATGATGGAGGAACTTCATCCCAGTAAAAAATATCACATTTTTGTGGTTGGAAGTCCATGATGGAGGAACTTCATCCCAGTAAAAAATATCACATTTTTGTGGTTGGAAGTCCATGATGGAGGAACTTATTGTTATATTTATGTTACTTTCCCCCATTAATATCATACATTACTTTACCACTTGAGAGTCGTTGTCCTATGGAGGGACACGGTGGTGGAGTTGGACACTTCAGAGCAATGTCTTAGTGGCTAGGAGTGATTTACTCTCATTGATATTATACTAGTTGGGCCTCATGAATGAGAGCACCAGCGTGAGGGGGAGTGTTGGAAGATCAATGCATATTATACAAGAAAGATTTTATACATTATTTGCAGCAAGCTAGGAGTTCATATTGTTTTCTCACCCCTAGCTTGAGGGGGAGTGTTGGAAGACAGGGCCCAAGCCCACACAACCAAGGAAGGCCCACATATCAAAGTGTATTAGAAGATGGGCCCAAGCCCATAAGACCAAGGAAGACCTATGGATCCAAGAGAAATAACAGACGGGCTCAAGGTAGAATCAAATCCATAACCCTTCTTCCTCTTGTTTTATCCCAATGGGTTTCTTTCCCTTTTTTTCCATGAGCTAAATTCATGGAGTCCTAAAAATCAACAACACCAACACAGTTTTAGGGTTTACTTTTACAATTCTGCCCCTATGGCATAAAAACGAATTTAAAACAATTTGGAAATAAAGTATTTAACTCAGTGACTCAGTGCGTCTCTTTTGGATGACTCGGTTAGCTATTGAGTCCTCAACATCTGCCCCCCTTAGAGAAAGAGCTTGTCCCCAATCTCATAAGCTAGGTAGACTTGGTTATTTGAAATTGTCCAATTGTTCCCATGTAGCTACGACGAGTTTAGTGGCTGTCCAATGGACAAGAATCGCCCACTGGTCATTAATCAAAATGGCGCATAACATTGCGGCTGGTGTAAAGATGACATATCTGTTGTCCAATGGAGGAAGGAATAGACTGGTTGGGGGGGGGGGGGGGGGGGGGGGGGGGGGGGGGGGGGGTGTGAGGGGGGCGTGAGCCCTAACTAGGTTTCAGTAGGGAGACATGAAACACATCGAGTAGCTTGGCCGTAGTTGGAAGTTGCAACTGATAGCCCATTGGTCCCACACGGCGAGTAATGGGGAAAGGGCCAAAGTATTTTGGTGAGAGTTTATGGCACGGCGGTCCTGCAATGGAGTGTTGTCGGTATGGTTGGAGACGTAGCCAAACGTAGTCCCCCACCTCATATGAGACGTCTTTGTGCCCCTTGTTGTAGAAATCTTTCATACGAACCTGTGCTCGCAGTAATATTCTAAAGTACCTGGTCATGGTCCATGAGGGTTTGATCAATTGCTTCCACGCGGGTGGAACTTGGAGTATAAGAGAGAAGCCTAGGAGGATCTCTGCTATACAGAAGTGGATTACAAGGCGGAGTGGAAGGAAGTGTTGTAATAATACTCAGCCCACGGTAGCCCTTGAACCCAAGTTTTTGGACGATCGCCCACAAGGCACTGTACATACATCTCTATGGTGCGGTTAACCACCTTTGTCTGGCCATCTGTCTGAGGATGATATGACGATGAAAATTTCAGCTTCGTGCCGCGCAAACGAAAAAGTTCCCGCTAGAAAGTGCTGGTAAATACCACGTCCCGATCACTGACAAAAGATTCTGGAATGCCATGCAAGCGAACAATATGATCTAGAAAGGTCTATGCCACTTGGGATGTTGTATATGGGTGTGCCATAGGAATAAAATGTGCATACTTTGATAACCGATCGACCGCCAAAAAATACCGATTTGCCGACGGTCGAGGGAAGACCATCAACGAAGTCCATAGAAATATCGGCCCAAACTTGGGTAGGTAGATTTAGAGGTTGAAGAAGACCTGCAGGAGTTAAGTGTTCGGCCTTGTTGCGGTGACATACCTAGTAGGCTATGACATAGGTTGCAATGGAGGTCTTCATGGCCTACCAATAGAAATCTGCACGAACGCGATGTAATGCTTTTTGAATGCCTTCATGTGTGTTGTCATGGTATGCAAAGAGTATAGCTGCAACCAACTCGGAAGTGTGTGGTATATAAATCAACATTTTGTAGCAAATAAGTGAATCCTGGATGGACCACTTAGAATCCATTTTCCCCTCTATAATTTTTTTGTTCAGCTCCTGTAGGGTAGGGAGAGTGGCATGTGCCTCCTGAACCATGTCTAATATGAGGAAACGATGCTGGCTGATAGCATAGATGAGTTGCTGGTTCTCCAAATGTCGGGACAAGGCATCCGCTGCCTTGTTTAATCTCCTAGATCGGCACTCTACCGAAAAATCAAATCCCATCAACTTACTGATCCAGTGCTGCTGTGGAGAAGTAGTGAGTCATTGTTCAAGTAAGAATTTAAGGTTGTACTATTCAGTGCGGATGAGAAATTCACGGCCCCATAAGTAAGGTCGGCAGTGTTGGACAACCTTGGCCAACCCGATTAATTCCCGTTCATACACGGCTAATTTCTTATGCCATTCTGCCAACTGCCTATTGAAATATGCAATGGGGTGGGAGTGTTGTTGCAAGATGGCCCCAATGCCCCCACCAGATGCATCGCACTCGACCACAAATAAATCCTCAAAATTGGGAAGTTGTAGTACGGGTGTGGTGGCGAGAGCTAGTTTGAGAGCCTGACAGGAGTGTGTGGCTTCATCATTCTAAATAAAGGATTTTTTCTTGAGGAGACTGGTCAATGGTGTTGCCAAGGGCCCATAATTTTGGATGAATTTGCGGTAGTATCCTGCTAGGAGCAAAAATCCTCACAAAGTTGAGCTATTATGAGGTTGTGGCTAATCGTTAACAGCTTGAATCTTCTCTAGATCTATAGTGACCCCTGCATGGGATATAATATGGCCAAGATATACGACATGTGACTTTGCAAAAGAGGATTTAGATTTCTTCAAATAGAGCTGGTGGGCTCTTAATAATTCAAATACTACCCTTAAATCCGCTAAATGTTGTTCCCTGGACTTGCTGTAAAAGAGTATATCATAAAAAAAACAAGCACAAATTTTCATAGGTAGTTGCGGAATACCTCATTCATCAATGCCTGAAAAGTGGAGGGGGTGTTTGATAACCCAAACGACATCACCACAAACTCAAAGTGGTCGTGATGTGTGCAGAAGGCCGTCTTCTCGATGTCCAATGAGTGCATACGAATCTGATGATATCCTGAGCGCAAGTCCAATTTGGTGAAGATCAATGAACCATGTAATTCATCCAAGAGCTCCTCCATGACCGATATAGGGAACTTATCTTTCACGGTTTGGGCATTTAATTCCCTGTAATCGACACAAAGTCACCATGTGCCATCATGTTTCTTCATGAGCAAGACTAGTGAAAAGAAGAAGGAGCGGCTGCTGCGAATAAGGCCCTATTGCAGCATGTCCTGGCACTGTCATTCGATTTCATCATTCTGTAGGTGAGGATACTGGTACGGCCTAACCACCACCACATTGGAACTTGCTTTTAAACAGATTCTATGGTCACAATGCCTCAAGGGAGGCAATCCCAAAGGCTCATGGAAGAGGTCCGAGAACTCGTCGAGGAGTTTTTCTATAGTGTTGTCCAGGTGGTCCTGTGTGTGAATGGTATGAAGGTGGTGGGGCTTGTCCACTTGACTACTCTGTAATAGCACTTGGCATCCGTCCATTGTAAAGCTCATAGTTAAAGCAAAGAAGTCCCACAAGATGGGTCCCAAAGTTTGTAACCATTTGATGCCCAATACAATATCAAATCCTGCCAAAGGTATGACAAAAAAAATTGAATAAAATAAAGTCGTACCAATTGAGAATTTTACTGCTTTGTTGATCCCATAGCTAGGGACTTTCTCCACATTGGCCACTGAAACCATGGCTATTGGGTGTGGATGGATCTGTAGTAAAAAATGCTCAGCAGCTGTTAAAATGAAAAAAATTGTGTGTGCTTCCCGAATCCACGAAACCCATGAGTTCTTGGTCCATGACTCGTGCTCTGACTTTTATAGTTTTGGCAGATTTCTGCCTAGTAATGGAATTCAGAGAGGTTTCTGGTAGGTCCTCCTCAACAGGACCATCACTGTAGTCTGTTTCTTATGCTTCCTCTACTTCTTGCTAGAACAATCGTTTACATTGGTAGCCTGCCCTGTATGGTTCATCACAGTTGTTGCACAGGTTCTTGGACCTCCGTTCCGCCATTTCTAAACTTGTTAATTTTCTGATATACTGAGTTGGTGGATTACTAGGTGGTGTATCAGCTGCCTGAGTAGTTATTGGATTATTTTTGGGTGGAGGTAATGCTGGATGTGTCACTTGAGGGGAAGTATGTCGCCTCCTTTGCCAATGCTCCCCTTGTCAAACTAATCTTCGATGTTGAAGCCGTTGCCTTTGTTCCATTTCTCGAGCTAAATTCATTGCCCTAGCCAAATCTGAAGGTGAGTGAAGTTGCACCTCTAACCTCAGAGATTCATTGAGGCTTGCTGTAAATAAGTTGACATGCTGGTTGACTAGCACCACAAGGCCAGCTCTAGCCATTTTCTTGGAACGGTTTTGGATACAGTTCAACAGACGTTGTTTGTCTCAACAACACCAAATCTTCCAAGGGGTTTCTGTGGGTGGGAGGGCCAAATCTAATTTTGTATAACACTTTAAATTCCTTCCAGTCCAGCTCTAATCTTTCTAGTTCCACTTGATGAAACTATAGTTGTGCCTCCTCTAGCATGTGGAAGGCGGCTAGTCCCACCTTGCATACTTAGCAGTCCCACCTTTTCACATCTATGCAACCAAATTATAGGATCGACTGACCTAGTAAATGAAGGAAAGTCCAATTTTGTATACCTGGGTATTTTGCCTCCACCTTGCTGTGCATGGACAGCGGTGCGCCTAGCAAACTGCTCCTCCCTTAGGCTGTGCAAATTATTCTCCCCCCTTCGGTCGGAGGTAGGGTTTCTCTGCCATGATACCAGACATCATGTGTTATGGTCCCTAGTCATGGAACGAGTAACTCGGCATGGGATTTGAGAATCCAGCACTGTAAGTGAGTTGCGGGCCTCGATAAGGAAGAAGAAAAATCCTTTCTTTGTGTTGATCTCAGATTGGAGGAAATGAGCTCTCTTTATGAGGTTAATCTGTTGTCTTATGGTAAGGGCAGAGAGCCCTTACTGCTGCTGCTCGGATAGGAGAAGAAAGTCTCCTCTTTTGGGTCACGGAAAAGAGGGTTTGGACCCCTCTTGGTTGCTGCTCGTGATAGGGCTGGAAAGCTCCTCTCTTGTATGACTTTTGGATCACGTATTAGAGGATCCTTACCTTCTTCTTGCTGGTCTGGATGCTTCAATTCCTTGCACCAGTGCTACTTGTGATAAGAGGATGGAGAATCCTCACTTCTTGCTCGGAAAGGAGAGTAGAATGTCTCTCTTGCTGCTGATGATGAAAAGAGGCTGAAGCCTCTCTTTGAACTCAAAAAAGGTATAGAAGCTCCCCTTCCCTTCCTTGGTATAGATCAATGGAAACAATAACAAAAATGAGAGAAAGACATTCAGATTCTAGGGGAACCTAGACCTAGAGCTCATCAAGGAGACCTCCAAACCCTAGAACTCGTCAAGGAGAACTCCAAACCCTGTTTACCTAATTCAATGATTGCCTCTTTCTCATTCCTTTGCCCCCTAAGTAGGCTTGACGACCCCCCCTAGTTTTAGGGTTAAATATTACACTTCTACCCTTTTGGCAATTTAACTTAAATAATGAAGGAAAAACGAATTTAAAACAATGTGGAAATAAAACTATTAACTCTGTAACTCAGTGAGTCTCCGTTGTATGACTCGGTTAGCTATTGAGTCCACAACATCTGCCTCCCCTTAGAGAAAGAGCTTGTCCTCAAGTTCGTAAGCCAGATAGACCTGTTTGAAGATGTCCAACCGATCCCATGTAGCAGCTTCAGGTTTTGTAGCTGTCCACTGGACTATAATCTCCCACTGGTCATTGACCAAATGGCTGCGTAACACTGCGGCTAGAGTAAGAATGATGTGTCCGTTGTCCACTGGAGGAAGGAACGGAGTGGATGTAGGCGGTGACCCTGTGTAGGGGTTCAGTTGTGGTTGATATGTGACTAGCCCCACGTCGAATAATGGAGAAAGGCCCAAAATACTTGGGGGAGAGCTTATGGTGTAGTGGTCCCGCAAGGGACTACTGGCAGTATGGTTGTAGGCATAACCAAACATAGTCCCCTACCTCATACGAGACGTCATGGTGTCCCTTGTCGTAGACATCTTTCATGCAAACCTGAGTGCATAGTAGTCATTCTACAATATTTTGTATCACCTGGTCGTGATCCATGAGTGCCCGATCAATGGCGTCCATGCGGGTGGACCCTGGAGTATAAGAGAGAAAGCCAGGGGGATCCTGGCCATACAGAACCCTGAAAGGAGTGGATTGTAAGGCGGAGTGGAATGAAGTGTTGTAACAATATTTGGCCCACGGTAGCCATTGAACCCATTGCTTTGGACGATTGCCCACATGGCACCGTAGATACATTTTTACGGTGCGGTTAATCACCTCGGTTTGGCCATCTATTTGTGGATGATATGGGGAGGAGAATTTCAATTTCATGCCACTCAGACAAAAAGTTCCTGCTAGAAAGTGCTGGTGAATACCGCATCCCGATCACTAACAATAGATTTTGGAATGCCATGTAAATGAACAATATGCTCAAGGAAAGTCTGTACTACCCGTGAGGCCATATAAGGATGAACCATAAGAATAAAATGGTCATACTTGGAGAACCGATCAACCACCACAAATAGTACTGACTTGCCGGCGGACGGTACAAAGTCCATCGAAATATCAGCCCATACCTGTGTAGGAGGGCGAGAGGTTGTAGAAGACCTGCTAGAATTAAGTGGTCGGCTTTTTTGCATTAACATACCTGACATGCTGAGACATATGTCGTAATGGAGGTCTTCATGGCTTGCCAATAAAAATCTGTGCAAATACATTGCAAAGTTATCTGAATACCTTCTTGTGTGTTGTCATGGTATGCAGAAAGGATGGCTGGAATCAGCTCGGTAGTGTGGGGAAGATAAATCCTCTATTTGTAGCAAATAAGTGAATCCAGGATGGACCACTTAGACACCATTGTCCCCTCTGAATTTTTTTTTGTGTAGCTCATGTAAGTCTGGAAGAGTGGCATGGGCTTCTCTCACCAAGTCTACAATGAGGAAACGAGGTTGGCTGATCTCATATATGAGTTGCTGATTTTCAAAATGTCGTGACAAGGCATCCACTACCTTGTTTAATCTTTTGGAATGGTACTCCACCAAAAATTCAAATCCCATAAGCTTATTGATCCAATGCTGTTGTGGCGAAGTTGTGAGATGTTGTTCCAGTAAGAATTTAAGGCTATAGTGATCAGTCTGGATGAGAAATGCACGACCCCATAAGTAAGGGCGCCAATGTTGAACCGCCTTGGCCAATCCTATTAATTCCCATTCATACGCTGCCAATTTGTGATGACGAACTACCAACTGCCGGCTGAAATATGCAACGGGATGTGACTACTATTGTAAGATGACCCCAATGCCCCCACTAGAAGCATTGCACTCAACCACAAATAAGTCTTCAAAATTGGGAAGTTGTAAGACAAATGTGGAGGCTAGAGCTGTTTTGAGGGCCTCAAAGGATAGTGTGGCCTCCTCATCCCAATGAAAGGAATTCTTCTTGAGGAGACTGGTCAAAGGGGCTGCCAACGGACCATAATTCTAAATGAATTTATGGTAGTATCCGTCTAGACCCAAAAATCCTCTCAAAGCTGACCATGACTGAGGCTGTGGCCAGTCATGAATTACCTGAATCTTCTTGGAATCAACAATGACCCCCTCATGGGATATAATATGGTCGAGATAAGCGACATGTGAAGCCCCAAAAGAGCATTTGGATTTTTTCAAATAGAGTTGATGTGCTAGTAATAATTAAAAAAATCCATAAATGCGCTAAATGCTCTTCTCCGGACTTGCTATATATGAGTATATAATAAAAAAAACAAGTACAAATTTCCAAAGATAGTTGCTAAATACCTCATTCATCAGTGCTTGAAAAGTGGAGGGTGCATTTGATAAGCCGAACGGCATGACCACAAATTCAAAATGGGCGTGATGTATGAGGAAGGCTGTCTTCTCAATGTCGGAAGGGTGCATACGGAATTGATGATAACCAGAGAGTAAATCCAGTTTAGTAAAGACACACCCATGTAATTCATCCAAGAGTTCCTCCACTATCGGAATAGGAAACTTATCCTTCACTATTTGAGCATTGAATTCCCGATAATTAATACAAAATCTCCATGTGCCATCATTTTTCTTCACAAGCAATACGGGTGAAGAGAACGGGGACTTGCTGCTGGGAATAAGGCCCTGTTGTAACATAGCATGGTACTGTCGTTCGATTTCATCTTTCTATAGGTGTGGATACCGATACGGTCAAACTACCACCACATCAAAACCTGGTTTTAAACAAATTCGATGATCACAGTGCCTCAAGGGAGGAAATCCGGAAGGCTCATGGAAGAGGTCGGAGAACTCGTCGATAAGATTTTCAATAGTGTTGTTCGGGTGGTCATGTGTGTGCATGGTATGAAGGTGATGGGGTTTGTCCACTACTGCTCTGTAAGAGCACTTGGCTACCACTCAAGACAAAGCTCATCGTTAAAGCAAAGAAGTCCCACAGAATGGGTCCCAGTGTTTGTAAACATTTAATGCCTAACACCATATCAAAGCATGCCAGAGGTATGACGAAAAATTCTGCATGAAATAAAATAGTACCAATGGAAAAATTTACCGCTTTGCTGATCTCTTAGCAAGGGACTTTCTCCCCATTGGCCACTGAAACCGTGGCAGTAGGATGTGGAATGATCTGTAGCTAAAGATGATAGGCAGCAGTTAAGCGAAGAAAATTGTGTGTACTTCCCGAATCCACTAGTCCCACAAGTTCCTAGTCGAGGACTTGAGCCCTGACTTGAATAGTTTTGGCAGATTTTTGCCTAGTAATAGCATGTAAAGAAATTTATGGTGGTTCCTCCTCAATAATATCATCAGTAGCATCTGTATTCTTTGTTTTATTTACTTCAAGCCAAAACAACCTTTTACATTGGTGACCTGCCCGGTACGGTTCATCACAGTTGTAGCACAAATTCTTGGACCTCCGTCTCGCCAACTCAGCACTTGTCAATTTTTTTATATATTGAGACGGAGGATAACTAGAACGCGTGTCGGCTATCAAAGTAGTACTCGGATTGTTTCTCAGAGAAGGTAATGCTAGTCGTGGCGCTTGAGGAGAAATATTTCATCGCCCTTGCCAAGTGGAGGAAGTGTTTCGTTCCCCTTGCCACACAGGCCTATGAGGCTGAAGTTGTTGCCAATGTTCCATTGCCCGAGCCAAATCTGAAGGGGAATGAAGTTCCACCCCTAACCTTAGAGATTCATTGAGGCCTACTGTAAATAAGTGGACCTACTGGTCGACTCGTACCAACCTGCCAGCACGAGCCAATTTTTCTTGGATTGTTTTTGATACAGTTCAACAGACCCGATTTGTCTCAATAGTACCAAATCTCCCAAGAGGTTGCTGTCGGCGGGAGGGCCAAATATAATTGTACATAATTCCTTAAATTCCTCCCAATCCAGTACCAATCTTTCTAGTTCCACCTGGTGAAACCATAGTTGTGCCTCCTCTAACAAATGGAAGGAGACAAGTGCCACCTTAACAAACCTAGCAGTCCCTTGATTTAAAAAAATAATTCTCACTGCTATGCAACCAAATTAAGGGGTCAACTACCCCAGTAAATGTAGGAAAATCTAATTTTGTGTACCTTGGTATTGTACCTGCTCTCTGCGGTGCTTGGACAGCAGTGCGTCCCACCCATTGCTCCTCCCTCGGTTCTAGACTAGAACGTCTCTTTGCCATGAAACCAGCAAACATGCTAGATAGACGCTGAATACTTGCTTGTGTTTCTTCATGTCTATCGTCCATCTTTTTTATCCAGCCTTCAAGTTCTTCCTTGATGATTGTATCTCCCATGTTACCCTACTCTGATACCAAGTTGTTATGGTTCCTAGTCATGGATCGAGTAACTCGGGGTGGGATTTGAGAATCCAGCATTGTAAGTGAGTTGCTGGCCTCTGTAAGGAAGAAGAAAAATCCTTTCTTTGGGTTGATCTCGGATTGTAGGAAAGGAGCTCTCTTTATGAGGTTAATCTTTTGTCTTATGGTAAGGGCAGAGAGCCCTTACTGCTGCTGCTCGGATAGGAGAAGAAAGTCTCCTCTTTTGGGTCACGGAAAAGAGGGTTTGGACCCCTCTTGGTTGCTGCTCGTGATAGGGCTGGAAAGCTCCTCTCTTGTATGACTTTTGGATCACATATTAGAGGATCCTTACCTTCTTCTTGCTGGTCTGGATGCTTCAATTCCTTGCACCAGTGCTACTTGTGATAAGAGGATGGAGAATCCTCACTTCTTGCTTGAAAAGGAGAGTAGAATGCCTCTCTTGCTGCTGATGATGAAAAGAGGCTGAAGCCTCTCTTTGAACTCGGAAAAGGGATAGAAACTCCCCTTCCCTTCCTCGATATAGATCAATGGAAACAATAATAAAAATGAGAGAAAGATATTCAAATTCTAAGGGAACCTAGACCTAGAGCTCATCAAGGAGACCTCCAAACCCTAGAGCTCGTCAAGGAGAACTCCAAACCCTGTTTACCTAATTCAATGATTGTCTCTTTCTCATTCCTTTGCCCCCTAAGTAGGCTTGACGTCCCCCCTAGTTTTAGGGTTAAATATTACACTTCTGCCCCTTTGGCAATTTAACTTAAATATTGAATGAAAAAAGAATTTCAAACAATGTGGAAATAAAACTATTAAGTTTGTAACTCAGTGCACCTCTGTTGTATGACTCGGTTAGCTATTGAGTCAACAACATCATGCTAGAGAGTTGTTAGAGTTGCAAGTTAATGCCAGGAAGTTGTTCCAGTTGTGGCCCATAACTATCCAGTCTCTCCTGTTGTTCAACTTGTGCATCCTACATCTCTCTGATTATGCTTCTCAGTTCTTCATTGATGGATGTATCCCCCATGTTGCCCTGCTCTGATACCACGTTGTTATGGTCCCTTGTCTTGGATCAAGTAACTCAGCGTGGGATTGGTAAATCCAGTGTTGTAAGAGAGCTGCTGCTCTCGGTTTATGAGGAAAAGCGCCTCCTTGTAGCTAGGCTCGAACAGGAGGGGAATGGCCCCTTGCCGCTCATGGCAGTGAGGGGTTAGGGACCTTCCTGCTACTGTCCGCGTTAGGGGCTGAAAGGCCTCTGACTTGGACAATCCACATATTGGAGGTTAGGAGTCCCTAACCTTGCTGCTTGCTGATTTAGAGGCTGAAGAATCTCTAGCCTTTGCTTGGAAAAGAGGGAGAGATCCCCTCTTGCTGTCGTGCACGGCGGCTAAGAAGCCACTTGTTGATCTTGGAAAAGAGGAAGAAACCCTCCTTGTTTTCGATAAAGAGCAAGGTAAAACAGAAAATCAAAGAGAGAAGAAAGAAATTCAGATTCAAGAGGGAACCTAGACCTACAGCTCATTAAGGAGAACTCCCAACCATGTTTAACCTAATTCAAGACTTGTCATTTCTCATTCTCCTTCCCCTTGAAGTTGGGTTGACGCCAGTATAGTTTTAGGGTTTACTTTTAAAATTCTGCCCCTATGGCAATTTAACTTAAATAATGCATAAAAACGAATTTAAAACAATATGGAAATAAAGTATTTAACTCAGTGACTCAGTGTGCCACCTTGGATGACTCGGTTAGCTATTGAGTCCTCAACACCTCAATTGGTTCTTCTTCCTCTGCCCATGTTTCCAACTCCAATCAAAACAATATTTTACATTGGTGGCCAGCCCGGTAAGGTTCATCACAATTATAGCAGAGGTTCTTTGGTCTTCAATCAGCCATTTCCATCCTGATTAATTTTCTTATATATGAGGGTGGTGAGTTTTTGGTTCTCGTGGTTGCTGCCACAATATGGCCAGTAGTAGTTTTGGGTGGTGGCGTTTGTGGCCCTATCACCGGAGGCAAATAGTTCCTCCCCCCTTGCCACCAAGGTGCACTGGTTCTCTCCCCTTGCCAACCACTCCAATTTTGAATGTGCTATCTTGCTTCCATTGCCCTAGCCAAATTCATAGCTCGCCCCAAATCAGTAGGTTGTGGAGCTCCACCTCCAACTTCAACGAATCATTAAGCCCTACTGTGAACAAATTTACATGCTGGTATCTTCAAACTAGGTCGCTTGCTCGAGCTAGTTTTTCTTGAAATTGAGTTTGGTATGCTTCCACCGAACTGGTCTGTCTTAACAAGACTAAGTCTCCCAAAGGGTTGTTGTAAGCTGGTGGTTCGAACCATATTGTGCACAACTCTTTAAACGCTTCCCAATCTACAACTAGGTGGTCCAATTCCAGTTGATGGAACAAGAGTTGTGCTTCATCCAGAAAATGGAAAGCAGCTAAGCTCACCTTGTCCATGTCAGATGTGCCCTGGTGGCAAAAAAAATTTCACATCTGTGTAGCTAGATTAAGGGGTCAACGGACCCGGTGTAGGCGGGGAAATCAAGTTTGGTGTACCTGGGTACTGATCCTCCACATTGTGTCGGTAGACCATTGCGCCCAGAATGATGTTCTTCTCCTTTGCTATAAGAGTGCTCTTCCATCCTTTGTGTGGTGTATAAGGGTCAGTTTAATCCAGCCACAATCTCAGAGACTCTGCCTGTGATCTGTTCCATCATTTCTGCCATTCAAGCTGCATTGTCTGCCTTCTATTCTCTAGCAAGGTTTCTCAGCTTTTCACTTTGGGACGGGTCCCCCATGTTACCCTGCTCTGTTACCAAGATGTTAGGATCCTTTGTCATAGATCGTGTAACACGGCATGGGATGGGTAGATCCAGAACTGAGAGAGTAAGTTTCTCCACTTCTATTCTTGACTGGGACTGGACAGAAATTCCCTAAGGTGCTCGACCAGATCTGAACAGCAGCACTCTACTGTTCTCGGCTGGGACTGGGTCTCAACCCACAGGTATGCTCGGTTAACAAGACAATAGTAGACTGCTGGGCTTGGCTAGATCTGAACAACAGCACACTGTTGTTCTTGGCCGAAACTGGGTAGCCACCCACAATTGTGCTCGGTTAACAGAATAGCAGTAGACTGCTGGGCTTGGCTAGATCTGAACAGCATCCCCTACTGTTCTCGGCGGAAACTGGGCAGCAACCCACTGGTATGCTCGTTTAAAATGAACAACAGCACACTGCTGCTCACTGGAACGGGACAGTAATCTCCCTGGTCTGCTCGACTAAAACCGAACAACAGCACACTGCTATGCTCGCCAGAATAGAACTGTAATCCCACTGCTCTGCTCGACTAAAAACCGAACAACAGCACCTGAAACCTGTGAACTTGTTCAGTGCTGCTATTCTGGGCTGAACTCTATAAAACGGAAAGGGAAAGGGGGGAAGAAGAAGAGATCAATGGGGATAACTAGAGCTCAATGGGGCACTCCAACCCTGAGCTCGTCAAGGAGAAATCGGGATCCTGTTTTTGGGCCAAAATAATACTTGCCTCTTCATGGGGAAGGGGGGAAGAAGGAGAGATCAATGGGGATTACTAGAGCTCAATGGGGAACTCCAACCCTGAGCTCGTCAAGGAGAACTCGGGATCCTATTTTTTGGAGAAAATAATACTTGCCTCTTCATATTCCATCTTCCCTCCTACAAAAGCTTGACGCCAACCAGAGTTTAAGGTGAAAATTAAAAGAATGCCCCTGAGGCATATTTACTCCTAAACTGATATAAAATGCAGTAATATAAAACTAAGGAACTCAGTACTCAGCCATGGTGAAGCTGAGTTACACGGCTTCGCTATCAAGTTCATAACACACTAGTCTATCCAACTCGACTTGATGAAACCAAAGTTACGCTTCATTGAGCATATGGAAGGCGGCCAGTCCCACCTTATCAATATTGGCTGTTCTTTGATGGAGAAATTTTTTTTGCACTTATGTAACCAAATCAAGGGGTTGTCTAACACAGTTAAAGTAGGAAAATCCAATTTTGTATGCCTGGGTACGGTGCCTCCTCCTTGGTTGAAATTTCTAGTCTGCACAGGGAAACCAGTGCACCCTGCAAATTGGTCCCCCCCCTCTGTTGTGCGAGTTGTTCTCTCCTCTTTGTTCTGGGATTGAATTTCTTCCAGCCGGAATATTTTCCAGCATACCTGAGAGTCTATCGATTTGGAGATTCAAGCTTGGGACTTGTTCCAACTGCTGGATGATTTGAGCAAAGCTTCTCTCGTTTTCTATTTGTGCCTCTGTCTGCGCATTCGGCACTTTGACCACTAACTCTCTTAACTCGCCATTGCTGGAATTCCCCGTGTTACCCTACTCTGATAACAGAGTGTTGTGGTCCCTTGCCATGGATCGAGTAACTTGGCATTGGATTGAATAATCCAGAATTAGAGGGGCGAATTCAGCACTGTAAGGGTGTTGCTGTTCTTGGAAAAAAGGAATAGAAACCTCTTGCTACTGCTCTTGGTAAAGAGGTATAGAAACCTCTTTGCTGAACTCGGAGAAGAGGAAGAGAAAACTTCATTAATGCTGCTCTTGGAAAAGAGGTATAGGAACCTCTTGCTGAACTCGAAAAAGAGGAATAGAAACCTCTTTGCTCTCACTAAGGAAAATAGGAAAAGAGAAATAGAAAAGGGGGAAGAGAGAAAATCAGATTTGTTACAATGTGGGACCCAACATGGCCCCACAAACTTGTGGGACCCACCATGAGCTCAAGAGGTGTCAACAAGAGTCCTCATACAAAGTGGCTCTAGATAAGAGATAAGGAACACGTGCTGGAATTAAATAGAAAATATGAAGATCAAGTGGGACCCACAAAGATACCACGAGCTGGTATCTCTATCTACATGAACTGGAAGATCATGTGGGACCCACAAGATAAGACCAAGAGCTGGCTCCCTAGCTTGATTCACGTCCTTAAATAAGGTGTTTGTAGTTGAGTTAAATTAGCCTCTTAAATAGATAATGTAATCTTATCATAATAGGCTTATCTTAGAGAGTTCTAGTTGGAATGTAATTAGGAGTCCTAAGGTTAGTTGTACATGGACTCTATCACCTCCTCAACTATAAATAGGGGTGATTGTAACTCGGAATTCATTAAGAAAGTTTTTTATTTTTTTCTTCTTTCTTGTGTGAAGTGTTCTCTCTCTTCTCTCTTTTATTTTCCTTCTCTTCTTTTTCTACCTGAGAGCTCTTCTCTTTTCCCTTTTTTTTTTTTCTCTCCCCTTTCTTGAGGTATTATTCATGGGGTCTTAAATTCAATATGGTATCAGAGCTACTAATTTAGGATCCCCATTATGCTCTATGAATATATGATTAAAAGCTGCTCATAGAAGGCCCCTTATGAAGCAAGATTGAAGCTCAAGAGATAAGTATTTATTTATGATATTATTAATTTTATGCTACTAGTATTCGGTATTAAGAGGTGGTTTAGAGATGTCCTTATGCATATTTTAATCTTATGAAATTATGAGAGTATATGCACCTTGGATTATCTTTGATTAGAAGAGATTATCAAGGTATTTTTTGTCGGTTTGCACAATACTTTGACCGAGACCAGTGCATATTAGATTTTTTTTATAAATCTGTGGGAACAAGACTCTTGGATAAATAAAAATGATTTTTAGCCTTTTATGAGTCATTATCCATTAAAATTATTTACTTAACATTTATGCGAAGCATCTCCTTTAACCGAGTTGGTTAAAGCCTTCCACTTTGTCCTATTTTGATTACTTGATTGGAGAACTATTTTACATGATTTGCCTAATATGGCTGAAGATAATATGAGTCACAAGAGTGACATACTCAGAATCACCACAGTACCCTTATGGGGGTATCAAATTTTATGAACTGGTCCACATCGGTTCATCGGTTGCTTATCACAAAGGACCTAGTTGGTCATCTCACCAACCGTGAACCACATATTGATGAAGATGGTATATTCTATACCAAACGGTTAAAGGAGGATACATTGCTTATTAGTTGGCTTATAAACAGTATGGAAGAAGATGTCTCCAACAATGTCATTCATTTAGAGATGGCTAAACAAATTTGGGAGACATGCGCCAAGTTGTATTCAATCTCTGACAACTTACAAAGGCCATATGATATTTTACAACGTATGCTTACCACCTAACAAGGAGACAATATACATGAATATTTTGCTCACTTTCAAGGTTTACTTCAATAATGGAAACTTTCCTAGCCAACCTCTATAGATATCTTTGTCCAAGATAAACAGAAAGAAGCCTTGATAACTGCCATATGCCTTGCTAACATTAAACTGCATCTTGAAGTTGCTAAGACTCACCTTCTTAGTTCTTTCGCGGTTCCCACTTTTGATGATGTATGTGCTACACTTATCCGTCTTCTAGGCGCTTCTCCCTCTACTACTAAAATACCATCCGCTATGTACTTTGGACATAGGGGAACACCATCTGACCAAGGCCAAGGCCGAGGCAGATTTTATAGAGGAGGAAAAGAAAGAGGTGGAAGGACTGGTTTTGACCGAATAGATGGGAAGGAATGCACCCATTATAAGGGATATGGCCACACTAGAGACACATGCTTTCACCTGAAAGAATGCTCTATATGTGGTAGATTGATCCACTCTCGTGAAAGATGTTATAAAGCTAATGAGAATAAGGTTAACAAAGCCTTAGTGAATGATACAAAGGTAAATCAGTCTAACACAACAACTCCAAAGCATACTTTTACTGATGAAGACTATGAACTATTCCAGAAAATGAAGACCATGATGGTATCCTCCCCTAGTACTTCTTCACCAACCACTGCCACCACCGCTTTAGGTATGTTTTCTGCCTCCTCTTCATCCTGGATAATTGACTCAAGAGCCTCCGAGCATCTTACAGGTAACAGACATCTTCTATACTCAGTTTCTTCATGTCTTTCACATAAATTTGTTACCATTGATGATGGTTCACAAACTAAAGTTCAAGTGAAAGGATCCACTTCTATTATACCATATTTTCCGATCATTGATATCCTTTTCATTCCTACTTTCCCTTTGAATCTTTTATTAGTTAGTCAGCGCACCAAACATTTTAATTGACTTTCTCACCCACTTCATGTGTGTTTCAGGATCTAACAACGAAGCGGGTGATTGGGCAAAAAATTAAAGTCCTTCGGTCAGATAATGCCAAAGAATTCACATCCAAAGATCTTGACTCGTTTTGTCAAGAAAATGGCATTATTCATCAGACATCATGTGCCTACACCCCTCAACAAAATGGTGTAGCCAAACGAAAGAACCATCATATTCTTGAGGTAGCTCGTGGTTTACTATATGCCATGAAAGTTCCATATTTTTATTGGCCACATGCAGTTCTTACCGCATGTTTTCTTATAAACCGGTTACCCTCTTCCATTCTTGGTAAAAAAATTCCATACTCTCTATTATTACCTGATGATGATCCTTTTTCACTGCCTTCGAGAGTCTTAGACTATCAATGTTTTATCCATATTTCCTCCCCAAAACACAGTAAACTTGATCCCAAATATGTGAAGTGTATCTTCTTAGGATACTCTCACACACAACAAAAGGGTTATGGTTGCTATAAAGCCTCTCTTCAACATTTACTTGTGTCTCGGGATGTCACATTTTTTTAAGACTCTCCATATTATTCTGATAATGCTCCTTTAGGTTTATCTTTCGTACCAAGTTCTCCTCGACCGGTTGTGCCCTGTGCTGTAGAAACTACTCAGCCCCCAGAAACATTGGCTGGCACCACACCTACTGAGTTGTCGGATCCTACCGAGGTAAGTCCATCTTCTCCGATAATTTTTGGCCCAGAATATGATACTCGTCCTATTTCTATTAGGAAAAAGCCCATATCATGCACCATGTCTTCTGCTTCTCATCCCACAACAAACTTTGTGTCTCATCATCGTCTATCCCCCGTTTGTTGTCAATTTATATAGGATATTTCCTCCATACCTGTACCACAGTCCTATCACGAGGCTCTCACATCTAGAGTGGAAGGCGTCTATTGATGAAGAAATGTAGGCTCTTCATGAAAATCAAACATGGGCTCTAGTCCCCCTTCCTTCAGATAAGAAACCCATCAGTAGCAAATAGGTATTTATAGTGAAACACAATCCGGATGGGTCCATGGCTCAATTGAAAGCTTGCCTTGTTGCTAAAGGCTATACACAATGTTATGGAATTGATTATGAAGAAACCTTCTCTCCAGTGTCTAAATTAAACTCGGTACGTTTGTTATTATCTTTGGTAGCTAACTCTTCCTGGCAGGTCTATCAACTTGATGTAAAAAATGCTTTTCTGGATGGGGATATAAAGGAGGACATTTATATGCAGCAACCACTTGGGTATGTGGTTGAGGGGGAGTCCGTATATCAACTACAAAAATCTATTTATGGTCTCAAACAATAGCCTCGTACATGGTTTGAAAATTTTAGCCAAGCACTCATGCGAGCCGGATTTCACAGATATTTGGAGATCACTCTGTCTTTATTGAAGACACACCGAAGGGCAAGGTAATTCTAGCCGTATATGTTGATGATATTATTGTAATTGGCAGTAATCCCAAGGGCATCCAAAAGACAAAAGAAAGGATATGTACTGAATTCAAGACAAAGGATCTCAGACTGCTCAAATATTTTTTGGGTATTGAAGTACTACAATCTAGACATGGAATTATATTATCTCAAAGGAAGTATGTCCTTGACCTACAGGATGAGGCCGAAATGCTAGGATGTAGAAGAGAAAAAACTGATACGGACTCGAATACAAAATTATGTGCAAGTACTGGAGAAGAAGTAGATGTCGAAAAATGTTGAATTTATGGAAAAAAAATACTTCATTGACTTCATTAACTTATTCTAATCAATGTACATGAACCTCTATTTATAATAGAGGAAGGTAGTAGAGTCCAATTACAATAAAACTACCTTTGTCCCAATTACACCCAAACTCTAATACTTAAAGATAAGTCCTAGCATAATTAAATAACTCAATATAGATAAAAGACAAACATAACTCAAACTAGAACTCTTCTAAGATGTGACCATAAGATAAAGATGTCATATTGAGTCCTTCTTGATCTTCCAACTTATGTGATAAGGATGCCAGCTCGTGGTAATCATGGTGGGTCCTACTTCTTATGTGCTTGGGTCCATCTTGTGGGCCTTCCTTGGTCGTGTGGCCCATCTTATAATACTCTTAGATGTGTGGGCCTTTCTTGGTCTTGTGGGCTTGGGCCCTATCTTCCAACACTCCCTGTCAAACTGGGGGTGAGAGAACATCAAGACTCCCAACTTGTTGCAAATGATGTATAGAATATTTTTGTATACAACGGCGGTCCTCCAATCTTCCAACACTCCCCCTCACGCTGGTATTCTCTTGATGAGGCCCAAGTTGCCAATTCAAGGGGGGGTATAAGGGGGGGTATAACATAGATGTAAAAATAATTTCCTCCGTTATGATGTCCCAACCGTTGGCATTTGATATTTTTTATGGGGTATTAAGTTCCTCTGTCATGGAATCCCAACCGTTGACATTTTTTATATTTTTGACGGGGTATTAAGTTCCTCTATCATGGAATCCCAACTGTTGAAATTTGATATTTTTTATAGGGTATTAAGTTCCTCTGTCATGAAATCGCAACCATTGACATTTTTTATATTTTTTATGGGGACAAATAAATAATGGTATGAGGCCACCTCTTCTTCAATAATAATGTCCCTAAAGAGACATAATAACTGCAGCTGAATATAACACAACCATCTTCCAACACATATAACATGAACCAAATAATAAACTTTGTAAAAGAACCCATGAAATAATCCGATATAAAAAATTCTTCTTAGATGCACAAGCTTCATTTGTGCTCCCACTTTCTTGAATATTTTGGTCACATAAAACTTATCCACAACATATGAAATAAAATGCCTCTTCCTTTTACTTTTTCTACTTCTCCCCCTCAAGCTGCGAGGTAATTGTAGAGATCCCAGCTTGAACCAAATATCATAGATATAGAAATAAAACCAAATAACGGAGATATATAAATAAGACCTCAAACCAGGGTGAAGTGAGATATTTTTCTGATATATCAACTCAAAAAGTGACGCAAAACAATGGGCTGAAATTTGGATTTTTCAATGCAATAGAATACCAGCATGACCTTTGATTCTTCCAATGAGAATATATCTTTAAATATACATCAAACTGACATGATATTTTCTCCTTATGAAACTAGACTTAAATAAATTTCATCCAAGTATAAATTCTCTTCACAAAGTATAATTATCAGAAGGTAAATAATCTGATAGATTTCAGTCTCAATCATCTGGCCGAACTAAGTATTATTTCTCCTTTTTTTTCAGAATGACCATTGACTCTTCCAAGATCAATATCTCCTTATAAAAAACTCATACCGAGAATTGGTTGAATAGGTAAGAACATATACTTAAATATATTTCTTTTGATATGTAATCATCCATATAAAGTCTCTTTCTTGATAGCATAAAATATCACGGAAGTTGAAGTTTTCTGCTACTACTAGAACCTCTTTTGCAATCTTACCTTTTCTGTTTCAAATATCGGTTTCTCTTTGTAGATAACTCATATAAAAAATTGGTTTAATAGGTAAAATAATAGACTTACAGATATTTATTTTGATATATATTTCTCCATATAAAGTCTAGTTATTGATAGCATAAAATACCTTGGAAGTTGTAGCTTGCTATGCTGCTCGAACCGTTTTTGCAATTTGACCTTTGCTCATTCAAATGTCAATATCTCTTTGTAGGTAACTCTGATTGTAACAAATAGATTTTATATAGAAACTAGACTCAAATATATTTTCGTCAATTTATAATTTAAAATATGAAAAGCTTATTATAGAGGTGAAAACTGGAAAGAAAACTACAAGTGTAGGGACTAAAAAAATAACTACGAACCTAGACTTAGGGTTTAGGTTTTAGAGAAAAGGATCTCATTACCTCTGTGGGTTGACCAAGTCAACTCATAGAACCTGCTCTGATACCATGTTGAATTTATGGAAAGAAAAATACTTAATTGACTTCATTAACTTATTATAATCAGAGTACATGAACCTCTATTTATAATAGAGGAAGGTAGTAGAGTCCAATTACAATAAAACTACCTTTGTCCCAATTACACCCAAACTCTAACACTTAAAGATAAGTCTTAGCATAATTAAATAACTCAATATAGATAAAAGACAAACATAACTCAAACTAGAATCCTTCTAGGACGTGACCATAACATAAAGATGCCTTTGGAAGTCCTTCTTGATCTTCTAACTTATGTGATAAGGATGCCAGCTCGTGGTAATCATGGTGGGTTATTGGGCCCATCTTGTGAGCCTTTCTTGGTCGTGTAGCCCATGTTATAATAATCTTAGATATGATATCAAGTATATTCTTTTACCTATTCAACCAATTTTTTATCTGAGTTATCTACAAAGAGAAATCAATATTGGAAGCAGCAAAGGTCAGATTGAAAAAGAGGTTCAAGCAGCAAAAAATTTTGATAATGATGATTTATCTATTACATCGTCTTCTGTGACAGGAGATATTCCTCCTTCAATCCATTTTGATATTGAATCTAAACTTCCCCAGTTCGGATTAACCAATATCAGTCAAACTAAAGAAATGCTTCAGGAAATGATTCGACAACCAAGTATTCAGAAATTAGATTATACAAAAAAATCTACTCGGCGATGGGATTTGAATCACAAACTTTATTACCATAGGCCTACACCTCAGGACCTATTGTATGAAGAGAATGTGTATATTGATCAAAAGGCATATGATGGTCGATCCATATATGAATGGAATTTAGATGGATTATCTCAATATCAGATCTTCGAACATTGTCAAAGAATGCTTACGTATTGTACCATTTGTCGGAAAATAAAAATATAGATCAAGGTATTGCCGAAATGCTTTTAGCAGGGTTCTTTGGGGCCCTGAAAGGCTGGTGGGAAAATGTTCTCACCACAGAACAAAAACAAGAAATTTATAATTCTAAAAAGATAATTAAAATTGAATCAGGTCAAACCTATTTAGGTGAGGACGATGCAGTTTATACCTTAATTTCCTATATCCTACATTATTTTGTAGGGAATTTAACTTCCCAATTTGAAAAGAGTAAAGGTTTTTCAAAATCTTAGATGCCGAACACTTAGCTATTTTTTATGGTATAAAGATTTTTTTATTACGAAGGTTATGCAAAGACCTGATGCCAATAAGGAATATTAGAAGGCCAAATTCATTGATGGATTACCAACTCTGTTTGCTACCAAGGTCCGCAAGAGGTTAGGTAATGAGGTAGGAATTATAAAATACCAGCAATATACATATGGTCATATTATTAGTGCCATTATTCAGGAAGGTTTGACCTTATGTAATGAGTTAAAGCTCCAAGCCCAACTTAAAAAACAAAATATTACTAGGAAAAGAGAGCTAGGTGAATTCTGGGAACAATTTGCTTGTGATACAGGACCACTACCTTCCAATCAAAGGAAGGGTAAAGGAAAAGTCTCCCATACTAGGAGACAGGATCCCTATTCTCACTAGAGTACGAGATATCCGAAAAGACAGTCTCATAAAAAGACTAGTCATGAAAATAGGAGACCTCCTCCTCCGAGACCACCTCCTAGAAGGAATCTTTCAGAAAAAAAGAAAATCGTCTGCTATAAATGTGGTAAATTAGGCCACTATTCCAATCGATGCAAAACTAAGGAGAAAATTAACCAACTTGAAATTGATGAAGGGTTAAGACTTTAGTTGGCTAAAATTCTCTTAAATTCTGATTTTGGAGATGATATTGATTATGCCCCATCCAATCAATCAGACGAAGACCAGGTTTGTAGTTGTTCACACCTACAATCTGTGGCACAAATGCATCAGATTAATGTTCTTACTATTGATCAGCAAAAAATTCTTGAAAACATTGATCACGAGGAAGATCCTCATAGAAAAAGATATTTGATAAATGAATATCTTGCACAAACTTCATAGAATTCGCAAGGGGTAAAACCTTATTCTTTAAAGGAAATTGTTGGTCATTATGAAGAAAAGACTTCTTCAAAACAACCTATCTCTCTGAATGCTTTAGAGGGAGGAATCAAAGAGATCAAGCAAGAATTAAAAGAATTAAAATATTTACATAAAAAGCTTGAAACAAAATTAGCCAATCAGGAGAAAGCATTAGATGATGTGTTTCTTAATCAAATTACTAAAGTCACTCATCAAAAGTGGCATACCAAAATCAATTTGGTTATCGACCGGAATTTTATCATTTCTCATTTGACAACACTGATCGATAGTGGAGCAGATTTAAACTGCATCCAAGAAGGATTAATTCCAATCCAGTCTTTTGAGAGAATCACTCAATCCATGGCCAATGCAAATGGCAAAAAAATTAAAATCTAATATAAATTAAATATTCCTCTATCTGAACTAATGATTAGTGCATAATCACAGATTTTCTGTTGGTTAAGGATATGACGCAACAGGTCATATTAGGCACTCCTTTCTTGGAAAAAATCTTGCCAATCAAAGGCATTGATAACCAAAGAATACTTGGAGAGTTTAATAAAAAACCTATTTATTTCTCATTCAAATCTCAACCTCAATTTAGTTTTATTAATGAGATTTCTGAATTGAGAAATGTAAAAGAAAATCAAATTAGTTTCCTGCATAAAGAAATTCAATTTCTAACTTCAGAACAACAGCTGGAAACTTCAAACATTAAAGAGAAAATTAATTCTCTTCATAAATTATTTTCTCAAGAAATTTGTAGTGATATTCCTACTGCCTTTTTGGATTGACATAAATATATTGTGTCTTTACCTTATATTGATGGGTTCAATGAAAGGACCATTCCCACCATAGCAAGGCCTAGTCAAATGAAACATACTTTTCTAAACCTATGCAAGAAGGGAATCCAAAATCTTTTGGATAAAAAATTAATTCGTAAATCATACTCCCCATGGAGTTGTACTACTTTTTATGTCAATAAAAATGCAGAGAAGGAATGAGGTGTTCCTAGATTAGTGGTTAATTATAAACCACTTAATGATTGTTTGAAATGGATCAGGAATCCTATTCCAAACAAAAAAGATTTATTAGGCAGATTTTTTTCTGCTAAAATATTTTCAAAATTTGATTTGAAATATGGGTATTGGAAAATTCAAATCAATGAAAAGGATAAATATAAAATTGCATTCACAGTGCCTTTTGGTCATTTTGAATGGAGTGTTATGCCTTTTGGTTTGAAAAATGCTCCTTCTGAATTTCAGAATATCATGAATGATATTTTTGCCCCTTATTTTGAATTTACTATTGTTTATATAGATGATATCCTTGTTTATTCAGAATCTATTGATGCTCATTTTAAGCATTTAAATGTTTTCAAAACAGTTATTAGAAAACATGGGTTGGTGATATCGACACCTAAAATGAAATTTTTTTAGACCTCTATTGAATTTTAGGTCATAATATTCATAAGGGAAAAATAGTTCCCATTGCAAGAAGTATTGAGTTTGCTTCCAAATTTCCTGATGAATTATTGGAAAAAAACTCAACTTCAGAGATTTCTAGAAAGTCTCAATTATATTGCTAATTACTATCCCAATCTTGGTCAAGACTCAGCAATATTTCATAAAGGACTCAGAAAGAATCCTGAGCCATGGACACCTAAGCATACTCAGGCAGTCCAAATTATTAAAGGAAAGGTTAGACAACTCCCGTGTCTAAACCTAACCTATCCTTCTTATTCGAAGGTTGTAGAGATAGATGCCTCCCATATAGGCTATGGTGGCATATTAAAACAAATTAATCCAACCAGGAAAGAAGAACTTGTAAGATTCACCTCTGGTAATTGGCATGATGCACAACTTAATTATTCTACTGTGAAACAAGAAATACTTGCAATAATTAAGTGCATTCATAAATTTCAAGATGATTTATTAAATCAAAAATTTCTTTTAAGAGTTGATTGTTCTGCTACTAAATCAATTCTTAAGAAGGATGTGAAGAATTTTACTTCCAAACAAATCTTTGCCAGATGGCAGGCGGAATTAAGCGCCTTTGATTTTGACATTGACCATATAAAAGGAGAATTGAACTCCTTACCAGATTTTCTAACCCGTGAATTTCTCCAGGGTTCTAATCATGGTTAACCCCAGTAGGGGTGACCCACTCCCAATGAGATGAAGTGGTTCACAATCTCGAGGTCGAAGTCGAGGCCGAAAACATCAAGGACAAGGAAATTCCACAGGCAATAAGGGAAAATCCCCTGTGTCATATAAAGAGACACTTGAAGCATAATCAGAGTATAATACTCTTCTTGAACAGGAAACAATTTTGATGTTCAATAAAGAGGACTTAGATGGTACCCTGGATTCCTGGGAGATGTTACAAAAATGGCTTGGAGAAGCCTACCATCCTATCTGTGCAGGAAAATGGTGGTATTTATTTGAATCCATCTTGGTTCATCTTAATTCAATAACAGTGCATCATACACTATCAAATGAGGCTAAATGGGATAACCCAAGAGCGTATAGTAAGTGTACTATTTAGAGATTTATGCATCCCTCAACATGGGGAAAATTTTTCCTGGCTAAAGCAGTCGCTCTTCCTAATGATAAGGAATTTAATTATTGGGATTATATGGATGCCAGGTATAATACCTTTTATTACCAGAATCCCTCCCATAGACATTCCTGGTTCTTCCAGTGGAGTAAGGATGTCTATAAAAGGTCCTTACCTTTACCCAATTGGGTTTATGCATGGTGGATGAAATTTGGACCATCTAGTGACATATTACTTGAACCCATTAAGGTTCAATTCAATTCAAGGACTAAATCCAGTCCTCAGCTTAAAACTCTTGGGTTAAGCAGAATACCCAATAATGTTGAACTATTCATTTTCTTCATGACATTTTCTATACCATGGATTTGGAGATGGGATTGTACCACAAGCTTTAATGACAAAGGCCTACCTACATTATTGCGAACTTTCATGTTCGATGGTGGAAGAATTTTCCCAATATTGATACAAAGGTTGCAAAAATAAAGTCTGCTATTCTCATCAATGAGAATGCACTCAGAGGTCCATTATGACCCGAAGAATTTATTCAATAATTTCAAGACTCAATTAAGGAGTATTTATCCAAATATTTCGGAAGAAGAATTAACGGCAAAATTATTAGAATCAATGAAGGATTCTCTGCTTCATTTGAGAAATGAAGGCACTTCATCAACCTCTCGGCCTATTGATGACAATATGTCTGTCTTTGAGCCTTCGGCTGCCGAGGATAGTATTGAAGAAGAAGAAGAAGATCCTGTTGCTGACTCATTACCAGACAATCAGCCTACAATTGCTGATTATATGGAGACTATGATTCATATTTTTGAATCCAAGTCTAAAAAAAAGTAATCTTTTCTTTTATAGGATATGTCTGAATCACAAAAGGATTCGTCGGTAGCATCCGTCCAAAAGCAACAGAGGAAATCTTATCCTCCAGCCCACAACTGGCCTATTTGTCATATCAATCAAGGCACCTACAATATATTTGGTCGGCCATATTCCATTAAGTCATATCAAAGGGAAGCCGAAAGCCATCGCTTTGCTTATGTCAGAGTAAATACTTTGAGGCAAAGAAAGATGCTCTGGGCCCAAGCCCACCAAAAGTTTCTTTCCTGTCTGAATCATGGAGATAATGGAGGTTCCATTCAAAGCAATCTCAATAATAGAGATGACTCAGCTCAACTGCCTCAATCATAGAGGCTTATCTTTTCCTTAGTGGTGGATTTCAAATTTGTTTAGAATCCACTCTATTATTCTCCTTCTTTATAAGGAGTAGTTTTCTTTTTGTGAAGGCATCACTTGTTATCACCGAAATCACATTGTTCTCAAGGTTGCCTGACTATGTGCTAGTATACTTGGAGTTTATTGTAAGTAATTTTATGATATTGTGAATAAGATAGTACTATTTTTAAGTTATTCTCTGTCCGTGTTTATTTTCCTTTTGTTTTATTTCGTCCTTCTTCCGTTTTGTCATTGGTAACAGAGCCATGGAAGGCTAAACCATGAATATCCAGGTATGGAGTAAGATATTATAAATTTTTTATAACTTAATCATCAGGGGCGTTAACTTCCTTCGTAATGTTATAATAATATTTCTATTCATCTTCATTCTTATTAAGATATGGGACGTCACCCGAGTCGCATTGAGTCAGGTCGTGTTGCTGAGATAGGCGTTGAAAGCCATTATACTCTTAAATCGTTGACAGACGTGTATCTGCACAAGAAGATGATGAACAGTAAATTAATTATGATATTATGAACAATAGTTTACTTCATTCATGATTACCATATAATCAGTTTATAATATTTTACTTCATACTAGGATATTCCCCTTTCTGTTGTTCTTTTACCACTCTTAGTTGTAGTATAATTTGAGTTTACTTTTAATTTTAGTTTAAAATTTTAATTTGGTAAAACAGTGGCATCCAGTAGTGGGTTATTGGATCTATCAAAAATGCTTCTCTGGTTGAATATAAAGTTCAACAACAATTGAATGATCGGACAATTCCATCTATTAAACCTACTTCAATTTACAAGAAAGGAACTTTCACACTTTGTAGTACCACGGGCATTAAAACCATGGAACAAACAATAAATCTTGAAAACCAAGATTCAACTCTTAAATTATTAGAGTTAACAGATTTAAATAAGTATCTTGCTGATACTGAAAAGAAATATATTTGAGTGCATACAAATAGCTTTCAAACCCCTCACATTATTAGGGATGAATACCTGTTTATAGGCTATCCTTCGTGATGGTAGATGTTTGGATTGGAAACCCTTTTTGATGATTATAGTGGAAACGAGTCTCAATAGGGGACCCATTTATTTTAATGTCCATCCAAATCTCACCCTATCTTTAACAGATAGGAATCTGTTAGGATCACTCCAATTGAGGATTCTAACACAGGAATACAATTTTATTCTTGGAACTGAAACCATTGCAGTTATTGCAAGGATTCATTTCAAAATCATGAATACCTTAGTCCCTAAGGTATTTTACTTACCAAATCTGGGTAAGACTATATTGATCAAAAGGCATATGATGGCCAATCCATATATGAATGGAATTTAGATGGATTATCTGAATATTAAATCTTCAAACATTGTCGAAGAATGCTTATGTATTGTACCATTTGTCGGCAAAATAAAAATACAGATCAAGGTATTGCCAAAATGCTTACAACAGGGTTCTCTGGGGCCTTGAAAGGCTGGTGGGAAAATGTTCTTTCCACAAAACAACAATAGGAAATTTATAATTCTAAAAAGATAATTAAAATTGAATCAGGTCAAACCTATTTAGTTGAGGATGATGCAGTTTATACCTTAATTTCCTGTATCCTACATCATTTTGTAGGGAATTTAACTTCTCAATCTGAAAAGGGAAGAGAGGTTTTGTAAAATCTTAGATGCGGAACACTTAGCCATTTTAGATGGTATAAAGATGTTTTTATCACTAAGGTTATGCAAAGACCTGATGCCAATAATGAATATTGGAAAGCCAAATTCATTGATGGATTACCAAATCTTTTTGCTACCAAGGTCCGCAAGAGGTTAGGTAATGAGGTAGGAATTATAAACTACCAGCAATATACATATGGTCATCTTATTAGTGCAATAATTCAGGAAGGTTTGACCTTATGTAATGATTTAAAGCTCCAAGCCCAGCTTAAAAAACAAAATATTACTGGGAAAAGAGAGCTAGGTGAATTTTGTGAACAATTTGTTTGTGACATAGGACCACTACCTTCCAATCAAAGGAAGGGTAAAGGCAAAGTCTCCCATACTAGGAGATAGGATCCCTATTCTCACTAGAGTAGGAAATATCCGAAAAGACGGTCTCATAAACAAACTAGTCATGAACCTTGGAGACCTCCTCCTCCGAGATCACCTCCTAGAAGGAATCTTCCAGGCAAAAAGAAAATTGTCTGCTATAAATGTGGTAAATTAGGCCACTATTACAATCGATGCAAAACTAAGGAGAAAATTAACTAACTTGAAATTGATGAAGGGTTAAGACTTCAGTTGGCTAAAATTCTCTTAAATTCTGATTTTGGAGATGATATTGATTATGCCTCATCCAGTCAATTAGACGAAGACCAGGATTGTAGTTGTTCACAACTACAATCTGTGGCACAAATGCATCAGATTAATGTTCTTATTATTGATCAGCAACTAATACTTGAAAACATTGATCGCAAGGAAGATCCTCATAGAAAATGATATTTGATAAATGAATATCTTGCACAAACTTCAAAGAATACGCCAGGTGTAAAACCTTATTCTTTGAAGGAAATTGTTGGTCGTTATGAACAAAACACTTCTTCTAAACAACTTGTCTCTCTGAATGCTTGACAGGGAAAAATCAAAGAGATCAAGCAAGAATTAAAAGAATTAAAATCTTTATATAAAAGCATGAAAAAAAATTAGCCAATCAGGAGAAAGCATCAGATGATGTGTTTCTTAATCAAATTACTAAAGTCACTCATCAAAAGTGGCATACCAAAATCAATTTGGTTATCAACTAGAATTTTGTCATTCCTCATTTGACAGCACTGATAGATAGTGGAGCAAATTTAAACTGCATCCAAGAAGGATTAATTCCAACCCAGTATTTTGAGAAAACCATTCAATCCTTGGCCAATGAAAATGGCAAGAAAAATAAAATAAAATATAAATTAATAATGCTTCTATCTGCACTAAAGATCAGTGCATAATCACAGATTTTCTGTTGGTTAAGGATATGACGCAACAGGTCATATTAGGCACTCCTTTCTTGGAGAAAATCTTTACTGTACGCTCTTGGACTATCCCATTTAGCCACATTTGACAGTGTATGATGCACTGCTATTGAATTAAGATGAAACAAGATGGAGAAATATCATGAATAATATTTTTGCCCCTTATTCTGAATTGACTATTGTTTATATAGATGATATCCTTGTTTATTCAGAATCTATTGATGCTCATTTTGAAGCATTTAAATGTTTTCAAAACAGTATTAGAAAACATGGGTTGGTAATATCGGCACCTAAAATGAAATTGTTTCAGACCTCAGATAGATTTTTAGGTCATAATATTCATAAGGGAAAAATAGTTCCCATTACAAGAAGTATTGAGTTTGCTTCGAAATATCCTGATGAATTGTTGGAAAAAACTCAACTTCAGAGATTTCTAGGAAGTCTCAATTATATTGCTAATTACTATCCCAATCTTGCTCAAGACTCAGCAATATTGCATAAACGACTCAGAAAAAATCCTGAGCCATGGACACCTAAGCATACTTAGGCGGTCCAAATTATTAAAGGAAAGGTTAGGCAACTCCCTTGTCTAAACCAAACCAATCCTTCTTATCCGAAGGTTGTAGAGACAGATGCCTCCCTTATAGGCTTTGGTGGCATATTAAAACAAATTAATCCAGTCGGTAAAAAAGAACTTGTAAGATTCACCTCTGGTAATTGGCATGATGCACAACTTAATTATTCTACTGTAAAACAAGAAATACTTGCAATAATTAAGTGCATTCATAAATTTCAAGATGATTTATTAAATCATAAATTTCTCTTAAGAGTTGATTGTTCTGTTGCTAAATCAATTCTTAAGAAGGATGTGAAGAATCTTACTTCCAAACAAATCTTTGCCAGATGGCAGGCAGAATTAAGCGCCTTTGATTTTGACATTGAACATATAAAAGGAGAATTGAACTCCTTACCAAATTTTTTAACCCGTGAATTTCTCTAGGGTTCTAATCATAGTTAACCCCGGTGGGGGTAACCCACTCCCAATGAGAGGAAGTGGTTCACAATCTCGAGGTTGAGGCCGAAAACATCATGGACGAGAAAATTCCTCTAACAATAAGGGAAAAACCCATGTGTCATATAAAGAGACACTTGAAGCAGAACCAGAGTATATTACTCTTCTTGAACAGGAAACAATTTTGATCCTCAATAAAGAGGACTTAGATGGTACCCTGGATTCTTGGGAGATGTTATAGAAATGGCTTGGAGAAGCCTACTTTCCCATCCGTGCAGGAAAATGGCGGTATTCATTTGAATCCATCTTGGTTCATCTTAATTCAATAGTAGTGCATCATACACTGTCAAATGTGGCTAAATGGGAAGGCCCAAGAGCGTACAGTAAGTGTACTATTCAGAGATTTATGCATCCCTCAACATGGGGAAAATTTGATCTGGCCAAAGCAACCGCTCTTCCTAATGATAAGGAATTTAGTTATTAGGATTATATAGATGCCTGGTATAATACCTTTTATTACCAGAATCCCTCCCATAGACATTCCTCATTCTTCCAGTGGAGTAAGGATGTCTATAAAAGGTCCTTACCTATACCCAATTGGGTTTATACATGGTGGATGAAATTTGGACCATCCAGTGATATATTACTTGAACCCACTAAGGTTCAATTCAATTCATGAACTAAATCCAGTCATGAGCTTAAAGCTCTTGGGTTAAGCAGAATACCCAATAATAGTGAACTATTCATCTTCTTCATGATATTTTCTATACCATGGATTTGGAGATGGGATTGTACCACAGGTTTTAATGACGAAGGCCTACCTACATTATTGCAAACTTTTCATGTTCGATGGTGGAAGAATTTTCCCAATATCGGTACAAAGGTTGCAGAAATAAAGTTTGTTATTCTCATCAATGAGAACGCACTTGGAGTATATAAAGTGCCCCAAAGGTCCATTATGACCCGAAGAATTTATTCAATAATTTTTAGACACAATTGAGTATTTATCCGATAATTTTGGAAGAAGAATTAATGGCCAAATTATTAGAATCAATGAAGGGTTCTCTGCTTCATTTGTGCAATAAAGGCACTTCGTCAACCTCTCGGCCTATTGATGACAATATGTCTATCTCTGAGCCTTCGGCTGCTGAGGATAGTATTGAAGAAGAAGAAGAAGATGATCTTGCTGCTGACTCATTACCAAACAGTCAGCCTATTGATGATGAGCCTACTATGGCTGATTATATGGAGACTATGATTCATATTTTTGAATTTAAGTCTGAAAAGAAGTAATCTTTTCTTTTATAGGATATGTCTGAATCACAAAAGGATTCGTTGGTAGCATCCGTCCAAAAGCAATAGAGGAAATATTATCCTCCAGCCCATAGCTAGCCTATTTGTCATATCAATCAAGGCACCTACAGTATATTTGGTCAGCCATATTCCATTAAGTCACATCAATGGGAAGCCGAAAGCCGTCGCCTTACTTATGTCAGAGTAAATGCTTTGAAGCAAAGAAAGATGCTCTGGGCCCAAGCCCACCAAAAGTTTCTTTCCTGTCTCAATCATGGAGATAATGGAGAACAAAGTCAAGACCATCTCAATAATGGAGGTTCCATTCAAAGCAATCTCAATAATAGAGATGACTCAACTCAGCCGCCTCAATCATAGAGGCTTATCTTTTTCTTAGTGGTGGATTTCAAATTTGTTTAGAATTCTCACTATTATTCTCCTTCTTTATAAGGAGTAGTTTTCTTTTCTTAAAGGGATCACTTGTTATCACCGAAATCACATTGTTCTCAAGGTTGCCTAACTGTGTGCTTGTATACTTGGAGTTTATTGTGAGTAATTTTATGATATTGTGAATAAGAGAGTACTGTTTTTAAGTTATTCTCTACCCGTGTTTATTTGCCTTCTGTTTTTTTTTGTCCTCCTTCTATTTTGTAATAGGTATCAGAGCCAAATTTATTTTACTTTCTATATTTGTCCTTTCAATCTATATTTGTCTTACTCTCTATGTTTTACTTTTCTTTCTATATTTTGACTTTCTTTCTATATTTCATCTTTCTTTTTAAAATTCATTTTACGTTCTATATTTCATCTTTCTTTCTACATTTCATTTTACTTTCTATATTTCATCTTTCTTTCTACATTTCATTTTACTTTCTATATTTCATCTTTCTTTTTGTTTTTTATTTTACTTTATATATTTCATCTTTCTTTCTATATTTAATTTTAATTTCTATATTTCATCTTTGTTTCTATATTTCAATTTTCTTTCTATATTTCATTTTACATTCTATATTTCATCTTTCTTTCTATATTTCATTTTACATTCTATATTTCATCTTTCTTTCTTTATTTCTTTTTACTATCAATATTTCATCTTTCTTTCTATATTTCATTTTACTTTCTATGTTTCATCTTTCTTTCTATACTTCATATTTCTTTCTATATATCATCTAACTTTCTATATTTCATTTTAATTTCTATACTTCATCTTTCTTTCTATATTTCATTTTACTTTCTATATTTCATTGTTCTTTCTATATTTCATTTTACTATCTATATTTTTCCTTTCTTACTAGATTTGACTTACATTCTATATTTTTCCAATCTTTCTATGTCTTTCTTTCTATATTTCTCCTTTTTTCTATATTAATATTTTCTTTCTATATTTTATTTTATTTTCTATATTTCTCTTTTATATCTATATTTCATTTTACTTTATATATTTCACCTTTCTCATAATCATTTTACTGTTCATCATCCTCTTGATCAGATACACGTCTGTCAACGATTTAAGAGTATAGCGGCCCTTCAACGCCTACGCCTATCCACGGCAACGGCAACACGGGCATACCTCAACGCGACTTGGGTGACGTCCCATATCATAACAAGAATGACGATGAATAGTAAACCATTATAACATTACGAACGAAGTTAACTCTCCTGATGATTAAAATATAAAAAATTTATAAATAGTTCACTTCATACTAGGATATTCTCCCTTCTGGTTTTCTTTTACCACTCTTAGCTGTAGGTTAATTTAGTTTACTTCTAGTTTATTTTATTTTAATTGTGTTGTTTTTAAATTTGTTTTTACATGGCATCCAGTAGTAGGAGTACTGGATCAATTAAGAATGCATCTTTAGTGGAATATAAAGTTCAACAACAATTAAATGATTGGACAATTCCGTCCATTAAACCTACATCAATCTACAAGAAAGGAACCTTCACCCTTTCTAGTACCATGAGAATTAAAACCATGGAACAAACTATCAATCTTGAAAATCAAGATTCAACTCTTAAATTATTAGAGTTAACAGACCTCAATAAGTATCTAGCAGATACTGAGAAGAAATATATGCATATTGGATGCATACAGATTGCGTTCAAACCCTTGACCTTATTAGGGATGAACACATGTCTGCAGGCCATACTTCGTGATGGTCGCTGTTTGGATTGGAAACCCTCATTAATGGGTATAGTCGAAACAAGTCTCAATCGGGGACCTGTTTACTTTAATGTCCATCCAAACCTCACCCTTGCATTAACAGATAGGAATTTGTTAGAATCTATCCAATTGAGGATTCTAACACAGGGATACAATTTTATTCCTGTAACTGAAACCATTGCTGTCATAGCAAGGATTCATTTCAAAATTATGAATACCTTAGTCCCTAAGGTATTACACTTACCAGATCAAGGTAAGACTGTTTTGATTGAGACCGATCTCATGAGTGCGAATGTTGCCACTCCAAGGATGATCAATTGGGAGGAAATTCATTTCCCAGCCAACTGGACTATTCCCCAGGCTGTTCCTCCAAGACTCCTGATTAATCAGGATATTGATCATGTCATCCAATCAACCGATGGCGATGTGGTAATTAATTTCAAAGACAAGACTCCCTACCGAGTCTCTTTACCACCCACGTCATCCCGATATTCGGATGTAGGTCCATCTACGCGCCTACAGGAATTGGATGAAAAACAATCCATAAAGGATGATTCCTCATTAAAAGGAATCCACCTATCAGACACCCAGATACCTCATGGGGTCTACCGAGAAAGGGAGCAAGACAGGACGTCTCCCACTCCCAGTGAAATGACTGGTTTTACTCTGTGATTATGATTTTTACACCTTACCAGAGTAACCCAGATCCCCCACCTTTTGTGGTGGACCGTGCAGCAATTAAAGCTGAATTCTTACACCCCAATAATCTAGGTTTCAAAAATTGGTTTTTTGACACCTATGGGGCCACAGAACGCATGGAATTAGGAAAAGATTTTTATCTTTATTTGGAAACAAATAAAGTTATCATGTCTTTTGTTGATTGGTTCATGCAAACCAGACTAAAGCAAGCGGAGAAACGACCCTTAGTTTCTTCCCCTACTACTCCCACTCTTTCAACCTTAATGAAAGAATGGCATCTTATGTCTGGCATCAATATACGATCAGTTCACCCTCCTACTGATCCAATCCGACTTGAATTTGCAAGTCCTTCAGGCAAAAATCCTGAATTTGTTGAAGCAGTTGCTTTTGTCAATCCTGAAGTTACCCTTAATCCTATGGGGCAAATCAGAAGACAAAACAACTTTACCAATTTAAATCTCCAAACGATAGGCCAACAGCTGACTCGAATTGAAGATTTATTGGACAAAGATGTCCCCGAGAAAGTTTGTCAAAACCCTTATGACTTATCTTCTCAAAAATTACCTTTGTTGATGGATGGGAAACCCCTCATCAAACCCCCAGTTCCAATCAGGAACTTTAAATTAGATAACAATTCGGAGGTTGTCGAAGAATTGTTAATGAGGCTTGGCAAATTGAATCTCTCAGAAGATCAACTTAGGCAAGCCCAAAAGAAGCCAGAAACGTCGGCTAATGTGGTGAGTCAACACATCCAAAAACATTAACCCATTCTTCATGTTTTGGAAGTTGACCAAACACAGGATGAAGAATCTCAAGAAGGTTCTTTATCACAAAATAATTCTGAAGATTTAACTCCTTCAGCATACTCTGATTCTGATATAAGTCAAAATTCAGATCTTCACGATTTGGGTTTAACCAATATCACTCAGACTGAAGAAATTCTTCAGGAAATGATTAAAGACCAACCGAGTATTCACAAATTGAATTATACTAAGGAATCTACTCGGAATTGGGATCTCAATCTCAAGATCTATTACCATAGGCCTACACCTCAGGACCTATTGTATGAAGAAAATGCGTATATAGATCAAAAAGCTTATGATGGTCGTTCCATATATGAATGGAATATTGATGCAATGTCTGAATATCAGATTTTAGAACACTGTAGAAGAATGCTTATGTATGCTACTATTTGTCGACAACATAAGAATTCTGATCAAGGAATAGCATAAATGATAACTGCTGGATTTTTTGGACACTTAAAAGGTTGGTGGGATAACATCCTTACTCCTGCCCAACATCATGAAATCTACAATTCGAAGAAGGTTATTAAAACTGAAGCAGGCCAAGCCTACCTAGGCGAGGATGATGCAGTTTATACCTTGATTTCATGTATTGTCCACCATTTTATTGGCCAATTAATGTCCACTACTGATAAGGGACGAGAGGTTTTGCAAAATCTTAGATGTAAAACACTTAGCCATTTTCGATGGTATAAAGATGTTTTCCTTACTAAAGTTATGCAAAGAAACGATGCCAATAATGAATATTGGAAAGCTAAATTTATTGATGGTTTACCAACACTTTTTGCAAGTAAAGTCCGTAAAAGGTTAGGTAACGAGGTAGGAATCATCAACTACCAACAATATACATATGGTCTCCTTACCAGTGCTATCATCCAAGAAGGACTGACCTTATGTAATGATTTAAAACTTCAGGCTCAGCTTAAGCAACAAAATTTGACTGGTAAGCGTGAGCTGGGTAAATTCTGTGACCAATTTGCTTATGGCACAGAACCACCACCTTCCCATCAAAGGAAGGGAAAAGGGAAGGCCTCTCATTCTAAGAGACCAGAACCCTACTCACACCAGAGTAGGAGATATCCCAAAAGACAGTCTCATAAACAGACTCGTCCAGAACCTAGGAGACCTCCTCCTCGTTAGAAGTATCCTCCTAGAAGAAATCCTCCAGACAAAAAGAAAATTGTCTGTTATAAATGTGGTAAATTAGGCCACTATTCCAATAGATGCAAAACAAAAGAGAAATTAAACCAACTCCAAATAAATGAAGGATTGAGAATCCAGTTGGCTAAAATTCTCTTAAATTCTGATTCTGGTGACGATATTGAATATTCATCTAGTCAATCAGAAGATGATCCAGATTGCAGTTGTTCGCACCTACAATCTGTGGCTCAAATGCATCAAATTAATGTTCTTACTTCTATGCAACGCAGCATGCTGGAGAACATTGATCAAGAGGAAGATCCTCAAACCAAGAGATATTTAATTAAAGAATATCTCGATCAAATTCAAAGTACTTCAAAGAGTACTCCCAGTCAAGGAGTAAAACCTTATTCTTTGAAGGAAATTCTTAGTCATTCTGAAGAGATTATATCTTCAAAACAAAATGTCACAATCTCCTCATTACAAGGAGAAATTAATAGTATCAAGCAAGAATTAAAAGAATTAAAATCTTTATATAAAAAGCTTGAACAACAATGTGCACAAAATCATTTGCCTCCAGAAAAGACAATTGAAGCTTCTTTTCTGAATCAAATTACCAAAGTCATCCATCAAAGATGGCATACTGTTATTAATTTAGTTATTGATCAAAACTTTGTCATTCCTAAACTGATCGCTCTGATTGATAGTGGAGCAGATTTAAACTGCATCCAAGAAGGGTTGATTCCAACCCAATATTTTGAGAAAACAACTCAAACCTTGGCAAATGCCAATGGAGACAAAATGAAGATTAAATACAAATTAAATAATGCCTCCATCTGCACTAATACTCAGTGCATTACAACTGACTTTTTATTAGTCAAGAATATGACGCAACAGGTCATATTAGGAACTCCTTTTTTGGAGAAAATAATGCCCATAAAAGGTATAGATAACCATGGCATACATGGACAGGTTAATAATAAACCTATCTATTTCTCTTTCAAATCTCCTCCTCAAATTAGTTTTATAAATGAGATTTCAGAATTGAGAAATGTAAAAGAACATCATCTTAGTTTCCTGCATAAAGAAATTCAATTTTTCACCATTAAACACCAGTTGGAAACTTTAGATATCAAAGAAAAAATTAGTTCTCTTCAGAAATTATTAACCCAAGAAATTTGTAGTGACATTCCTACAGCATTTTGGGATAGACATAAATATATTGTGTCTTTACCTTATATTGATGGGTTCAATGAAAGAACCATTCCGACAAAAGCCAGACCTAGTCAAATGAAACATGCTTTGCTAGATCTATGCAAAAAGGAAATCCAAAATCTATTGGATAAAAAATTGATTAGAAAATCATACTCCCCATGGAGTTGTACTACTTTTTATGTCAATAAAAATGCAGAAAAGGAACGAGGTGTTCCAAGATTAGTGGTTAATTATAAACCACTCAATGACTGTTTGCGATGGATTCGCTATCCTATCCCAAACAAAAAAGATTTATTAGACAGATTGTTTTCTGCTAAAATCTTTTCCAAATTTGATTTGAAATCTGGATATTGGCAAATTCAAATTACTGAAAAGGATAAATATAAAACTGCATTCACTGTCCCTTTTGGTCACTTTGAATGGAATGTTATGCCTTTCGGTTTGAAAAATGCTCCATCTGAATTTCAAAATATCATGAATGATATATTTGTTCCTTATTCTGAATTTACCATTGTTTATATTGATGATATACTTGTCTATTCAGAATCTATTGATGCTCATTTTAAGCATTTACATGTTTTCAAATCAGTTATTAGACAACATGGGTTGGTGATATCGGCACCGAAAATGAAATTGTTTCAGACCTCTGTTCGATTTTTAGGTCATAATATTCACAAGGGAAAAATAGTTCCCATTGATCGAAGCATTGAGTTTGCCTCTAAGTTCCCGGATGAACTACTAGAGAAAACTCAACTTCAGAGATTTCTAGGAAGTCTCAATTATATTGCAGATTATTATCCTCATCTTGCACAAGATTCTGCAATATTACATAAAAGACTCAGAAAGAATCCTGAGCCTTGGACTACCAACCATACCCAGGCAGTCCAACTAATTAAGAGTAAGGTTAAACAACTTCCTTGTCTTAACCTCACTAATCCTTCTTATCTGAAGGTGGTAGAGACTGATGCTTCTCATATAGGCTATGGTGGCATCTTAAAACAAAGAAATCCCTCTGGTAAAGAAGAACTTGTTCGATTTACCTCTGGCAATTGGCATGATGCACAACTTAATTATTCTACTGTTAAACAAGAAATATTGGCAATAATTAAGTGCATTCATAAATTTCAGGATGATTTATTAAATCAAAAATTCCTTTTACGAGTTGATTGTTCAGCAGCCAAATCGATTCTTAAGAAGGATGTGAAGAATCTTACTTCCAAACAAATCTTTGCCAGATGGCAGGCGGAATTAAGCGCCTTTGATTTTGATATAGAACATATCAAAGGAGAATTGAACTCCTTACCTGATTTTCTAACCCGTGAATTTCTCCAGGGTCAAAATCATGTATAACCCCGCAAGGGGCAATCCACTCCCAATGAGAGGACGTGGAAATCAACAATCAAGAGGCCGAGGCCGAAAGAATCCAGAAAGAGGAAATTCCTCAGACAAGAAGGGCAAACCCCCAGTGTCGTATAAAGAGACACTTGAAGTAGAACCAGAGTATATTACTCTTCCGGATACGGAGACAATTCTACTCCTCAATAAAGAGGATCTTGAGGGTACATTGGATTCCTGGGAGATGTTACAGAAATGGCTTGGAGAAGCCTACTGTCCCATCCGTGCAGGAAAACGATGGTATTCCTTTGAATCTATTTTGGTTCATCTGAATTCTATCTCAGTGCATCATACACTGACCAATGTGGCTAAATGGGATAGCCCAAGAGCGTACAGTAAATGTACGATACAAAGATTCATGCATCCCTCAACATGGGGTAAATTTGATTTGGCTAAAGCAGCTAATCTTCCTAATGATAAGGAATTTAATTATTGGGATTATATGGATTCTTGGTATAATACCTTTTATTACCAAAATCCTTCCCATAGGCATTCCTGGTTTTTCCAATGGGAAAAGAATGTCTTTCAGAGGTCATTTACCTCTACCCAGTTGGGTCTTTGCATGGTGGATCAAATTTGGGCCACCCATTTTTACCTGAGCCCATTAAGGCTTGTTTTAGTAAATGGACTCAATCCAGTCCTGAGCTTAAAGCTGTGGGTTATGAAAAACCCCCAAAGCATTGGGACAGTCTTATCTTCTTTATGGTATTTTCTCTACCATGGATTTGGAGATGGGATTGTACTACAGGTTTTAATGAGAAAAGCCTACCAGTATTATTAAGAACTTTTCATGTTCGCTGGTGGAAAAATTTCTCCAATATTGATACCAAAGTTGCAGAAATTAAGTCTGCTATCATACAGAATGAAAACAATCTTGGATTGCATCGCATCCCGGAAGTCCATTATGACTCCGATAATTTATTTGCAAGTTTCAAAACTCAATTGAAGAGTTTGATTCCGAATATCTCGGAAAAGGATATTATGCAAAAATTATTAGAATCAATGAAGGATTCTATGGTCACTCAGTGCAATGAAGGCACTTCTTCTCACCATCCAGCAGACGACAACATGTCCGTATCTGAACCTTCTGCTGCTGAAGATGATGAAGATATTGATTATAATAGCACTGAGCAAGATGATAATGCTCAAGACTCTTTACCGGATAGTCAGCCACCTGATGAGGATCCGGAAGAATATATTAATCTCATGTTGCAAGCATTCAAGGCAACATCTAAAAAGAAATAATTTTGCAGGATATGACTATGACAGATAAATCTGTTCCAGATTCGTCAGCCAAGTCCGTCCAAAAGCTACAGAGGAAATCTTATCCTCCGGCCCACAGCTGGCCTATTTGTCACATCAATCAAGGCTCCTACAATATATTTGGTCGGCCATTTTCCATAAAGTCGCACGCATGGGATGCCGCCAGTAGCCGCCTGCATCGGATAAGAGTTAAGGCTCTTCGTCAATAAAAGATGCTTTGGGACCAAACCCATCAAATGTCTCTTTCCAATCCTCATCATGGAGATAAAGTAGATGATAAAGATGAAGATAATCAAGATGATGACTCATCCAAGAATCTCAATTATAGAGATAATGACTCACCACCTCAATCATAGAGGTTACTTTTTTGTAGTAGTGGTGGATTTCAAATATGGTCCAATCCACATTAGTTCCCTCCTTCTATATAAGGAGTTAGTTTTATTAGGTTTGGCATAACTTGAAAAAACCTTCCCTTTGGTCTTCAAGGTTGCCTACTCGTGTGCTTTTAGTCGTTGGAGTTCATTGTAAGTACTTTTATGATATTGTGAATAAATTAGTATTACTTGAAAGTTATCCTCTGCCCTCTTCTTGGTTATTTGCCTTCTGTCAATCTTTCCTGCTTCCCGCTGTAATTGGTATCAGAGCCATGGAAGGCTAAACCTTGAATATCCAGGTATGAAGTGAACTATTTATAAATTTTTTATATTTTAATCATCAGGAGAGTTAACTTCGTTCGTAATGTTATAATGGTTTAATCTATATTTGTCTTACTTTCTATGTTTTACTTTTCTTTCTATATTTTGACTTTCTTTCTATATTTCATCTTTCTTTCTACATTTCATTTTACTTTCTATATTTCATCTTTCTTTCTACATTTCATTTTACTTTCTATATTTCATCTTTCTTTCTACATTTCATTTTACTTTCTATATTTCATCTTTCTTTTTATTTTTTATTTTACTTTATATATTTCATCTTTCTTTCTATATTTAATTTTAATTTCTATATTTCATCTTTGTTTCTATATTTCAATTTTCTTTCTATATTTCATTTTACATTCTATATTTCATCTTTCTTTCTATATTTCATTTTACATTCTATATTTCATCTTTCTTTCTATATTTAATTTTAATTTCTATATTTCATCTTTGTTTCTATATTTCAATTTTCTTTCTATATTTCATTTTACATTCTATATTTCATCTTTCTTTCTATATTTCATTTTACATTCTATATTTCATCTTTCTTTCTTTATTTCTTTTTACTTTCAATATTTCGTCTTTCTTTCTATATTTCATTTTACTTTCTATGTTTCATCTTTCTTTCTATACTTCATATTTCTTTCTATATATCATCTAACTTTCTATATTTCATTTTAATTTCTATACTTCATCTTTCTTTCTATATTTCATTTTACTTTCTATATTTCATCGTTCTTTCTATATTTCAGTTTACTATCTATATTTTTCCTTTCTTACTATATTTGACTTACATTCTATATTTTTCCAATCTTTCTATGTCTTTCTTTCTATATTTCTCCTTTTTTCTATATTAATATTTTCTTTCTATATTTTATTTTATTTTCTATATTTCTCTTTTATATCTATATTTCATTTTACTTTATATATTTCACCTTTCTTTCTATATTTCATTTTACTTTATGTAATTCATCTTTCTTTGTATTTTTTTTACTTTCTATTTCATCTTTCTTTTTATATTTCATTTTGCTTTCTATATTTCATCTTTCTTTCAATATTTTATTTTTCTTTCTATATTTCATTTTTCTTTCTATATTTCATCTTTCTTTCCATATTTCATTTTGCTTTCTATATTTCATCTTTCTTTCTACATTTCATTTTACTTTGTATATTTCATCTTTCTTTATATATTTCATTTTACTTTCTATATTTCATCTTTCTTTCTATATTTCTTCTTTCTTTCTATATTTCAATTTTCTTTCTATATTTCATTTTACATTCTATATTTCATCATTCATTCTTTATTTCTTTTTACTTTCTTTATTTCATCATTCTTTCTAGATTTCATTTTACTTTCTATATTTCATCTTTCTTTCTATTTTTCATTTTACTCTCTATATTTCATCTTTCTTTCTATATTTCTTCTTTTTTTCTATCTTTCAATTTTCTTTCTATATTTCATTTTAAATTCTATATTTCATCATTCATTCTTTATTTCTTTTTACTTTCTTTATTTCATCTTTCTTTCTATATTTCATTTTACTTTCTATATTTCGTCTTTCTTTCTATACTTCATATTTCTTTCTATATATCATCTAACTTTCTATATTTCATTTTACTTTCTGTATTTCATCTTTCGTTCTATATTTCATTTATTTCTATATTTCATTTTACTTTCTATATTTTTCTTTTTTTCTATATTAATATTTTCTTTCTATATTTCATATTTCTTTCTATGTTTCATTTATTTTATATATTTCTATTTTATATCTATATTTAATTTTACTTTCTATATTTCACATTTCTTTCTATATTTCATTTTACTTTCTGTATTTCATCTTTCTTTGTATTTTTTTTTTTTAGTTTCTATTTCATCTTTCTTTGTATATTTTATTTTTGTTTTCTATATTTCATCTTTCTTTCAATATTTCATCTTCCTTTCTATATATCATCTAACTTTCTATATTTCATTTTACTTTCTATATTTCATCTTTCTTTCTATATTTCATTCCTTTTTATATTTCATTTTACTTTCTATATTTCATCTCTCTTTATATATTTCATTTTACTTTCTGTATTTCATATTTTTTTTCTATATTTTATTTTACTTTCTATCTTTCATATTTCTTTTTATATTTCATTTTACTTTCTATATTTCATCTTTCTTTCTATATTTCATTTTACTTTCTATATTTCATCTTTCTTTTTATATATCATTGTTCTTTCTATATTTCATTTTACTTTCTATATTTTATCTTTCTTTCTATATTTACTTTCTATATTTCATTTTACTTTCGAAATTTCCTCATTCTTTCTATTGTCATTCTATATTTCAATTTCTTTATTTCAATTGTCATTCAATATTTCATTTTACTTTCTAAATTTCATCTTTCTTTCGATATTTTTTTTACTTTCTATATTTCATCGTTCTTTCTATATTTCAAATTATTTTCTATATTTTATTTTTATTTCTATATATCATCTAACTTTCTATATTTCATCTTTCTTTCTATATTTTATTTCTTTATATATTTAATTTTTCTTTCTATATTGCATCTTTCTATCTCTATTTCATTTTACTTTCTACATTTTGCCTTTCTTTCTTTATTTCACATTTCTTTCTATAATTCGTTTTTCTTTCTATATTTCGACTTTCTTTTTATATTTCATCTTTCTTTCTATATTTCATTTTACTTACTATATTTCATCCTTATTTTTATATTTTATTTTACTTTCTATATTTAATCTTTCTATCAATATTTTATTTTACTTTTAATATTTCATCGTTCTTTCTATATTTTATTTTTCTTTTTATATTTCATCTTTATTTCTATATTTCATTTTACTTTCTATATTTCATCTTTCTTTCGATATTTTTTTTTACTTTCTATATTTCATCTTTCTTTCTATATTTCAAGTTACTTTCTATATTTCATTTTACTTTCGATATTTCATCTTTCTTTCTATATTTCATTTTTCTTTCTATATTTCATCTTTCTTTATATATTTCATTTTACTATCTACATTTTTCCTTTCTTACTACATTCGTCTTACACTCTATATTTTGCATTTCTTTCTTTATTTTGCCTCTCTTTCTATATTTCGCCTTTCTTTCTATATTTCATCTTTTTTTCTATATTTCATTTTACTTACTATATTTCATCTTTCTTTCTATAATTCATTTTACTTTCTATATTTCATCTTTCTTTTTATATTTCGTTTTACATTCTATATTTCACCTTTCTTTCAATATCTATTTTAGTTTTAATACTTCAACATTCTTTCTATATTTTATTTTACTTTTTATATTTGATCATTCTTTCTATATTTCATTATACTTTCTATGTATCATCTTTCTTTTGATATTTTTTTTACTTTCTTTCTATTTTTCAACTTACTTTCTACATTTCATCTTTATTTCTATATTTCATTTTCCTTTCCATATATCATCCAACTTTCTATATTTCTTTTTACTTTCTATATTTCATCTTCCTTTCTATAGTTCATTTATTTCTATATTTCATTTTACTTTCTATAATTCATCTTTCTTTCTATATTTCATTTTACTATCTACATTTTACCTTTCTGACTATAACTGTCTTACACTATATATTTTGCTTTCTTTCTATATTTCGCCTTTCTTTCTATATTTCGACTTTCTTTATTTATTTCATCTTTCTTTCTATATTTCATTTTACTTACTATATTTCATCCTTATTTTTATATTTTTTTTTACTTTCTATATTTAATCTTTCTATCAATATTTTATTTTACTTTTAAGATTTCATCGTTCTTTCTATATTTTATTTTTCTTTTTATATTTCATCTTTATTTCTATATTTCATTTTACTTTCTATATTTCATCTTTCTTTCGCTATTTTTTTTTACTTTCTATATTTCATCTTTCTTTCTATATTTCAAGTTACTTTCTATATTTCATCTAACTTTCTATATTTCATTTTACTTTCGATATTTCATCTTTCTTTCTATATTTCATTTTTCTTTCTATATTTCATCTTTCTTTCTATATTTCATTTTACTATCTATATTTTTCTGTGTCTAGGAAAGTATAATCTAAAGCTATCATTTGTTCTATCCAATCATCCATATCTTCATCTTCTCCCATTATTCCTTCTGGATAATCCTGAGGACTAGGTAATGGTTGAATGTAAGTCTCAGGTTGAACCAAAACCTGGGATTAAACCTGTATGAACTACTACTTCTGGGAGAGTCTGAGATTGTTGAATAGGGACTTCTGTTAAGGCATCATTTATTTCTTCATAACATAATAATTTATTATCTAATTTAATTATATTGTTATCTAGTTGTTGTTCTAATGCTAAAATAGTAGGATTATTAGTTTGTTTGCAACTTCCTGGAATTGAACATTGACAATTTTGTTCTTGTGCTAGTATATGGGGACCACCACACTCCGCTGAAGATGTGAGGGTAGGAGAATAGGTGGTTTGGACAGGAATCGTACTAGAGTTCTTATGGAATGTGACATAATGTTGAGAAATGGTCAGGGAGCCATTATTATGGAGGATAAAATTAAGGCCTAAAAATAAAGTCTACTTTAAGTTTAAGATCTCGAACCCATGTTAAAGGTAACGGATAAGATCCAGAAAAAGTGGAACAATTGGTATAAAATTGGATCTTGCCCTCATCAAAGTAAGTAGTGTATGGGTTATATGTACCATCTACTTGTTGGCTAAAGACTTGTTTATTAGTTTTCTTAAGAAATTGGGGAGGAACTAGTCATCTGTGAATAATACATTTAGTACAACCAAAGTCTACTAAGGCATCTAAAGTTAAAGATTGTTTATTGGGGAAAATAATCTTGGCTCTGACTAGAATACTGGAATTTTTTGTCTTGGTTACAGACATAAGAAGTTTTTGGGTCTTCTATGCCTACAGTAATCCCATCGGAGGAATCTTTTTCTATGGTATCTAGTCTGTGTTTGAGGATACTGATTTCTGCTTCACAATTTTCTATTTTACGGGCCATGATGTCTAGCTTAGTGTTATATATCCTATTATGGATAGTAGGATCAGTAGGTTCTATACCTAGTAGTTTAAGACAAGGGATGCAAGCTTCTAAGAAACACTGATTGCATTTAACTCTTTGTTTCTTACTGGGATACCAAGCACATTTAAAACAAGGATTACTGTCTAACCAAGTATTCCAAGACCATGTATGTGTACATTCTGAAGTTGTGTCCATAAGGTCAAGGTTTTCTTTTGAATTAATGATTAAATCCACTTCTCTAGACAGAAAGTTTCTTCCATAATCTTGGCGTAATTCTCGTCCGAAAGTTGTTGATGTCCCACTCTGTTCGGCATCAAGGAAGAGAAAGAAGATGTGGAAAAATTAAAATTCTTCCTAAGTTAGGAAGTCCTGGATTACATCCGAGCCGTGCTTGTTTTGACCAAGCCAGATCGGCCGGTTTAACTCAGCGGGCAGCGAGAAAGTAAAATGAAATATAGAAAGAAATATGAAATACAGAAAATAAGATGAAATATAGAAAGTAAAATTAAATGTAGAAAGAAAGATGAAATATAGAAAGTAAAATTAAAAGTAGAAAGAAAGACATGAAATATAGAAGGAAAGATGAAATATAGAAAGAAAAATGAAATATATAAAGAAAGATGAAATATAGAAAGTAATTTGAAATACACAAAGAAAGATGAAATATAGAAAGTAATTTGAAATACACAAAGAAAGATGAAATATAGAAAGTACAAAAAAAATAATATGAAAGATGAAATACAGAATTAAAAAATAAATATAGAAAGAAAGATGAAATATAGAAAGTAACATGTAATATAGAAAGTAAGATGATATAAAGAAAGAAAAATGAAATATAGAAAGAAAGATGAAATATAGAAAGTAATTTGAAATACACAAAGAAAGATGAAATATAGAAAGTAAAAAAAAATATTGAATGAAAGATGAAATATAGAAAGTAAAATGAAATATAGAAAGAAAGATGAAATATTGAACGTAAAATAAAATATAGAAAGAAATATGAAAGATAGAAAGTAAAATGAAATATAGAAAGAAAGATGACATAAAGAAAGTAAAATGAAATATACAAAGAAAGATGATATATAAAAAGTAAAATAAAATATAGATAGAAAGAAGAAAGTAAAATGAAATACACAAATAAAGAAGAAATATAGAAAGTAAAAAAAAAAATCAAAGTCTTCGTCGTTCTATATTTCATCTTTCTTTCTGTAATTCATTTTACTATCTATATTTCATCTTTCTTTCTATATTTTATTTTACTTTATATATTTCATCTTTCCATCTATATTTCATTTTTGTTTCTACATTTAATTTTTTTTCTATATTTCATTTTACTTTGTGCATTTCTTCTTTCTTTCTATATTTCATTTTACTTTCTACATTTCAACTTTCTTCCTATATTTCATTTTACTTTCTATATTTCATCTTTCTTTCAATATTTCATTTAACTTTCAATATTTCATCTTTCTTTTCTATATTAGTCTTACTCTCTATATTTTTCAGTTCTTTTTATATTTCGCTTTTCTTTCTATATTTTGCCTTTCTTTTTATATTGCCACTTTCTTTCTATATTTCATCTTTCTTTCTATATTTCATCTTTCTTTCTATATTTCATTTTACTTTCTATATTTCATCTTTCTTTATGTATTTCATTTTACTATCTATATTTCATCTTTCTTTCTATATTTCATCTTACTTTAAACATTTCATCTTCCTTCCTATATTTCATTTTTCTTTCTATATTTCATCTTTCTTTCTACATTTCATCTTTCTTTCTATATTTTGTTTTACATTCTATATTTCATCTTTCTTTCTATATTCAATTTTAATTTCTATATTTTATCTTTAATTATATATGTCATTTTACTTTCTTTATTTCATCTATCTTTCTAAATTTCTTTTTGCTTTGTATTTTTTTCTTTCTTTCTATATTTCATCTTTCTTTCTATATTTCATTTTATTTTCTATATTTCATCTTTCTTTCTATATTTTACTTTCTATATTTCATCTTTCTTTCTGTATTTCTTTTTACTATCTATATTTCATCTTTCTTTCTATATTTCATTTTACTTTCTATATTTCATCTTTCTTTCTATATTTCATTTTACTTTCTATATTTCATCTTTCCATCTATATTTCATTTTTGTTTCTACATTTAATTTTTTTTCTATATTTCATTTTACTTTGTACATTTCTTCTTTCTTTCTCTATTTCATTTTACTTTTTATATTTCATCTTTCTTCCTATATTTTTTTTCTATATTTCATTTTACTTTGTACATTTCTTCTTTCTTTCTCTATTTCATTTTACTTTCTATATTTCATCTTTCTTCCTATATTTCATTTTACTTTCTATATTTCATCTTTCTTTCAATATTTCATTTAACTTTCAATATTTCATCTTTCTTTCTATACTTCATTTTATTTTCTATATTTTTCCTTTCTTTTCTATATTAGTCTTACTCTCTATATTTTGCAGTTCTTTTTATATTTCGTTTTTCTTTCTATATTTTTCCTTTCTTTTTATATTGCCACTTTCTTTCTACATTTCATCTTTCTTTCTATATATCATCTTTCTTTCTATATTTCATCTTTCTTTATGTATTTCATTTTACTATCTATATTTCATCTTTCTTTATATATTTCATTTTACTTTATATATTTCATCTTTCTTTCTATATTTCATCTTACTTTAAACATTTCATCTTCCTTCCTATATTTCATTTTTCTTTCTATATTTCATCTTTCTTTTTACATTTCATATTTCTTTCTATATTTCGTTTTACATTCTATATTTCACCTTTCTTTCTATATTCAATTTTAATTTCTATATTTCGTCTTTCATTATATATGTCATTTTACTTTCTATATTTCATCTTTCTTTCTAAATTTCATTTTGCTTTGTATATTTCTTCTTTCTTTCTATATTTCATCTTTCTTTCTATATTTTATTTTATTTTCTATATTTCATCTTTCTTTCTATATTTCATCTTTCTTTCTATATTTCATTTTACTTTCTATATTTCTTCTTTCTTTCTATATTTCATTTTACTTTCTATATTTTATCTTTCATTCTATATTTCATTTTACTTTCTATATTTCATCTTTCTTTCTATATTTCATTTTTCTTTGTATATTTGATCTTTCTTTCGATATTTCATTTTTCTTTCTATATTTCATTTTACTTTATATATTTTATCTTTCTTTCTATTTTTCATTTTACTTTCTATATTTCTTCTTTCTTTCTACATTTAATTTTATTTTATTTATTTCATCTTATTCTCTGTATTTCATCTCTCTTTGTATATTTCATTTTACTTTCTATATTTCATCTTTCCTTCTATACTTCATTCTACTTTCTATATTTCGTATTTCTTTCTAAATTTCATCTTACTTTCTATATTTCATTTTGCTCTCTATATATTTTCGTTCATACTATATTTGTCTTACACTCTATATTTTACCTTTCTTTCTATATTTCACCTTTCTTTCTATATTTCAATTTTCTTTCTATATTTCATCTTTCTTTTTATATTTCATTTTACTATCTATATTTCTTCTTTCTATCTATATTTCATTTTACTTTCTATATTTCATCTTTCTTTGTATATTTCATTTTACTTTCTTTATTTCATCTTTCTTTCTATATTTCATTTTACTTTCTATCTTTCATATTTCTTTCTATATTTTATTTTACTTTCAATATTTCACCTTTCTTTCTATATTTCATCTTTCATTCGATTTTTTTTTACTTTCTATATTTCATCTTTCTTTGTGTATTTCAAATTACTTTCTATATTTCATCTTTCTTTCTATATTTAATTTTTCTTTCTATATATCATCTTACTTTCTATATTACATTTTACTTTCTATATTTCATCTTTCTTTCTATATTTCTTTTTTACTTTCTATATTTCATCTTTCATTCGATATTTTTTTGTACTTTCTATATTTCATCTTTCTTTGTGTATTTCAAATTACTTTCTATATTTCATCTTTCATTATATATTTTATTTTTCTTTCTATATTTCATATTTCCTTCTATATTTCATTTCTTTCTATATTTCATTTTGCTTTCTATATTTCATCTTTCTTTCTATATTTCATTTTGCTATCTACATTTTTCATTTCTTACTATATTTTTTTTACACTCTATATTTTGCTTTTCTTTCTTTATTTCGCATTTCTTTCAATGTATCAACTTTCTTTCTATATTTCATTTTACTTACTATATTTCATCTTTATTTCTATAATTCATTTTACTTTCAATATTTCATCTTTCTTTTTAATTTTTATTTTAATTTCTATGTTTCATCTTTCTATCAATATTTTATTTTACTTTTAATATATCTTTTTTCTTTCTATATTTTTATTTAATTTTTATATTTCAACTTTCTTTCTAAATTTCATTTTGCTTTGTATTTATTCTTTCTTTCTATAATTCATTTTAGTTTCTATATTTCAACTTTCTTTCTATATTTCATTTTACTTTCGATATTTCATCTTTCTTTCTTTCTATATTTTCTTTTACTTTCTATATTTCATCTTTCTTTCTATATTTCATCTTTCGTTCTGTATTTCCTTTCTTTCTATATTTCATTTTACTATCTATATTTTTCCTATTTTTGTATATTTCGCCTTTCTTTCTATATTTCTCCTTTTTTCTATATTTAAATTTTCTTTCTATATTTCATCTTTCTTTATATGTTTCATTTTATTTTCTATATTTCTCTTTGATGTATATATTTCATTTTACTTTCTGTGTTACATCTTTCTTGTATATTCTTTTTATACTTTTTATTTTATCTTTATTTCAAAATTTTATTTTTCTTTCTATATATCATCTAACTTTCTATATTTTTTATTTCTTGCTATAATTGTCTTACACTTTGTATTTTGACTTTCTTTCTATATTTCGCCTTTCTTTTTATATTTTAACTATCTTTTTATAATTCATCTTTCTTTCTATATTTTAGCTTACTTTCTTTATTTCATCTTTCGTTCTATATTTCATTTTACTTTCTATATTACATCATTCTTTATATATTTCATTTTACTTTCTGTATTTAATCTTTCTTTCTGTATTTCATTTTACTTTCTATATTTCATCTTTCTTTCTATATTTCATTTTATTTTCTATATTTCATCTTTCTTTCTATATTGAAATTTATTTTCTATATTTCATCTTTCTTTCTGTATTTCATTTTAATTTATATTTTTCATTTTTTCTATATTTCATTTAACTGTGTATATTTCGTCTTTCTTTCTATATTTTAATCTTTGTTTCTATATTTCATTTTATTTTCTATATTTCATCTTTCTTTCTATATTTCATTTTACTTTCTATATTTCTTTTTTTTTTCTGTATTTCATCTTTCTTTCTATATTTCAAATTTCTTTCTATATTTCATCTTTCATTTTTACATTTCATTTTACTTTCTATTTTTCTTCTTGCTTTCTATATTTCATTTTACTTTCTATATTTCGTCTTTCTTTCTATATTTTATCTTTCTTTTATAATTTATGTTAATTTTTATAAATTTCATTTCTTTCTATCTTTGTCTTACTCTCTATATTTTGCCTTTCTTTCTATATTTCACATTTCTTTTTGAATTGCATCTTTCATTCTATATTTCCTTTTTTATCTATATTTTTCCTTTCTGACTATAGTTGTCTTACACTCTATATTTTATCTTTCTTTATATATTTTTTTTCTTTCAATATTTCGTTTTACTTTCTGTATTTCTTCTTTCTTTCTATATATCATTTTACTTTCAATATTTCAGTTGTCATTCTATATTTTATTTTACTTTCTATATTTTATCTTTCTATCTATATTTCATTTTACTTTTTATATTTCATCTTTCTTTCCATATTTCATTTTACTTTCTATATTTTATCTTTCATTCTATATTTCATTTTACTTTCTATATTTCATCTTTCTTTCCATATTTAATTTTAATTTCTATATTTCATCTTTATTTCTATATTTCATTTTGCTTTCTATATTTGATCTTTCTTTCTATATTTTATTTTTCTTTCTATATTTTATTTTTCTTTATATATTTCATCTTTTTTTCTATTTTACAATTTACTTTATATATTTTATTTTACTTTCTATATTTCATTTTAATTTCTATATTTCATCTTTCTTTCTACATTTAATTTTAATTTCTATATTTCATCTTATTTTCTGTATTTCATATTTTTTTCTATATTTCATTTTACTTTCTCGCTGCCCGCTGAGTTAAACCGGCCGATCTGGCTTGGTCAAAACGGGCACTGCCCGGATGTAATCCGGAACTTCCTAACTTAGGAAGAATTTTAATTTTTCCACATCTTCTTTCTCTTCCCCGATCCCGAACAGAGTGGAACATCAGCAACTTTCGAACGACAATTATGACAAGATTATGGAAGAAACTTTCTGTCTAGAGAAGAGGAGTTTCTGAAAAATATTTTCGAAGATAGCCAGTAGCAAAAGGACACTTTCTGACTGCAACAAACTGTTATAATGTGGGACCCACCATGAGAACATGGGACACCAATAAGAGTCTTTACCCAAGCAAGCACGAGTTAAAGAATGAAGAAGCACAAGCTGAATTGAGTTAGAAGACTTGAAGATCAAGTACCCACAAATATCTCACGAGCTGGAAGATCATGAGGGACCCACAAGGATAAGGCCACGAGCTGGCCTCCTCCCTTATATTCATGTGAATGAAGAAAGAGTTCTAGTTCAACTCATATTAGTCTTCTAGGAGATTGGTTTGAATAGTCTTATCTTAGAGACGAAGGATCTTGGACTACTCAAATATTATTTGGGTATTGAAGTATTACAATCCAAACATGGGATTGTGCTATCCCAAAGGAAGTATGCCCCTGATCTACTAGAGGAGACATGAATGATGGGATGCAAACCAGTAGACACTCCAATGGATTCAAATACAAAATTATGTGGAGGCACTGGAGAAGATGTAGATATTGGGTGTTGAACTTATGGAAAAGAGAAATGCTTCACTGAGTTGCTGTAATCAAAGTACACAAATCTCTATTTATAATAGAGAAAGGTAGTAGAGTCCAATTACAATAAAACAACCTTTGTCCCAATTACACCCAAACTCTAACTCTTAAAGATAAGTCCTAGCATAATTTAATAACTTAATATAGATAAAAGACAAACATAACTCAAACTAAAACTCTTCTAGGACGTCACCATTAGATAAATATACTTTCTTGAGTTCTTCTTGATCTTCCAATTGATGTGATAAGGATGCCAGCTCATGGTAATCATTGTGGGTCCTACTTCTTATGGGTTTGGGCCCATCTTGTTGGCCTTCTTTGGTCATTTGGCCCATCTTATAATACTCTTAGATGGGTGGGCGTTCCTTGGTCGTGTGGGCTTGAGCCCTATCTTCCAACACTCCCCCTCAATCTGGGGGTGAGAGAACATCAAGAACTCCCAACTTGCTGCAAATGATGTATAGGATATTTTTGTATAAAATGACAGTTCCTCTAATCTTCCAATAGTCCACCTCACGCTGGTGCTCTCTTCCTTGAAACCCAACTGGCCAATTCAGGAGGGTATAACAAAGATGCAATAATAAGTTCCTCCATCATGGACTTCCAACCACAAATAATTTTGATATTTTTGATGGGGATGAAGTTCCTCCGTCATGGACTCCCAACCACAAATAATTTTGATCTTTTTGACGGGGATGAAGTTCCTCCGTCATGGACTCCCAACCACAAATAATTCTGATATTTTTGACGGGGTAAAATAAATGATGATATGAGGCCACCTCTTCTTCAATTATAATGTCCCCAAAGAGACATAATAGTTGCATCTAAATATAACACGACCATCTTCCAATACATATAACATGAACCAAAATAATAAACCTTGTAGAAGTACCCATGAAATAATCATAATCCGATATCAATATTTTTTCTTAGATGCAGAAGCTTCATATTTTGTGCTCCCCTTTTCTTGAATATTTTGGTCACATAAACTCATCCACAATATATGGAATACAATACCTCTTTCTTGTACTTCTTCCCCTCAAGCTGGGAGGTAATTGCAATGATCCCAGCTTGAACCAAATATCATAGATGTAGCAATAAGCCCAAATAACAGAGATGTATAAATAGGCCCTCAAAATAGGGAGAAGTGAGATATTTTCTTGATATATCAACTCAAAAAGTGACGCAAAACAATTGGCATAAATTTGGATTTTTCAATACAACAGAATACCAACATGACTTTGATTCTTCCAATGCGAATATTTCTTTAAATATAGATCAAATTGACATGAAATTTTCTCCTTACGAAATTATACTTAAATAAATTTCATCAAAGCATAAATTAACTTCATAAAATATAATTATCAGAAGATAAATAATATGATATATTTCGCTCTTTGCCATCTGGCCAAACTAAGTACTGTTTCTCCTGTTGTTCTAGAATGACCATTGACTCTTCCAAGATCAATATCTCCTTGAAAAAAAATCATACTGAGAATTGGTTGAATATTTAAGAAACTAGGCTTACATATATTTGTTTTGATATATAATTATCCATATAAAGTCTCTTTGTTGATAGCATATAATACCTCAGAAGATGAGGCTTTTTGCTGCCCCTCGAACCTCTTTTTCAATCTGACCTTTGCTTTTTCCAATATCGATAGGTAAAAGAATAGACTTACAGATTTTTTTTATATATATTTCTCCATATAAAGTCTAGTTCTTGATAGCAAAAACTACCTTTGAATCTATGGATTTGTATTGCTGATCGAACCTCTTTTGCAATCTGACCTTCGATCATTCAAATATAGATATCTCTCTGTAGATAACTCCGATTAGAAAAAAATCATTTGTTTTTGGAAAGGAGACTCAAATATATTTTCGTCAATATATAATTTGAAATATGAAATATTACGTATTGAGGTTAAAAACACAAAAAAATCTACGGGTTCAGGGATTGGAAAAAAATAATAACTACGAACCTAGACATAGGGCTTAGGGTTTAGAGAAAAGGATCACATTACCTCTGTAGGTTGACCACGTCAACTCACAAAACATGCTCTGATACCATGTTGAATTGATGGAAAATAGAAATACTTCATTGACTTGTTGTAATCAAAGTATATGAACCTCTATTTATAATAGAGGAAGGTAGTAGAGTCCAATTACAATAAAACAACCTTTGTCCCAATTACACCCAAACTCTAACACTTAAAGATAAATCCTAGCATAATTAAATAACTTAATATAGATAAAAGAAAAACATAACTCAAACTAAAACTCTTCTAGGACGTGACCATTAGATAAAGATACTTTCTGGAGTCCTTCTTGATCTTCCTACTGATGTGATAAGGATGCCAGCTCATGGTAATCATTGTGGGTCCTACTTCTTATGGGCTTGGGCCCATCTTGTAGGCCTTATTTGGTAGTTTGGCCCATCTTATAATACTCCTAGATATGTGGGCCTTCCTTGTTCGTGTGGGCTTGAGCCCTATCTTCTAACATTGGGAAATATCAAAGATTAGTGGGATGACTTATTTACCTGTGTGTAACAAGGGCGGATATTTCATATGCAGTAAGTTTGGCAAGTCAATACATGCACAAGCCACAACTTAGTCATTGGCAAACACTTGAAAGGATACTACGATATCTTAAAGGAGCTCCAGGAAGAGGGCTTCTCTATAAAAACCATGGTCACTTCAACATCGAAGGATTCTCAAATGCAGGCTAGGCCGGATCCCCGGATGATAGAAAATCTACTTCGGGATTTTGTACGATGGTTGAATGGAATTTGGTTATAAGGAAAAGCAAGAAGCAAAATTTAGTAGCACGGTCTAGTGCAGAAGTAGAATACAGAGCCATGGCACATACTGTTAGTGAACTCATATGGATAAGATCTCTTCTCACTGAATTGGGATTCTAAAAAGAAGCTTCAATAGATCTATACTATGATAATCAAGCAACAATACACATTACATCAAATCCAGTCTTCCATGAAAGAATAAAGCATATTGAAGTAGACTACCATTTTATAAGAGAAAAGTTTCAAGCAGGTTTCTCATCTCTGAGGCATATATCATCACAAAGTCAGGTTGCATATATTATCACCAAGCCGGTCACTCACAAGATTATGTCTACCATATGTAGCAAGCTCAGCATTTATGATGTCTTCTCACCCCTAGCTTTAGGGAGAGTGTTACAATGTGGGACCCACCATGGTGCTGGAGCTGGTGGGACCCACCATGAGGACGTGGGACACCAAGAAGAGTCCTCACCCAAGCAAGCATAAGTTAAAGAATTAAGAAGCACAAACTGAATTGAGTTAGAAGACTTGAAGATCAAGTGGGACCCATAAGGATAAGGCCACGAGCTGGCCTCCTTCCTTATATTCATGTGAATGAAGAAAGAGTTCTAGTTCAACTCATATTAGTCGTCTAGGAGATTGGTTTGAATAGTCTTATCTTAGAGAGTTAGAGTTGAAATGTAATTAGGATTGAAAGGCTAACTGTATAAGGACTCTACCTCTTCCTCTACTATAAATAGAGGTGTTGTAATTCGGAATTGATCAAGTTACACATCTCCTTCTTGAGTTAATCTCTCTCTCTCTCTTTGCTTGGCACCACCTCTCTTTTCTCTTTTATTTTTTCTTCTCTCTACCCGAGAGCTCTTCTTCCCTTTTCTTCCTTTTTTTCTTTCTTCTTTCTCTTGCTTGGAATTATGGAAAAGGGATCTTAAAATCAACAAGTACGTCCTTCTTCCTCTTGGCACCGAAGAACTCTTGGCAGAAATAGTCCAGAAATGGCAACTCAGTCCTGACACTCGGGAAACTCGGTGAGAATAATATATTCACCATGGTAATGTGCTGGATCCAATTAGGTTTCCTAACTTCGGAAACAATTTAAAATGGTAGTCGTCTTCCTCCCCGCTTCCAACTAGAGAGGAAAACCAGAGCTCTTCGAAAGGCAACTTTCCAGACAGAGCAAAGATAAATCAAGGAGAGCTTTTCGGGAACAAAAAATTCAATCCAGCTGTTAATGACCTACAACGGAGTTGGTGCAAGGAGAGGAGTCAACAAAGGACTTTTCAAAATTGATATTTCCTACAGAGAACGTGCTGGCTGGAAGATAATATGCAGCAAAAAAATAATTCTGGATGGTAATGTCGCTCGACAAATTAAATCAACAGAGAATAGCATCTTCGATCTCCAGAAACGTAAACAAATCTGTCACAACACTGACTTCCAACAGAGCAACGCTGTTTGTAACATGGACAGATAACTCGGAAACCAGCATAGAATTTTTCTGAAATAAGAGATAGCACCAGAAAACTCTCAATGGGGAAAACTCCCGCTCTCCAAAAAATTGGAAACCAAAAATCGTTGAATTACTATTGACGAAATAATGTTTCAATCATAAACTCGGCACGATGGATGGAGATGCAGGATGGCATCGACACAAAATTGAACCTTTACTTTGAAAAAATAAAAAACTATAGTTCGGGGAAGAAAATAATGAGAAAGAAAAAAGAGATTTAGAATTCTAAAAACTAAGGTGACTGACGATCTCTGTAACCATACCATGAGTCCTGAAAATGAAAAGCTCTGATACCATGTTGATTTTCAAGACTCTGTGGATTTAGCTCATGGAGAAAAAGGGAGAGAGACCCATTGGGAGAAAACCAGAGGAAGAAGAGGTTATGGACTTGATGTGCTAACCCTTCCCCTGAAGCTCTATTTATAGATTAATGAAATTACTGTTTTAAAATAATACCCCTAAACTTAGGGTTTCGGGCCTAGGGTTTTAACTCTAGAATTTTAACGTAATTACATCAATACTATCTCTAAGAGATGACTTTTTATTTACCATCCTACCATTATTGTATGTGGGCCTATGGGTCTTCTCCTTGATCTGTGGGTCTTGAGCCTGTCTTTTATATCTCTTGGATGCATGGGTCTTCCTTGGTCTAATGGGTGTGGTGTTATGATATCTTGGGATGTATATTAGGTATAATTTATGTTAATGCATGTTGTATACTGTATTATGTAATAGGGTAATTAGATAGGGCTTAATGTGCTAGGAGGTATTGTTTTGGGCCCATGGGTTGCAATGTAATAATATGTCTGAACCTAAGTATAGATAATGAATGTAGAAGGGAAGGATGCATTGCATTCCATTCCAGAAAATTGTTCATCTTCCTCCTCATCGCGTACTTCTCCGAGAAGCAAGAGAGCGTGAGGCTCTCTGTCGAGACTGTGCCGTCAGTCCCCGGAGATCTTGGTGGATCCGTCCACCACCACCGGAGCTTAGAGTTCTCCATGTGGAAGACATGTAAGCCTTGAGAAGAGGTGGTTCGTCCCCGAGAAGACCAGTTTGTGAACACTGGTCTCAGCTGATTCGTCGGCCCTACTTCTTTGACGAAGACCTCTGATAACATGGTATTAGAGCTTGGTGGGAGCATTTTGTGGTAAGCTCTCTCCGTCAGACGCATCCTTGCTGACAAGCTCCCATCTGAAGATCTTCCTATCCGACTAGCTGCTGTCCGATGACTCAGAGATCGGCCGGAGCTCAGGAGAGTTCAGAGGAGAGAGAGGACGCATCCATGCTGTCGGGTTCTCGTCCGACGAGCTGCTGTCCGATGACTCAGAGGTCGGAAACTTCCATCTGAGCTTAAAGGAGTGGTTGGAAACCACCGACCGAACTTAGAGGAGCGAGACGACGCATCCTCGTCGGGAAGGTAAACTGCCAGGTGGGTTGATTTTATTTATGTAACGTATGGGATGATTTTATTTGCATAAGGTGGTTTTTGGAATTTCCGAGATTGTGGGGAGAGAACAGGAAATTCTAAGATTGAAGGGGCTTAACTGGAATTTATGATATTGTGGGGAGATAAGTGGAATTTCTGATATTGTAGGGACAAAAGTGGAATTTCCAAAATGGTGGGGGCAGATCTGGAATTTTTGGCAGCCATAGGGGCAAATTTGGAAGTTTCAATTGGTATCATGTCAATAGATAGGTTAGATTTCTCTCCTATTCGGTTCACGGGTAAGAACTATAGTGTCTAGGCATTTCAGTTCCGACAATTTGTCATGGAAAAAGATTTATGGGGTCATATTGATGGGTGTGATCCGACACCTCTCAAGGCTGAAGCATTGTCAAAGTGGACCACCATGCATAATAGAGTCATGACCTAGATACTTGGATCCATCGAGCCGCATCTTGTCTTTAATCTAAGGCCCTACAAAACTGCCGCGGATATGTGGAATTACCTCTACAAGGTTTATCATCAAAACATCATGACCAGGCGGTTTCAAGTCGAATATGAAATGACAAATTTCATGCAAGGAAGTAGTTCCATTGAAGAATATTTCTTCGAGTTTCTAAATCTGTGGGCTGACTATACTGATATTTTTTACGAGAGCGTCCTAGTTGCTGCTCTCTCAGTAGTGCAAGCCATACATGAAACCAATAAGAGGGATCAATTCTCTCAGTCACATCTGATGAATCGTCATCGAGTGATGTCTCTGGATGCCTGTTTGAGTGAACTCCTTAGGGAGGAGTAGCAAATTGCTACTCAAGCCAGTATGGAACATCGAGTCCAGGTTGATATATCTACTCCTGTGGCCTATGCAGCACAAGCGAAAAATAAGGTCGGGACATGAGTTATGTTCAGTGCTTCCACTACAAGGCATATGGTAACTTTGCTTGGGAATGCCCCAAGAAATCCTGTAACTACTGCAAGAAGTTGGGCCATCTCATTCCAGCTTGCCCTACTCGCCCTGAAAAGAAAAAGAATATAGCTTATCATACCTCCACTTGTACTTCTAATTCTGCAACATTGACGACTGCCATCCCAACTACTACAGTTGTTGTTCCTCCAACACCTGCAAGTTCAAACTCACTCACCCCTGAAATGGTACAACAAATGATCATATCTGTTTTTTCTACTTTTGGTCTCTCAAGTAAATAGAAAATCTCTACTCAGCCATGGTATTTTGTTTCTGGTTCTTCTAACCATATGACAACAATGTTGTGTCTCTATCTAACGTCAGATAGTATGAAGGAAACCTACTCATCAACACTACTGATGGTAGCTCTTTGCCTATCAGTGTTGTTGGTGATCTCTCCCCCTCCTTAGCTGATGTCTTCGTGTCTCCTGACCTATCCACCAACCTTTTACCTGTTGGTCAATTGGTTGATAAAAATTATAATGTTCAGTTCTCTCGCTCTGGTTGTGTTGTACAAGATCAAGCGTCGGGGAAGGTGATCGCAAAGGGGCCTAAAGTGTCCCTACAACATTATTCTATCCACCATTATCCCTTAAAGTCTTTCTATCCACCATTATTCTACGTACTCCTGTACTTTCTTTTGCATGTAATGTTGTTGGCTCTGGCACTAAGATGTAGCATAGATGTCTAGGCCACCCAAACTCGGATGTTCTTCATACATTATTTAAATATGGTTTATTAGGCAGTAAAAAAATACACCTCTCTTGATACTGTTGTTGATTGTTCATCATGCAAACTTAGCAAAAGTAAAATTTTTTTGTTTCCTCATCATGCCTCGCATGCCTCCCACTGTTTTGATATTTTTCATAGTGATGTATGGGGAATTGCTCCTGTTGTCTCACATGCACAATATAAGTACTTCGTTACCTTTAGTGATGATTTTAGTCGGTTTACCTAGGTCTACTTCTTACAGGCTAAGTCTGAAGCTTTTGTCGTATTTAAAAGGTTTCTTGCGCTTATTGAAACACAATTCTCTGCTCATATTAAAGTACTGCGCTTTGACTCTGGAGGCGAGTACATGTCTACTAAATTCCAGGATTTTCTTCAGAGCAAAGGCATTATCTCTCAGCGTTCTTGTCCCTCGACACCACAACAAAATGGGGTTGCTGAGCAGAAAAATCGTCACCTTCTTGATATGGTCCGCACCCTTCTACTTGAATCATCTGTTCCTCCCCCGTTTTTGGTGTGAGGCACTCTCTACCTTAGTTTATTTAATCAACTGCCTACCCTCACGTACCTTGCATCATGTCTCTCCATTCATTAAGTTATTTGGTTATTCTCCGTCATACACTGATCTTCGAACGTTTGGTTGTGCTTGTTTTGTGCATTTCCCTGATCATGAACGACCTATCAGTGATGTATGCATTTCTTGGATATGACATTTCTCAAAAGGGTATGTTTGCTATGATCCCCAGGCACGTCGAGTTCGTGTTTCTCAGAATGCGGTCTTCTTTGAAAATTAATATTTCTTTCCATCTCAAGTTACGATGCCATCCCCATCTTCCTCTAGTCTGCCGAGTTTTGATGAGTCTCGCCCTACTTCATCGCTGCCCTCTTCTAATCCCGACCTGGCGCTTGCTCCTGATCGTCTCTCTGCTCCTGCCCCCATCACCCTTCACAGATCTACTCATCCTTCTTTCCCACCTAATAGGTATGGTTTCCCCTCCCCTGTATCACTTGTGGCTACCTTATCCTCTATTTCCATTCCCTCTTGCTACAAACAGGCTATGGCACATGTGTGTTAGTAAAAGACAATGCAAATAGAACTACAAGCGCTAGAGGAGAATCACACTTGGGACATTGTGACTTGCCCCCTGCTATTCGACCTCTTGGGAGTAAGTGGGTATTTTCTGTTAAGTTGCATTTAGATGGATCATTGGATCGGTACGAAGCATGTCTTCTGGCCCTGAGGAATAAGCAAGAATATGGATTGATTATGAGGAAACATTTGCTCCAGTTGCCAAGATAATCACCGTTCGCACTATATTAGCCATTGCAGCCTCCTAGTCTTGGCCACTACATCAGATGGATGTGAAGAATGCCTTTCTACATCGTGACCTACAAGAAGATGTCTACATGAAGTTCCCCTCGGTTATGACTACTTCATCTCCTGATAATGTTTGCAAGCTACATCGTCCTCTGTATGGGCTTAAACAAGTTTACACAGAGTCAGTATGATTTATCTCTCTTTTATCATAAGTTTGTCGCGGGCATGGTCTTTCTCTTGGTTTATGTGGATGACATCATCATTACTGGTACTAACTCGGGCCTGATTAGCAAGCTTCAGCAAGTGTTGCATGCCACCTTTCATATGAAGGACCATGGACATCTCACGTACTTCTTAGAGCTAGAGGTACATCACCGACCCAAAGGTATTTTCTTAAACTAGAATAAGTATACTCAAGATCTTATTTCTCTAGCTGGATTGGAGGACACATCTTCGGTTGCTACTCCTATGGAGGTCAATGTCAAATATAGGAAATATGAAGGGACTCTTCTGATGATCCTACTATCTATCGACGACTGGTTGGGAGTTTCATATACTTGACTACTACTCATCCGAACGTCTCCTATCAGGGGTGGCATCAAGCAAAGTCGAGCCCGAACCTGCCTATAATCGAGCCGAGCTTGATTTAAATATTTCAAGTTGAGCTTTCAGCCGAGCCTCGTCTCGAGCCTAAAATTGTTATTGCGCTCGAGTCCAAAAATTTTAACCAAGTTCGAGCCGAGCTTCGAGCCAAGCTCGAGCTTCAACATACATTTAAAACTTTTCAAAAAATATATATCAAATAAATTATATATAAAATTATGCATACATTTTACATAAAATTGGGCATGACCTCTAAATAAAATTGGGCATAACCTATATATATAATACATGTATAAGATTGGGTATGACCTCTACTTAAAATTGAGCATAATCTATGTATATAATACATGTATAAAATTTGGCATGACCTCTACTTAAAATTGGGCATAATCTATATACATAATACCTGCATAAACACTCCATGAAATTGTTTATACATTCCATAAAATAGTCTAAACACTCCATACACTGCATAACATTATGAATAAACTCCATACAATAATCAAACACAACAAAATTAAATGAAATATCACTATCAATTTACAATCACCCAAATAAAAACTATAAATCCATTATAAATTTGCAAACTATAATTGTTTCTCTTCATGCTAGAAAATAATATGTCCCTGCATGAGCAAAATCTCCAACTATGACAAAAAAAAAAAAAAAAAATTAGTTATTGTTAGATAAAAAAATACTCTTCCACTACTAATTACTTAATTTCATTAAAAATATTAAAATTACCATTATGAGAAAAACATGAAAAATCATGTAGCTGGTAGCATTATCTCTGCACTCTTCTTCTCAGGCTGTAATCATAAAACAAAATTTTAATAAATAAAACTAAAAAAATACTAAAAAATATCATAATAAATAATTAATCAAAGAAATTCACTTTGGATTTTTCTTTACACCGTGAAGAGCCCGAACCCAATCAATGCCACAAATCAAAACTTGAATTGTATTTGGTGCCAAGGAAGAACGATATGAGTCTATTACTAAATGTAGACTTTGAAGCTACAACGGATATGAGAATTATAATGGGTGGGGGGGCGGGTGGTGTTAGTCAACAAACTTAAAATTTGAAGTTCATCTTCATCTCCTGTTTCAAATTCATTTCATTGATCTACATGAAATTCAATTTCAAACTTGGTATTAGTGTGGACGAGTTCATGTACACTGGAAAAACAGTTTCCAGTGTTAGTGTCCCAAAATGAGAAAAATATAAAAAACAAGAAAATGAGTAACTTATAATAGTATACTTAATTCAACATAATACTTAAACCCAAAATTAGGTAAACCAAACATGATTACAACATGAATAAGTAATTTAATGTATAATTAAAATAAATTAATATATTAATTAATTAAATTAGATATTATATTATTTAATGATTGTAGTTTATTGTACATTAATACAATAATTACGTGAGCCAATTAACTGTGCACATGATTAATTATAAAAAGTAAATAAATAAATAAACAAGAAAATTTGATCAAATGCTAACTTTAACACACAATATTTTTACATATTGTTGCATTGTCCGGAGGAAAAGCAGTACTAGAGGTGGTTAGGGCTGACAAAATTGCATCGTCCAGAGGAAAAATAGGTTGAGAATAGGATTTGCAAGTTTTTTTTTTTTTTTTTTTTTTTTTTTTTTTTTTTATAAAAAAATTGCACATGCGAAACTCTCATGCTGTGTGGGACGGAGCGTCGAGGGGGGAAAATAATTTCCCCCCTCAACTTAGGTATCTCGGGGGGGGGGGGGGGGGGGGGGGTGCAATTCTGTGCCGTTCCGTCGAGAGCGGTGGCCGACTGATCTGACGGCGGCAGCAGGCGGTAGTAGGGGGTGACGATGACGATGATGGGAGATGGAGCAGCTGCTCTAGCTGGGGTACGAGGAGGCGAGGGCGACGGTGATGAGAGGCAGAGAAGGCGATGCACGGGGGGAAGGATTAGGTACGGCGGTGGCGGAAGGGGCACCGGCGGCGAGAGGGAGAAGGGAGATGGAGGCCGAGAGAGGGAGAAAAAAATTTCTGAGGAAGAAGAGAGAAGGGAAGGAGGAGACCAAGAGAGCGAGAGCAAGGGAGAGAGACCGAATTTTATTTTTTTTGGAGAGAGAGCAGCATGGGAAATGGCAGACTGTCAAAAATTTCCCAAATCCCCCTGAATCCGCTGCTCGTTAAATTAACGAGCCGTCGAGCTGAATTTGGAATTGGTCGAGCTTCACTGGTTAATTTAAACGAGCCGATTTTTGATCTCGAGCTCGGCTCTAGCTCGGGAGATACTGAATCAAACCGAGCCAGCACCGAGCCAAACTCGAGCTGCTCGCGAGCTGGCTCGATTTGAAGCCACCCTTATCTCCTATGATGTTCATCAGGTCAGTCAGTTTATGTGTTATGGGCTTTATAACCCACTGGTCTTGGGGTTAAGTACCTATGCCTTCCGCTTCTAACAGGCCGGTCTTTTGGGTAGTATTGGTTAGGTGCTTAACATTTGGTACCAGAGCTAGCGCTTTGAATCCCAGCGCGGGTGATCACGTCGCCCAGATGCAGGCCACCCCTCGTCGCTATGTGGGTAAAATCCGCCGTGGTCGTCGACTCATAAAGGTGGGTGTGATGTTATGGGCTTCATAACCCACTAGTCCTGGGGTTAAGTACCTATGCCTTCCGCTCCTAATAGGCCAGTCTTTTGGGTGGTATTTGCTAGGTGCTTAAAATTATGTCATCTCCTCGACACCTTCCTCTTGCGGTGGTTCGGTGTATCATCTACTATCTGCGTGGTTCTCCTACTCGTGGATTATTCTTTCCTACAAGCTCCGTACTACGACTAGTTGCATAAAGTGATGCTGATGGGGCCGGATGCCTTGATACCTATCGCTCTACTATAGGCTGGTGTATGTTTTTAGGGGATGCACTTTCTTTTTGGAAATGTAAGAAAGAGGACCGGGTGTCCAAGTCATCCACCGAGGCCGAGTATCGCACCATGTCTACTGCATGTTCAGAAGTTATTTGGCTCCATGGCCTTCTTGCTGAGGTCCAGTTTCCTCAGACCTCACCTACACCACTTCATGCGGATAATACGAGTGCTATTCAAATTGCGGCCAACCATGTTTTCCATGAGCGCACCAAGCACATTGAGGTGGACTTTCACTCTATCTGCGACACTTTGGAGTGTCGGGTAATATCTCTTCTGTACATTTCTTCGAATCTTCAAGTGGCTGATGTCTTCACCAAAGCATTGTCTCAACCACGACATAATTTTCTGGTTGGAAAATTATTGTTGGTTGACTCACCAACATCAATTTGAGGGGGGATGTTACAATATCTTGGGATGTATATTAGGTATAATTTATGTTAATTCTTGTTGTATATTGTATTATGTACATAGGGTAATTAGATAGGGCTTAATGGGCTGGGAGGGATTGTTTTGGGCCCATGGGCTGCAATGTAAAAATATGTCTTGACCTAAGTATAAATAATGAATGTAGAAGGGAAGGATGCATTGCATTCCATTCTAGAAAACTGTTCATCTTCCTCCTCATCGTCTTCTTTGCTGAGAAGCAAGATAGCGTGAGGCTCTCTGTCTAGACTATGCCGTCAGTCCCCGGAGATCTTGGTGGTTCCGTCCACCACCATTGGAGCTTAGAGCTCTCCATGTAGGAGGCGCCGTAAGCCTTGAGACGAGGTGGTTTGTCCCTGAGAAGACCAGTTTGTGAACACTGAACTCGGCTGATTCGTTGGCCCTGGTTCTTCAATGAACACCTCTGATAACACTTGGGCCCATCTTCCAACACACTTGGATATTGTTATGGTCCCTAGTCATGGATCGAGTAACACGGCATGGGACTTGAGACTTCAGCACTGTGAGTGAGTTGCTGGACTCGGTAAGGTTAAACACCCTCTTTTTTGAGGATTGTAGAGGTCCAGGGGCCCTATGTGATGAACATGAATTGTAGAGAGAAAGTGTTACCTTTTCTTGACCATGGAAAAGAGGGTTTGACGTTTCATCTTGCTTGCTATTGCTCACATTAGGATTGTAGCCCCTAACTTGGATAGCCCTTGGCCTACGTTGAGGAGTTTCTTCCTAGCTTCTTGTTGGACTCAATGCTGGAAAGAAGGTTGCTTTGTTGTTGATCGTGATGGAGTGGTTGGAATGTCTCAATTCTGGCTCAGTAAGAGAGGGAGAAGCCTTCTCTTTCTGTTTGTGACGGGGAGGAGGCTGAAGCCTCTCTTTGAACTCGGAAAAGGGACAAAAAATCTCCTTCCCTTCCTCGGTATGAATCAATGGAGAACATATCAAGAATGAGATGTGGATATGCAGATTTTAAGGAAATCTAGACCTAGAGATCATCAAGGGAGACCTCCAAACCCTAGAACTCATCAAGGAGATCCAAGCCTGTTTAACCTAAAAATCAATGCTTGGCTTTTCTCTATTTTCTTACCCCTTAAATAGGGTTTGACGTCATAAGTGGTTTACGCCTAAAAATGAAAATTGTGCCCCTACATCCATAATCATTACATAATTAATGAAAAACCATCCTTAAATCAATATATATATAAAAGCAATGAACTCAGTGAGTTATTGTCTCCACCTTTGAGTGACTCGACGTGCTATTGAGCCCACAACATCTGCCTCCCATTGAAGAAAGAGCTTGTCCTCATGCTCAAAAGCTGGGTAGACCTATTTGAAGATGTCCAACTGATCCCATGTAGCAGTCTCTAGTTCAGTATCTGTCCATTGGACTAGAATCTCCCACTGGTCATTGACCAAACGTGAGCGTAACACCGCATCTGGTGTAGGATTAATGTGTCCGTTGTCCACCGCTGGAAGGAATGGAGTGGAGGTAGGTGGTGACCCTATATGTGGTTTCAAGAGGGAGACATGAAACACATCCTCACGAGCCATGGATCTTGTCACCCTCCTCTCTTCTCTTCCTTCCATTGCCTTGCTTGACGTAGAGATAGATTGATGGAGTGATGAAGAAAGAAATTCGAAAAGGGGAATTGGGGAAAATGGGGAAGAGCTTGAAGGAGCTCTTGACCTGTTATCTAAATTACTCTAGGCTAATTTACTAACTCAATCGCTGCCTTTCATTAACCTAGTCGTTCCCTTAAATAGGGTTGAGGATGCCAAATACACTTCAGACCCTTGGGTCACTGGTTCAAGCCAAATAAATTTAAACCAAACCAAACCAAAATCAAACCAAATCAATTACATGAAAATTGAAAACCACATTAATTAATTCCTATGCCTACTGGTAACACGTGATGCTATTGAGTCCATAACACCACCCCCCTCCTAGAGAAAGAGCTTGTCCTCAAGCTCGAAGGAAGGGTAGAGAAGCCGAAATGCTGATAATGGTTCCCATGTAGTGTCACTGGGGTCTGCATCTGCCCACTGGACGAGAATTTCCCAATCACCCTGAATGTGGCATGCCTGCAATACCTGAGCTGGAGTGGAAAGGACACGGCCCTCATGGAGTGGTGGCAGAGGGGTGTGTAGCAGGGGAGAGTCATCCTGGAATGGCTTCAGTTGGGATACGTCAAATACATTATGTATCTTTGCCTCGGGTGGTAGCTGCAAGTGGTAGGCCACGGTGCCAATGCGGTCCAACACCTGAAATGGACCATAATATTTCAGAGAAAGCTTGTGGTGCTTGGAGGCAGTCAGTGACAGGTGGCGGTAGTGTTGGAACTTTAACCACACATAATATCATGGGGAATAATATACCTCTCGGTGCTTCTTATCATAATAGAACTTCATAGAGTAGTGGGCCTCTTGGAGATGAGTACACACCTCAGTGAGCATAGCGTCTCTTTCAGCTAATGCTTGGTCTAAAGTGGCGACTTTGGTTGCCCCTGGTTCATAAGATAACAAATGAGGTGGATCTCTGCCATAAACTACCCTGAAAGGAGTAGTTCCCAGTGCACTGTGGTAAGAGGTATTATAGCAAAATTCTGCCCATGAAAGCCACTTAACCCACCGTTTAGGTGAGTCCCCCACAAAACAACGAAGATACATTTCGATCATGCAATTGACGACCTCGGTTTGTCAGTCAGTCTGTGGATGATAGGAAAAAGATAATGCCAATTGTGTGCCATGTAACTTGAATAATTCTTTGTGTGGTCCATAAATAACTGAGCTACATGAGCAGCAGTATATAGATGCACCAAAGAAATGAAGTGAGCATATTTTGAAAAACAGTCAACCACAACTAATATCATGGATTTACCTGATGAAGTTGGAACTCCATCAATGAAATCCATGGAAATGTCGGACCAGATTTGAAACAGTAGCTGTAGAGGTTGTAGTAGGCCGTCAGGATTTAAAGATTCGGCCTTGTTTCGTTGAAAAATCTGACTAGCAGCTACATAATCAGCAATTGTGCTCTTCATACCCCTCCAATAAAATTCCCAACTTATTCAAAAATATGTTTTCTGTCGACCCTCATGTGTGCTATCATGGAAAGAGGACAAAATGGTACGAAGAAGTAGGGATGTGTGATGCATAAAAATCTTGTTTTTGTATAGGATAAGACGATCCTGAATCGTCCAATGACTAGCTACTGTCCCTTGCTGAATATCTTGATATAATGAAATAAGTTCTGGATATTGATGTGTCTCTTCACGAATAGAATCCAACAAAAGTGAGTGTGGGTGGCTGAGAAGATAAACGTGTGGTTCTGGAATGTCCAGACGAGATAAAGCATCAGCCCCCAAATTTAAACTGCCTGGCTTATATTGAATTGTAAAATTGAAGCCCATGAGTTTACTCAACCAGTGTTGCTGCGATGATGTAGTGAGGCATTGCTCAAGAAGATACTTGAGGCTGCAATGTTTTGTACGAATCAGAAATGGTCGTCCCTATAGATAAGGCTGCCAATGTTGGATGGCTTTGGCTAACCCAATTAGTTCCCTCTCATATGCTGCTAACTTGTGGTGGTGTTGTCCCAACTAGCGGCTGAAATAAGCGATAGGGTGTCCCAGTTGCTGTAACACTGCACCAATACCTCCTCTGGATGCATCACATTCCACCACAAAGGATTCATCAAAATCTGGTAGCTGTAACATCGACGCTGAGGCTAAGGCTTCCTTTAACTGCTGAAAGGCCTGTGTCGTAGAGGGAGACCAGGTGAATGCATGTTTCTTGAGAAGGTTGTTGAGTTGTGCTGCTATCTAGCCAAATGTACGGATAAATTTTCTGTAATATCCTGATAGGCCCAAAAATCCCCTTAATGCGATAAGGGAGGTGGGAGGAGGCCAATCTGTGATGGCTTGTATCTTACTCTGGTCAACCTTCACACCCACTATAGATAGAACGTGGCCCAAATATGCCACTTCTGAAGTGCCCATAGAACATTTGGCTTCATTCAAAACCAAATGATGGGAGCGTAGAATAGTAAATACCTGATGGAGGTGTTGGAGATGTTCGTCCCAATTTGTGCTATAGACCAAGATGTCATAAAAAAATACTAACACATATTTCCGTAGAAGTGAGGAAAATACCTCATTCATGGAAAGTGGAGGGCGCATTGGAGAGACCGAAGGGCATTACAGGGAACTCAAAATGATTGTGGTTCGTGCGGAACGCAGTCTTCTCCACATCTGCATGGTGAACTCTAATTTGATGATAGCCTGATTTCAAATCTAACTTGGTAAAAAATGTAGCACCATGTAACTCATCCAGCAACTCGTCCACCACTGGGATGGGGAACTTGTCTTTAATTGTATGGAAATTGAGTTGCATGTAGTCAACACAAAACCTCCATGATTTATCCTTTTTGCGGACCAGTAAAACAGGGGATGTGAAGGGAGACCTACTGGGCTAGATAACCACCTGAGCGAGCATATTCAGGCACTATCTTTCGATTTCATCTTTTTTATATGTGGGTAACAATAAGGATGCACTACCACTGGATCGGTTCCCAACTTCAAACGTATGCGGTGATCACAGTGATGCACTAGTGGTAGAACAGTAGGGTCATTAAATAAATCGGCAAAGGCTGTAAGTAATGGAGATAACTTACAATCACCAGTGCTCTGAATCTGGAAAGTGTGAAGTGCTCTGGCCACTTGTGCCTTGATAACCTGCAATGTAATTTGGTCCTGTTGTGCTGTAAATGTCATAGTCCAAGCCTAAATATCCCACAATATAGGGACTACTAGCTGAAGCCATTTTACCCCGAGCACCAAATCAAATCCTTCTAAAGGAATGACTAGTAAGTCGGCCTTAAATGAATGTCCTTCAATAGTAAAAGGGGTGGCCGCACATAACCCAACACTAGCAATTTTAGCCCCATTGGCCACTGAAACTGAGAGACCCTTTTGCTGTTGGATTTCTAATCCCAATTGTTTTGCTGCGGGCTCACTGATAAAATTATGTGTGCTGCCCAAATCAACTAAAGCAAGTAACTGGAGATGGTGTAACTTGGCCTTTACCTGCATGGTAATAGAACTACATAGGCCATGCATGGCATGGAGGGAGAGCTCTAGTTCTTGCTGTTCCTCTTCAACAATATCATCTTCAGGAAGCACTTCTGAACCCTCTTCCCAAATTTCTATACTGAATAATCTTTTGAAGGTATGTCCTGGGAGAAATTGTTCATCAAAATTAAAATAGAGGCCCTTGGCCTTTCTTGCCTCCATTTCCTGTTTAGTCAAGAATTTACGTGGAAGATTATGGGGGGCCACATTGGTAGACTACTCTGCATGGTTAGGGGCTGAAGAGCCAAAACATGGCCCAGGTGCACTACCCGGTAGTCTATTTGTCCATAAGGGTTTTCGGCCTAATGATTCCCTCAGAACTCTTTGTTTCTGTTCCACAGCCCTGGCATAATTCATGGCTGAATCCAAGTCTGTAGGGCCAAGTAATACCACTTCCAAGCGAACCGACTTGGTCAATCCCGCATTAAAGATCTGAACATGCAGGTGAGGAGGAACAAATTCACTTGCTCAGGCCAACCTTTCCTGAAATATTTTTTGGTACAATTCTAAAGTGCCAGTTTGTTTATAGTTGATCAATTCCCCCATTGGATTGCTACTAGCTGGAGGTCCAAACCTCATCTGGCAAACATGTTTAAAATTTAGCCAATCCTGAGTCGAATAGAAAATTCGGTAGTGATGGAACCACATGAGCGCTTCATCGAGCAGGTGGTAGACGGCCAATGTGACCTTGTCCACATCCAACATTTGTTTATGATAGAAAAATTGCTCACATTTCATGAACCAAAGTAAAGGATCATTTGAGCCATCATATGTAGTAAAATTGAGTTTAAAGTACCTGGGAACCATAGTTGGTCCCTGTGCGTGAGCAGCCATAGGAAGAGGTTGTGGGCACAATGGTGGTGGTGGTGGTGGTGGTGGCATGAAGTGTGGGTGGTTTGCTGCCGGTGGCTGAGAGTTTGTAGCTGGTGGTGGTGCGGTTGATTGAAGTGATGCAAGCTGATGGATGATGGTTTGGAGAGATGATTCTAGCGTGTGCAATGTATTATGAATATTTGTAATTTCAGCACCTTGATGCGTGAACCTTTGCTGAAGATCTGAAAGCACTTGATGTATGTCCTCTAGAGAAGAGGAATCACCGAGGGTGGACCTGTCTGATACCACGTTGTTAGGATCCTCACGAGCCATGGATCTTGTCACCCTCCTCTCTTCTCTTCCTTCCATTTCCTTGCTTGACGTAGAGATAGATTGATGGAGTGATGAAGAAAGAAATTCGGAAAGGGGAATTGGGGAAAATGGGGAAGAGCTTGAAGGAGCTCTCGACCTGTTATCTAAATTACTCTAGGCTAATTTACTAACTCAATCACTGCCTTTCATTAACCTAGTCGTCCCCTTAAATAGGGTTGAGGACGCCAAATACACTTCAGACCCTTGGGTCACTGGTTCAAGCCAAATAAATTGTAAACCAAACCAAACCAAATCAATGGCATGAAAATAGAAAACCACATTAATTAATTCCTACGCCTGCTGGTAACACGTGATGCTATTGAGTCCATAACATAGAAATCTTTCATGTGAACTTGAGCTCTCCGTAGGCGTTCTGTAATATTCTGTAACAGCACATCGTGATCCATGAGTTCCTGTTCCTGATCAATAGAGTCCATGCGGGTGGACCTGGAATATAAGAGAGAAGGCGAGGGTGATCCCGACCATAGAGAACCTTGAAAGGAGTGGATTGCAATGCGGAGTGGAAAAAATTGTTGTAACAGTATTCGGCCCACGGTAGCCATTGAACCCATTGCTTCGGATGATCGCCCACCATGCACTGTAGATACATCTCGAGGGTACGAATATGTGGAGGAGAATTTCAATTTCGTACCACTCAGACGAAAAGGTTCCCACAAAACAGTGCTTGTGAATACCACATCCCAATCACTTACAATAGATTCTAGAATGCCATGTAAGTGGAAAATATTCTCCAGGAAAGTCTGTGCTACCCGTGAAGAAGTATAAAGATGAGCCAGCGGAATAAAATGGCCATACAGAACCGATCGACCACCACAAAAAGTACTGATTTGCTGGAGGACTGTGGAAGACCTTCAACAAAATCCATCAAAATATCAGCCCAGACCTATGTAGGGAGGGCGAGAGGTTTTAGAAGATCTACGAGACTTAAGTGGTTGGCTTTGTTGTGTTGACATACCTGACATGCTGATACATATGTCGCAATGGAGATCTTCATGTCTTTCCAATAAAAGTCTGCTCGAATATGTTGCAACATTTTCTGAATACCTTCATGTGTGATGTCGTGGTATGCAGAGTGGATGACTGGAATCAACTCTGAAGTGTCGGGAAGATAGATGCACTATTTGTAGCAAATAAGTGAATCCTGGATGGACCACTTCGACTCCATTGTCCCCTCTGTAATTTTTTTGTAAAGCTTCTCTAGGACCAGAAGAGTGGCATGTGCTTCTCTCACCAAGTCAAAGGATGAGGAACCGAGGCTGACTGATTGAATATACAAGCTGCTGATTTTCAAAATGCCATGACAAGGCATCCACTGCCTTGTTCAATCTTCCCGAATGGTATTCCACCGAAAAGTCAAATCTCATCAACTTACTGATCCAATGCTATTGTGGCGACATCATGAGACGTTGTTCAAGTAGGAATTTAAGGCTATAGTGATCAGTACGGATGAGAAATGCACGCCCCCATAAGTAAGGCTGCCAGTGTTGGACCGCCTTGGCCAACTGTTAGGATCCTCACTAGCCATGGATCTTGTCACCCTCCTCTCTTCTCTTCCTTCCATTGCCTTGCTTGACATTAAGGTAGATTGATGGAGTGATGAAGAAAGAATTTCGAAAAAGGGAATTGGAGAAATTAGGGGAGAGTTTGAAGGAGCTCTCGACCTGTTAACTACTTTACTCTAGGCTAAATTATAGCTCAATTGCTATCTTTCATTAACCTAGCCATCCCCTTAAATAGGGTTGAGGACGCCAAATAAATTCTAAACCAAACCAAATCAAAATCAATTACATGAAAATTGAAAACCACATTAATTAATTTCTATGCCTGCTGGTAAATCGTGATGTCATTGAGTCCATAACATCACCCCCCTCCTGGAGAAAGAGCTTGTCGTAAGGCTCGAAAAAATGTTCGAGAAGTCGAAATGCGGATAATGGCTCCCATGCCGTGTCACTGGGGTCAGCATCTGCCCACTGGACGAGAATTTTCAAATCGCCTTGAAGGTGGCGTGCTTTCAATACCTGAGCTGGAGTAGAGAGGACTCTGCCCTCATGGAGTGGCGGCAGTAGTGTGTGCAGCAAGGGCGAGTCACCTTGGAATGGCTTTAGTTGGGATATGTGAAATACATTATGTATCTTTGCCTCAGTTGGTAGCTGCAAGCGGTAGGCCACAGGGCCAATTTGGTCCAACGCCTGAAATGGACCATAATATTTTGGAGAAAGCTTATGGCGGTTGGAGGCAGTTAATGACTGTTGGTGGTAGTGTAGGACCTTTAACCACACATAATCTCCAGGGGAATAATATACTTCACGATGCTTCTTATCATAATAGAGCTTCATAGAGTGCTGGGCCTCTAGGATATGAGTACATACCTCAGTCAGCATAGCGTCTCTTTCAGCTAATGCTTGGTCGAAAGTGATGACTTTGGATGTCCCTGGTTCATAGGATAACAAATGAGGTGGATCTCTGCCATAAACTACCCTGAAAGGAGTAGTTCTCAGTGCGCTGTGGTAAGAGGTGTTATAGCAAAATTCTGCCAGGGAAAGCAACTTAACCCACCATTTAGGTGAGTCCCCACAAAAAAATGAAGATACATTTCAATCGTGCGATTGACGACCTTGGTTTGTCCGTCAGTCTGTGGATGATATGCAGAAGAGAATGCCAATTGGGTGCCCTGTAACTTGAATAATTCTTTCCAAAAGGTACTAGTAAAAATAGCATCCCTATCACTGATAATGGATGCTGGAATCCCATGTCATCGAACAATGTGGTCCATAAATAACTGAGCTACATGAGCAGAAGTATATGGATGCACCAAAGCAATAAAGTGACCATATTTTGAAAAATGGTCAACCACAACTAATATCACTGATTTACCTGATGAAGTGGGAAGGCCATCAATGAAGTCCATTGAAATGTCGGACCAGATTTGAGACGGTAGTTGCAGAGGCTGTAGTAGGCCTGCAGGACTTATAGATTCGGCCTTGTTTCGTTGAAAAATCTAACAAGCAGCTACATAATCAGCAATCATTCTCTTCATGCCCCTCCAATAAAATTCCCGACTGATTCGGAAATATGTTTTCTGTCGACCCTCATGTGTGCTATCATGGATAGAAGATAGAATGATGTGAAGAAGTGGGGACATGTGATGCATAAAAATATTTTTTTTGTAGAGTATAAGATGATCCTGAATCGTCCAATGATGAGCTGTTGTCCCTTGCTGAATATCCTAATCTAATGAAATAAGTTCTGGATATTAATGTGTCTCCTCACGAATAGAATCTAGCAAAAGTGAATGTGGGTTGCTGATAGCATAAACGTGTGGTTCTGGAATGTCCCGACGAGACAAATCATCAGCCCCCAAATTCAAGCTTCTTGGCTTATATTGAAATGTAAAATCAAAGCCCATGAGTTTAGTCAACCAATGCTGTTGTGGTGATGTGGTGAGGCATTGTTCAAGAAGATACTTGAGGCTGCAATGATCTGTACAAATGAGAAATGGTCGTCCCCAGAAATAAGGTCGCCAATGTTGGACAACCTTTGCTAATCCAATCAATTCCCTCTCATATGCTGCTAACTTGTGGTGGTGTTGTCCCAACTGGCAGCTGAAATAAGCGATGGGGTGTCCCAATTGTTGTAACACTGCACCAATACCTCCACCGGATGCATCACATTCCACCACAAAGTCTTCATCAAAATCTGGTAATTTTAGTATAGGCGCTGAGGCTAAGGCCTCCTTTAACAGCTGAAAGGCCTGATCCGCTGAGGAAGACTAGTTGAATGCATGTTTCTTGAGAAGGTTGTTGAGTGGTGCTGCTATCTGGCCATAAGAATGGATAAATTTTCTGTAATATCCCGCTAGGCCCAAAAATCCCCTTAATGCGGTAAGGGATGTGGGAGGAGGCCAATCTGTGACTGCTTGGATCTTGCTCTGGTCAAGTTTCACGCCCACAACTGATATAACGTGGCCCAAATATGCCACTTCTGAAGTGTCCATAGAACATTGGGATCTAATCAAAACCAAATAACGGGAGCGTAGAATGGTAAATACCTGATGGAGGTGTTGGAGATGTTTAACCCAATTTTTTTCTATAGACCAAAATGTCATAAAAAAATACTAACACATAGTTCCACAGAAGTGAGGAAAATACCTCATTCATGAGGGCCTGGAAGGTGGAAGGTGCATTGGAGAGACTGAAGGGCATGATGAGGAATTCATAATGACCGTGGTACGTGTGGAACACAGTCTTGTCCACATCTGCAGGGTGAACTCTAATTTGATTATAGCCCAATTTCAAATCTAACTTGGTAAAAATCATAGCACCATGTAACTCATCCAACAACTTGTCCACCACTGGGATGGGGAACTTGTCTTTAATTTTTTGCAAATTGAGTTGCCTATAGTCGACACAAAACCTCCATGATTTATCCTTTTTGCGTACCAGTAAAACAGGTGATGAGAAGGGAGACCTACTGGACTGGATAACTCCCTGAGTGAGCATATTCATGCACTGTCTTTCGATTTCATCTTTATGTATATGTGGGTAATGATAAGGCCGTACCACCACTAGATCGGTCCCTAACTTCAAACGAATGTGGTGATCACAGTGACGCATTGGTGGTAGACTAGTAGGGTCATTAAATAAATCCACAAATGTTGTAAGTAAAGGAGCTAACTTACAATCGCTAGTGTTCTGAATCTGTAAAGTGTGAAGTGCATTTAGGTACCTGTGCCACAATACCCTGCAATGTAATTTGGTCCTGTTGTGCTGTAAATGTCATAGTCCGAGCCTGAAAGTCCCACAATATAGGGCCTAATAACTGAAGCCATTTTACCCCGAGCACCAAATCAAATCCTGCCAAAGGAATGAACAGTAAGTCCGCCTCAAATGGATGTCCCTCAATGGTAAAAGGGGTGTTTGCACATAACCCCACAATGGCAATTTTAGCCCCATTGGCCACTGAAACCGAGAGACTTTTTTGCTGTTGAATTTCCAATCCCAATTGTTTCGCTGCGGGCTCACTAATAAAATTACGTGTGCTGCCAGAATCAACTAAAGCAAGTAACAGGAGGTAGTGTAACTTGGCCTTTACCTGCATGGTATTAGAACTACGTAGGCCATGCATGGCATGGAGGGAGAGCTTTGGGTCTTTCTGTTCCTCTTCAACAAATTCAGTTTCAGGAAGCTCTTCTGAACCTTCTTCCCAAAGTTCAATACTGAATAATCGTTTATAGGTATGTCCTGGAAGAAATTGTTCATCACAATTAAAACAGAGGCCCTTGGCCTTTCTAGCCTCCATTTCCTGTTTAGTCAAGAATTTACATGGAAGATTGTGGGGGGGGCATACTTGGAGACTGGTCTGCACGGTTAGGGGCAGAGGAGCCAAAACGTGGTCCAGGTGCAGTACCCTGTAGTCTATTGTTCCAAAATGGTTTTCTGCCTAATGATACCCTCAGAACTCTTTGTTTCTGTTCCACAACCTTGGCATAATTCATGGCTGAGTCCAAGTCTGTCGAACCAAGTAATTCTACTTCCAATCAAACCGCCTCAGTCAAGCCCACATTAGAAATATAAACATGTAGGTGAAGAGGAACAAATTCACTTGATCGGGTCAACCTTTCTTGAAATGTTTTTTGGTACAATTCTAAGGTGCCAGTCTGTTTATAGTTGATCAATTCCCCCATTGGGTTGCTACTAGCTAGAGGTCCGAACCTCATCTGGCAAGCATGTTTAAAAAGAAGCCAATCCTGAGTGGAATGGACATTTCGGTAGTGATGGAACCACATGAGCGCTTCATCGAGCAGGTTGTAGGCGGCCAGTGTAACCTTGTCCATATCCACCGTTTGTTGATGATAGAAAATTTTTTCACATTTTGTGAACCAAAGTAAAGGATCTTTAGATCCATCATATGTAGGAAAGTTGAGTTTAAAGTACCCGGGAACCGTAGTTGGTCCCTGTGTGTGAGTAGCCATTGGAATAGGTTGTTGGCGCAGTGGTAAGGGTGGTGGTGGCGTGAAGTGTGGGTGATGTGCTGCCCGTGGTTGAAAGTTGGTGGCTGGTGGTGGCACTGGCGATTGAATTGCAGCAAACTGGCGGATGACGGTTATGAGGGAGGATTCCAGCATGTGCAATGTATTATAGATGTTTGTAATTTTAGCACCTTGAAGAGTGGACCTTTGTTGAAGATCTGAAAGCACTTGACGTATGTCCTCTGGAGAAGAGGAGTCACCGAGGGTGGACCTATTTGATACTACATTGTTAGGATCCTCACGAGTCATGGATCTTGTCACCCTCCTCTCTTCTCTTTCTTCCATTGCCTTGCTTGACGTTGAGGTAGATTGATGGAGTGATGAAGAAAGAATTTCGGAAAAAGGGAATTGGGAAAACGGGTGAGAGCTTGAAGGAGCTCTCGACCTGTTAACTACTTGACTCTAGGCTAAATTATAACTCAATTGCTATCTTTCATTAACCTAGTCGTCCCCTTAAATAGGGTTGAGGATGCCAAATAAAATTCAGACCCTTGGGTCACTGGTTCAAGCCAAATAAATTCTAAACCAAACCAAACCAAAATAAATTACATGAAAATTGAAAACCACATTAATTAATTTCTACGCTTGCCGGTAATTCATGATGCTATTGAGTCCATAACACCAACCCTATTAATTCCCTTTCATATGCTGCCAATTGTGATGACGAACTGCCAACTGTCTACTGAAATACACAATAGGATGTGACTACTACTGTAATACGGCCCCAATGCCCCCACCTGAAGCGTCACACTCAACCACAAATACTTCATCAAAATTGGGAAGCTGTAATACAGGGGTGGGGTCAAGAGCTATTTTGAGGGCCTCATAGGACTGTGTGGCCTCCTCATTCTAGTGAAAGGAATTCTTCTTCAGGAGACTGGTCAAGGTGCTGCCAACAGCCCGTAATTCTGAATAAATTTGAGGTATTATCCCGTGAAACCCAAAAAACCCCATAAAGCTGAGCAAGACTGAGGCTATGGCCATTCATGAATTACCCGAATCGTCTCGGGATCAATCGTGACTCCCTCATGTGATATAATCTGACCAAGATAAGCGACATGTGAAGCTGCAAAAGAGCATTTGGATTTTTTTTAAATAGAGCTGATGTGATCGTAATAAATCAAAAACAATCCATAAATGCTCTAAATGCTCTTCTCCAGACTTGTTATATATGAGTATATCATAAAAAAACAAGTACGAATTTCCGAAGATAGGGGTTAAATACCTCATTCATCAGTGCTTGAAAAGTGAAGGGTGCATTTGATAAGCCGAACGACATGACCATAAATTCAAAATGACCGTGATGTGTGTGGAAGGTTGTCTTCTCAATGTAAGAGGGGTGCATACGAACCTGATGATAACCAGAGCGTAAGTCCAGTTTAGTAAATAACCACGACCCATGTAATTCATCCAAGAGCTCCTCCACCACCGGAATAGGAAACTCATCCTTCACTGTCTGAGCATTCAACTGCCGATAATCTATACAAAATCTCCATGTGTCGTCAGGTTTCTTCACGATCAATATGGGTGAAGAGAACGAGGACCGGCTGCTGCAAATAAGGTCCTGTTGTAACATAGCCTGGCACTATCGCTCGATTTCATCTTTTTGTAGATGAGGATACCGTTACAGTCGAACTCTCACCACATCAAAACTGGTTTTAAATAGATCCTATGAACACAGTGCCTCATGGGAGGCAACCCGGAAGGCTCATGGAAGAGGTCGGAAAACTCATTAATAAGATTTTTAATAGAGCTGTCCAGATGGTCCTGTGTGTGCATGGTATGAAGGTGATGGGGTTTGTCCACTTGACTGCCTTGTAAGAGCACTTGGCTATTGCGCAAGACAAAGCTCATCGTTAATGCCAAAAATTCCCACAGAATGGGTCCCAATGTTTGCAACCATTTAATACCTAACACCGTATCAAAGCCGACCAGAGGTATGACAAAAAATTCATCATGAAATAAAGTAGTACCAATGGAAAAATTTATCTCTTTGTTGATCCCGTAGGTGGGGACTTTCTCCCCATTGGCCACCAAAACTGTGGCTGTAGGATGAGGAAGGATCTGCAATTGAAGATGCTGCACTGCTGTTAAGCTCAGAAAATTATGTACTGCCCGAATTCACTAGTCTGACAAATTCCTGGTTGAGGACTTGAGCTTTGACTTGCATAGTTTTGGCAGATTTCTGCCCAGTAATAGCATGCAAAGAAATTGCTGGTGGTTCCTCCTCAAAATATCATCTATCTCTTTTGTATCTTCTGATTCATCCACTTCAAGACAAAACAACCTTTTACATTGGTGCCCTACCTGATACTGTTCATCAGGGTTGTAGTAGAGATTCTTGGACCTCCGTCCTGCCATCTCCGCACTTGTTAATTTTTTTATATACTGAGGTGGAGGATTACTAGAGCAGTAGTCAAATTGTGTCTGGAAGAAGGTAATGTTGGAGGTGTAACCTGAGACGAAGTATTGCAGTGCCCTTGCCAAGTGGAGGAAGTGTTCCTTTCCCCTTGCCATACCAGCTTACATTGCTGAAGCCGTTGTCGTTGTTCCATTGCCTGAGCCAAATCTAAAGGGAAATGAAGTTCTACCTCTATCCTCATAAATTCATTAAGGCCTGCTGTAAATAAGGGAACCTGCTGGTCGACTCGTACCAACCGGCCAACACGAGCCAATTTCTCTTGGAACTGTTTTTGATATAGTTCAACAAATCTGGTTTGTCTCAATAGGACTAAATCTCCCAAGGGTTTGCTGTGGGTAGGAAGGCCAAATCTAAGTGTGCATAAATCTTTAAATTCACCCCAATCCAGCCTCGGTCTCTCTAGGTCCAGCTGGTGAAACCATAGTTGGGCTTTGTCTAACATATGGAAGGAGGTAAGTGCCACCTTATCAAACTCAACAGTCCCTTGATTTAAAAAACATTTCTCACATCTAAGTAACCAAATTAAGGGGTCAACTGCCCCAGTAAAGGTAGGAAAGTTTAATTTTGTGTACCTTGGTATTGTACCTCCTCTCTGCTGTGTCTGGACAGCAGTGCGCCCATCCGCTAAATCCTCCCTTATGTCTTGACTATAATGTCTCTCTGCCATGGGACCAGCATACATGCTAGTGAAATGCTGAATACTTGCTTGTATATCTCAAATACTTGCTTGTGTTTCTCGAACACTATCTTGTGTTTCCTAATGTATCTCGTCCACCTTTTTCATCCAGCCTTCCAGTTCTTCCTTGTTGACTATATCCCCCATGTTACCCTACTTTGATACCAAGTTGTTACGGTCCCTAGTCATGGATTGAGTAACAAGGCGTGGGACTTGAGACTCCAACATTGTGAGTGAGTTGCTGGACTTGGTAAGGTCAGGAAAAGAAGACCCCTTTCTTGGAAGGATTTTGGTGAAGAGATAAACACACTCTTTTTTTAGGATAGTATGGTGCTCGGTAGAGGTCCAGGGGACCCTATGTGATGAACGTGAATTGTAGAGGGAAAGTGTTACCTTTTCTTGACCATATAAAAGAGGGTTTGACCCCTCTTCTTGCTGTTGCTCGTGTTAGGATTGTAGCCCCTAACTTGGATAGCTCTTGGCCTACGTTGAGGAGTTTCTTCCTAGCTTCTTGTTGGACTTAATGCTGGAAAGAAGCCTGCTTTGTTGTTGCTCGTGATGGAGTGGATGAAATGTCTCAATTCTGGCTCGGTAAGAGAGGGAGAAGCCTTCTCTTACTGCTTGTGACAGAGAGGAGGTTGAAGCCTCTCTTTGAACTCGTAAAAGGGACAAAAAATCTCCTTCCCTTGCTCGGTATGAATCAATGGAAAACAGATCAAGAATGAGATTTTAAGGAAATCTAGACCTAGAGATCATCAAGGGAGACCTCCAAACCCTAGAACTCGACAAGGAGATCCAAGCCTATTTAACCTAAAAATCAATGCTTGCCTTTTCTCTATTTCCTTACCCCTTAAATAGGGTTTGAAGTCATAAGTATTTTAGGGCTAAAAAAGACAATTTTGCCCCTAAATCAATACTCCTTACATAATTAATGAAAAATCATACTTAAAGCAATATAAATATAAAAGCAATGAACTCGATGAGTTATTGTCTCCTCCTTTGAGTGACTCAGTGTGCTATTGAGTCCACAACAGATATGTGAGCCTTCCTTGGTCGTGTGGGCTTGGACCCTATCTTCCAACAAGAAAGACACCTGTAAAGAAAGAAACACAAGTGAAATAAAGAAACAAGAAAGAAAGAAAACAAGAAAAAAGGAAGAAAGGAAACAATAAGAAAAAAATAAAGAAACAAGAAAGAACAAATAAAAAAGGCACATAGAAAAAAAATAAGAAATAAGAAAAGAAGAAGAAAGAAAGAATTACGATAGAAACAAGTCAGAAAGAAAGAGTAAGAAAGAAAGAAAGCAAAAATGAAACAGAAAGGAAGCAAGAAAGAAAGAAGACAAAAAGAAAGAAAGAAGAATGAAAGATAGAAAGAAAAAAAATTAAAGATGAAAAATGAATGAATCAAGAAAGTAAGAAGCAAGAAAGAAATAAGAAAGAAAGAAAGAAAGAAAGATGAAGAAAGAAAAAAAATAAGAAACCTTTTTTTCAAGTGATGCCTTATAAACAAACTGTGATGTAGTATCATAAAAAAAAGCTCATAAACAGACTTTTCCAGAATATATGCGTCCTCATACTGCATCACCCATGATTTTCTCTTTCCTTGTCAGTTTGGGAAGTAAGACTGCCTACAAAATGATGTAAGACACGAGATCTGCATCTTCATCCCCAAGTTGGGTTTGTTCTGATTGAGACTTAATGATTTTGTGTGAGAAATATATCTCCTATTGTTGCTCAACTGTGAGAACATTATCTAACCAACCTTTTAGGGCTCCAGAAAACCCTGTAGTATTCATTTCGGCAATATCAGAATTTTTATGTTGCCAACATATGGTATTGTATATTATTATTCTTCCGCATAATTTGAAGATCAGGTATTTGGATCAACCATCCAAATTCCATTCATATATAGATATACCATCATAAGACTTTTTATCTATATAAATATTTTCTTCATAAAATAGGTCCTGAGGTGTGGGCCTATGGTAATAAAATTTGTGACGCGCATCCCATTGGCGTTTGGATTTTTTATCATAATCTAATTTTTGAATACTTTGTTCTTCCATCATTGTTTGAAGTGTTGCTTCAATATGACCGGTATTGGTTAATCCTAATTGTACTGCAGGTTTAGAGTCAAGATCAATATCAAGAGGAGTGATATCCCCTAGTTGGGAAGAGTTCTGTGTATCGGAGGAGACTGATATCCCATCATCTTCCTATTGTTCGATTGTATTAATGCTAAGACCTTTGTACCGAGAAAACAATTCAGAGAGATACTCATGATTATTATTAGTTTTGAAGTTCTTAATTGGAACAGGGGGTTTAATCAAGGCGTTATTATCCTTAATTGAAGGTAATTTTTTAGAGGGTGGATTTGCAATTCTGCCATTATCTAAGGCCTCTATAGAATCTTCCATTCTATCCAATTGTTGATAGATTGTTTGAAGATTTAAATTGGTAAAATTATTGTGTTTTGTATTTGTCCTAAAGGATTATCTTGTCCTTCAGGATTAACAAAGGCAACAACCTCTACAGGTTTCTTCGGATCAGAAGAAGTGCTAAAAAAATCAAGCTTTAATGGATCAGTAGGATGATGTACTGATTTTATTTGATCCCCTAATTGAAGTGTCCAATCTCTGGTAATTTCGACGGGTGTGTGATCTTCTGGTACTATCTGTGTCCATTTGTGTGATTTGAATCAGGTAACAAAAGGTAGGATGACTTTATTTGTTTCCAAATAGGAATAAAATTCCTTAGACAATTGTGTTTGTTTTTCCTTCCCATGAATTTCAAAGAACCATCTTCGAAAACCTAGATTTTTGGGATGGAAAAATTCAGCTTGTATGGCTTTTCGGTCCACCTTGAATTCTGGTGGATTAAAAAATTCTTTTACCCATGAAAATTTGTAAGAATCGAAAGCTATAGATTGAATCCAGTCATTTCACTGGGGGTTGGAGAGGTTCTCTCATTATCCCTTTGTTGATAGATGTCATTGTTATGAATTAAATATCATAATTCCAAACTAAGGAGAACAATAATAATAATCACAAAAGAAAGGAAAAGAAAGCATGAAAACAAATAACAAGATTTATACAGGTTCACCTCAAGTGAGACTACGATCCGTGACCACCTCAAGTGAGACTACTATCCGTGACCACCTCAGTGTAAGGTGTTAATTAGGTTCCGCAACTTAACAATCTCCCACTTGGAGACTAATCAATCATCAATATCTCCTCTGCAGTGGCAACAACTTCTCAATCCTCAGAAAGAACTGAAGTTCGATCGTAACAGTCTTTGTCAATATATCAGTCGGATTCTAACTCCCTTGAATCTTCTCAAGTGCTAAGATTCCATCCTCCAGAGCCGATCTATTGAAGTGATAACGCACCTGTATGTGTTTTGTTCTAGCATGATAAACAAGATTCTTTACTAAATGAATAGCTCTCTGACTGCCACAATACAACACATTCTTCCCATGCTTGAGACCTAATTCTTCCCAGAAAGACTGCAACCATACCATCTCTTTGCTGGCTTCGGTCACTGCAACATATTTTGCCTAAATAGTGGAATGAGCAACTATCTTTTGCAACTTAGAGACCTAACTAACTGTTGTACCACCCAATGTGCTTACATATCCAGTGGTACTCCTCCTGCCATCAATGTCTCCAACCATGTCAGCCTCTACATAACCCTGTAATCCCAAGTCTAACTTTCTGAAACATAAGGTTGAGTCTGCGCTGCCTCTCAAATACCTGAGAATCCACTTCACTGCTTCCCAATATTGTTTACCTGGATTACTCATATATCTACTCACAACTCCCACTATTTGAGCTATGTCTAGTCTAGTACATTCCATGACATACATGAGACTGCCAATAGCAGAAGCATAAGGCACATTGGCCATGTTGGGTCGCTTCTACTCTATAGAAGGTGACTTCTCTTTAGATAGCCTAAAGTGACTAGCTAAAGGAGTACTCACTAGTTTTGCATCTTTCATGTTGAACCTGCTCAACACCTTCTTCACATATTCTTTTTGTGATAGTTTCAAGACATCAATGTCCCTAGTAATCCTCATCCCAAGGATTTGTTTTGCAGCACCCAAATCCTTCATTGCGAACTTCTTGGACAAGTCCCTTTTCAACTTAGCTATTTCTTGTTTGCTAGCACTTCCTATTAACATGTCATCAACATATAGTAGTAGAATAATGTAGGAACCATAAAAATTCTTCACATAACAACAATGATCCTTCTGGAACCTCAAGAAACCATTACTACTTATAAAAATGTCAAACTTCTTATTCCACTGTCTTGGAGTTTTTTTAAACCATACAAGCTCTTTTGAAGATTGTACACCATTTTGTCCTTTGCTTGTGCTTTGAAACCCTGTGGCTGCATCATGTAAATTTCTTTCTCGAAATCCCCATGAAGAAAGGTTGTCTTTACATCCAACTGCTCTAAGTGCAAGTCTTCCTTTGCCACTTGTCCAAGGACTGTTCTAATAGTAGTCAATTTCACTATTGGAGAGACAATCTAAGTGTAATCAATGCCTTCTTTTTGTTGAAAGCCTTTTACTGCCAGTCTTGCCTTGTACTGCTTGCTGCCATCATGTTCATCTTTTATTCAGTACACCCATTCATTCTGCAAGGCCTTCTTCCCTTTTGATAACTCAGTCAACTACTATGTTTTATTGGATAACAATGAATCCATCTCATCCTTCATGGCCAACTCCCACTTGGTTGATTCATCAAGTTGTACAACTTCCTCATAACTCTCTGGTTCACCTTTATCAGTCAATAAAATATAATTCAGTGCATGGGAGTACCTCTGTGGTGGTCTGCTAGACCTGGCAGATCTCCCAAGTTTAGTCACAGGAATGTTTTGATTTACTTCTAGGGGTATGTTCTCTTGGTCTTCCTAAGCAATATTCTCCATCTTAATAGCTGGAAGATCTCTCAACTGAATCACTTTAGACTTATTGGCTTCATCACTTGTGCTCTTAGACTATGTTCTCAACCTATCTTTATACAAGGCACCTTCATTGAAGATCACATCCTTGCTCCTGATAACCTTACGACTTTGGTCATCCCAAAAGAGATAACAAAACTCGGTACCACCATAGCCAATAAAGAAACATATCTTAGATTTCGCATCAAATTTATGTCTAGTCGCAAAATCAATATGAATATAAGAAACACAACCAAAAATTTTCAAGAAAGAAAAAATTACCTCTTTGCCACTCTAGACATTTTCTGGTATTTTGCAATCCAATGGTGTTAAGGGACCTCTGTTGATCAAATAGACAGCAGTGCTAATAGCCTCAGACGAGAACATCTTTGTCAATCCTGCATGTAATCTCATGCTCCTATCATGCTTGTTCAAAGTTGTGTTCATCTTCTGCTGATTTTTTGGACTCCATGAATTTAGCTCATGGAGAAAAGGGAGAGAAATTCATTGGGAGAAAACATTATAGTCCTACTCGTCAACATTTATTTGTGTCCAGAGATGCAACATTTTTTGAAGACTCCTCATTTTATTATGATAGTGCTCCTCCTGGTCTATCCTCAGTACCAGGTTCCCCTCGACCGGTTGTGCCTCGTGATACAAAGATTATTCAGCCCCTAGAGTAAGTGGTCGACACCACACTTGCCAAGTTAACAGATCCACCAGAGGTAAGTCCTTCATCACCAATTATTTTTGGTCCTCAATATGATACTCGTCCTATTGCTATAAGGAAATAACCTCAATCATGCACTAGACCTTCTACTTCTCATCCAGTTTCAAATTTTGTGTCTCATCATCACCTCTCACCTTTATGTTGTCAGTTTCTTTCTTCTATTTCCTCCATATCTATTCCAGTCATATTAGTTAGCTCTACAACATCCAGGGTGGAAGGCAGCAATGGATGAAGAAATGAAGGCTCTTGATGAAAATCATACATGGTCACAGGTTCCTCTTCCTACAGGTAAAAAACCCATTGGTTGCAAGTTGGTTTATACTATCAAACATAATCCGGATGGGTCAATTGCATGACTGAAGGCTCGACTGGTTGCCAAAGATTATACTCAATGCTATGGAATTGATTATGAAGAAACCTTCTCTCTAGTGGCAAAAATGAACTCGGTACGTATATTATTATCTCTGGCGGCCAATATATCAACTTGATGTGAAAAATGCATTTTTTAATGGTGATATTAAAGAATAAATTTACATGCAACAACCACCTGGGTATGTGGTTGAGGGGGAGTCTGTATGCCTCCTTAAAAAATCTCTATATGGTCTAAAACAGTCCCCTAGGGCATGGTTTGAGAAATTTAGTTAAGCCATCATACGGGCCGGCTTTCACTGATGCTCTGCAGATCACTCAGTATTTATTGAAAATACATCGAGAGGTAAGGTGATTCTGGTTGTATATGTTGATGACATTATTTTAACTGGGAGTGATTCCGAGGGCACTCAGAAAACAAAGGAGAAAATATATGCTGAATTCTAGACAAAGGATCTTGGACTACTCATATATTTTTTGGGTATTGAAGTATTACAATCTAGACATGGGATTGTGCTATCCCAAAGGAAGTATGCCCTTGATCTACTAGAAGAGACAAGAATGATGGGATGCAAACTAGCAGACACTCCTATGGATGCAAATACAAAATTATGTGGAGGCACTGGAGAAGATGTAGATATTGGGAAATATCAAAGACTAGTGGGACCACTTATTTACTTATGTGTAACAAGGCCAGATATTTCATACACAGTAAGTGTGGTAAGTCAATACATGCACAAGCCACAACTTAGTCATTGGAAAGCACTTGAAAGAATACTACGATATCTGAAAGGAGCTCCAGGAGGGGGCTTCTCTATAAAAATCATGGTCACTTCAACATCGAAGGATTCTCAGATGCAGACTGGACCGGATCCCCGAATGATAGAAAATCTACTTCGGGATTTTATACGATGATTGGAGGGAATTTGGTTACATGGAGAAGCAAGAAGCAAAGTGTAGTAGCACGGTCAAGTGCAGAAGCAAAATACAGAGTCATGGCACACACTATTAGTGAACTCATATGGATAAGATCTCTTCTCACTGAATTGGGATTCTACAAAGAAGCTCTAATAGATATATACTCAGACAATCAAGCAGCAATACACATTACATCTAATCCAGTCTTCCATGAAAGGACAAAGCATATTGAAGTGGATTGCCATTTTATATGAGAAAAGTTCCAAGCTGGTTTCTTATCTTTGAAGCATATATCATCACAAAGTCAAGTTGCAGATATTCTCACCAAGCCAGTCACTCACAAGATTATGTCTACCATATGCAAGAAGTTGGGCATTTATGATGTCTTCTCACCCCTAGCATGAGGGGGAGTGTTACAATATGGGACCCACCATGGTGCTAGAGCTGGTGGGACCCACCATGAGGACGTGGGAAACCAAGAAGAGTCCTCACCCAAGTAAGCACGAGTTAAGAAATTAAGAAGAACAAGCTGAATTGAGTTAGAAGACTTGAAGATCAAGTGGGACCGAAAAATATCTCATGAGTTGTCAACCTTATCAAGATGAGCTGGAAGATTATGAGGGACCCATAAGGATAAGGCCACGAGCTGGCCTTTTCTTTTATATTTACATGAATGAAGAAAGAGTCCTAGTTCAACTCATATTAGTCTTCTAGTAGATTGGATTGGATAGACTTATCTTAGAGAGTTAGAGTTGGAATGTAATTAGGATTGAAAGGCGAATTGTATAAGGACTCTACCTCCTCCTCTACTATAAATAGAGGAGTTTTAATTCAGAATTCATCAAGTTATACATCTCATTCTTGAGTTACTTTCTCCCTCTCTCTTTTTTGCTTGGTGCAACCTCTCTTTGCTCTTTTATTTTTTCTTCTCTCTACCCGTAAGCTCTTCTTCCCTTTTCTTCTTTTTCTTTCTTCTTTATCTTGCTCGGAATTATGGAAAAGGGATCCTAAATTCAACATGGTATCAGAGCAGATATTGGTATGTGGGATTCCACCCAAATTATCCACATGTAAGAGCCCAAATGGCCTACACGTGAGGGGGAGTGTTAAGAAATAGTGCCCCATGGATTAGTGAGAAAAAATATGTTGAGTTTACTAGTATGGAAATAGGTTTCTTAAGATGGCAAGTCATTTTGGGATGGGCCTTGGACCCAACTTTACACACTATTCGAAGACGATGACAGCTTGCATACAAAAACTTCTTTGTCGAGCCGCTTACTCTGTCAAGAATGCTGTTTATGGCGAGTTGTCTTCGTCACCAAATCCATTACATCGTCGGCGTTGGGGAAGAAGATGTATTGCTGATGTGTCTATTCGACTGACAGGGAAGATGAATCTGCACCTGAGAGGGAAAAAAATGTCAGTTGCATGGTTTCCCTGGGAGGACGATGACATCGAAGTATGCAAGTTGCTGTTTCTTGACGGTTTCTGCTGAGAGTCCGTCGGCGTCGAGAAAAAATGACTACTGATGTTGATGGGTTGCCCTTTTCACTTGAGAGATCCTAAATCTCACGGGGAAAGTTTCCTCCCTAAGATCCAAAGTTTTGTTTCCGCAAGAATCGGGGAGGAAGAAGATATTGTAGGAAAATTTAGTTTTCCTAAGTTAGGAAAAATTTAATTGAGCGCCAAGTTAACCCAGCACTGGTTCTGTCGTAACCCAGACCGAGTTGATTTAGTAGCCGTGAATTCTGTTCCAGACCAAGTCAACCCAAACCAGCTTGGACCGAATCAACTCAGGTCCGGGTCAACCTTATTCGGGCCACTTATTTTCTTGCTCGGTATATGTGCCCAAGATTTTGGCGCAACTCAGTAAAAATTTTCCTTTGGCTGGATTATTATTTTTGAAGAATTGACAAATTATTCCTTGGTCAACATATTATATGGTCTAGATAAGTGCATTAGACTATTTCATGGGTTATTTTACAAGGATTATTTTGGGTCGTGTTATATGGGCTTAAGCCAAGCCCATTTCAGCTACTACTTTTGTGTCTCTTTTGATGAGACATTATTATTGAAGAAGAGGTAGCCTCATACAATTATTTATTTATGTTCCCGTCAAAAATATCAAAATTATTTTCTATTGGGAGTCCATGATGGAGGAACTTCATCCCCATAAAAAAATATCAAATGTATTTGTGGTTGGGAGTCCATGAAGGAGGAACTTCATCCCTATAAAAAATATCAATTTTTTGTGGTTGGGAGTCCTTGACGGAGGAACTTCATCCCTGTCAAAAATATCAATATTATTTGTGGTTGGGAGTCCATGACGGAGGAACTTCATCCTCGTAAAAAATATCACATTTTTGTGGTTGGAAGTCCATGACGGAGGAACTTATTATTATATTTATGTTACTTCCCCCCCATTAATATCATATATTACTCTAGCACTTTAGAGTCGTTGTCCGGTGGAGGGACACGGTGGTGGAGGTGGACACTTTAGACCAATGTCTTAGCGGCTAGGAGTGATTACCTGTCACTGATATTATACCAGTTGGGACTCATGAACGAGAGCATCAGCGTGAGGGGCAGTGTTGGAAGATGAAGGCATATTATACAGAAAATATTTTACACATCATTTGCAGCAAACTGGGAGTTCATGATGTTCTCTCACCTCCAGCTTGAGGGGGAGTGTTGGAAGATAGGGCCCAAGCCCACACGACCAAGGAAGATAGACATATCCAAGTGTGTTAGAAGATGGGCCCAAGCCCATAAGACGAAGGAAGACCTATGCATCTAAGAGATATAGAAATCGGGCTCAAGGCCCACAGATCAAGGAGAAGGCCCATAGGCCCACATACATTGATGGCAGGATAGTAAATAAAGGGTCATCTCATTGAGATGGCATTAATGTAATTAAGTTAAAGTTATAGGACTAAAACCCTAAACCTTAAACCCTAAGTTCAGGGGTATTATTGTAATATAGTAGTTTCATTAATCTATAAGTAGAGCTTCAGGGGGAGGGTTAGGAATCAAGTCCATGAGATGACCCTCATGGAGAAAAAGGGAGAGAAACTCATGTAACTTTAACTTAATTACATAAATACTATCTCTAAGAGATGGCCCTTTATTTACCATCCTGCCATCAATGTATGTGGGCCTATGGGTCTTCTCCTTGATCTGTGGGCCTTGAGACCATCTTCTATATCTCTTAGATGCATGGGTCTTCCTTGGTCTTATGGGCTTGTGTTGGGATCTTCTCGGGCCATGGATCTTGTCACCCTTCTTCCCTCTCTTCCCTCCAGATTTACTGTTGATGCTAGAAGAGAACCCATGTTCTTTGAACGTGTAATGGTGGAATCAGAATGAAATGGATTGAGCTTAGAAGGAAGATCGACCTGGACCTCTGAGGAAGAATTCGATCGGGCTAAAATTAATTTACTCAATGCTTACGTCCTTCATTCATCTCACATCCCTATATAGGGAATTAAGGAAAACACGCCAAAAGCCATAAGTTCAACAAATTACAAATAAACCCCTAATGAATTGAATTACAAACAATTTAATTCCTACGCCTATTGATAACTCGGGATGCTATGGAGTCCATAAAATCACCCACCTCCTGGAGAAAAAGCTTATCCTCAAGCTCAAAAGAGGGGTAGAGAGCCCTAAAAGCGGCTAAGGGCTCCCATGTAGTGTCACTGGGGTCAACATCAGCCCACTGCACTAGAACCTCCCAATCACCCTGAATACTGTGAGCCTGCAACACCTGTGTTGGAGTAGAAAGGACCTGACCTTCATGTAGCGGTAGCAGGGGGGTGTGTAGCAATGGAGAGTCTCTCTGGAAGGCCATCAATTGGGAGACATGAAACGCATTGTGGATCCTAGCTTCTTGTGGAAGCTGCAAGCAGTAGGTGATTGTGCCAATGTGGTCTAGCACCTAAAAGGGTCCATAATATTTCGGGAAGAGTTTGTGACGTTTGGAGGCGGTCAGTGAAATTCACCTATAATGTTGGAGACTTAGCCATACATAATCCTCGGGAGAGATGAAAACCTCTCGGTGCTTCTTATCATAAGATAATTTCATAACATGTTGGGCCTCCTAGAGATGAGTGTGCACCTCACTGAGCATGGTGTCCCTTTTGGCTAAAGCCTAGTCCAAGGTGGCTACCTTGGATGTACTTGGTTCATAGGACAAAAACTGAGGCAGATCTCTGCCATATACAACCTTGAATGGAGTAGTGCCGAGGGCACTATGGTATGATGTATTATAATAGAACTCTGCCCATGCCAGCCACTTAACCCACTTTTTAGGTGAGTCCCCCACAAAACAATGGAGATACATCTCAATCGTCCTGTTAACGACCTCAGTTTGACCATCAGCCTACAGATGGTAGGCGGAAGAGAACGCCAATTTCGTGTCTTGTAGCTTGAATAGTTCTTTCCAGAACGTACTGGTAAAGATGGCGTCCCTGTCACTGGTAATGGATGCAGGCATCCCATGTAACCTGACAATCCATGAAGATCTGAACCACGTGAGTGGCTATGTAGGGATGCGCCAAAGGGAGGAAATGGCCATACTTGGAGAAGCGGTCAACCACAACAAAGATAACGGATTTAGCGAAAGAGGGGGGAAGGCCATCAATGAAGTCCATGGAAATATCTGACCATACTTGTGATGGTAGTAGAAGTGGTTGGAGCAACCCTACTGGGCTTAATGATTTGGCTTTGTTCCATTGACAAGTTTGAGAAGCTGCCACATAATCTGTTACATTGTTTTTCATACCCTTCCAATAAAAATCTCTGCTGAGGCATAAATATTTTTTTTGTCAGCCCTCATGTGTACTATCATGGAAAGAGGCTAAGATACTGGGAATTAGTGGCAAGGAGTGGTGCAGAAAAATCCTATTCCTGAACAAGATAAGAGGATCCTGGATCGTCCAATGGATATCCGATGTCCCCTGCTGAATATCATGATATAAACCAATTAGTTCCGGATGCTGCTGTGTCTCCTCCCTTATAGAATCCAACAAAAGAACTCTGGGCTGACTGATAGCATGTAAGTGTGGCTCAGGAATATCCCGACAAGACAAGGCATCGGCCCCCCAGATTCAAATTGCCAGGTTTATACTCAACGGTAAATTCAAACCCCATTAGCTTACTCAACCAGTGCTGCTAAGGGGAGGTGGTGTGACGCTGCTCAAGAAGATACTTCAGGTTGTAATGATTGGTTTGAATAATAAATGTGCACGCCCAGAGATAAGGCCGGTAATGCTGGATTGCTTTAGCTAAACCGATTAATTCCATTTCATAAGCCGCTAGTTTGTGAAGGTGTTGGCCAAGCTATCGGTTGAAAGAAGCGATCAGGTGGCCTTGTTGCTGTAACACTGCACCTATACCTCCGCCCGAAGCATCACATTCCAGTTCAAATAACTCATCCTGAAGATAATGTGTCCTTCAACTGCTGAAAGGAATGATCCGCTGTCTTGGACTAGGTGAAAGCATTTTTCTTGAGGAGGTTGTGGAGCGGCGCTACAATCTGGCCATAGCTGCGGATAAATTTTTTGTAATACCCAGCAAGGCCAAAAAATCCCCTTAACGCTGTGATGGAGGTGGGAGGAGGCTAGTCTGTGACTGCCTGAATCTTGCTCTGGTCAACCTTCACCCCAACTGCTGAAATAATGTGGCCCAATTATGCCACCTTGGAGGTACCCATAGAACATTTGGACTTTTTTAAAACCAAATGATGGGAGCGGAGAAGAGTAAATACCTGTTGAAGGTGCTGAAGGTGCTCGTCCCGGTGTTTGCTATACACCAATATATCATAAAAAAAGAAGAACATATTTTTGCAAGAGAGCTAAATACCTCATTCATGAGGGCCTGGAATGTGGATGGCACATTGGAGAGACCAAAGGGCATGACGAGGAACTCGAAATGACAATGGTGCGTGTGGAATGCGGTTTTCTCCACATTGGAAGGATGAACTCGAATCTGATGATAACCTGACTTCAAGTTCAGCTTGGTAAATATAGTGGCACCATGTAACTCATCTAATAGCTCTTCCACCACTGGAATGGGAAATTTGTCTTTAATTGTGTGAGCATTGAGCTGCTTGTAATCCACACAAAACCTCCACGACTTGTCATGATTTTTGACCAGTAACACCGGGGATGAGAAAGGAGACTTGCTAGGCTGAATAATTCCATGGGTGAGCATAGTTTGGCACTGCCACTCAATCTCATCTTTCATCAATTTCTTGTTATCTTGATGTTTGACCTACATCTGAATACCGACAAGAAGATGGGAGTGAGACTCTATATGGAGCTTTTTCCTTGAAATTTATTACCACATCACCATCTGTGGAATGAATGATTTGATCAATATCCTGATTTATCAGGAGTTTGGGAGGAACAACCTGAGGAATGGTCCAATAGGTTGGGAAATGAATTTCATCCCAATTGATTATGCGAGGAGTTGCTAAATTAGCACTCATTAAATCTGTTTCTATTAAAACTATTTTACTAGCATCTGGTAATTGAAGGACCTTAGGATCTAAGGTATTCATGATTTTGAAATGAATTCTAGCAATGATTTCTATTGTTTCTGTTCCTAGAAAAAATTGTATCCCTGAGTTAGAATCCTATGTTGTAAGGCTTCTAACAGATTTCTATCATTAAGGGATAGAGTTAAATTAGGATGGACATTAAAATAAACAGGGTCCTCTACTAAGACTAGTTTCCAATATTCCCATTAAAGAGGGTTTCCAATCTAGACATTGTCCATCACAAAGGATGATATGCAAATAGGTCTTCATCCCAAATAAAGTTAAAGGTTTGAGTGCAACCAATATGAATGTATTTACGCTTATCAGTATGTTGAAGATACTAATTTGAGTCATTTAACTCTAACAATTTAAGAGTTGAATCTTAATTTTCAAGATTAACTGTTTGTTCCATGGTTTTAATTCCCATGGTACTTGACAGGGTAAAAGTACCTTTCTTGTAAATTGAAGTAGGTTTAATGAACGGAATTGTCCAATCATTAAGTTGTTGTTAAACTTTATATTCAACAAATTGACTATTTTTAGTTGTTCTTCCTCTACCAGTACTTCTACTATTGGATGTCATGCATGAAGTAGAATGTCCTATATGAATTTTGGTGATAGTATAAACAAATCATATAAGCATTTGGAAAAGAATAAACCTAAATGAACCATTTAGTTGGGATTTTAGTATTCATTATCTTCTTGTTACGATACACGTCTGTCAATGATTTATGAGTATAATCGGCCTTCAACGCCTACCCGGCAACATGGCCTCACTTAGGAAGAAAGAAAGAATGAAAAAATGAAACAGAAAGGAAAAAAGAAAGAAAGAAAGAAAGAAAAAATAAAAAATAAATGAAAGAAGAAAAAGTAAAGAATAGAGAAAGAAAGAAGCAGGAAAGAAACAAGAAAGATATAAACCAAAGAAAGGAAGAATGATGAAAGAAAGAACGATGAAAGAAAGAAAGAAGAAAGAAAGAAAAATAATAAGAAATAAAGAGGACAGAAAGAACTAGGATAGAAAAAAAAAACAAGTCAGAAAGAAAGAGAAAGAAAGAAAGATGAAAGAATGAAAGAAAAAGAAAGAAAGAAAGAAAGAAAGATAGAGAATGAAAGAAAGAAAAAAAGAACGAAAGAAAGAAAAAAAAGAATGAAAGAAGAAAAAAATAAAGAATCAAGATAGAAAAATGCAAGAAAGAAAGAAAGAAGAAGGAAAGTAAAACATCTGAAGTGTGAGTATATAAAGAGATCAACAAGAAACAAGACTGAAAGAAAGATAAAAATGAACAAGAAAGACACAAGAAGTGAGGAACAAAGAAAGAAAGAAAGAAGGCGAAAAGAAAGAAAGAAGAATGAAAGAATGAAAGGCAAAAGAAAAAAATGAGAGAAGAGAAAAGAAAGAATCAATAAGGAAAGAAATAAGAAATATTAAAGAAAGAAAGAAATAAAAAAATAAATGATAAAAAATATAAAGGAAAAATAAAAATAAGAAATAAAGTAAACAAAAAAATAATGACAAATCATAGAAACAAAGAAAGATGGAAAGAATAAAGATTGATAGATAGAAAGAATAAGAAAGAAAGAAAAAAAGAAACAAGATAGAAAGAAAGATGAAAATAAAAAAGAAAGACAAAATAAAGAAATTGGAAGAAAGAAAGAAAGAAAGAAGAAAGGAAGAAAAGAGAAGAAGAACAAAGAAAGAAATTGGAAAGATTGAAAGAAAGTTGAAGAAATGAAGAAAGAAACAGGGAAAAATGAACGAAAGAAACATAAAAAATGAAAGAAATAAACAAAAAAGAACAAATGAGAGAATGATAAAGAAGAAATAAAGAGAAAAGAATAAATAAAGAAATAAGGCACACTGAAAGAAATAGGAAAGAAGAAAGAATGAATGAAGAAAGAAAAAAACAAGAATGTACAAATAAAGAAGGCACATAGAAATAAATAATTAATATGGAAGGAAGAAGAAAGAAAGAATCACAATAGAAACAAACAAACAAACAAACAACAAGTTAGAAAGAAAGAATAAGAAAGAAAGAAAAAATAAAGAAAGAAATAAAAAATAAAGAAAGAAAAAATGAAATAGAAAGGAAGAATGAAAAAAAGAAGGCAAAATAGAAAAAGAAAGAAAAAAATGAAAGAAGAAAAAAGAAAGAATCAAGACAAAAAGAAGCAAGAAAAAACAAGAAACAAAGAAACAAAGTTGAAGAAAGAAAGAAAAATAAGAAAGATATAAGGCAAGAAACAAGAAAGGAAGAATGATGAAAGAAAGAAAAAAAGTAAGAAAGAAAGAGAGAAATAAAAAGATAAAACAAAGAAACATAGAAAGAAGAAAGAATGAAAGAATGAAAGACAAAAGAAAAAAATGAAAGAAGAGAAAAGAAAGAATCTATAAGGAAAGAAATAAGAAATATTATATTGCATAGTTTTCTCTTCTGAATTATATTTCATTGCTTTTAAGGTTTATTTATTCCTGAAATGAGTTTTATGGATTCAATTATGGAATTTTAGGAGAATTTTGATGGAGAAGGAGATATTTACAAAAATGTCATTAGTGAAAGAGAGAGATTTTTAGGGCAAAATCTATCAATAGAAAGGGGAGGTCGGGGGGAGAAATAAAACCAGCCACCGACCGAAAGAAGAGAGACTGTTAGGATCCTCACGAGCCATGGATCTTGTCACCCTCCTCTCTTCTCTTCCTTCCATCACCTTGCTTGACGTTGAGATGGAATGAGGGATTGATGGGTATTGAATTTCGGAAAGGAGAATTGGGGGAAAAATGGAAGAGAGCTTGAGAGCTCTTGACCTGTTTATCTAATTTACTCTAGCTAAAGTAGACTCAATTCTTAATTCTCATTACCCTAGCCTTCCCCTTAAATAGGGTTGAGGATGTCCAAAACACTAAAGACCTCTTGGGTCAATGGTTCAAACCAATAAATGCTAAACCAACCCAAACCAAAGACAAACCCAAACCAAGAAACAATTACATGGAAATTGAAAAACACATTCATTAATTCCTACGCCTGTTGGTAACTCGTGATGCTATAGAGTCCATAACAGAGACCCAAGAGAATTTCTCTTCCAGCCGCCGTTCGACGCGTGCCATCATCGTCCACCGCCGTCCGACAACCGAGAACAGACCCGAGGAGAGCTCAAGAGAGTCTCCGTCGTGGTGAGTTTGACACTGCCATTTTTTGTTCGCCACGCCGAGAGGTGACTCGAGAGGAATCCTCTGGCGCCGGTTCCACATTCCGACCATACTCTGGCATCAATTACGCATTTCTGACCACTTCCCGAGCCTAGTCCGACTCCGACCGAGACTCGAGAGAGCCGGTCAGAGGATTTCGCTTCCATCTCATCTTCCGCTGCACCACCTCCTCCGGCACTGATTTCGATTCCTCTTTGTCGGCATGGCCTCCACTTTTGGCTACTTGCTCCTGCAACCCGAAGCCCATAATTTCTGGAAATTGCAGCAACCATGAGAACGGAATTGCTGCCTGAGCGAGAGGAAGAAGAAGGAGAGTAATCCGTCATTTTTTAATTTAATTAGTTTCCTATAGTTTGAACTTAGGTTTAAATGTTTATTAAATTTGATTTGAGAATTAATATTTATCGAATATTTGTTTTCTGAATTTTTTGAGTAATTAACTAGTTAGGGCAGGATTATAATTTAGGTTGGATTCTGGTATTATAATCCGATTTTTTTCTTTAACTCTAGGCGCCCGAGAGGGGCTAGATGCAAGGATTGAGAATCCGGATTCGTGGTTACATGGCACTCGAGAGAAGCACAAATCATGATAAAATCCAGAGTTGACGTTTCCTATTGTGCAAGTAGTTAATTAGATCATTGCTTGATAATTTAGGATATAATTAGTGTTTAGTTCAGATTAATTCATCATATTTGGTTAGGCTAGTTGATTGAAGAATACACAAAATTCAGTCCTCCCTATGGATATGACCCTCACTTCCTGCTAGATTACATGAACGATTCGTACGCTTGAGAGGTATAAAAGCCGATGTAATTAAATTTTACATCAGTGAGTCCCCCATGAAAGAACGAAGATACATCTCAATCGTCCGGTTGACGACCTCGGTCTAACCATTTGTCTGCGAATGGTAGGCAAAAGAGAATGCTAACGTTGTGCCTTGCAGCTTGAATAGTTCTTTCTAGAATGTACTGGTAAAGGTGGCGTCTCTATCATTGGTAATTGAGGTAGGCATCCCATGTAACCGGACAATATTATCCATGAAGAGTTGAGCTACATGAGTTGTAGTGTAAGGATGCGCCAAAGGGAGGAAATGGCCATACTTTGAGAAACGATCAACCACTAAAAATATAACGGATTTGCCGGACGATGAGGGAAGGCCATCTATGAAGTCCATGGAAATATCTGACCGGACTTGTGATGGCAGCTGAAGTGGTTGGAGCAAACCTGCTGGACTTAATTATTCAACTTTATTCCGTTGACAAATCTGACAAGCCGCCACATAATCTGCTATACTGCACTTCATACCCTTCCAATAAAAATCCCAACTGATCTGGAAATTTGTTTTTTTTTGGCCCTCATGTGTACTGTCATGGAACAAGGCTAGAATGTTGTGATAAGTGGTGATGTGTGGTGCAGAAAAATTCAGTTTTTGAATAGGACAAGACGATCCTAAACCGTCCAATGTTTCTCCGATCTCCCTTGCTGAATCTCATGATATAATGCAATAAGTTTCGGATACTACTGTGTCTCCTCCCGAATAGAATCCAACAAGAGAGCTCTAGGCTGACTGATGGCATGTAATTGTGGCTCTGGAATTTCTCAGCGAGATAAAGCATCAACCCTCACATTCAAACTCCCAGGTTTATACTCCACGGTAAAGTCAAACGCCATCAGTTTACTCAACCAGTGATGTTGAGGGGAGGTGGTGAGGTGCTACTCAAGAAGATACTTGAGGCTACAATGATCAGTGCAAATAAGAAATGGACACCCCCAGAGATAAGGCCGTCAATGCTGTATTGCCTTAGCTAAACTGATCAATTCCCTCTCATAAGCTGCTAACTTGTGGTGGTGTTGGCCAAGCTAGCGGCTGAAATAAGCAATCGGGTGTCCTTGTTGGTGTAACACTGCACTGATACCGTCCCCCGAAGCATCACATTCTACCACAAATAACTCATCAAATTCCGGTAACTGCAAAACCAGTGCGGATGATAATGCTTATTTCAACTGCTGAAAGGAATGAGTCGTTGTCTCGGACCAGGTGAATGCATTTTTCTTGAGTAGGTTGTTGAGCGGAGCTGCAATCTCGCCATAGCTACGGATAAATTTCCTGTAATACCTGGTGAGGCCAAAAATCCCCTTAACACTGTAATGGAGGTGGGAGGAGGCCAATCTATATGGCCTGAATCTTACTCTGGTCAACCTTCTCCCCAACTGCTGAAATAACGTGGCCCAAGTATGCCACCTCTGAAGTGCCCATAGAACATTTGGACTAATTTAAAACCAAATGATGTGAGCGGAGAAGAGTAAATACTTGGTGAAGGTACTAAAGATGTCGTCCCAATTGTTTCTATACACCAAAATATCATTAAAAAATACCAAAACATATTTCCTCAAGAGAGGAAAATACCTCATTCATGAGGGCCTGGAATGTGGAAGACGCATTGGAGAGTCCAAATAGCATCACGAGGAACTTGAAATGACCATGGTGCGTGCGGAACACTGTTTTCTCCGCATCTTAAGGATGAACGCGGATTTGATGATAGCCAGACTTCAAGTCCAACTTGCTAAAAATAGTGGCACCGTGTAACTCATCTAGCAACTCGTCCACCAGTGGGATGGGAAATTTGTCTTTAATGGTGGGAGCATTGAGTTGCCTATAATCCACACAAAACCTCCACGACTTATCATGCTTTCAGACCAGTAGTACCAGGGAGAAGAAAGGAGACCTATTTGGCTGAATAATTCCCTGGGCGAGCATATTTTGGCTCTGCCTTTCAATTTCATCCTTCTGTAGGTGGGGGTAACGGTAAGGCTGCACCTCCACAGGTTCAGTACCCATCTTCAATCGGATGCGGTGATCACAGTGCCGAATAGGCAGAAGAGTAGCAGGTTCATGAAATATATCCTCAAAGTCTGTAAGTAATTGAGATAACTTACAGTTGTCGGTGTTATGGACTTGAACAACCTGAAGTGCGCAGGGCACTGGTGCCTGGGTGCCATGCAATGTGATCTGACGTTGGTCCTCTGTGAAGGTCATGGTCAGAGCCTGAAAATCCCATAAAATAGGCCCCAACAGTTAGAGCCATTTAACTCCAAATACCAAATCAAATCCTGCATGTGGAATCACCAAGAAAATCTGCAATAAAGGAGTGTCCCTCAATATCAAAGTGGGTGGCAGGAGATATGCCCACACTGGCAATTTTGGCTCCATTGGCGACTGAGACAAAGAGGCCTGTCTGCTGCTGGATAACTAACCCAAGTTGTTTGGCTGCTGGTTGACTGATGAAGTTATGCATGCTGCCAGAGTCAACTAAAGCTAGTAATTGCAGATGATGCAATTGGGCTCAAACTTGCATGGTATTAGAATTGCGCAGGCCAGTCATGGCATGAGTGAAATCTCTGGACCCTCTTGGTCAGTCTCCACAATCACTTCCTCTGGTAGTATGTCTTCACAATCCTCCCACAGACACACACTGAATAATCTTTTGCATATGTGACCCTGGACATACTGGTCATCACAGTTAAAACAAAGGCCCTTGGCCTTTCTCTGTTCCATCTCCTGTCTATTCAATTTTTTGATGTAAGGGGCTGGTGGCATAGAGTTAGAACTTTCTGGACGTGGTGCTGCACTGGCTCCAGAACGTGGAGGCCCAGAATAGGGTACCAACGCAGTGGCATTGTGCCTGCGTGGCCAAACTGGTTTTCTGACTAGTGAATCCTTCAGAACTCGCTGCTTATGCTCAATTGACCTGGCTAAATTCATAGCGTGATCCAATTTTTTAGGACTATCTAATTCAACTTCCAGCCGCAGAGCTTCTGTCAAACCAGCAGTAAAGATGTGAACATACTGGGAGTGACTGACAAACTCACTAGCGAGGACCAAACATTCCTGGAAGGTCTTTTGGTACACCTCTAGTGATCCATTCTGTTTATAATTGATTAATTCTCCCAATGGATTGCTACTAGCTGGAGGACCAAACCTCTTCATGCATGATTGTCTAAAGGTTTCTCAATGCTGAACCAATTGGCCATTTCGAAATTGGTGGTACCATAGGAGCGCTTCATCTAGCATGTGGTATGTGGCCAAATAAACCTTCTCATCCACAGGTGTTTTTTTATGATAAACGAATTGGTCACACTTGGTTAACCAAATCAAGGGGTCCTTAGACCCATCATACGTAGGAAAATCGAGTTTGAAATACCAGGGAACCGTATTTGGTCCCTGTACAGCAGGCCCCGTATGGGGATTGTTGTGGCGTAGTGGTGGTGGTTGGTAGTGATGGTGGTCAGCCGGTGGAGAGTAGGCTGCCGGCGGCGGTGCTTGAAGACCACTATCATCTTGTTGCCGGAGGATGGCTTGGATTGCTGCATCCATGGATTTGATAGCCTCACGTAGGTTAGATGTGATCTGGAGCACTTTTTCAAGGGATTGAGCCTGAACATCTATCCTCTGACGATTGTCCTCAACTAATTGCCGCAAATCCTTAGGGGGAGAGGAATCCCCAAGGGTGGACCTATCTGATACCAAGATGTTAGGATCTTCCCGAGCAATTGATCGAGTCACCCTTCTTTCCTCTCCTCCCTCTATATTGAAGCTGGAAGAGGATTCTTGTTTCTGGCACGGGGAATGGTGGAATTCAGATTGGAATGATTGAGCTATGAAGGAAGCTCGACCTGGACCTCAGAGGGAGAATCCGACCTAGACCTCTAAGGGAAAATCCGATCTGTTTAATTCTAATTTTCTCAATGCTTACTTTGATTCCCCTTGATGTCCCCCTAAATAGGGTTGAGGACGGAAATACAAGTTAGACCCATGGGTCAACTGGTTCATGCCATATTACATCTAAACTAAACCAAACTAAATGGAATTACATTAAAAGGAAATTGACAAAATTTAATTCCTACGCCTGTTGATAACTCGTGATGCTATGGAGTCCATAACATACTCACGTCAACCCTTCCCTTTCTTGAATTTCCATGAAAGAGATAGTCTTCTCATGTAGCTTAGAAGAGAAAGGTAATTTTTTTTCTTCCTCCTCTCACAATCACCTTAGATACCCCCCAATGTATTCACCAAACAACTAGAGAGATTTCAAGCCAAGAACCCTAGAATAGGGAGCTCGAGCAAGAAACTAATTACCCTTATTTATTCTAAATCCGAACTTACTTTATTTCTGCTTCCTTCACATCAAGATAGGTTAGGGTTATAAAACCCAACTATACCCCTACAGCCAAGTCTTATTACATAATCAATAAAATTGAAATTAAGGCAACATAAATAATGAAAATAAAAGTAGGTGACTCGTTGAGTCATTGTCTCCTCCTCTGAGTGACTCGGTGGGCTATTGAGTCCATAACATCTGCCTCCCCTTGGAGAAAGAGCTTGTCCTCAAGCTCGTAAGCTGGATAGACCTGTTTGAAGGTCTGTAATTGCTCCCATGTAGCTGCATCCAGGTCTATAGCGGTCCACTGCATGAGAATGTCCCACTGATCATTGGTCAAACATGCCCGTAACACCGCGTAGGATGTCAAAATGACATGGCCATTGTCCACTGGAGGAAGGAATGGAAGGGTAGTAGGCAGTGACCCCTTGTGAGGTTTCAGGAGTGAAACATGAAACACATCATGCATCTTCTCCGTGTCTGGAAATTGTAGTTGATACACCACCTGACCTACACGTCACACAATGGCAAAAGGCCCAAAGTACTTGGGGGAGAGCTTATGGCTCGACGGCCCTGCGAGGGACTACTGCCGGTACTATCGGAGGCGTAGCCAAACATGGTCCCCTACCTCATAAGAGACATCCCGGTGTCCCTTATTGTATGCACTCATCATCTTGTCTTGATCCCATAGTAGACAGTCGGTAATAGTCTTCAATACCTGATCTCGATCCCTGAGCGCCTCATCAATGGAGTCCACGCGAGTGGAGCCTTTGGTATAAGAGAGAAGCCATGGGGGATTCCTCCCATAAAGAACCCTAAATGGAGAGGACTGCAAAGCTGAGTGGAATGAAGTGTTGTAACAGTATTCTGCCCATGGTAGTCATTGAACCCATTGTTTTGGTCAATCTCCAACAAAGCATCTGAGATACTTTTCGATGGTTCGATTAACCACCTCGGTCTGGCCATCCATCTGAGGATGATATGCTGATGAAAATTTCAATTTAGAGCCACATAGACGAAAGAGTTCCCGCCAGAAGGTACTTGTGAAGACCGCATCCAGATCATTGACAATAGATTCTGGGATGCCATGTAATCGGACAACACGCTCCAGGAAAGTATGGGCCACTCGAGCTGCCGTGTAGGGATGACCCATCAGAATAAAATGACCATACTTGGAGAACCGATCCACCACCACGAATAAAGTGATTTCCCGGCTGAAAGGGAAAGACCCTTGTTGGGATCTTCCAGAGCCATGGATCGAGTCACCCTTCTTTCCTCTCTTCCCTCCATATTGAATATTGATGCTGGAAGAGGATTCTTGTTTCTAGAACATGGAATGGTGGAATTCGGAATGGAATGATTGAGCTTAGAAGGAAGCTCGACCTGGACCTCAGAGGGAGAATCCGACCTAGACCTCTAAGAGAAAATCCGTCCTATTTAATTCTAATTTTCTCAATGCTTGCTTTCATTCACTTGACGTACCCATAAAAAGGGTTGAAGACGGAGATACAAGTTAGACCCATGGGTCAACTGGTTCATGCCACATTACATCTAAACCAAACCAAACCAAATTGAATTACATGAAAAGGAAAATAACATAATTTAATTCCTATGCCTGTTGATAACTCGTGATACTATGGAGTCTATAACATCACTCCCCTCCTGGAGAAAGAGCTTGTCCTCAAGCATAAAAGAGGGGTATAGGGCTTTGAAAGCTGCTAAGGGCTCCCATGTAGTGTCACTGGGGTCAGCATCAGCCCACTGCACTAGTATCTCCCAATCGCCCTGAATGCGATGAGCCTGTAACACCTGCGCTGGAGTAGAAAGGACACGTCCCTCATGTAGTGGTGGCAGAGGGGAGTGCAGCAAGGGAGAGTCGCCCTAGAAGGGACGTGAAACACATTGTGGATCTTTGCCTCTGGCGGAAGCTGCAAGCTGTTGTGGACTCAATAGCACACCGAGTCACACAATGAAGGAGGCAACAACAACTCACTCAATAGGATTTATTTCTTATATTACTTTTAGTAGGATTTATTTATTATATTGTTTTAAGTAGGAGTTATATCTAATTACTTTTATATGTAGGGGCACTAAGGGGAATTATTGTAACCCTAACCCTAAAACTCCATGACATAATCTATTTAAAGGAAAGAATGAATGAAATAGGTAAGCTTTGAGATTTTAGAATAGCCTAGTGTAAACAGGCTAAGATCACCTCTTGATCTCGAGTTTAGGGTTTACTCCAAAAATCCAACCTATCCTTCACCCTCCATTTCCATTCATCTTCATCCACCTTCATCCATCATCATCCATAGTTGGAAGAGGATCCTCCTGCCACTTTTTCGAGCCCAAAGAGAGGGTCTTCCCTCCTCCTCAGCGTCAACAACAAGTAGGGTACTAACCCTCTTGACGAGAAAAAGGAAGAGTTTCTGGTTCCTCCACGTGAAGGACTAGTGCAACTCATCTTGTTTGGGAATCATCACGGAAACAGAGGAGAAACAGCCATCAACGTGAGCCAAGGCTGCCCCCTAAGCTAGGCCTTCAATCCTAGCATGAGCAGCAACCAAATCAGGGTTGAAACCCTGATTTGCGTGAGCAAGAAAAGGTACCTCTTTCGATCCTCTCTCCGCGTGATAATATTTCAATTCTAGTTATAATTCTAGTACTAGAGGGGTTCATAGAAAGGGAGACCGATCACGTGTGGAAGACCAATTAAAGAAGGGATCTTTAACCCTCCATACCGAGTCCAACAACACAAACCAGTGCTGGATTCTCAAATCCTACGTTGTGTTACTCGATCCATGACCCGGGACCGTAATAACGTGGTATCAGAGTAAGGTAACATGGGGGATACTCTCAGCAATGAAGAAATCCAAATCAGGATACAAAAGGTAGAAGATAGCCTTGAAACAGCACAACCAGTTGGGGAAGGTTTGTGGTTTGGAAGAAATGATGAGCCGAGTCATCATCATCCTAATGGAGTTGAGGGCAGTGAGACATCAGACTCTAGAGGTGAGAGAGGTTTCTCAACCATATCATAGAAGAGGGGATCAGTGGTCTGGGTGCACTACTATCAGAGAACCCCAGCATGGAGGCACAGTTCCAAGGTACACCAAGTTAGAGTTTCCCTCTTTCAATGGTTCAGTTGATCCCTTAATTTGGTTGCATAGATGTCAAAAAAAATTTTGAACCAAAGGACTACTGAATGGGATAAGGTGCAACTAGCCTCTTTCCAAATGACAGATGAAGCATGTTATAAGTTACTCAAGTAGAGAAAGAGAGACCAGGGATGACTTGGGGAGAATTTAAAAATCTATGCACAGTTAGATTTGGCCCTCTCGCCAATAGCAACCCCCTAGGGGAGTTAGTCCTATTGCGACAAACTAGTTCGGTGGAACAATATCAAAAACTGTTCCAGAAAAGTTGGCTCGTGTTGGTGAGAGGGTATTGGTTGAACAACAGGTCTCCCTATTCACAGCGGGTCTCAATGAGTATTTACGGCTAGAGGTAGGACTCCTTATGCCAATGGATTTAGCTCATGCAATGAATATGGCCCGAGCAATGGAACAACGACAACAGTTACAACAATGTAGGCCGGGTTGGACGGGTGAGAGGAACACTTCCTCCACGTGCAAGGGCGCTGCTATACTTCATCTCGGGGAGCATCTCCAGCAGCCCCATCCAGACACACTCTGACTACGACTCGGGTAGCCGATCCCCGCCCTGGTAATCCCCTACTGAACTTTATAAAAAAATTAACGAGTGAGGAGATGGCAGAAAGGTGGTCCAAAAATTTATGTTATAATTGCGATGAGTAGTATCAGGTGGGGCACCAATGTAAACGATTGTTTTGGCTTGAGGCGAAGGATTCAGAGGATCCAGAGCAGCCAGAGGATATTATAGAGGAACCACCAGAGATATCTTTCCATGCAATTACTGGGCAGAAATCACCTAATACAATGCAAGTCCGAGCTCATGTCATCAACCGAGAATTGGTGGGACTAGTCGACTCGGGGAGTACACACAATTTTTTGAGTTTGATAGCCGCATAGCATCTCCAGCTCCAGATACACACTCATCTGACAGCCACCGTCTCAGTGGCCAATGGTGAGAAGGTCCCTAACTATGGGATTAGTAAGGCGGTAACTTTTTCCATTGGCTCTACTTCGTTTCAGGTCGTTTCCCATTCTTCGATGCGTGGGACTAGTCGCCTATCAGCTCAAATTACCAGACATGGCCAAAATTCATGATGTGTTTCATGTCTCTCTTTTGAAGCCACATTCTGGGGCACAACCTATATCCACTCCCTTCCTACCACTAGTTGATAATGGTGAGGTTATTCTTAACCCAACTGTGGTGTTACGCGCTCGGCTGACCAATGACCATTGGGAGATTCTCGTTCAGTGGACGAATACAGACCCCGACGCTGCAATATGGGAACATGTGGACATCATCAAACAAGTCTACCCAGCTTTTGAGCTTGAGGACAAGCTCTTTCTCCAAGGGGAGGCAAATGTTGTGGACTCAATAGCACACCGAGTCACAAAACGAAGGAGGCAACAACAACTCACTCAATAGGATTTATTTCTTATATTACTTTGAGTAGGATTTATTTCTTATATTGTTTTAAGTAGGAGTTATTTCTAATTACTTTTATATGTAGGGGCATTATGGGGAATTATTGTAACCCTAACCCTAAAAATCCATTATGTGATCTATTTAAAGGAAAGAATGAATGAAATCGGTAAGCTTTGAGATTTTAAAATAACCTAGTGTAAACAGGCTGAGATCACCTCTTGATCTCGAGTTTAGGGTTTACTCCAAAAATCCAACCTATCCTTCACCCTCCACTGTCATTCATCTTCATCCACCTTTATCCATCATCATCCATAGTTTGAAGAGGAGCTTCCTGCGCCTTTTCTAAGCCCAAAGAGACGGTCTTCCCTTCTCCTCAGTGTCAACAACAAGTAGGGGTTCTAACCCTCTTGACGAGCATAAAAAGGAAGAGTTTCTGGTTCTTCCACATGAAGGACTAGTGCAACTCCTCTTGTTTGGGAATCATCATTGAAACAGAGCAAAAACAACCATCAACGTGAGCCAAGGCTGCCACCTAAGCTAGGCCTTCAATCCTAGCACGAGCAGCAACCCTGATTTACGCGAGCAAGAAAAGGTACCTCTTTCAATCCTCTCTCCACATGATAATATTTCAATTCTAGCTATAATTCTAGCACTAGAGGGGTTCATAGAAAGGGAGACTGATCACGTGTGGAAGACCAGTTAAAGAAGGGATCTTTAACCCTCCTTACCAAGTTCAACAATTCAAGACCAGTGCTGGAGTCACAAATCTCACTCCGTGTTACTTGATCCATGACCCGGGACAATAACACTAGCAGTAGGCGACGGTGCCAATGTGGGCCATCACTGGAAAGGGACCATAATACTTTGGAGAGAATTTGTGGTGTTTGGAGGTTGTCAGTGAAAGCTGCTTGTAATGTTGGAGACACAGCCATACATAATCTCCTGGATAAAAGAATACTTCTCGGTCCTTCTTATCATAATATAATTTCATAGCATGCTTTGCCTCTTGGAGATGAGTGCGCACCTCACTAAGCATGGTGTCCCTTTCTGCTAAAGCTCGGTCCAAAGTGGCTACCTCGGATGCACCTGGTTTATACAATAAAAGTAGAGGCGGATCTCTGGCATATACTACCTTGAATGGAGTAGTTCCGAGTGCGCTTTGGTAGGAGGTGTTGTAACAGAATTCAGCCTAGGTGAGCCACTTAACCCATCGTTTAGGTGAGTCCCCCACGAAATAATGAAGATACATCTCAATCATCTGGTTGATGACCTCGGTCTATCCATCAGCCTGTGGATGGTAGGTGGAAGAGAACGCCAACGTTGTGCCTTGCAGCTTGAATAGTTCTTTCCAGAATGTACTGGTAAAGATGGTGAGTCTATCACTGGTAATGGAGGTAGGCATCCCATGTAATCGAACAATATTATCCATGAATAGTTGAGCTACGTGAGCTGCTGTGTAAGGATGCGCTAGAGGGAGGAAATGGCCATACTTTGAGAAACAATCAACCACTACAAATATAACGGATTTTCCGGACGAAGAGGGAAGGCCATTAATTAAGTCCATGGAAATATCTGACCAGACTTGTGACGGTATCTGAAGTAGTTGGAGCAACCCGGTTGGACTTAATGATTCAGATTTATTCTGTTGACAAATCTGACAAGCCGCCACATAATCTGTGCTTCATACCCTTCCAATAAAAGGCCCGACTGATCCAGAAATTTTATCCCACAGGAAATTTTATTATATTTGAGTATATTAATTAGGATAAAATATCAAATTATTCATAATTTACCCACATGAATTATGAATTCATAAATAATTTGATAGTTTTATCATCTAGTTTACTCATAAAGAATATTAAATCTGCTTGAATTAAAAAACATTTAGCCCACCAGGCAATGTTTTTTATGTCAATTGATTTGATTTTTAAGCATGATGTACATGGCTAAAGCATGATATTTTATTCAGGCCTCATTTTTTAACATCAGCATGTAATTTGTAATTTTATGCAATTGTACAACCTGCACATTTCTCTGATATTCGTTGTGATATCTCTGATCTTAAGGGAGATAATTATAAAGTCTGGAAAGAGAGAATACTTCTTCATTTAGGGTGGATGGACATAGATTATGCTATTAGGAAAGACGAACCACCAGTAATTACTAATACCAGCACCGTAGCTGAAATTACACTTTATGAACGATGGGAGCGATCTAATTGCCTCAATGTAATGTTCATTAAGACTAAAATTCCTGCTGGTATTCGTGGTTCTATTGATTAGTATGACAATGTCAAAGACTTGCTGAAAGCCATTGATGCTCAATTTGTCCCTTCAGATAAGGCATTAGCAAACGCCCTAATCATGAAGTTCTCATCCCTAAAGCACACTAGTATGAGATGTGTGCGTGAGCACATCATGCAAATGAGGGATATTGCGGCTCAATTAAAAAATCTCGAGGTTGATATTTCAGAATCTTTCGTGGTGGCTTACATCCTGAATTCCCTTCCGCACCAATATGGACCCTTCAAAATCTCGTACAACACACATAAAGATAAATGGTCAGTTAATGAACTTTTGACCATGTGTGTTCAAGAGGAAGGGAGACTGGTGATGGAACAAGGAGAAAGTATCATGTCGGCTGCAACACATGGAAAGGACAAAGGTATTCCAACCTCATTTGTTTGTTATGAATCTATTATGGTTAATGTCAATAATTACACTCGGTGGATTGATTCTGGATCAACAATCCGCATCTTGAATTCCTTGCAGGGTTTGCAAAACCTTAAGAAACCAGTGGGAAGTGAGCATCACATTTTCTCAAAAGATCAGATGAGCTCACATGTGGAAGCTATAGGAACTTGCTATTTAACTTTAAGTAGTGGCTTTGTTTTAAAATTAGAAAAGACCTTTTATGTTCCAAGTTTCTCTAGAAACTTGATTTCAGTTTCAAGGCTTGTACCTTATGGATATTCTTTTAACTTTTCAGACTCATCTTTCAGTTTACATTATAAGTCTGATTGTGTTGGGAATGGTACATTGTCTGATGGTCTTTATAGCATTAATTTACAAAACAATGCCACTTACGGTTCAATGCATGTTCACACTGGTCATAAAAGAGGTGTTATTAATGAGGATTCCTCTACATTATGGCACCGGAGATTAGGTCATATCTCCATAGATAGAATTAAAAGATTAATGAATGAAGGGGTACTTAATACTCTGGATTTTACTAATTTTGAGACTTGTGTAGACTGCATTAAGGGCAAGTCGACTAACAAGTCAAAGAAAGGTGCCAATAGGGGTTCAACCATATTAGAGATCATACATACTAATATATGTAGTCCAGACATGGACTCACATGGTCAAAAATAATTCATCTCTTTTATAGATGATTCCTCACGATACATGTATCTCTACATGCTTTATAACAAGTATGAAGCATTAGATGCCTTTAAGATCTTTAAGGATGAAGTAGAGACACAATGCGGTAAGAAAATTAAGATTGTGAGATCATATAGAGGTGGAGAATACTATGGTAGATACACAGAGAATGGACAAGCGCCTAGGCCATTTGCAAAGTTTCTTCAAGAACATGGGATTGTTGCCCAATATACCATGCTTGGTTCTCCGGACCAAAATGTAGCAGAAAGAAGAAACCGAACATTATTAGGCATGGTGCAGAGTATGCTTTGCAACTCCAATCTTCCTAGATCCTTGTGGCCTGTAGCACTTAAGATGACTGTGTATATAGTAAACCATGTTCGAACCAAGGCTGTTCCAAAAACGCCATTTGAATTATGAAAAGGTTGGAAACCGAGTTTGCGACATATGCGTGTTTGGGGATGCCCGTCTGAAGTGAAAGTTTATAATCCACAAGAGAAGAAGTTGGACCCAAGGACCATTAGTGGGTATTTCATTGGATATGCTGAAAGGTCTAAAGATTATAGATATTATTGTCCATCTCACAACACAAGAATTGTGGAATCAAGAAATGCAAAATTTCTTGAAAATGACTTGATTAGTGGGAGGAATCCAACTCGAAGCATAGTTTTTGAGAAGGATTATTCAGAATCTCAACCTTCCACCTCAAGTGATAGATTGGTTATTGTTCATAGCACCCCTCAAGTACAAATTGGTGTTGAACAACCAATCATTGAAGTTCCACAAAATGCTGACAACATTCTGGTAGATCAGGTACTTCAAGAGTTGCCAAACACTTTTGAACAACTAGTTGAACCACTTGCTTCTCAAGAAAATGATGGTTATACATTAAGAAGATCTACTAGACTCAGGAGATCAGCAATTCCTGATGATTATATTGTGTATCTGCAAGAATCTGACATTGGAACCGCAAACGATCCCATGTATTTTTTCGAAGCCCTGAGTTGCAAAGAATCAAAATTATGGTACAATGCCATGAAGGAAGAGATGAATTCTATGAAGAGTAATGGTGTCTGGGATCTTGTTGAGCTGCCTAGTGAATTTCAAGTCATTGGATGTAAATGGGTCTTTAAAACAAAGAAAGACTCATTAGGCAACATTGAGCGATACAAGGCAAGACTTGTTGCTAAGGGATTCACTCAGAAAGAAGGAATCGAATACAAGGAAACTTTTTCTCTTGTATCTAAGAAAGATTCCTTGCGCATTATTTTGGCATTAGTAGCCCATTTTGACTTAGAGTTGCAATAAATGGATGTGAAAACGGCATTTCTCAATGGAGATCTAGAGGAGGAGGTTTACATGAAGCAACCTGAAGGATTCCCCTCTAGTGATGGTGACCAATTGGTTTGCAAGCTAAAAAAGTCAATATATGGATTAAAGCAAGCATCCCGCCAATGATATTTTAAATTCCATAATGTAATTTCTTCATTCGGGTTTATAGAAAATATTATGGATCAATGTATATACCAGAAGGTCAGTGGGAGTAAAATCTGTTTTCTTGTTTTATATGTGGATGACTTTTTGCTAGCAACTAATGATAAGGGTTTTCTACATGAGGTGAAATAATTTCGTAGAGACATGGGTGAGGTATCTTATGTCATTGGCATTAAGATTCATAGAGACAAATTTTGAGGTATCTTAGGTCTATCTCAGGAATCCTGTATTAGTACAGTGTTAGAGAGATTTCAGATGAAGAGTTGTTCACCAAGTGTAACTCCCATTGTGAAGGGTGATAGGTTTAATTTGAACCAATGCCCGAAGAATGACCTTGAAAGGGAACAAATGAAGGACATTCCATATGCTTTTACTGTCGGAAGCCTAATGTATGTTCAAGTTTGTACCAGACCTGATATTGCATTTGTTGTTGGGATGTTGGCACGATATCAGAGTAATCCCGGGTTAGACCACTGGAGAGCTGCAAAGAAAGTAATGAGGTACCTTCAAGGAACCAAAGACTACATGCTGATGTATAGGTGGATGCACAATTTAGAAGTCATTGGTTACTTAGATTCTGACTTTGCTGGCTGTATTGATTCCTACAAATCAACATCAGGATACATTTTCTTATTGGCCAGTGGAGCAATATCATGGAGTAGTGCCAAACAGACTTTGACCGCCACGTTGACTATAGCAGCCGAGTTAGTTTCCTGTTTTGAGGCTACTTCACATGGTGTATGGCTTAAGAGTTTCATTTCTGGGCTTAGAATTTTGGATTCTATCCCTAGGCCATTAAGCATATATTGCGATAATTCAGCTGCTGTTTTATGGCCAAAAACAACAAAAGTGGAAGTCGAAGTACACACATCGACATAAAGTATTTTACCATAAGAGAACATGTTAAAGAAAAGAAAGTGGTCATTGAGCACGTCAGCACTGACTTAATGATCACAGATCCTTTAACTAAGGGCATGCCACCGTTTAAATTCAAGGATCATGCTGTGAATATGGAACTTGGTTCCATTATGTAAAATTTTCATTTTATGAATAATGTTATTTTAGTGAAATTCTTAATTAATGTGATATTTTTCTCATATTTATGTGCACTTTAATTTTGAGAAAATTCATCTGTGTTGGACCAAGAGTAAACATTGGGTTTATTCATAAAGTATAAGTAATACATACATAGTAATACATGGAAGGTAATACTCGTCATTAGAGGACCTATCGCCATGATTCATGTATTTATTACTTAAATTCATATTATCGATGGGTTTAAGATTATATTAGAAGTTTGGACCAAGTGGGAGAATGTTAACCGTTTTTATGAGAAACAGTTTTCTCATTAACGTGGTTTCAAACTTTTGGCAGTTGCAACTTTCTCGGTAACATGAAGCCATGAATAACCTTGATGGGAGGTTGGCTTCAGTTAAAGGTTTTTCAATCCCCTGTCTCTTCACTCAAGCCCCTTTAGTTAAGCCATCGCTGTGAGTGCTCATAGATCGGAAGCGCCGAACAGAGAACGGAATTTGAAGCGTATGGAACGAGGTATGATTTAGCTTCCATTTAATTTCTATGATGAATTTCATGTTGTTATTAGAAATTCATGTTTTAAGGCTTACATTTTGTCAATCGATTTGACGTTTTCTGTCACCCAATACTGAAATCAAAGCGAGAAAGGATATTCCAATATAAAAAAATTAAATATCTCATGAAACTGAGAAAAAATTGGAGGGAATTTCTTCATGGACCTTACCTCGAAAGTCTTTCCGGAATGATCAGACTCACAGCTAGGCTCATTGATGAGCTCCCAGGAAAAAATGGTGGGATCATTCTTATAAGCTATTCCTCTAGTGTATGTGTTGACACTATTTAGAACAGCTTCCAAGATAACAACTGTTGAATTTAGGACCCTTTTTCCATAATCACGAGCAAAAGAAAGAAGAAAGAAAAAGAGAGAAAAGGGGAGAAGAGCTCTCGGGTAGAGCAGAAAAAATTAAAAGGGAAAGGATGAGCTGCGCCAAGCAAGGAGAGAGAGAGAGAGAACTAACTCGGGATTGAATATGTTGCTTGATTAATTCCGAATTACAATCTCTCTATTTATAGGAGAGGAGGAGGTAGAGTCCTCATACAAGTTGTCATTCAATCCTAATTATAGTCTAACTCTAACTCTTCAATATAAGTAAGTCTCAATATAAGTAAGTGTAGTCAAACTAGAACTCCTAGAAGATTAATTGGAGTAGAACTAGGAGTTATTTATTATGAATATTAGGGATAAGCCAGCTCGTGGCCTTATCCTAGTGGGCCCCTCATGATTCTCCAATGCACCTTGATAATTGTGCCAGCTCGTGAGATCTTGTGGACCCCACTTGATCTTCTAGTCTTCAACTCAGCTTGTGCTTCTTGATTCCTTTACTCAAGCTTGCTTTGGGAGAGGACTCTTCTTGGTGTCCCAAGTCCTCTAGGATTCTTCTTGATGACCTACGTCCTCATGGTGGGTCCGACCAGCTCGAGCACCATGGTGGGCTCCACATTGTAACACTCCCCCTCAAGTTGGGGGTGAGAAGACATCATAAAAACCAAGCTTGCTGCATATGGTAGACATGATCTTGTGAGTGACTAGTTTGGTGAGGATGTCTACAACTTGATTTTGTGAGGAGATGTGCTTCAAGGATAAGAGACCTGCTTGGAATTTTTCTCGTATAAAGTGGCAATCAACTTCAATGTGCTTTGTCCTCTCATGGAAGACTAGATTCGATGCAATATGTATTGCTGCTTGATTGTCACAATATAGATCCATTGGAGCTTCTTTATAAAATCCCAATTCAGTGAGAAGGGACCTTATCCACAAAAGTTCACTTACAGTGTGTGCCATGGCTCTGTATTCTTCTTCTGCATTGGACCGTGCTACCACATTCTATTTTTTTCTTTTCCATGTAACCACATTTCCTCCAACCATGTGCAAAACCCAGAAATAGATTTTCTATCATCTGGGGATCCAACCTAGTCTGCATCCGTGAATCCCTCAATGTTGAAGTGTCCAAGTTTTTTATAGAGAAGCCCCCTTTCAGGGGCCCCTTTCAGATAACAGAGTATCCTCTCAAGTGCTTGCCAATGACTAAGTTGTAGCTTGTGCATGTACTGACTTACCACACTTATTGCATATGAAATATTTGGCCTCGTTACACATAGGTAAATAAGACACCCTACTAACCTTTAATATTTGCCAATATTCATGTCTTCTCTAGTGCCTCCACATAACTTTGTATTTGCATCCATAGGAGTGTCTACCGGTTTGCATCCCAACATACCTATTTCTTCTAGTAGATCATGGGCATATTTTCTTTGGGATAGAATAATCCCATGTCTGCATTGTAAGACCTCAATACACAAAAAGTATTTCAGTAATCCAAGATCCTTTGTCTTGAATTCAGCACATGTTTTTTCTTTTTTTTTTTTGAATGCCCTCAAAGTCACTTCCAGTTAAAATTATATCATCAATATAAAATTGCTAGAATCACCTTACCTCTTGCTGTGTTCTCAATAAATACTGAGTGGTCTGCAGAGCATTTGTAAAAATCTTCCCATATGATGACTTGACTAAATTTTTTAAACCATGCCCGTGGGGATTGCTTTAGCCCATATAGAGATTTTTTAAGGCGACATACGGACTCCCCCTCAACCACATATCCTGGTAGTTGTTGCATATAAATTTCTTATTTTATATCGCCATTAAGAAAGGCTTTTTTGACATCCAGTTGATATATTGACCATGATGAATTAGGTGCCAAGGATAATAATATACGTACCGAGGTCATTTTTGCCACTAGAGAGAATGTCTCATCATAATCAATGTCGTAGCATTGAGTTTATCCTTTAGCAACCAGTCGAGCTTTTAGTCGTGCAATAGTCCCATCCGGATTATGTTTAATTGTATAAACCCACTTGCAACCAGCGGGTTTTTTGTCTGTAGGTAGAGGAACCAGTGACCATGTATGATTCTCATTGAGTGCTTTCATTTCTTCATCCATTGCTGCCTTCCACCCTGGATGTTGTAGAGCCTTCTGATATAACTGTGGAATAGATATGGAGGAAATAGAAGAAATAAACTGACAACATAAAGGTGAGAGGCGATGATGAGACACAAAATTGGAAATAGGATGAGAAGTAGAAGTTTGAGTGGATGAACGAGGTTCCTTTCTGATAGCAATAGGGCGAGTATCAAATTGAAGAGCAAAAACAACTAGTGAGGACAGACTTACCTCTGGTGTATCCGACAACTCAACAGGTGTGGTATCAGCCATTGTCTCTGGGGGCTGATCAATTTCTGTATAACGAGGCACAACCGGTACTGATGACATATTAGGTGGAGCATTGTCAGAATAATATGATGAGTATTCAAAGAATGTTACATCCCTAGACACAAATTAACGTTGCAAAGAGGGACTATAACAAACATAACCCTTCTGTGTATGAGAGTATCCCCAAAAGATACATTTTATAGATTTAGGGTCAAGTTTGTTGTATCTAGGTAAAGTATTATGGACAAAACAGTTTGTTGTATCTAGGTAAAGTATTATGGACAAAACATTGACAACCGAAGACTTTCAATGGTAATGTGAATGGATCATCATGTGGTAATAATTTAGAGTAGGGGGGTTTATTCCCAAGAACAATAGACGGTAGACAATTTATAAGAAGCATGCTATAAGGACAGCGTGGGGCCAATAAAAATATGGAACTTTCATGGCATATAAGTGACCTCGAGCTACCTCAAGAATATGACAATTCTTTCGTTCGGCTACACCATTTTGTTAAGGAGTATAGGCACATGATGTCAGATGGATAATGTCATTCTCTTAACAAAATGAGTCAAGGTCTTTTGAGACATACTCTTTGGCATTATCTGATAGAAGGATTTTTATCTTCTGACCAAATTGTGTGAGTGCCATTACATAAAAAGATTTAAAAATAGATGGTATCTCAAAACGCTCTTTATAACTAAACAACCAAGTTGTGTGAGTAAAATCATCAATAAAAGTGATAAAGTATTTGACTTGTGAAATATTATAGACACTCAAAGGCCCCCAAACATTAGTATGAATCAATGAAAAAGGAATCTTATGGATAATGTCATTCTCTTAACAAAATGAGTGAAGGTCTTTTGAGACATACTCTTTGGCATTATCTGACAGAAGGATTTTTATCTTCTGACCAAATTGTGTGAGTGGCATTACATCGAAAGATTTAAAAATAGATGGTATCTTAGAACGCTCTTTAAAAGTAAACAACCAAGTTGTGTGAGTAAAATCATCAATAAAAGTGATAAAGTATTTGACTTGTGAAATATTATAGACACTCAAAGGCCCCCAAACATCAGTATGAATCAATAAAAAAGGAATCTTACTTTTGACTTCTGGACGAGGAGAGTATGTACTCCTTTGATGTTTACTTAACTGACACACCTCACAACTGAATCCTGACCTTATCTTAAGAGATGGAAACATATGATGAAGAGATTGTATGGATGTCCCAACCGATTGTGATCGTGTCTCATTCTCAGTAGTAGACACCATATTGAGCTTTGGCACGTCCAAGTAGTAGAGCCCCCCTTGTTCACGGCCTCCACCAATCACCTGCTTCGTTATAAGATCCTCAAAAACACATGAAGTAGGTGAGAAGGTAACCAAGCCATTAAAATATTTTGTAAGCTGACTCACAGAGAGCAAGTTTAAAGGAAAGGAAGGAACAAAAACAATGTCATTGAGCGGAAGTGATGGGGTTACAGAAGTGGAACATTTTCCTTGGAATTTGGTTTGAGAACCGTCAGCTATGGTAACAAACTTGTCTGAAAGACTCAGAGATAAAGAATGTAATAAATTTTTGTTGCCTGTAAGATGATTGGAGGCTCCCGAATCAATTATCCAGGATGAAGAGGAGGCAGATAGCATACCTGAAGCAGTAGTGGCAGAAGTAGTGGCAAAGGGGCAAGGAGAAAACCCTAGCATGGTCTTCATTTTATGAAATAATTCATACTCACAGTGATCCTAGCTTGAACCAAATATCATAGAAGTAGAAATAATCCTAAATAAGAGAGATTTGTAAATCCAGGGAGAAGTGAGATATTTTCCTGATATATCAACTCAAACAGTGACGCAAAACAATCGGCATAAATTCGGATTTTTCAATACAATAGGATACCAGCATGACCTTTGATTCTTCCAATTCGAATATATCTTTCAATATAGATTAGATTGACATGAAATATTTTTATTATGAAACTAGACTTAAATACCTTTTATCCAAGTATGAATTAAATTCATTAAATATAATTATCATAAAATAAATAATCTGATAGTTTTTGGTCTCTATCATTTGACTGAACTAAGTTCTGTTTCTCCGGTTTTTCCAGAACGACCATTGACTCTTCCAAGATCAATAAAAAAATTATACTGAGAATTGGTAGAATAGGTAAAAAAATAGACTTACTTATCTTTCATTTGATATATAATTCTCCATATAAAGTCTCTTTCTTGATAGCATAAAATACCTTAGAAATTGATGTTTTCTCCTGCCGCTCGAACCTCTTTTTCAATCGACCTTTCTTGCTTCAAATATCAATTTATATTTGTAGATAAGTCAGATAAAAAATTGGTTGAATAGGTAAAATAATAGAATTAAAAATCTTTCTTTTGATATATATTTCTTCATATAAATTCTAGTTCTTGATAGCAAAAAATACCCCAGAATCTGAAGATTGCTGCTACTGCTCGAACCTTTTTGCAAACTGACCTTCTCTCATTGAAATATCGATATCTCTCTGTCGATAACTCCGATTGGAACAAATAATTCCTCTTTTGAAATTAGACTCAAATATATTTTTGTCAATATATAAATTGCAATATTAAAAACTATGTATAAAGGTGAAAATCGCAAAGAAAACTACCGGTGTAGGGACTGAAAAAAAATAACTACGAACCTAGACCTAGGGTTTAGGGTTTAGGGAAAAGGCTTACATAACCTCCGTGAGTTGACCATGTCAACTAACAGAACTTGCTCTGATACCATGTTGAATTTATGGAAAAGTGAAATACTTCATTGACTTCAATAACTTGTTGTAATCAGAGTATATGAACCTCTATTTATCATAGAGGAAGGTAGTAGAGTCCAACTACCCTTTATTTTCTGAAATTATTCATACTCTTCATCAGTAATAATTTTCTATGCAAGTGGTGTTTGGGGTTGGTCTGCTTGCGCATCACTTATGAGGGCTTGATTAGCCCTTGTTGATTCTGACATATCATTAGCCTTATAACATATTTCTTTACAGTAGCCATATCTACCACAGTAAGTGCATGCCCTATAACGGCACTGGTCGATAGTGTGGCCCAGAAATTTACAATGAGTGCATTTAATATCATCTAATCTGCCAGCACTATAGGGTCTATGCAGTGTATCAGGGCATGAATATAGTTTAGTACATGTCTCCCAAATATGTTTAGCAGTATCAAGATAAATAACCTTACTAGAGACATGTTCTTCTGTGCTATTTATCAGCCAACCAATTACCAAAGTATCATTCTTCAACCATTTCATATAAAAAATGTCATCTTCATCAATAGGTGGTCCACGGGAAGGGAGCTGACCAAGTAGGTTTTTGGTTATGAGAAACCTCTTAACCGAGGTAGACCAACTCATAAAATTTGATACCCCACGTAAGGGTATGGTGGTGATCTTTAGTATATCACCTTTGATATTCATATTCTCATAAGCCATGATAGGCTCTTCTTTTTCAAACAAACTTCAAATAATCTCATCAAGTAGCACTTCTTCAATCAACTCGGTATATGTAAATATAGCATCAATGCTAATTATATATTTTTTTCTAGAAAACCAATCATAAGAGGCTCAATAGAAATCTTCAATATCAGGGAAATCTTATCCCACAAAAAAAAAAATTCAATAATCTGAGTATGAACAGGTCTCAGCAAACAAAATTTCTAAACTGATAAAATTGTTTTGATAGCTCCTTCAAGATAGAGGGGCATGCATATTCATAATATAATCAGATGAAAGCATTCACATATTCATCCTTGAATCATCATAAAAAAATGAGAACCAGTAGCATAATAGAAAAATTTTTGAACACTTATCTCTCGGTAAGTGTTCTTCTTTCATAAGAGCCTTCTTTGAGTGGTGCTGATCATCACTTTTCTAGAGCAATCTTTTGTTGAGGGATCCTAAATATATTGCTCTGATAAAATTTTGAATTTAGGACCACTTTTCTATAATCACGAACAAAAGAAAGAAGAAAGAAAAAGAGAGAAAAGGGGAGAAGAGCTCTCGGGTAGAGCAGAAAAAATTAAAAGGGAAAGGATGAGCTGCACCAAGCAAGGAGAGGGAGAGAGAAAACCAACTCAGGATTGAATGTGTTGCTTGATTAATTCCAAATTACAACCTCTCTATTTATAGGAGAGGAGGAGGTAGAGTCCTCATACATGTTTTCATTCAATCCTAATTACATTCTAACTCTAACTCTTCAATATAAGTAAGTCTATTCAAACTAGAACTCCTAGAAGACTAATTGGAGTAGAACTAGGAGTTCTTTATTATCCACGTGAATATAAGGGATAAGCCAGATCGTGGCCTTATCCTAGTGGGCCCCTCTTGATTCTCTAGTGCACCTTGATAATTTTGCTAGCTCGTGAGATCTCTTGGGCCCCACTTGATTTTCAAGTCTTCAACTCAGCTTGTGCTTCTTGATTCCTTTACTTGAGCTTGCATTGGGAGATGACTCTTCTTGGTGTCCCAAGTCCTCTAGGATTCTTCTTGATGACCTACGTCCTCATGGTGGGTCCCACCAACTCGAGCACCATGGTGGGCCCCACATTGTAACAACAACAACAATTAAATAGTCATGCCATCTTTATGAGAAGTATCCTATATTACCCATACACCATCACTTAGACGTATGGGCTTCCTTGCCTTGGACTTGTGGTATTGAGCCCATCTTCTAATAGTCATCGTGGGGGTTGGAAGGGATGCCGGGGTGGAGCCCCTGTCCATTCCACAAAATATTGATTGTTATTTCATTAAGGGTAGTTTGGGAATTTCACTCTTGTAATGCAGTTGTCCTAGCTTTCTCTTTAAATTTGGGGGGAGGGCTATTTGGGTTATATGATCTTAATCCAAAGTGCATCTCGAGTTGTAGCCCAAGAGATTAGAGAGAAACATCTGTAAGTGTGCAATTTCTCTTGTAAACTATTTTATCTTCATAGTGGATTATTGCAACGGCAGAAGACAGGACGTAGTCTCACCTTGAGGTGAACCTGTATAAATCTTTTTGAGTTTTTCCCTTCTTCCAAATTTATTATTATTGCTTTCGTTAGTTTGGAATTAGGGAGTCTAATTCCTAAAACTACACCCCTCAACAAAAGGTTATAACAGAAAGAAAAAACTGACATCTCCTTGAGATAGCCCATGGCCAACTCGACTCAATGGAGGTGCCCTACTCATGCCATTCTTATAGCTAGCTTCCATATTAATAAGCTATGTTCTTCAGTCCTTAGCCATAAATCCCCATGCTAATTATTATTTTCGGATGAAGACCCATTCTCCCTTCCTTTGAAGGTCTTTGGTTGCATATGCTTTGTTCATGTCACTTCCCCTCCAAAGAGTAAGCTTGAGCCTAAGTCTCTTAAGTGTATTTTTTTTAGGTTACTCTTGTATCCAAAAGGGTTATGTCTATTATAATCCTTCTCTTCGGAAATTAATTATCTCCAGGGATGTCACCTTTATTAGGACACATCTTCTTATTCAACAAAGGATGCACCTCCAGGTCTTTCATCAATTCAAGCAGCTCCGAAGCCCTTTGTGCCACTTGTTGCAAATTTACTTCAGCCCCTTGATGTCTTGGCCAATTCTACACTTGTGGAGTTTATGGACCCCTCAAAGGTAAGCTCATCTTCCTCTATTGTATTTGACTCACAATTTGATACTCAGCATGTAGATCTACAGAAGGAGCATCAAACTTGCACTAGGCCCTGCACTTCTCATCCTCTATCCAATTTTTTTTCTCACCATCGATTGCCTTCTTCATGATGTTAATTTCTTGTATCTATTTCTTCCATCTCTATTCCATGATCATATGAAGAGGCTGTGAGACATCCAAGATGAAAGGTGGCCATGGAAAAAGAAATGCATGACTTATATGAGAATTAGACTCGGGCCCTTGTTCCTCTTCCTCCTGAAAAAAATCCATGGGCTGTAAATGGGTTTTCACTATCAAGCACAATCCAGATGGTTTTGTTGCTCGACTCAAAGCCCAACTCATTGCCAAGGGATACACTTAGTGTTATGGAGTATATTATGAGGAAAATTTTCCCCAGTGGCTAAATTAAACTCAATATGCATCTTGTTATCTCTAGCTGCTAATTTCTCTTTGCTAGTATATCAATTGGATGTAACAATGGCTTTTAGAATGGGGACATAAAAAAAAGAGATATATATGCATCAACCACCTAGTTTTGTGGTTGAGGGGGAGTCGATATGAAAATTGAGGAAGTTTCTATATGGGATTAAATAGTCTCTTTGGGCTTGGTTTGACAAATTTAGCCAAGCAATGTTGCGGTTTAGATTCAGCCAGTGCTCAGTAGATCATTTTGTCTTAATCAAGAATACCTTAAATGGAAAAGTATCACTAATAGTTTATGTAGGTGATATCGTCTTCAGTGGTAGTGATTTGAACAACATGAAAGAAGTCAAAGAGAAGATATGCCAAGAATTTAAAAGAAAGGATCTTGGACTTCTACAATATTTTATGGGTATTGAGGTATTCCAGTCAAAGCATGGGATTATATTATCATAAAGAAAGTATATCTTTGATCTATAGGGTACACATGGATGATGGGGAGTCGACTTGCACACACTCCTATGGATGCCAATGCAAAGCTATATGCAAGCTCTCGAGATGATGTTGATATAAGTCAAAATCAAAGGCCATAGGCATAAAGATTGAGAGAGACAGATCCCAAGGGACATTAGAATTGTCTCAAGAAACCTAAAAATATTTTGTATGAAGAATTGTTCATGTTAAAAGACATAGACAAGCTTAGGTGGCATTATTTTAAATATCTTATATTTTTGTTTCTTCTTTACTCTCTCTAGGGTGAAGGGTATACTTGTAATTAACGTACTCTTGACATCTATGAATAAATGTTAAGGAGGAGGGTTTGGATATCTTCCACAATCTTTATTCTTCCCTTGTTGGAAGATATGATGTACTTAGAGTGTCATTGATGTAATTAGTTTATGTTTAGTCTTTTCTTCACTCTTACTGTTGGAAGAGCCCACATATCTAAGAGTATTGTAAGATGAACCAAACGACCAAGGAAGGCCCACAAAGCTAAGAGTATTGTAGGATGGGCTACAAGACCAAGGAAGACCCACACTTCTAAGAGTATTGTAAGATGGGCCACACGACCAAGGATGGCCCACATATCTAAGAGTATTGTAAGACGGGCCCGAGCATATAAGAAGTAGGACCCACCATGAATACCACCTGGCATCCTTATCACATAAGTTAGAAGATCAAGAAGGACTCACAAAGATAACCACAAGCTGGTTAGAAGATCAACTGTGACCCACAAACATAGCTACGAGTTGGCATGTTTATCTTATGGTCATGTCCTCAAAGAAGAGTTCTAGTTTGAGTTATGTTTGTCTTCTATCTATATGGAGTTATTTAATTATGCTAGGATTTATCTTTAAGTGTTGGAGTTTGGGTATAATTGGGTCAAAGGTAGTTTTATTGTAATTGAACTCTATAAGTATAGCTTAATGGGGAGGATTTGGACTAAGTCCAAAACCCTATTCTTCCTCTTTTTTCCTCCCCAATGTGTCTTTTCTTCATTACCCAAGATGTGATCCATGGAGTCCTAAAAATCAACATAGTATTAGAGCAATGATTGATTTTTAGGACCCCTCCGAGAGTATATTGCAACCATTCTTTGTATTTTTTTTTTTTTTGTTTCCTATGTCTCCTTTCTATTGCCACGCCAAGCATGGGCATTCTTTGTATTTTTATTCGTTTAGACATTGTTGTAAGAGAACCAGTAAGAGAAGTTTTTTCACCTTCCGACTCTATGAGTTGTGGAATCTTGTTACTGCAAAGATTAATGCTGCTGTTGTAGCTTCCAAGTAGTCTTTGATAATATTTTTCTAGAGTCCTATGGTGAGTCCAACAATTTCCTCAACTTGCAATCTTGTTCCCGCCACTCATTTTTGTATCATAAGCATGGACCCCCATAACAAAGTAATAGAATCTCCAACTAGCTATTCGGATTTGGGACCCCATATCCTCTTCTCCTATTGGTAAATTTCTAATTGGGCCATCAAAAACTTTTGAATTGGCTTGATATCTACTCTGGTTGCTCTGCTATTTGCTTCTGGATAGCCTTGAATTCACGCTCTGTTAATCGAATTTTGCTATTCTTCTATTTTCTCTACTATGCTTTTTGTCATCTGCTCTGTTAACTGAATTATGCTTCTCCTCTAAAGGAATCCAAATATCAAACTTCATTACTACTTTGGCAAGTCAAGAATAATTTTTTAAAAATTGATGGCATCTGCCCTTTTGGAAGTTGTATTGCTCTGTTGGTGTCTATCCAACTGCTTTGGATTAGCCGGATTGCTTCGTCTTCGTAGGGTGATAATCTATGAGTGAAAAAATCGCATATTGAGCTTATTCTTTGTTGGCCTTGTCCATTGTTCCTTATAGTTTCTAGCTATTTTTCGCTGATTGAAAATAAAATCAATCTCGCTGGTCATTTGGTACATTGGAAGAAACTTGGATTACATATTCCAGAATCTTACCTTCGATGTTGTTGATGTTGCTGATTTTCCACGAGTACCCAACTGATTTTATCATCACTTACTGAATACGCAACTGGATTTAATCGTCACTTACCGATTGATTTGTTGGTGATTTGCTGGCTTATCATGTTCTGCTTGATAGCCATCTCTCTTCAAACATCTTCCTATAATTGATTGATGCTATGTTGTCCAATTTCTATCCCACTTATGCTTTGCTACTTTCAGAAGTTTGTGGTTGTCTCCTTCATTGGCGTGAGACCATTCTGCTATTAAGTCGCTATTTTTGAATTGATTCCACCATTCCAGCCATTGCTCCAGATTCATTATTGTTTCTGGAAGACGAAGTCTCGGTTCGACAACTGCTATCTGTGTTATCGCCGAGTTACCGCCAAGTTATCTGCTTACAACTTTTTAGACATCACCATCGCAAGATGGTGTGATACTCTAATTCGGCTAGAGGAGAAAGAGAATCAAGAGTTTGATGAAAGGGAGAGACAAGCGACCTGAGAATCATATTGATATTGTTAACTTGGGTTAACTTGGATCGAGTCAACTTGGACTCACAAGGAAGCCTGACTCAGTCTGAGTCTTCCACTCTTCTCGGATTGACTCACTCACTCATTGTCAAATCTGCTATCTGCTACGGCTTGACTTTGGCTTGATTATTACTTTGGATGATGCACAACTTCCTTATATAAGGATCGACTCGTTGTAGATTATTTCATGAGTCCTTATTTCTCTTAAGGAGTGTCATTATTTTACCGATTATCCGCTACTATATAACTACAGATTTGGTACTTGTTATTTGGGTATTGGCCATCTCACACAACTGTTATTGTGTCTCTTTGATTGAGACATTATCATTGATCAAGAACTCCTCGATTGGTTGCCTTGGTTTCTTTATTTGCTGACTGTTGTCGGCATTGGTTCATCTGATGAAGAGTTGGAATTACTTATGAAAAGAAAGCATATGATGACCCTGACTTCTTCATCTTATCTTACCCATTACCCTTTTATTATTTGGTAGCTTTTCTCCTACCATACTTTATTTGGCTCTCACTTACCTTTATTGGAGTGTTCCTTTGGTTGGTCCCTTTTATATATATGGGTGTTTTTTAAGTCCATTGAGATTTTTTATTAGTACCCTTGGGTTTTTTATCGTCGTCTTGTGAATGACAGGCATTACCTACTTTAGTGATTATTATCACTATGTTTGTTCGAAATCATCTGAGGTTGGGGTTTTGACTTAAGTTTTATCACCCATTTCTACCCTTTGAAAGTCTGTGCCTGATGTCGTACGTATCCTTGGGGTACCGTGATGGAGGAGATTATTACTACATCCATGTTATTTTTTTCATGTTGGGATAACTGTCGTGACCTCCAAGCTTGAGGGGGAGTGTTATAATATATGATGTAATTAGAGTGTCATTGATGTAATTAGTTTATGTTTATTGTCTCTTCTTCACTCTTACTAGGGTGAAGGGTATTATTATAATATTATACTTTTATGATCTATTAATATAGCTTAAGGTGAGGGTTTGAAGTATGTCCATAACCCTATTCTTCCTCCTTTTTTTTCCCCAACATGCCTTTTCTTCTTTACCCAAGATGTGATCCTTGGAGTCCTGAAAATCAACACACCTCAATTCTTTCCTCTCTCCTAGCCGTCCCATCTTCTTTTTCTTCTTGTTTTTCTTCTTCTTCTTCTTCATCATCATCATCTTCTTCTTCTTCTTCTTCTTCTTCTTCTTCTTCTTCTTCTTCTTTTTCTTCTTCTTCTTCTTCTTATTCCTCTTCTTCTTCTTCTGCTTCTTCCCTTTTCTTTCATTGTCTTAGGTTGAAGACTTTATAGTATGGAATCATGAAATAATAGTTCATCTGGTGTTACATCTATTGTCAAAGGTGACAAGTTTCGTTTGAAACTGTTGGAAGATGGGCCCAATGTCACACGACCAAGGAAGGCCCACATATCCAAGTGTTGGAAGATGCGCCCAATCCCATAAGATATGGACCCACCATGATCACACGAGCTGGTGGGACCCACCATGATCATGTGAGGTGGCATGATGAGCCTTAGACAATAAGAAGTCTTACAAAGCTAAAATTATTATGGAAGCAGGTCTCATAGAAGAGTTTCAGTTTATAGGTGTTTCAGTCATGTTAGTCGAAATTTATATTGGATTATTTAATTATGCTATGACTTATATTTAATTGTTAGAGTTTGGGTGTAATTGGGACAAAGGTAGTTTAATTGTAATTGGACTCTACTATATTCCTCCATTATAAATAGAGGTTCATGTACTCTAATTACATTAAGTCAATGAAGTATTTATCTTTTCCATAAATTCAACAAGCTATTAGAGCAAGTTTTGTGAGTTGACTTGGGCAACCCACAGAGATAATGTGATCCTTTTATGATCTATATCTCTAGCAGCTTAGGTTCATATTTGTCTTTTTTTCTATCCCTATACCTGTTATTTTCTTTAAGTTTTCACCTTTATAATTTTATTCTATTTCTGGGAGTTTCTAGTTCAAGACCGCCGACCGCGACGATCCCTCTCTATCTATGAAGCTTCTCCCCTTTGGCCCCATCTATCGGAAGATATATATTACAGTTTAGATGTCTCCATATCTGAATTAATCTCTATTATTCAGGCTTCATCACGTTGTTGATTTCTCGTGATTGCCTCTGCTAGATCTTATCTGATCATCGCGCTCTGGAGTCTCGTTAGCTCGGGAGAGAGTACTTTCCAACTGATTTTTTACCATCACTTACCTTGGTATCATGCCGAAATAGAGTGTTCTTCTCTGGTTGAGAATTTGGCATCTCGTAATTGATCTCTTGCGCTTAATCTGGCAAAATGTTGATCGTCAAGCATAATCCAGAAATCTGGCTCCCTTCTCGTGAATTTGGGTGAGAATTAGCTCACTGCAGATCTGGCTTACTGCTGTTTAATATCAATTCTGAGTTTATTACTGCCATCTCCACTATAACTATTGTTAGAACCGGCGGTCTCTATTTATCATTTTTCTTCCATTGACGGGATTTTATCATCAATCGGAAAGTCTCCTTTGCTGCCTTATTTTTGCTTCTGCTAGATCGTTACTGAGTTATCTTTGTTGTTGCTACTCGTATTTCCAAGTTTGATCTTCCTGGTTCATAACCACCTATTTGACAGTGTTATTTGGGAGCTTCACCAGCGGGAATCTGGGGTTTAATTCATAAAATTGCTTAGCTCATGATATCTCTGCTACCCGGCTTACTGAATCTGATTTTGATTTTAGTCAGCTGAAATTTTGGAAGTGGGGAAGACAACTCTGTTGTTTCTTTTGAGTTATTTTGATGGATCTTGTATCTTTGGATGTTGTTGATTGATAATAATGTCAATCTTGTTGTTCTTCACTGGCATATCGTCATACTAGGTGTCAAGTCAGGATGTCTTCAATCTTGCTCTTTTCTGCCCTCTTATTGTAATCCAGAGCAAATCTCCCTGCATTGCTGTCCATCCAGCCTGAGCATTGCTATCTCTAGTTTCCCACTCTGTTCGGCGCCGTGAGGAAGACAATGACTGTTGCATGGAAACTTATTTAATCTAGCATTGGTTCTGTCATCTAGACCAGACATTACCGGGTCAACCCAACAAACTAGCGACCTACTAGACTCATTCTGTCAGCTCGAGTTAATCCAGCGAGTCAAACCAACTCGGTTCGAGTCAACCTGGTCTGGGTCAACTCAGCCAGGTCAACCTGACTTGGCCCACTTATATTTTGCCTCAATATATGTGTCTAAGCCCATGTTTTATACATATTTCTACCACGACTCGACTATATTGGTGATACATGACTCGATGTGACTTGGTTCTTTTTCTCTAGCTAGATTATAATTCTGAGGTATTCACAATATATTCTTTGGTCAAGATATTATTTGGTGTAGATATTTGCATTGGATTATTTCATGGGACTTTTACAAGGATTTTTATTATTTTGGTTCTTATTATATGGGTCCAAGCCCATTTCAGCTCCAACTATTGTGTATCTTTGGACGAGACACTATTATTGAATACGTGGTGGCCTCAACATCCTATCTTTCTCTTTACCCATTACCCATTAATTATTTGGCACCCTCTCTCCTACCATACTTTATTTTACTCTCAAATACCCCTTTGGTCCAACCTCTTGTGTGTTGCTTCGGTTGTTGTTTTAAGTCCATTGAGACTATTTTTTTATATATAAACCCGTGGGTCTTTTATAACCATCTTGTGAATGACAGGCATTACCCACTTACCACCCATTTCTACCTTTGAGATTTGGTGCGTGGGTTATGACACCATGATAGAGGAGCTTATGTTATTTGGTTCAAGCTAAGATCAATGCCATTATCTCATCCCCAACGTGAGGGGGAGTGTTGGAAGATATTGAGGACTGCCATTTTATATGCCATTTTATATGAGAAGATCCTATACATCATTTGCAGTAAACTAGGAGTTCATGATGTTCTCTCACCCCCATTTTGAGGGGGAGTGTTAGAAGATGGGTCCAAGCCCACACAACCAAGAAGGCCCACATATCCAAGTGTGTTGGAAGATGGGTCCAATCCCATAAGATATGGACCCGCCATGATCACACGAGATGGTGGGACCCACCATGATCACGTGAGATGGCGTGATGAATATTACACAATAAGAAGTTTTACAGAGTCAAAATTATTATGGAAGCAGGTCTCATAGAAGAGTTTTAGTGTTAAGGTGTTTTAGTCATGCTAGTCTTCTATTTATATTGGGTTATTTAATTATGCTAGGACTTATATTTAAGTTAGAGTTTGGGTATAATTGGGACAAAGGTAGTTTAATTGTAATTGGACTCTACTACTTTCTTCTATTATAAATAGAGGTTCATTTACTCTGATTACATTAAGTCATGAAGTATTTCTCTTTTCCATAAATTCAATAGGAACAAGGTCCTAGAAATGATTTGGAGAGGTAACAAATGAAAAATATTCCTTATGTAGTTAGGATTTAATGTATGCCCAGATTTGCACAAAACCTGACATTGGATATGCAGTTGGAATGCTTGGAAAATATCAATGTAACTGGGTTTGGAGCATTGGAGAGCTGCAAAGAAAGTTATGCGATACCTTCAAGGGACTAACTTACATATAGACAATTTGATTATTTGGATGTGATATGTTACAATGTGGGACTCACCATGGCCCCACAAGCTGGTGGGACCCACCATGAGCTCGAGAGGTGTCAACAAGAGTCCTCATACAAAGTGGCTCTAGCTAAGAGATAAGGAACATGTGCTGAAATTAAAAAAAATATTTGATGATCAAGTGCGACCCACAAAGATACCATGAGCTGGTATTTCTATCAACATGAGCTGGAAGATCATGTGGGACCCACAAAGATAAGATCACGAGCTAGATTTCTATCTTGGTTCAAGTGATTAAAGAAGAGTTAGAAATTGAGTTAAAGTAGTCTCTTAAATAGATACTGTAATCTTATCATGATAGGCTTATCTTAGAGAGTTCTAATTGGAATGTAATTAGGAGTCCTATGATTACTTGTACGTGGACTCTATCACCTCCTCAACTATAAATAGAGAAGATTGTAACTCAGAAATCATCAAGCAAGTTCGTATTTTTTTTCTTCTCTCTCTTGTGAAGTGCTCTCTCTCTCCACTCTCCTTTATTTTCCTTCTCTTCTCTCTATACCCAAGAGCTCTTCTCTTTTTCCTTTTTTATTCTTTTTCTCCCCTTACTCAAGGTATTATTCAAATTCAACATGGTATGAGAACTACCAATTTAGGATCCCCATTATGCTCTATGAAGATATGATTAAAAGCTACTCATTGAAGGCTCCTTATGAAGCAAGATTGAAGCTCAAGGGATAAGTATTTATTTCTGATATTATTAATTTGGTACTGGTTTTTGGTATTAAAAGATGGTTTAGAGATTTCCTTATGCATGTTTTAATTATGAAATTATGAGAATATATGCATCATGGATTATCTTTTATTAGAAGAGATTATCAAGGCAGTTTTTGTAGGTTTGCACAATACTTTGACCAAGACCAGTGCATATTGAATTTTTTTTATAAATCTGTGGGAACAAGATTCCTGGATAAAAAATGATGATGTTGAGCCTTTTATGAGTTATTATGCAGTAAAATTACTTACTTAACGTTTATGCTAAACATCTCCATTAACCAAGTTGGTTAAAGCCTTCCACTTGGTCCTATTTTGATTACTTGATTGGAAAACTATTTTACTTGATTTGCATACTATGGCTGAAGATAATATGAGTCACAAGAGTGACATAGTCAGAATCACCACTATACCCTTATGGGGGGTATCAAATTTTATGAATTGGTCCACATTGGTTCGTCGGTTTCTTATCACAAAGGACCCAGTTGGTCATCTCACCAATTGTGGACCACATATTGATGAAAATGATATATTATATACCAAATAGTTAAAGAAGGATACATTAGTTATTAGTTGGCTTATCAAAAATATGGAAAAACATGTGTGCAATAATGTCATTCATCTAGAGATGGCTAAAAAATTTTGGGAGACATGCGCCAAGTTGTATTCAAGCTCCGACAACTTACAAAGGCCATATGATATTTTAAAACGGATGCTTACCACCAAACAAGGAGACAACATACATGAATATTTTTCCCGCTTTCAAGGCTTTATTCAAGAATGGAAATTTTCCTAGCCAACCTCTACAGATATCTTTTTCCAAGATAAACAAAAAGAGGCCTTGCTACCATATGCCTTGCTAACATTAAACCGCATCTTGAAGTTTCTAAGACTCACCTTCTTAGCTCTTCCACGGTTCCCTTTTTTGATGATGTATGTGTTACACTTCTCTGTATTCTAGATGCTTCTCAAATAACATATGCTATGTACTCTAGACATAGGGGAACACCATCTGACCAAGGCCGAGGCCAAGGCAGATTGTATAGAGGAGGAAGAGGAGGAAGTTGTAAGGACTGGTTTTGACTGAACAGATGGGAAGGCTAGAGACACATGCTTTCACCTAAAAAAATGTCCTATATGTGGTAGACTGGGCCACTCTCATGAAAGATGTTATAAAGCTAATGAGAATAAGGCTAACCAAGCCTTAGTGAGCGATACAAAGGTAGAGAAGTCTACCACAACAACTCCAAAGCATACTTTTACTGATGAAGACTATGAACTATTCCAGAAAATGAAGACCATGATGGGGTCCTCCCCAAGTACTTCTTCACCAATCGCTACCACCACCACTTCAGGTATGTTTTTTACCTCCTCTTCATCCTGGATAATTGACTAGGAGCCTCCGAGCATCTTACATGTATCAAACATCTACTATACTCAGTTTCTCCATGTCTTTCACATAAATCTGTTACCATTGCTGATGGTTCACAAACTAAAGTTCAAGGGAAAGGATCCACTTCTATTTCAACATCACTTCCGTTCAAGGGAAAGGATCGACTTCTGTTACACCATCACTTCCGTTCAAGAGAAAGGATCCACTTCTGTTACACCATCACTTCTACTCACTAATATCCTTTTCGTTCCTACTTTCCCTTTGAATCTTTTATCAGTTAGTCAGCTCACCAAACATTTTAATTTCTCTATCACTTTCTCACCCACTTCATGTGTGTTTTAGGATCTTACAACGAAGTGGGTGATTGGTGGAGGCCGTGAAAAAGGGGGGCTCTACTACTTGGATGTGCCACAAATAAATATTGCATCCACCTATGACACTGAAACCAGGTTATGGCACAACTGGTTGGGACATCCTTCCGCGCCATCTCTTCATCGTAATTTTCCTAAAGCACGGTTGGACCTTCATTGTGAAGCATGTCAAATGAGTAAATATTAGAGGTCTACATACTCATCTCGTCCAGAAATTAAAAGTGTCTCTCCTTGTTTCGTTAATTCATACTAATGTATGGGGTCCTTGAGTGTCTCCAATATTTCTCAAGGGAAATATTTTATTACATTCATTGATGACTTCACTTGTACCACTTGGTTATTTTTGTTTAAAGAGTGTTCTGAAATATCATTGATATTTAAATCTTTTCATGCAATGGTACTCACTCAGTTTGGGCAGAAAATTAAAGTCCTTTGGTAGGATAATGCCAAAGAATACACGTCCAAAGATCTTGACTTGTTTTGTTAAGAAAATGGCATTATTCATCAGACATCATGTGCCTACACCCCTCAACAAAATGATATAGTTGAACGGAAGAACCGTCATATTCTTGAGGTAGCTCGCGGTTTACTATATGCCATAAAAGTTCCATACTTTTATTAGCCACATGTAGTTCTTACCATATGTTTTCTTATAAATTGGTTACCCTCTTCCGTTCTTGGTAAAAAATCTCCCAAATCTCTATTATTACCTGATGTTGATCCTTTTTCACTGCCCTTAAGAGTCTTTGGCTGTCAATGTTTTGTCCATATTTCCCCCCCAAAACAATGTAAACTTGATCCCAAATCTATGAAATGTATTTTCTTAGGATACTCTCGCACATGAAAGGGTTATGTTTGCTATAATCCCTCTTTTGAAGCAAATTATATACTTCTTTCAATAGGGAATATTTTTATCTTGTGAATAGTATGACATAAAAATTTGATTGAGGTATGAAAGAGTTTTATTTTTGGGGCTGAAATTACTATTCCATTTCTTTTGATTATTTTTTTGAAATATGAAATGTTTTATATGAGAATCAATTGATTCAAAATAAACCATAATATAATCAATATAAATAATTGTGAAATATGTGTAATTTGAAAATATGTCATTCAAAATATTTTAAAATTCCGAAGGTGCATTATTCACCCCAAATGGCATAACACCATTCAAAATGTCCAAAAGGAACAATAAAAATATTCTTATACTTATCCTTTTCGGCAATCTGAATTTGCCAATATCTAGATTTAAGGTCAAATTTAGAAAATAATTTTGCTAAATGAAGTTTGTCCAAAAAATCTTTCTTATTTGGAATTGGATATCTTATCCATTAAAGACAATCATTGAGGGGCTTATAATTGACTACAAGTCTAGGAACTCTTCTTTCTCTTTCTGTATTTGTATTAACATAGAAAGCAATACAACTCCATGGGGAGTAACATTTTCTAATTAATTGTTTATCCATTAAATTTTGGATTTTTTTCTTTGAAGTTCTAAATATTCCTTCTTCATCTAACAAGGTCTAGACATAGTTTGGATAATTCTTTCTTTAAAACCTTCTATATAAGGTAAAGTAACAATATGTTTCTTCCTATCCCAAAAAGCATTGGGAATATCACTATAAATTTTCGTAGATAGAGTTTTATATAGAGACCCTATTTTCTCTTTGAAGTCTGGTGATTCCAATTTTTGTTCTAAGTTTGAGAACATTATTTCTTTCTTAAGAAAGTTAATTTTTTTTTTTTAAATTACCTAGTTCTTTTATTTCATTAATAAGTCTCATCTGAGGTCTAGAATTGAATGAGAAAAATATTGGTCTATTGTTTATTTCACCAAGAATTCCTCAGTTATCAATGCTCTTTATAGGCATACTTTTCTCCGAGAAAGGAGAACCTAATATTACTTGTTGCATAATATTTTTTACCAGTAAAAAAATCAATTAATATGCATTGACTTTATTACATATTGCTGCATTGTTTAACTTGTATTGTTTTGGCATCTTTAGGCCACTAGCAATGGCTAGTTTTTTAAAGGTTTTATCAAAATTGTTACAATGTGGGACCCACCATAGGGCACGAGCTGGTGGAATACCAAAAAGAGTCCTTACCCAAGCTTGCATGAGTTAAGAAGATAAGAAGCACAAGCTGAAATGAGTTAGAAGACTTGAAGATCAAGTGGGACCCACAAAGATACCACGAGTTCTAGTTCAACTCATATTAGACTTCTAGTAAATTGTGTTATCTTTTCATGATATACTTATCTTAGAGAGTTAGAGTTGGAATGTAATTAGGAGACTGAAATGTGAATTGTGTAAGGACTCTATCACTTCCTCTACTATAAATAGAGGTGTTGTAATTCGGAATTAATCAAGTTACACATCTCCTTCTTGAGTAAATCTCTCTCTCTTTTCTTTTTTTCTTCTCTCTACCTGAGAGCTCTTTTTCCCTTTTCTTCTTTTTCTTTCTCCATTATCTTGATCAGAATATTGGAAAAGGGATCATAAATTCAACATGGTATCAGAGCATTAAATTTAGGATCCCTCATCAAAAGGAATGCTCTAAAGAAGTTATGATCAACACCACTCAAAGAAGGCTCTTTTGTGAAGAAAATCACAAACAGTGAGATAAGTGCTTAATTTTTTTTCTTCATGTTACTGGTTTCTGAATTTAGAAGATGATTTAAAGATGAGTATGTGAATACTTTTCATCTTATAATATTTTGGATATGCATGCCTCTCTATCTAGAAGAAGCTATCAAAACAGTTTTATCGGTTTGGAAATTTTGTTAACCGAGACGAGTCCATGATCAGATTGTTGGAAGTTTTTTCTCTTGGGAACAAGAGTCCCCTGATATTGAAGATTGTTATTGAGTCTCTTATGAGTTGTATTAGGGAAAAAAATCAGAATAAGAATTTAGCATCAATGCTAAAGTTATCCATATATCAAGTTGTTTGAAGAATACTACTTGGGGTTATTTTTAGATTTTTTTTTTTTTAAGAATGACTTATCATGGCCGAAGAGAATATGAATATAAAAAATGATATACTGAGAATTATAACTATACCCTTACATGGGGTATCAAATTTTATGAGTTATCCCACATCGGTTTGAAGGATTCTTATAACAAAAGACCGACTTGCTCACCTCACCACTCGAGGACCACCTATTGATGAAGATGATATATTTTTATAACAAATGGTTGAAAAATGATACCTTGGTGATTAGTTGGCTAATCAACAACATGGAAGAACATGTCTCCAACAATGTCATTCATCTTGACATTGTTAAACAAATTTGGGAGACATGTGCTAAACTATACTCTTGTCCAAATACTCTACATTGACCATATGATACTCTCCAAAGGATGTTGATTACTAAACAAGGAGAAAATATCCATGAGTATTTGGCCTGCTTTAGAGGCTTTCTTCAAGAGTGGAAGTTAGCTTAGCCTTCAACCACAAATATTTCTATCTAAGACAAGCAGAAGGAAGCCTTAATTACTGCTATTTGCCTTCCAAATATTAAACCCCACCTTGAGATTGCCAAGAGTCAAATTCTGAGTGCTTCTATTGTCCCTAAGTTTGATGATGTTTGTGCAACATTACTCCATATTCCAAACACTTCTTCCTCCACTATTGAAGTATCATCCGCTATGTATTCAGATCATAGAGGAACATCATCTAACCCCGGCAGAGGGTGAGGCAGAGGTTTTAGAGGAGGCCGAGCAAGAGGTGGAAGAACTGGTGCCGGCAGAGCTGATGGGAAAGAATGTACTCATTGTAAGAATTTTGGCCACACTATAGATCTGTGCTATTACAAGGATTACAAGGCATGCAGTTACTATGGACAATATGGTCATTATAAAGAAATATGCAATAAAGCCAATTGACACTTAGAATTGACAAAGGCAAATCAAACCTTTGTAAGTGATACAAAAGAAAAACAACCCACAAAATCAGTAGCACAATTTTTTTTTACTGATGAAGAGTATGAGCTATTTTAGAAAATGAAGACAATATTGGGTTCTTCTCCTAGTTCTTCCGCAACTACCGCTGCCACTACTATTTTAGGTATGCTATCTGCCTCATCTTCATCCTAAATAATTGACTCAAGAGCCACCGAGCATCTTACTGGTAACAAAAAATTATTACATTTTCTATCTCTGTGTCTTTCACACAAGTTTGTTACCATAGTTGATGGTACTCAAACAAAAGTCCAAGTGAATGAATCCACTTCGGTTACACCATCCCTTCCGCTCACTGATATTCTTTTCGTTCCTACTTTCCCTTTGAATCTATTATCTATTAGTCAGCTGAAAAAATATTTTAATTGATCAATTTCCTTCTCACCCACTTCATGTGTATTTTGGGATCTTATAACGAAGCAAGTGATTGGTGGAGGGCATGAAGAAGGGGGGCTGTACTACCTGGACGTGCCAAAATGAATATGGTTTCCACTACTAAAAATGAGACAAGGTTATGGCACAATCGGTTGGGACATCCATTTGCACACTCTTCATTATATGTATTCTTCTCTTAAAGTAAGGTCAAAATTTCATTGTGAGGTTTTTCTATTGAGTAAACATCAAAGGAGTACATACTCTCCTCGTCTAGAAGTCAAAAATGTTACTCCATTTTCATTAATTCATACTGATGTCTGGGGGCCATTGAGTGTCTCCAACATTTCTCGAGAAAAATATTTTATTACATTTATTGATGGCTTCACTCGCACAACTTGGTTTTTTGTAATTAAGGAGCGTTCATAGATACCATTTATTTTTAAGTCATTTCATGCTATGGTATTCACACAATTTGGTTAGAAAATAAAAATACTCCGATTTGATAATTCCAAAGAATACGTTTCCAAAGACCTTGACTCCTTTTGTCAAGAAAATGGCATTATCCATCAAACATCATATGTCTACACTCCTCCACAAAATGGTGTAGCCGAATGGAAAAATTGTCATATTCTTGAGGTAGCTCCATGTTTATTATATGCCATGAAAGTTCCCTACTTTTATTGGCCTCATGCAGTCCTTACAACTTGTTTTCTTATAAATTGTCTACCATCTTCCATTCTTGGTAAGAAATCTCCTTACTCTAGATTATTACCAAATGATGATCCGTTTTGATTACCTTTGAAAGTCTTCGGATGTCAATGCTTTGTTCTTAATTCATTTCCTAGACACAGCAAACTTGATCCTAAATCTATCAAGTGTATCTTCTTAGGATACTCTCACACACAAAAGGGTTATGTTTGTTATAGTCCCACTCTTCAACATTATTTGTGTCTAGGGATGTAACATTTTTTGAAGACTCCTCATTTTATTTTGATAGTGCTTCTTCTGGTCTATCCTCAGTACCAGGTTCCCTTTGATCAGTTGCGCCCCGTGATACAGAGATTATTCAACCCCCAAAGCAAGTGACCAACAACACACCTATTGAGTTAACATATCCCACAAAGGTAAATCTTTCATCTCCAGTTATTTTTGGCCCTCAATATGATACTCATCCTATTGTTGTAAGGAAAGAACCTAGATCATGCACTAGATCTTCTACTTCTCATCCCATTTTAAATTTTGTGTTTCATCATCGCCTCTCACCTTTATATTGTCAATTTTTGTCTTCTATTTCCTCCATATCTATTCCACAGTCCTATGAGGAGGCTCTACAACATCTAGGGTGGAAGGAAGCAATGGATGAAGAAATAAAGGCACTAAATGACAATCGGACATGGTCAATAGTTCCTCTTCCAACAGATAAAAAACCCATTGGTTGCAAGTGGTTTATTTTATCAAACATAATCTGGATGGGTCAATAGCACGACTGAAGGCTCGATTGGTTGCCAATGGTTATACTTAGTGTTATGGAATTGATTATGAAGAAACTTTCTCACTAGTGGCAACAATGAACTTGGTATGTATATTATTATCTCTGGCGGCCAATTCATCATGGCCGATATATCAACTTGATGTGAAAAATGCATTTCTGAATGGGGTTATTAAAGAAGAAATTTATATGCAACAACCACCTGGGTATGTGATTGACGAGGAGTCAGTATGTCGACTAAAAAAAATCTTTGTATGGTCTCAAGTAGTCCCCTCAAGCATTGTTTGAGAAATTTAGTCAAGCCCTCATACGGGCCACTTTTACAGATACTGTAGAGATCACTCAACATTTATTGAAAACACACCAAGAGGTAAGTTATTTTTGGCTGTATATGTTGATGATATCATTTTAACTCATAGTGATTTCGAGGGCATCCAGAAAACAAAGGAAAAAATATGTGCTGAATTTTAGATAAAGGATCTTGGACTACTCAAATATATTTTGGGTATTGAAGTGTTACAATCCAGACATGGGATTGTGCTACCCCAAAGGAAGTATGCCCTTTATCTACTAGAGGAGACATGAATGATGGGATGCAAACCAGCAGACACCCCTATGGACTCAAATACAAAATTATGTGGAGGCACTGGAGAAGATGTAGATATTGGGAAATGTCTTTTGATTAGAGGATTGTCTTCTTCATTGATTTCCTCTAAAGCTATTTCTTGTTCTTTAGTTAGAACATTCAGTTGATTCATATTAATTATTGATTTTAAGTAATTATTTTTGGAACATATACATTATGTTCTTTCATCTGATTCACTAGTTGAAGAATAATAATCAGTATTAACTTTTGAATCAGAATTTAATAATATTTTAGCTAGCTGGAGTTTTAATCCTTCATCTATGTCAAGCGAATTTCTTTTGTTTTACATTTGTTTGAATAGTGATCAACTTTACCACATTTATAACAGATAATCTTTTTATATGGGAATTTTTTCTTTCTTTCCTGGGTTTCTGGAAAGCTCCTAATTCTTTTTTCCGGTTAATTTTTGTTTCTTTAACTAGGCTTGAAATTTCAAGTCATCGCATAGAGCAAGACCTTCTTTAAAAATGGCACTAATCAACTTTCTGTATGTATAATTATGGTAGTTTATGATTCCTACCTCATTTCTCAATTTCTTTTTGACTTGTCAGCGAAGAGAATGGGTAAACCATCTATGAATTTGGGTTTCCATTATTCATTATTGGCATCTGTTCATTGCATATCTTTAGTAATGAACACATCTTTATACCTAAAGTGGCTGAGTGTTCGACACCTAAAAATTTGTAACATTTCTCTCCCTTTATCTGTCTGGGAGGTGAGATGTCCTACAAAATGATGTAGGAAGGTTGAAATCAAAGTATAAACAACATCTTCATACCCTAATTGGGTTACTCATGATTCAGTTGTGAGTATTTTTTGAGAATTATATATCTCGTATTGTCGTTCAATGGTGATTACATTATCCCACCAATCTTTCAAGCCTCTAGAAAACCATGCGGTTATCATTTCAGCAATATTCTAGTTAGATTTTTTATATTGCCTACATATTGTGCTATACATAATTGTTGGAAGATGAGCCCAAGCCTACACGACCAAGGAAGGCCCACATATCTAAGAGTGTTGGAAAATGGGCCCAAGCCCATAAGATATGGATCCACAAATGATGCGCTCAAGCCCACACGACCAAGGAAGGCCCACATACCTAAGAATGTTGGAAGATGGGCCCATGCCCATAAGATATGGGACCCACCATGATCACGTGAGGTAGCATAAAAAGTGTTACACAATAAGAAGTTTAACAGAGCCACAATTATTATGGAAGTAGGTCTTAGAGAAGAGTTTTAGTTTAAAGGTGTTTTACTCATGTTAATTTTCTATTTATTTTGGGCTAATTATGCTAGGACTTATCTTTAAGTGTTAGAGTTTGGGTGTAATTAGGACAAATGTAGTTTTATTGTAATTGGACTCTACTACCTTCTTCTATTATAAACGGAGGTTCATGTACTCTGATTACAATAAGTCAATAAAGTATTTCTCTTTTCCATAAATTCAACATGCTATCAGAGCAAGTTATGTGAGTTGACTCTATCAACCCATAGAGATAATGAGATCCTTTTCTGTAAACCCTAAACCCTAAATAGGTTTGTATTTTTCCCACATTTTAGCCCCTATGCTCTTTAGTTGTCTTTGTATTTTTACCTCTATACTGAGCTTTCCATATTGAAAATTATATATTTATGGAAAGATATTCGAGTCTACTTTCCAATAAAAAATGACTTTTTTCCAATCAGAGTTATCTACAAAGAGAAATTTATATTTGAAGCAGAGAAGATCAGATTACAAAAGAGGTTCGAGTAGCAACAGAAAGCTTCAACTTCTGAGGTATTTTATGCTATCAAGAACGAGACTTTATATGGATAATTATATATAAAAAGAAATATCTATAAAAATATTTTCTTACCTACTCAACCAATTCTCTATCTGTGTTTTTTATAAGGAGATATTGATCTTGGAAGAGTCAATGGTCATGCTGGCAAAAGGAGAAATAGTACTTAGTTCAGCCAGATTATAGAGACCGAAATCTATAAGATTATTTATCTTCTTATAATTATATTTTATGAAGTGAAGTTATACTTGGATTAAAGGTATTTAAGTCTAGTTTCATAAGGATAAAATTTCATGTCATTCTGATTTATATTTACAGATATATTCGCATTGGAAGAATCAAAAGTTATGCTAGTATTCTGTAGCATTAGAAAATCCGAATTTAAGCCCATTATTTTGCATCACTTTTTGAGCTGCTATATCAGGAAAATATCTCACTTCTCCTGGTTTGAGGGCTTATTTGTACATCTCTATTATTTGGGCTTATTGTTACATCTATGATATTTGGTTTGAGCTGGGATGACCACCATTACCTCCCAACTTGAGGGGGAGAAGAGGAAGTAGAATCTTATGGACTCAATAGCACACCAAGTCACTCAGAGTTGGAGACAATGACTCAATGAGTCACCTACTTTTATTTTCATTATTTCTATTGCATTAGTTTCAATTTTATTGATTATGTAATAAGACTTGGATGTAGGGGTATAGTTGGGTTTTATAACCCTAACCTATCTTGACGTGAATTACCCTATTTAAGTGGTAAGGAAGCATAAATAAAGTTCGGATTTAGAGTAAATTAGTGTAATTAGGTTCTTGCTCGAGCTCCCTATTCTTGGGTTCTTGGCGTGAACTCTCTCTGGTTGTTTGGTGAATACATTGGGGGTTATCTAAGGTGATCGTGAGAGGAGGAAGAAGAGGAATTACCTTTCCCTTCCGAGCTGAAAAAGAAGACTATCTCTTTCACGGAAATTCCAGAAAGGGAGAAGGGTTGGCGTGAGTCTAACCGGGTAGGAGGACGAATTCTGGTTGCTGGATTGGTGTTGACGTCAAGATGTAATTCTTAATCTTGTTCCAAGTATTGAAGATTAGAATTCTATTTCTTTTTACGTAAGGTACCAGTATTGCATGGTAGAGGAAACCCTACCTTAACATGAGTCATAAGAAAGGGGGTTCCACGTTGGGGCCTCAAGGAGCTCCAATGATTCTCTTGTTTCATCCCTAATTAAGAAAAGGAAACTCCTTTTCAAGGTAAACGAATTCAGCAAAGAGAACAGGTTGTTCTTGGGTCATTATAGTGAATCAAACCCTTTTAGCGGGCTGGATTCATCTATACCTCGCTGAGTTACTAGATCCATGGCTAGGGACCTTAACAACATGGTATCAGAGCAGGGTAACACGGCAGAGATCAGCACCAATGAATTGCTGGAAGCAATCTATTAAGCACCTAGCCAATACTACCCAAAAGACCGGCCTGTTAGGAGGGGAAGACAATGGTACTTAACCCCAAGACCATAACAGTACACCCTGCCCTCCCGAGCCGACGACCACGACGGCCTTAACACAGCAATAGGGACTAAGTCAGGAGCCCATACTCCCTTATGGCGCTCCGCCAGGGGCGTGCGGTCCACCTGCACATGCGGGGATTCGAAGTCGAGACGTAACGCCCGCTCTGATACCAAAAGTTAAGCACCTAGCCAATACCACCCAAAAGACCGGCTTGTTAGGAGCGGAAAACATAGGTACTGAACTCCAAGACCATAAACACAATCCTCGAAGGCCAGGTAGAGAATGATATAAAATTTGCTGGATTGGAGGAGAGGTTCTCTAAAATTGATCTCGGTATGGAGACCTTGAATGGAAGGATGGATAGCATGGAGACTGGTATAACTATTGGAAGGAAAACAATTCTAGAGCAAAGAGGAGGGGACCATTCGTATAATAGAGGGGGAGATGAGTTTAATAGGTGCATGAGTTTCTCTGGCCAACAAGGATAGTTCAACTCAGGGGGACACTTTAACCAGGGGGGAGGCACTGTTCCCATGTGTACTAAACTTGAATTCCCTACTTATAATGGGTCAGAAGATCCTTTGATCTGGTTGTATCGGTGTGAAATTTTTTTACCCATCAAAGAATTGCAGCTTATGATAAAGTCCAGTTGGTTGTCTTCCACGTACTGGGGAAGCACAACTCTGGTTTCAGCTATTTGAGGCTGATTGGTACGGTCCCGGATCTGACACGTGGATTCTTTGGGAGGATCTGGGTCTGCCACGGGTTACGGGTCTTCCAGGCATTACCGTAGGGGTAGTAGGAAGACATGGGGAAGATGAAAACAAAAGATCAAGCCTAAGGGAAGCTTGATAACCCTAGAGCTCGTTGAGGAGAACTCTAAGCCTCTCTACACAATTAACCTAATTCTTAATACTTCAATGCTTCCTTTTCTCATTACTCTTACCCCTTAAATAGGGTTCACCCTGTTAGGGTTTAATAAAATATTACAGAAATATCCCTATGAATAAAATATTCCAAAAAAATCCCTATTAATAAATAATTCCAAAAATACCCCTATGGCCTAAAACTGAAATAAAATAAAGTAAATTAAATAAAACAACTAAAATAATAATGTTATTGCGTGCATAACACTGATAGAGAGGTAATTGATCGGGATGTGTTTAATAATCTATGGTCTCTCCATTTTAGTCCTCCTGCTTACAGTAACCCTTTGGGGGATTTGGTTCAATGGGGCAATATCAATAACAGTTCTAGGAAAAATTAGCTAGAGCACACAGTATGGTACGTGGGGACCAGCAAGTGGCGCTATTTACAGCAGGCCTTATTGAATCATTACGGCTGGAGGTGGAGCTCTATGCACCTATTGACTTATCCAACGCTATGAATATAGCCCGTGCTTTAGAAATTCGACAGAAGGTCCAGTACAGACAACCCCCATGGTCAGGGGAGAGGACCACTTCCTCCACCTGGCAGGGCCGGCACACTTATCCTCAGGGGGTTCAACCAACAGTACCTCCTCCACACCACACTCCGAGTAATTCTTTGTCCGGGGATACGCGAGCACGCAGTCATCCACCTCAGTACATAAAAAAATTGACAAGTGTTAAGATGGCGGAAAGGAGGTCTAAAAATCTGTGTTACAACTGTGATGAACAGTTTTGGGCTGGTCATCAGTGCAAAAGGTTGTTTTGGCTTGAAGTGGATGAACTCGATGATCCAGATGATACACACGAGAGGATAGAGGACGAGCCACCGGAAATATCTTTGCATGCCATTATTGGGTCGAAATTGCCCAAAACCATGCAAGTCAGAGCTCAAGTCTTTGATCGGGAACTCGTGGGACTAGTGGATTCAGGGAGTACCCACAATTTTCATAGCTTAAATGGGGCATAGCACCTATAGTTACAAATTCTTCCACATCTGACAACCACAGTCTCAGTGGCCAATGGGGAGAACGTTCCTAGCTACGGTATTAGTAAAGCGGTAAATTTTTCTAATGGCACCACTTTATTTCATGCTGATTTTGTTGTTATTCCTCTGGCTGGGTTTGATATGTTGTTGGGGAGTAAATGGTTACAAACATTGGGACCCATTCTGTGGGACTTTTCGGCGTTAACAATGAGTTTTGACTGGAGCGGTAGCCAAGTACTCTTACATGGAAGTCATGTGGACAATCAACGACACATTCATTCTCTGACTGCCCAGGATACACCATACCGCACTATGGATACTCTTATTGATGAGTTTTCTTACCTTTTTTGTGAGCCTACAGGGCTCCCTCCCTTGAGACACTGTGATCACCGGATATGTTTGAAACCAGGGTCTTATGTAGTTGTTGTTCGACCGTATCAGTATCTTAACCTACAAAAAGATGAGATCGAGAGACAATGCCAGGCGATGTTACACCAGGGACTTATTCATAGCAGTAGATCCCCATTCTCTTCACCCGTCTTGGTCGTGAAGAAACATGATGGGACATGGCACTTTTGTGTTGATTATCGGGAATTGAACGTGCAGACAGTGAAAGATAAGTTTCCCATTCCGGTCATGGAGGAGCTCCTCGATGAGTTACATGGCTTGTGGGTCTTTACCAAATTGGACTTATGGTCTGGATATCACCAGGTTCACATGCATCCCTCCGACATTCAGAAAACAGCATTCTGCACACATCACGACCACTTTGAATTTGTGGTCATGCCATTCGGGTTGTCCAATGCTCCCTCCACTTTCCAGGTGCTGATGAACGAGGTATTTAGCTCTTACCTTAAAAAATTTGTACTTTTTTTATGATATACTTATATATAGCAAGTCTCGAGAGGACCATGTAGACCATTTGAGGATTGTGTTTGATTTATTATGAGCACATCAGTTGTATTTGAAGAAATCTAAATGCTCCTTTTGGGAATCTCATGTTGAATACCTTGGCCACATTAACTCATATGAGGGGGTAACAGTGGATCCCGATAAGATTTAGGTCATTCGTGAGTAGCCTCAACCTCAGTCTTGTTCAACATTACATGGTTTCTTGGGTCTTGCAGGATATTACCAAAAATTTATTCGAAATTACGATCCTTTGGCAGCACCTTTAACAAACCTCCTAAAAAAGAATTCCTTTAAATGGAACGAGGAGGCCACACAGGCTTTTGAGGCGCTTAAAGGGGCTCTAGCCTCTACACCTGTCTTACAGATCCCAAATTTTGATGACTTATTTGTGGTGGAATGTGATGCTTCAGGTGGGGGCATTGGGGCTGTGTTGTAGCAACACTCACACCCCATTGCTTATTTCAGTCGATAGTTGGTAGCTCGTTATCAAAAATTAGCTGCTTATGAACGTGAGTTAATTGCGTTGGCCAAGGCGGTCCAACACTGGAGGCCTTACTTATGGGGTCGTACTTTTCTCTTCCGTACGGATCATTATAGTCTCAAGTTCTTACTTGAGCAGCGCATCACTACTTCGCCACAGCAACATTGGATCAGTAAGTTGATGGGCTTCGATTTCTCAGTTGAGTATCGTGAGGGGAGATTAAACAGGGCAACGGATGCCTTGTCTAGGCGTTTTAAACACCAGCAGCTCATATATGCGGTCAGCCAACCTCGTTTCCTCATTCTGGACATGGTGCGGGATGCACATGGCATCCTTCCAGAACTAAAGAAACTACACAGACAAATTACAAAGGGCAAGATGAATTCTAAGTGGTCAATATAAGATTCACTTATTTGTTATAAACAGAGGATGGACATTCCTCCCACGTCCGAGTTAACTCCAGCCATTCTCTCGGCTTATCATGATTCGACCCATGAGGGGTTATAGAAAACGTTGATGCGTATTCGTGCAGATTTCTATTGGCAGGCGATGAAGACCTCCATTGCCACATATGTATCCGCATGTCAGGTATGTCAACGAAACAAAATCGAGCATTTGAGTCCAGAGGGTCTTCTACAGTCTCTAGCCCTCCCTTCTCAGGTATGGGCCGATATTTCGATGGACTTTGTGGAGGGTTGTTATGGACTCCATAGCATCACAAGTTATCAACAAGCGTAGGAATTAAATTATGTTATTTTCCTTTTCATGTAATTCAATTTGGTTTGGTTTGGTTTAGATGTAATGTAGCATGAACCAGTTGACCCATGGGTCTAACTTGTATCTCCGTCTTCAACCCTATTTATGGGGACGTCAAGAATGAAAGCAAGCATTGAGAAAATTAGAATTAAACAGGTCGGATTCTCCCTTTGAGGTCCAGGTCGAGCTTCCTTCAAAGCTCAATCATTCCATTCCAAATTCCACCATTCCACGTTCTAGAAACAAGAATCCTCTTCCAGCGTCAATATTCAATATGGAGGGAAGAGAGGAAAGAAGGGTGACTCGATCCATGGCTCTGGAAGATCCCAACATCTTGGTATCAGAGCGGGTTCCTACATTGTTATTGCGAGTCCTGGGGCACGCAAAGGCTGGATTAAAATTACTGGTAGGTCGCAGAGGCTGGATTAAAATTATTGGTAGGTCGTGTCTAGGTATTATCGCTATTGGGCTAGTGTCATGCACCACCGTGGTCGTCGGCTCACGAAGGTAGGGTGTGATGTTATGGTCTTGTGTTAAGTACCTATTTCTTCCACTCCTAATAGGCCGATCTTTTGGGATGTATTGGCAAGGTGCTTAACATTTGGCTTAACATTTGTGTCTCGAATGCGCCTTCCACATTCCAGGGTCTCATGAATGAGGTATTTTCCTCTCTCTTGCGGAAATATGTTTTGGAATTTTTTTATGATATATTGGTGTATAGTAAAAATTGGGACGAGCATCTTCAGCACTTTACCAGGTATTTACTCTTTTCCGCTCCCATCGTTTTGTTTTAAATAAGTCCAAATGTTCTATGGGCACCTTCGAAGTGGCATACTTGGGCCACGTTATTTCAGCAGTTGGGGTGAAGGTTGACTGGAGTAAGATTCAAGCCGTCACCGATTGGCCTCCTGTTATGGTCCCTAGCAATGGATCTAGTAACTCGGCGAGTCAAATAAGGATCCAGTACTGTTAGAGGGTTTCTTAACACGTTGTTGTGAAAAGAAACTCTCTTTTACTTCCCTCACACGTTATAATTGAAAAGGAGTTTCCTTTTCTCAATTATAGATGCACCAATTCAATCAAGAGACTGTTTTAAGGATCCAATTATGAAACCCCACTTTATACCTCACGTCAATGAGTAGAGAAGGGTTTTTGAATTCATGAAACTACCAATGCTGAATGTAAAGAGAGCAATCTCTAGCTCTTCTAAACTCGGAAAAGATAGATAAAAATACCTCTTGAAGACCTCCTTCAATCAGCAACTCGAAAATCCCTTTCTTGATGCTAAGGCTCACGCAAATCCTCTTTCCCTCACTACTGGTTCGTGGAAGATATGGATGACTATTGCAGTATGGAAGAGAAGGCTGATTCCTCCTCCTTTTCCCTCCAAGATCTCCTCAAAGACTCCCCAATGGATGCAGTAAACCACCAAGGATAGTTCAAGCCAAGAACCCTAGGATAGGGAACCTAGCAAAAACCTAATTACTCTATTTTACTCTAAATCTGAACTTACCTTATTTCTCATTCCTTACCCTTTAAATAGGGTCATTCACGCCAAGATAGGTTAGGGTTAGGTTTATAAATCCCAACTATACCCCTACCTTCAAGTCTTATTACATAATCAATCAAATTCGAAATTAAAAGCAACATAAGTAATAAAAGTAAAATTAGGTGACTTGGTGAGTCATTGTCTCCTCCTCTGAGTGACTCAGTGTGCTATTGAGTCCACAACACCTCCTCCCACTTCCATTACAGCCTTAAGGGGATTTTTAGGCCTCATTGGGTATTACAGGAAATTTATCCGTAGCTATGGCCAGATTGCAGCACCGCTCAACAACCTACTCAAGAAAAATGCATTCACCTGGTCCGAGATAGTGGCTCATTCCTTTCAGCAGTTGAAAGAAGCCTTATCATCAGTGCCAGTTTTGTAGCTACTGGATTTTGATGAGTTATTTTTGGTGGAATGTGATGCTTCGGGCGGCGGTATCGGTGTAGTGTTACATCAACAAGGACACCCGATCGCTTATTTCAACCGCCAGCTTGGCCAACACCATCACAAGTTAGCAGCTTATGAGAGGGAATTGATCGGTTTAGCTAAGGCAATACAGCATTGGCAGCCTTATCTGTGGGGGTGCCCATTTCTTATTTGCACCGATCATTGCAGCCTCAAGTATCTTCTTGAGCAGTGCCTCACCACCTCCCGTCAGCAACATTGGGTAAGTAAACTGATGGGGTTTGACTTTACCGTGGAGTATAAACCTGGGAGTTTGAATGTGGGGGCTGATACTTTACCTCACCAAGACATTCCAGAGCCATACTTACTTGCTATCAGTCAGCCCAGAGCTCTCTTGTTGGATTCTATTATGGAGGAGGCACAACAGTATCCGAAACTTATTGCATTATATCATGAGATTCAGCAGGGGACATCGGAGAAACATTGGATGATCCAGGATCATCTTATCCTACTCAAAAACTAGATTTTTCTGCACCACACGTCACCACTTATTCACAACATTCTAGCCTCTTTCCATGACAGTACACATGAGGGCCGACAAAAAACATATAATAATTAATTAAAATTAATTTTTAATTTTTCTTTATGATAAAACTATCAAATTATTTATGAATTCATAATCCCCGTGGGTAAATTATGAATAACTTCATATTTTATCCTAACTAATAAACTCAAATATAATAAAAATTCATGTGGGATAAAATTTATTATATCAAGTAAAATTAGTTACAATTAATGTCTAATATTCTTTATGTGATCCTAATAATAATATATAATTTTTATTAAGTTAAATATGTTGTGGCTACTCTCTAATTAATAAAAATTATATGGATCACTAGACATTAAATCTCATAAATGTATGAGAATAGCATGAATTGCATAATTGTAACTTACACTAACATGTTATCATTATGCACAAAATATTCTCATAAGATATGCATAATTAAAAAAACTATGATATTATACATAACTTTAATTTCATGCATTTACATATATGCCAAAAAATGCATAAAAACTGTAACAGGAAATAAATCTAAAATTTCCTATATACATAGCAACTGACGGCCAGTGGCCTAATGGTCACTGGCGCAAATGAATATGGAACCGCGTGGGTTTGAATCCCGCTGGCACAAAATCAATAACAAGTACCGAGTCGGCTCGGTCCACGAACGACGAGCCAACTCAACTTGTCCGAGTCGACTCAATGTTTTTTTTTTGCACCGAGTCAACCCGACCTGAGTCGTGATTGCCGAGTTGGAACGGCGAGTCGCAGAAGACTCATCTCGAGCCAACTCGTCCGGTATTTACAAAAATACCTTATGATTTAATTTACATGATTCTGCGCGTTGGAGGTCGTCTGCAACCTCTAGCCACGCGCAGAAGAAAAGTTCGTCGGCGTTCTTTCAAGTCGTCTACGCCAGCAAACCTGTCGGAATGTTCGTCGGCGTCGGCGCTGCGGCTCCGACGCTCTAAGGCATCACGAGAAAGCTGCCGACAATCCCGCACCGAGAGCTGACAGAGACTGTCCGCACCAGATGTTTTTATACAATATCGATGTCGGCAAACCATGTGGAATGGTCGTCCGCGCCGGCATCATGCTCAACGCTGGTTGTCACCGATGCCAGAGCCCCGACACCCGCAAACGGGGAGCATCCAGAGACTGCACAAAATTGGTTTAAAAAACAAAAACAGAGCCAAAAACAAAATAGAGTCTCTCGAAATCGAAACGCTGGATCAGAGGTTTGCTCTGATACCAACTGTAAGCCTTAAAACATGAATTTCTAATAACAACATGAAATTCATCATATAAATTAAACGGAAGCTAAATCATACCTCCTTCCATACGCTTCAAATTCCGTTCTTTGTTCGGCGCTTCCGATCTCTGAGCACTCACGGCGATGGCTCAACTGAAGGGGTTTGAGTTACGAGACAGGGGACCGAAAAACCATTGACTGAAGCCAATCTCCCATCAAGGTTATTCATGGTTTCGTGTTACCAAGGAAGTTGCAACTGCCAGAAGTTTGAGACTACGTTAAAAAGAAAACCGTTTCTCATAAAAACGGTTAACACAAAAACCATATGCTAGAGATTGGGCTTCAAGGATTTTACGGCCAATCCGACAAGCAGCATAATCCGGACGGCTCTATCTTCGAGACAGATTTCGTCTCGAACAACCAAATATCAGAGATCGATTTCACAATAATTCATGCATATAGCAAATCAATGGAAAAGATAAAAGCTACTTAGATATGAAGAACTGATCAATTCCTTTTCTGATGAATATGAATTGGGTCATCGTCACAGGTTGCAGAACTTGTTGGACGAAGAACAACTGAATTTCTCCAGGAACTGGGCGAATACTCACATTCAATTTTCGCAGAAGGTTCTGAAGAAGCCACTCGTCTTGGGTGAATTCTGCAAATCCTGGAAGGATAAAGGGTACAGCACGAGTAAAAGAGATGCAGTGTTCACGGTATTCTACGACATCGTTGATGCGACTGTTACAAGGGGAGGCCCCTTAAGTGGCGCACTCTTCTGGATCAAGGAATGGATAACCTTAGAGATGGCTATGAAGTTGTCCTGGCGGAGAACCCCTCCACTGCTAATATTATCTTTCAGCAGTCCAAGAAGTTATCAGCTCTATAAGCTAAAAAATGCGGGGTTCTATTCATTTTAGAAAGATAATGAATTGTTAGATTGTTAGAAATTAGTTTGATTTTTTTCCATGAAACCTTCATTGCTAAAATAATTTATTTTTCCTGTTTCGGTTCCTGTGTTGAATGGGCCCACCTCTATGCAATCAAACAAAAAAAAAAGGGTTCATCTAAGAATAAAGAACTAGAGATTATTGTTCTAAATTTCAGAAAAGAGAGCGAACACAAGACGGTAATTCTTTCTCCAGACAAAAAAAAAAACGATCATCTCTGTCAAGTAATGAAGGAACTGGAGCGCATGCCGCAGTTCCCAGTACATGAATCGATCATCTTTCTAACCTCTTTATTTTTTTCCTTTTTTCTTATAAATTCCCTACCGAATTCCGATCAAGTTGGCCAAAAATACATGAATTCCCAGCATCCTGTCCCGTCGTTGAGGCCATAAACACCTTCACTGGAGACGAGCCATAAGCAGCGAGACTGGCATCTGCGCCAGTCCCTGCCGAATGAAAAAGCGTCGAATTGGTACCCACTCACGCTCTCCCATTGCATGTCACAATAGAACAGCGTCGTTCCCCACGCATTCACCGAAAAATCCCATCCAAATTCGCTTCCTTCAGCCACCGTCTGCTCTCCCAGATCATTATCCTTCGATCGACAGTGAAGGCTGAGACCTTTCCCCTCTCCCAGACGATTCAAAACACTCACATGCACCAGATTGCCTGAAAAGGCAATTTCGCAGAGCGCCAGAGTCACCAAAACCGTAACCACCCATCTGTACCCGTTCATATTCTTCAACCATGGCGAAATTTCCCCTTTTCTTTTGCTTTATAAACTAAATTCAGTTGTCTGTTTCATTACTGCGTAAACGCAAATCAACAAAAAGCCGAATTAAACTGCAAATATAAAACGCCAAACACCGAATCCATATTTGGAGTTCCCAGTATCTTCGTCACCATTTTATTATGAATTCTAACCGAGGACAACGACGACGACGATGATGACGATGACGATTGTTTTGTAACGGAACCATTATTAAAACAACTGTAACAATTACATTGTCTTATTAATAAACTCTTCCAGATCTGGCTTCGGTTACATCAACTTATGTAGATGCTGGACTGGATCTACTTATTCAATCAAAAATGAAAATCTCTAACCTATCAATTGAGGTCTGAGAATTTATGGGACTGCTGAGACACAAGGTTAGTGGTGGAAGGCGTCTCGGAGAAGATGACTTCGTAACCATCTTTCATATTGTCCATGCCTTCCGTAAAAAGCTGCCAGAAAAGGGCACCAGCACAGGAACCTCCACTCCTTGCGGAGGCATAGATGGTGTTGTATATGCTCGCGTAGTAGTTGTCCCTCAGGCTCACGCTGTATCCAGAAGATCTCGACGATTTGCCGAATTCCGAGAAGATCAGTGGCTTCTTCAGAATTGCACCCGAGTCTTGGATATGGGATTGAAGCCATTTCTCTACGAAAGCCGATTGAGCTTCCTCGTTCGACCTGGATACCCTGTGTAAGCAAAGAAAGCAGCTTCAGCTTCGCAGATTATTGATCGTTCTCTCTATTGTATACTCTCAAACTGAGGTTAATGAGATTACCATTGATCTGGGTATGCATGGATAGTGGCGAAATAGATTCCTTTGATCTGGTTATTGGAGATGAAATCTGTGCCGACTTCGTAACCAGGATTGAACTGTTAGATCCGTAATAGCAAATTCTAATCCAGAATTTACAACATACTAGAATATTAGAATTAAAAATATACCTGGATCCATTCCGTTAATTTCGTCTTCTGATGCGGAATTTACTGTGACGAACGATAAGAACGGATGTGGTCTTCTTCAACTAAATCGCCTTATTCCTCAATGACACCTCTGTCTCTCTTCCGGATGGGGAGAAGGGAAACTGTGTATGATTAAGTATATTCGGGGCCATAACCCTGTTGTGTCTCTTTATATAGGGTTCCCATAATTCCCTATGATATCTATTCAATTGGCCCATATCCATGGCCCATTCCTTAATGGGCTTAACAAAATTAGATCACTTAATTTCAGCCCATTCCATTAATAATAGAAAATATAATTGCATAATAAATATTTTGGTAGAGACTAAAATATTTTGGCAAAAATTAAGAGAGAAAGAGACGGCAAAAATTAAGTGAGAAAGAGACGAAGGTCCCATTGAGGAATAAGGCGATTTAGTTGAGAAAGACCACATCCATTCTTGTCATTCATCACAGTAAATTCCGCATCAAAAGATGAAATTAACGGAATGGATCCAGGTATGTTTGTATCCTAATATTCTAGCATGTTGTAAATTCTGGATTAGAATTTACTATTACGGATGTAACAAATGGTATCAGAGTAGTTCTGTTAGATTATTAGGATTTCTAGATTAATTTGTGGAGTGCCAAAAAAAAAAAAAATTATCCATGGAATTCGTATTTTGGATTGTGAGTTCGTCGGCGTTGGCGTCGGCGTCGGGTGGAGGATGGCATTGCAGCATCTGCTGGGATACGCTGCAGCGACTCTGATTGCTGGCCACCGGTGGAGACCACCCCCACCATCTCTTAGCAGGTCATAGAGAAGGCAATAGAAACCCTTCTCTCTGCGCGTGGCAGAGAGGGCGACGGAACACCCCCCCCCCCTGCGCGTGAGCAGAGAGGACGATGAAAGAAGCCGCAGAGCACGTCGATGAAGCGATGTCTGACGGGAAAAGGGGGAGGCGACGGAGGAAACCTGTCATCGGATGGAATCCAAATAGGGATCTATGGTTCGGGCGAACGGCAGTGCCGACAACCGAGAGTTCGGCGCTGCAGCACTTGTCAAAAAGAATGGGCAACAACAGTGCCTGTCGAGAGCGCTGTCGTGGCCCTTGGGCGACAGTAGTGCCTGTCGGGAGCGCTGCCTTGCCGTTGAGAGCTGTCAGTGTCCGTCGGGTGCGCTTTGGTGCCGTTGGGTGACAGCAGTGCCTGTCAGGAGTGCTGCCGTGGCCCTTGGGTGGTAGAACCGCCTATCGGGAGGGCTGTCGTCGCCGTTGGGCAACAGCAGTGCCCGTTGACTCCACCGGGCGCATTGCCATGTCCGTTGGGCAACTGTTGTGCCCGTTCAAAGCAACGGGTGCACTGCTATGTCCATTGAACAAACTGCAGCGTCGCCATAAAAAAATAAAAAAAATTATTATCGGGGTTTGTAAAATTTACCTAACGAGATTGACTCGGGTGAGTCAACTCGAACCGGTTGCTACAGATCGGGTCGACTCGGGCTAAGCTAGCTCGACCAAGCTGAGTTTTACGTTTGGCGTATATGCCTAATAAGGCTGCTCATATTTGTTTGTTACATTTGACTAAATATTTTGTTTATATATATTACATTACAAAACATTTATTGTAGCTCCAAGGAAATAAAGGCCAACGTCGCGGCGCCAATGGGGCGATGCCACAGTGTTGGGCAACTAAATAAAAAATAAATTATTTTGTTCAATTGGTCTAGTATTTTCAATCAAATTGTTTGAAGCTATATGTTGCCAAAGTAACCTCAGTAGTGTAGATTAATTTGACTAGAAATATATAGATGTTTATACGGAGTTATTTATGCAAATTGTGCTCGACCCAAAGTAAGACACAATTTGGCCAAGTAAACAACGTACCTGTGATGATAAATGCGTGACAATTATAAAGACTTTTCATGTGAGCAATAGTCGGTCCAAAGAAAGGCTATTGTTTGACATAACTGATTGTCAGTATTTGTTCATTGCACTGAGAGTACCACTTACAATTAATTTATCTGTCCAAATACTAGGAATTAATGTTGTACTAGGTATCTTGAGATGGTCCCAAATTTGGATTTTTTTTGTACTTGTCTATTTTTTTTATATGACACGCTAGTTAAAATAAGTATGCTTGTTTATTTTGTTCTTTATGCAGTTTCTGTTGCTACTGCTTCAGATGTTACTGCTCAAATAAGCAACATTCCAATGTTAAGCGGGACAAATTTTAAGGCCTGGAAAGATACCGTGGAAATTGTCCTTGGTTGTATGGATTTGGATCTTGCACTTCGGGCAGAGCCACCCATTTCTACTCCTGATAACCTCAATGAGGTTAAAATTGAGAAGTGGGAGCTCTCTAACCGAATGTGTTTGATGATCATGAAACGCTCCATTCCGGAGGCGTTTCGGGGCTCTATGACAGAGAGCAAAAGCGCCAAGAAGTTCCTAGAATAAATTGAACAATATTTTGCCAATAATGAAAAATCAGAGACGAGCAACCTTTTGGCTAAACTCATTTCGATGAAGTATAAAGGCAAAGGGAACATACGAGAGTACATCATGGAAATGTCTCATCTCGCATAAAAACTCAAGTCAATTAAGTTAGAGTTGTCTGAGGACTTGCTTGTGCACTTGGTTTTGATCTCTCTTCCTGCACACTTTGGCAAATTCAAAGTGAGTTACAACACTCAGAAGGACAAATGGTCCCTAAATGAACTTATATCTCACTATATACAAGAGGAAGAGAGGCAACAACGGGATAAGACTGAAAGTGCTCACTTGGCCTCAACCTCTCAATACAAGAAGAAGAAGAGAGGTAAGGATACTACGGTAGGTTCTTCTCAGACTAAGAAACAGAAGAAGCAGGCTGAGGAGTTTACCTGCTTCTTCTGCAAGAAGTCGGGACATATGAAGAAGGATTGTCCCAAGTTCGTCGCCTGGCGTGTAAAGAAGGCTATACCTCTAACTTTAGTTTGTTCTGAAGTTAATTTAGCTTTTGTACCTAAAGAAACTTGGTGGGTGGATTCTGGTGCTACCACTCACATTAGTATGTCTTTGCAGGGTTGCATATGGAGCCGACCGCCAAGTGATGCAAAAAAAATCATCTTAGTGGGCGACGGCAATAAAGTTACAGTAGAGGCCTTAGGAAGTTTCATATTAAAATTAAGCACTGGATTTTATTTGGATTTATTTGAGACATTTGTTGCACCGTCTTTTCGGTGGAATTTAATTTCTATTTCCATTTTGGACAAATCAGGTTTTTCTTGTTCTTTTGGAAATAATAAAGTTAGTCTCTACCAAAATTCAAATTTTGTGGGTTCTGGTCCTTTAATTGATAATCTATATATGCTTCATGTTGTTAGTTCCTATAGAGAAATATTGCAAATTAGCTCATGTGGTACGAAGCAAAAATTAAGTGAGAATTCCGCCACATTATGGCACAAACGTTTAGGACATATCTCTAAACAAAGAATTCAAAGGCTTGTGTCGGATGGAATTCTTGAACCCCTAGATACTACAAACTTCCAAGTTTGTGTTGAGTGCATCAAGAGGAAACAAACAAATGTTAGAAAATTAGGTGCCGAAAGAGCTAAAGATGTCTTAAAACTTATACATACAGATATTGTGGTCCATTCTCTACAACTTCATGGAATGGCCAACAGTACTTCATTACGTTCATAGACGATTACTCTAGATTCGGTTACCTATATTTAACACATAAGAAGTCACAATCCTTGGACATCTTTAAGTCTTTCAAAGCTGAAGTTGAACTTCAACTTGGAAAGAAAATCAAGGTTGTCAAATCCGACTGTGGTGGTGAATACTACGGACGGTATGATGGATCAGGAGAACAACGTCCAGGACCCTTCACGATTTTCCTCAAAGAGTGTGGAATTGTTCTGTAAATCACCATGTCGGGCAAACCCAGCATGAACGGTGTTGTAGAGCGACGAAATCGAACTCTTAAGGATATGGTAAGGAGTATGATTAGTCATTCCTCTTTGCCAGAGTCACTTTGGGGATAAGCTCTCAAGACCGCAGTGTACATCCTTAACAGGGTATCGAGTAAAGCAATTGCCAAAACCCCCTATGAACTTTGGATAGGAAAGAAGCCTAGGCCACATGAGGCGCGGCCTTATAGGCCACATGAAAGAAAACTGGACTCAAGGACGGTTAGCTGTTATTTCGTTGGTTACGCTGAACACTCTCAGGGTTATAAGTTTTACGATCCCACATCACGATCCTTCTTTGAAATGGGAAATGTGAGATTCCTTGAGGATATTGAGTTTGGAAGGGAAGAAAACATAAGGAATGTTGTATTTGAAGAAGAATCTGTTATTGATAGTGATCAGGTCTTCATACCTATTGTTGTTCAAGACACAATTCAGGCATTAGATGACAATGTTCAGGCTCCTATTCTTGACATTGTTCCAGATCAAGACAACAATGAGATTCTTCCTCTTGCACCACCTTTAGTACAAACTCAACCACCTCAAGAAGTGCCATTAAGGAGATCCACTAGGGAAAGGAGAAATGCGATTCCAGATGATTATAACATTTTTCTCCAAGAACATGTGGATGGAGTCGGATTGACAGAAGATGACCCGATTAATTTATGTCAAGCCTTGCGCAGTTCTAACTCTCAAAAGTGGATTGATGCCATGAAGGATGAGATAAATTCTATGAATGACAATGACGTTTGGGATCTCATCGAGTTGCCTAAAGGTAAGAAACCCATTGGTTGTAAATGCATATTTAAAACCAAGAGGGATTCAAAGGACAATGTTGAGAGATATAAGGCCCGTCTAGTCGCTAAAGGCTTTAATCAAAGGGTAGGCATAGACTATAAAGAGACTTTCTCTCCGGTATCTTCAAAAGACTCTTTTAGAACAATAATGGCACTAGTGGCTCATTTAGATCTAGAGCTACATCAGATGGATGTCAAAACTGCGTTTCTTAATGGAGACATTGATGAGACGATTTATATGGTATAACCAGAAAACTTTGTATATGGTGATCCAAAGTCTATGGTATGTAAATTGAAGAAATCCATCTATGGTCTCAAACAGGCTTCCCGTCAATGGTATCACAAGTTCCATCAAGTCATAACCTCGTACGGTTTTGAGGCGAATGTTGTTGATGATTGCGTATATCATAAGTTCAGTGGGAGTAAATACATCTTCCTGATATTATATGTCGATGATATTCTACTCGCTAGTAGCGATATAGGCTTACTGCACGAAACCAAGAAATTTCTGGCGAAGAAATTCAAGATGAAAGATCTTGGTGATGCCTCTTTTGTATTAGGTATACAGATACTTAGAGATTGTTCTCAAGGTATCCTTAGGTTGTCACAAAAGAGCAATATTGATAAGGTGTTGAGTAAATTCCGCATGAAAGATAGTAAACCAGGAGACACACCCATCGCTAAAGGAGACAAGTTTCGTCTCAAAAAGTGCCCTAAAAATGATCTTGAAAGAACAGAGATATAGAAAATTCCATATGCATTAGTAGTAGGGAGTTTAATGTACACTCAAGTTTGTACTCGTCCCGACATAGCATTTATAGTAGGAATTCTGGGCAGGTATTTGAGTAATCCAGGTATGCAACATTGGAAGGCAGCCAAACGCGTGATGCGTTATTTGAGGAGAGCAAAAGACTACATGCTTACTTATCGGAGATCAAACAGTTTAGAGATCATTGGGTTCTCTGACTCCGACTTTGTCGGATGCCAAGATAGCAGACGCTCCACATCAGGCTACATCTTTATGTTGGGTGAAGGAGCTATCTCATGGAAGTCTACTAAGCAGACTCTCATAGCTTCTTCAACCATGGTTGTGGAGTTCATTACTTGTTTTGAGGCATCCAACAACGGAATATGGTTGCGAAACATTGTCACTGGGCTATGAGTGGTAGATAGCATTAACAGGCTATTAAAGATTTACTGTGACAATAACTCGGCGGTACTTTATTCCAACAACAACAGGAGCTCAATGAAGTCAAAGTTTATTGACATCAAGTTTCCACTTGTTAAGGAGAGAGTTCAGAATAAGCAGATTTCAATAGAACATATAGGGACGGACTCTATGCTAGCAGACCCATTAACCAAGGGTTTACCGCCTAAGGTCTTTCATGATCACACTACTCATATGAGCGTTATTTCTGAGGATACCTTGGTTTAGTGGGAGTCATTTTTGTACTACATGTTTGCTTTAGACATTGCGTTATTTGCTTTTTTAATAAAATTGATTGCTTATTATTTTATTTATGAACTTGCTTGTGTTTTTCTATGTGCAATGTTGACATTGCATTAAGCACTATGGAAAGATCTCACTAAAGACTAAAGAAGGACCAGTTGGAAATAGGCATGTTTGAGATCACATTGCATGTAATTTTCATGCTACTCATCCGTATTTCATTGAGTGTATTAGTATGGTGATCATCGTGGTTTAGTCACGAATGTAATGTGACGAAAGTCACAGTGGTTCCATTATTAATATATACAATGGTTCCATTATAAACAGTATACAGATGCACGCCTAAAGAATTGTGAGATAATTGTTTCAGGAATGATATGTAACCCAAGTGGGAGATTTTTAGGAAATTCACATTTCCTATTCTAATTTGGGTAACATATTTATTATGCAATTATATTTTCTATTATTAATGGAATGGGTTGAAATTAAGTGATCTAATTTTGTTAAGCCCATTAAGGAATGGGCCATGGATATGGGCCATGAATATGGGCCAATTGAGTAGATACCATAGGGAATTATGGGGACCTTATATAAAGAGACACAACATGGTTATGGTCGCCAATATACTAAATCATACACAGTTTCCCTTCTTCCCATCCGGAAGAGAGACGAAGGTCACATTGAGGAATAAGGCGATTTAGTTGAGGAAGACCACATCCATTCTTATCGTTCGTCACAGTTAATTCCCCATCAGAAGACGAAATTAATGGAATGGATCCAGGTATGTTTTTAATCCTAATATTCTAGCATGTTGTAAATTTTGGATTAGAATTTACTATTATGGATCTAACATGAACTGCTTCTATTCATTCTTCCAGGCCTATTTCTAGAAGATGGTTGCTGTCGATGGATTTGACGTGATCCGCCATCTCTGTGATCCAGTCCTGCACCCCGAAAGTAACGAAGCTAAATCAATTGAGCATTACGGGAAGATAAAAAGCTGCTTAATTTGTAGCTTTCTTATCGTTTTTCTTTAAGTCTTACCTGTAAAGTTCTGTCGAAGAGATCGCTCTGGCAGCGTGGCTCGTTCATCAGCTGTCATGCAAAGATGGTTGGATCGTCCTTGTAAGCAACTCCTGTAATGGAGTTGACTCTTGTAAGAATTTCCTGCACACAGTACCGAAAGATGAAACACCATTATCCATTACTAGATTTGTTTTCTTAATTTCAACCTTGTCGACAATTAAACAACTGCAACACCCTTAAGGAATTCGGATTCTATGAAGACTTAGAATGTACCTTGATATGGTTCTTGAAGTAGCCTTTGATGACAGGATTCCTGAAGAAGTCATCCTCAGAGCCCAAGTATTGGCCCTGTTCTATTGCCCACTAAATATATTGATTTTGCCTCCAAAGTCCGACCAGTTATTTCCCAAGCTCAGAATCAGATAAATCCCATACTTTCTAGCTTCAGCGATAACAAAATCTAATCCCTGGATGAAGAATAACAAGAGCTGTGAGATTCAAAATGAAGCTTTTTCTCTTCACAACGTAATTAAATGAAGAATAAGATGAGTATTTTTCTCGGTTGATCATACGTACCCTGAACATGTCCTCATTGTAAGAAGCGGGCTTTATTTGCAGGGGTCTAGAACCTCCATCACTGAACGCCCATGTCCTTGCCACGGTCAATCCATGGGTCTATTGAAACCATTTGCACTAAAAGATCGACCTATTAGAGAAGGCGCAGCGTGAATATTAATGATAGACAGCCAATTCCAACACTCCCCAGCACGTGTGACACCCACAACACGGGGCAACCCCCACAAACCGGGAGACCAAATTCGTCAACACAGAAATTGGGGGCAGCGGGATTCGAACACACGAACGACCTACTCTGATACCATATTGAAACCATTTGTACTAAAAGATCAATCTGTTAAAGAAGGCACAACGTGAATATTAAAGACAGGTAGCCAATTCCAACACTCCCCCACACTTGCGACCCCCACAACACGGGGCAACCCCCACAAATCGGGGGACCAAATTCATCAATACAAATATTGGGGGCAACGAGACTCGAACATGGGACCAACCTGCTCTAATACCGTGTTGAAACCAGTGCGCTAAAAGGCTAGAGGTTTTAGTGCAACTGGTTTCAACATGGTATCAGAGCAGGTCGGTCCCGAGTTCGAATCCGCCTCCCACTGAATTTGTTCCCTTTGTTGGTTCACGGGGTTTCCCGTGCGGGGGAGTGTTGGGATATTTATTATATCGGGCCTGTCCTTGTATTAATATACTTGTTACGCCTCCACTAAAGCCTCGAGGTTTTAGTGCACTGGTGTCACCAGGTCAGATGAGCCTAACTCACTTAGGCTAGCGAAACTCCAACTCTCGTGAAGGCCTATCTTCAATCCGTGAAAGGTAGTACAACCTCTCGCCCCTTAGATCAACTTTGCAAACTCCTTCCCCTCAAGTGAAGTACGAGCAATGAAAAGGTAGAAAGACAATGGAATAGAGACAGAAAGTAACCTTGTATTAATACTAGAAAATATTACAAGGAGTGGTCATCCAAGGTGGAAGGCCAGCACTCTAAAAAAACTCTCCCTCACATCTATGCTTTACAAGCTATCTGAGATGTTGAATGAATATACAAGGGGTCGAATGCCTTGGTATTTATAGGCTTCGACCCCCTCCTTTCTCTCATGATTCCTTCCAATGAGAGAAAAGATCCTCCCTTAAAAAATCTCCTTGATTTGCTCCACACTTATCAAATCTCCTTGATTTGATCCTTCTCTCATGCTTCCGTCCAATGAGAGCAATGATCCTCCCTTATCAAATCTCCTTCTTTGACTCAGTTATGTCTTTGGACTTTTATATGTCTTCATACACTTGGCTGCCGACTCAGTTACGTCTTTGGACTTTTATATGTCTTCATACACTTGGCTGCCAACTCAGCCCGTGGGCCATGCCATAAAAGAGTCCTAGATGCCTTAAGGGTTGTAGAATTTAGGATCTCATGAAAGGAACTTTAGATCAACAAGAAAGAAGAAGAAGAAGAAGAGAGAAGGAGAAGAGAAGAAGAAGAACGTGGAAGAAGAGAGTTTGGATTAAGGGAGAAGAGGGTTGCGTCAAAAAGAAATATGAGGGCTGGACGAATTTGTGGAAAGAGAGGAGAGTGCTTCAATGCCCTACCTCTTAGCCAATGCCTTTATTTATAGTTTTACAATACCCTTAGGGCTACAACTTGATAAAACAAAAGACATAAAAGGAACACATATTTACACTTCTATGCCATCTTTATGGAAAGTACCATATTTTACACATATGCCACTCCTTTGACGTGTGGGCTTCTTGTCTTGAGCTTGTGGGCTTGAGCCTATCTTCCAACACTCCCCCTCAAGCTAGAGGAGAAAAGACATCATAAATACCCAGCTTGCCACATATAAACGATAGGATTTTAGATGTAACGGGTTTAGTGAGAATATCAGCCACTTGCTCTTGAGATGACACATGTTTGAGAGAGATTATTCCTATTTGAAACTTCTCCCGTATAAAATGACAATCCACCTCAATGTGTTTAGTTCTTTCATGAAAAACTGGATTTGAAGTGATATGAATGGCGGCTTGATTATCACAATGAAGATTCATGGACCCCTTTTTATAAAAACCTAGTTCGGTAAGAAGGGTCCTAATCCATAAAAGTTCACTAACGGTATGGGCCATAGCTCTGTATTCTGCTTCTGCGCTAGATCTTGCAACCACATTTTGCTTCTTACTTTTCCATGTAACCAAGTTTCCCCCAACCAAAGTACAATATCCTGATGTAGATTTTCTATCATCAGGAGATCCAGCCCAATCTGCATCTGAGAAGCCTTCTATGTTGAAGTGCCCATGTTTTTTATACAGTAATCCTCTTCCTAGAGCTCCTTTTAGATAATGTAGTATTCTCTCTAAAGCTTGCCAGTGGGTAATTTGTGGTTTGTGCATGAATTGACTCACCACACTTACAGCATATGATATGTCTGGCCTAGTTACAGTGAGATAAATCAGTTTTCCCACGAGTCTTTGGTATTTGGCAATATCGATATCTTCTTCATTTGTGGCACATAATTTTACATTTGTATCCATAGGTGTGTCAACTGGTCTACAACCCTTCATTCCTGTTTCTTCAAGGAGATCCAAGACATATTTCCTTTGAGACAATATTATCCCATGTTTGGATTGAAGAACTTCTATACCCAAAAAATATTTAAGCATACCAAGGTCTTTAGTCTTGAATTCCTGACATATCATCTGTTTCACCTCTTGTATGCTCAAAGCATCATCACCGGTTAAGATAATATCATCCACATATACGGCCAATAATATTTTCCCTTTGACCGTATCTTTATAATATACGGAATGATCAACTGAGCACCGATGAAATCTAAACCGTAGGAGTGTTTGACTAAATTTATCAAACCATGCCCGAGGGGACTACTTAAGCCCATATAAAGACTTTTTTAACCGGCATACTGACTCCCCCTCAACCACATAACCAGGTGGTTGAACCATATAAATTTCCTCACTGATATCACCATTTAAAAAAGCATTTTTAACATCCAACTGATAGACGGGCCATGAGGAGTTAGCAGCAATAGATAAGATGATGCGTACCGAATTCAATTTTGTAACAGGAGAGAAGGTCTCCTCATAATCTATCCCATAGCACTGCGTATAGCCCTTAGCAACCAGTCGAGCTTTAAGACAAGCAACCGATCTATCCGGATTATGTTTCACTGAAAAAACCCATCGACAACCAACAGGTCTTTTACCTTTCGGGAGTGATGTTAAGTACCAGGTTTGGTTTTCGTATAAGGTGTGCATTTCTTCATCCATAGCCGCCTTCCATCCTGGATGTCTCAAGGCCTCCTGATACGACTGCGGAACGGAAGTAGAAGAAAGGGACGCAAGAAACTGAAAAACACTCAGAAGACAAGCGATGGTGAGACTTAAAATTTGAGATAGGATGCGAAGTAGTATAGGAGCGACGTTCTTTTATTAAAGCAATAGGCCGAGTATCAAATTCAGGCCCATACAAAGGAGGAGAAGGACTTACCTCGGGTGGATCCGACAACTCCACAGGTGAAGGTACGGCCGGTGTATCAGGGGATGGATCCACTTCAAGATTGAACGGCACAGGCGGACAAGGAGTAGAAGAAGGACAAGTCCATCTTGGAGGAGCATCATGGGAGGAGTAGAAGGGAGTGTCCTCAAAGAAAGTCACATCCCTAGAGATAAACATCCTCCGAAGGGTAGGATTGTAACAAACATAACCTTTCTGGGTGCGAGAGTATCCCAAAAAAATGCACTTCATAGACCGAGGATCAAGTTTATTTTTATGTGGAGATGTAACATCAACAAAACATGTACATCCAAACACTTTCAAAGGAAGAGAAAAAGAATATTCACCACTAAATAACACAGAGTAAGGAGTTTTATGATGAAGGACTGATGAAGGTAACCTATTAATGAGAAAGCATGCTATAAGTATAGCATGAGGGCAATAGAAATAGGGTACCTTCATGGAGTAGAGGAGGCCCCGAGCAACTTCAAGAAGATGACGATTCTTCCTTTCAGCAACACCATTTTGTTGAGGAGTATAGGCACATGATGTTTGATGAATAAGCCCATTACTCTCACAAAATGATTTGAAGTCATGAGACATGTATTCCTTAGCATTATCAGATCTAAGGGTTTGAATTTTCTTCCCAAATTGTGTCAAGACCATAGCATGAAAATTTTTAAACAAAGGAAGAATTTCGGAACGCTCTTTAAATAGATATAACCAAGTCAGTCGAGTAAAATCATCAACAAAAATGACAAAATATTTAACTTGGGAAATATTTGAGACACATAAAGTGCCCCATATATCAGAATGTATTAGCTCAAATGGAGCAGTACTTGTAGTTGTAAGACGAGGAGAATATGTACTCCTGACATGTTTACTTAATTGACAAACCTCACAACTGATATTAGAAAGTCCTTTTAAAGATGGAACCAAAGAACGAAGTGAAGGCGTAGACGGATGACCAAGTCGGTTTTGCCAAAGTTGGGCCTCGGATGTAGTGGAAGATAATGCAGCTAATGGTGGAAGAGTGAAGTAGTACAAACCCCCCTTTTCATGGTGGCCACCAATCACCCACTTCGTAGTGAGATCCTGAAAGACACAAGAAGACGGTGAGAAGGTGATAGAGCAATTTAATTGTTTGGTCAATTGGTTAACCGAGAGCAAATTTAAAGGAAACTGAGGAACAAACAAAACATCTTGAAGGGGAATAGATGAAGTAAGAGAGGAGGAACCTTTGCCAAGGACCTTGGTTTAGGTACCATCAACAATAGTAACGAATTTATGAGGATAACAAGGAGATAAGGACTGCAACAAGTGTTTGTTACCTGATAGATGTTCGGAGGCCCCGAAGTCGATGATCCAAGAGGAAGAGGAAGATGAGGAAGAAAGCATACCTGAGGCAATAGTAGTGGCAGCAGTAGATGATGAGGGAATAGATGATTCCATGAAGGACTTCATTTTCTGAAATACAGCATAGTCCTCAACCGTAAGAGTCACATTTCCGGAAGATGATTCAGCCTTATCTTCATTTTTCTCAACGTTAACTGAGACTGGGTTAGCTGTGGCCCAATCAGGCTTGCCATGAAGTTTCCAGCATGATGCCACAAAGTGGTTCTGACGGCCACAATAAGTGCAAAGTTGAGGCTCAGTACGGAAAGAATTCTGACCCGTTCTACCACCTCTATTTTCAGCCCCTCTCATAGTTCGACCCCCTCTCATATTTCTGCCCCGTCCTCGGAATGAGGAAGATGTTCCCCGATTGCCAGAGAACATCACCGATGGAGAATCAATAGGAGAAGGAGGGGACGGATCTGGTATCCTAAGTAATGTAGCACTAATATCATCAAATTATGGAAGAGCATAAGAACTTAGAAGTTGAGTTTTGGCCACCTCAAGGTATGGTTTAATATTCGATAAGCAAATGGTTGCTGCCAAAGCTTCTCTTTGTCGTTCTTGAACGGCAATATCAATGGAATATGGCTGAGCTAGTTTCCATTCTTGAAGAAGACCACGAAACCGGGCCAAAAATTCATGAATATTATCTCCATGTTTCGTATGCAGCATGTTTTGTAAGACATCATATATTTTTTGTAATGAAGCAGTGCTTGAGTAAAGCTTGGCACACGTGTCCCATATATTCTTGGCGGTTTCCAAGTGGACCACATTGTTGGCCACCTGCTCTTCCTTGCTATTAATGAGCCAACTTATCACCATGTTATCATCCTTAACCCACTTGTGGTAGGACACATCTTCTTCATCAATCAGAGAAAAGTTAACAACGTGGCTCAAGAGGTCACGAGTAATAAGAACCCTCCGAACCGATTGTGACCAGCTCATGTAATTGGAGATACCTCTAAGTGGAATTGTAGTAATACGGAGTATATCACTCTTATTACTATTGTATCCAATCTCCATAATGAGGCAAGTAAAATATGGAGGTCAAGGGAAAAAGGCCTTCTTCAAAGAACAATTACTCTATGTAATTTGAAGAACCCGTAGACCAAATCAATCACCAACAAAAGAGAACAAGAACCAATTTCTTTCACACGGGAAAGCACCAAATTATCAACAAATTTGTGCCTTTAGAAAGTGATAATAACATCCAACCATCACTCAACTTCTCTTGTATTCATAAGAACAAAGAGAAGAAAATAAATGCAACCGATTAGGCCTTAATCCAAACTCCAACACAAACGAGCAATAGACAAAAATTTAGAAAAGATTTAACTACAAACCAAGACACTTGGAAGAGATTTATCTTCAGCTCATGGTAGACTTCAACGTAAGAAAAAATTCAATTGTTGAAGTTAAAAAAAAAAACTGAACTACAAAGGGTAAATGGCTATTGGCATTTCATCAAACATATAATGGGCATCCAACAACATAACACAAACCCATGGGCAACCTTAAGTAGGAGAAGATACAGCAACATGTGCTAGAATTCTACCTCAAATAAGATGGATCCAAATTACATAAAGGTAATTGAATTTCACTCATCAATCTTAATAAGAAGCAAATAGCAAATTATCTTGATCACTCTTGTAATTGATTTACAAGGAGTCAAGATTATAACATCAATTTAGTCATAGAAATAAATCTTTACAACATATAAAGATTTATCTTGACTTGATGTGACTCAAAATTCAAGAAGTAAAGAAAAACAGTAAAAGGAGTATGTAAATAAGAAAAGGAAACAAAAAAAACGTAAGTAAGAAGATGATGAACTTATCTCTTTATGACTGAACTCCTTTTACAACTTCTTGAACAAATTTCATAATAACTCCATGAAGAGATCCTAAACTCCTTGCTCTGATACCATGTAGAATTTAGGATCTCATGAAAGGAACTTTAGATCAACAAGAAAGAAGAAGAAGAAGAAGAAGAGAGAAGGAGAAGAGAAGAAGAAGAACGTGGAAGAAGAGAGTTTGGATTAAGGGAGAAGAGGGTTGCGTCAAAAAGAAATATGAGGACTGGACGAATTTTTGGAAAGAGAGGAGAGTGCTTCAATGCCCTACCTCTTAGCCAATGCCTTTATTTATAGTTTTACAATAACCTTAGGGCTACAACTTGATAAAACAAAAGACATAAAAGGAACACATATTTACACTTCTATGCCATCTTTGTGGAAAGTACCATATTTTACACATATGCCACTCCTTTGACGTGTGGGCTTCTTGTCTTGAGCTTGTGGGCTTGAGCCTATCTTCCAACAGGGGTCAGATCTGAGTGGCCCATGAAGGGTCCCACTCGAAAAGGGTAAGTTCCCAGATTTTGCCACAAAACCATAATCATAGTTCTGCATAACTCGAACAGCCGCACTGCTGCCTGGACGTGTGCGTGTGTGCGCATGTAGCTTCTGCACCGTGCGTGCATCTTACCTTTGGTAACTCCTGTGCGTTTCATCTGTCCGCTGCTTGTGTTCGCATGTGCGAGCTGCCTCTGTGCCATGCGCGCATTTCTCTCTCGGCAAAGTCAAACGCGGATGTACCTTCTGCCTGGGCAGTGTGCGCATCTGTTGAGAATATGGTTTCTGTCTTGGCTGGCTGCTGGGGCTATTGCACATCTTGGTGCTTGGCCATCCGTCTAGCCAACTCAAGTGGATCTTCTTCCTCTACATCTGCGGCCGGTCTGGCCATACGCATGCGCACCTCTGGGTCGTGCCTTTGCACTTGGCCTTGGTCGCCGCTCCTATTGCTGTGCTTGGGACTCGCACGGTCTTCCTCCTTGGTGTCTGGCCACAGCATGGCTTCGTCCTCCGACTCATACTCCCATCGCCATAAGGTAGACACCCTCATCTACAGCCCCTGACGGTATGTGGCCACCTCCTTCTCGAATAGCCATAACTCGGTAGCATCTTGCCAAGTTGCTTCGAATTCCGGTTGACCTTGCCACTTTACCAAATATTGCATCCGCCGAGGTTTACCCCTTTGGCGCTCCTCTCGGTCTGCAATGATATAGTCTACCCTATTGTCAAAGGTAGTAGATATATCCATGGGGGCTCGAGGATCAACTATCCTATCCGGGTCCAGGTCTTCCAAGTACGGTTTAAGGTTGGATAAATAAAAGACATTATGAAACTTAAACCTTTTTAGCAACTATAGTTTGTAGGCCAGTTGTCCACTCGTTCAATAATAGGAAAGGGGCCTTCATACTTTTTCAAAAGACTCTTGTTTTTGCTCCTTAGGTGACGAAATTGCTTAGGTATGAGTTTGAGAAGGACCTGGTCACCTACATTGAAAGAAGACGCCCTCCTCTTTAGATCAGCATATTTCTTCATCTTCTTCGATGCCTTATGCAATAAGACCCGTGCCAGCTCCGTTTTATCTTTCCACCTCTTTGCCAGCTGATGAGCTGCTGGACTTTTCTGTGAAGTGTCTGGAATGAGACCCATGGGAGCCAAAGGTTGTCGTCCTATCGCCAACTCTAAAGAACTGTGCCCAGTTGATTCTGATTTCTGAAAATTGTATGAAAACTGGGCCACGTCTAACAAGTCTGGCCAATTTTTCTGATCTGCTGCAACAAAATGGCGTAAGTACTGTTCTAACAAAGAATTTACATGCTTTGTTTGGCCGTCACTTTGAAGAGGAAAACTAGTGGAAAAATTTAAAGATATTCCCAATAGTTCAAAGAGCTCGGTCCAAAACTTCCCTGTGAATCTAGGGTCACGTTCACTGATGATCGTTGTGGGCACGCCCCAGTGCTTCACTACATGTGCCATGAATGCCCTAGCTGCTCCGTCTGATGTACAATCACTTGGCACTGTTACGAATGCACCATACTTCTTAAATCTGTCCACCACTACCATGATAGATGCCAACCCATCTTTCTTAAGTAATCCAGAGATGAAGTCCATTGAAACAGACTCCCACGGCAGCTTTGGAATAGGTAAGGGTTGTAGCAAACCCTCAGGCTTGCGTTGTTTGATCTTATCCTGTTGACAGATAAGACAAGTGCACACAAACTCCTCCACTTCATTCTCCCATGTCCGGCCAATAATATTGGCCAGCAGCAAGGCCAACGTCCTTCTTTGACCTAGATGCCCTGCCCACAAGGTATCATGGCATTCCCTTAAGAGGTCACGCCGTAGGTTATCGTACTTAGGCACATAAAGTCGATTACCTTTGGTCTTGAGAAATTCGTCATCAAGCCAGAATCTTCTCGTCTTGCCCAAGGCTACAACTTGCACAATGTTGTAAGCCTGGGTGTCTTGGCGAAGTCCCGTGCAAATCATGTCTAGCAATGAAGCACTAACCTGTGTAATTGCTGCTAAGGCTCGTACTCGCAAAGCCGCATTTTTTTTCTGCGCCAAGATGGTCTTTCATGCGCGCGCAAAGCACATGACTCATGCACTTATATGCACGCCTCTTCATGTTCTGCTGCTACCGCACCGTGCGTGAAGCAAGTGTCGGCTACTGAGGTATGCGGGGTTGCTACCACTCGAATGCAAGGTGTCGGGTGCGTTTCCTCCTTAGCCGCACTCACACATGTTGCTCCAGTTTGCTGTGCCCTTTTCATTTGTGCCTGGCTGCTGGTTGTCGTGCAAGTTGGAAGGGTTGCAACGTGCGCCAAGACCGCACTTGCTGGTGCTAGCTGCGCCAAGCTGTGGCTGGTTTCTTCCTCGTAAGAGTTAGGTGTGTCCACCTTCCTGCTCAATGCGTTTGTAGCACCATTGGCCTTCCCCGCCTTATACATCATCTGGAAGTCAAACTCGACCAAGAAATCTTGCCACCGAGCCTGCTTTGGACTGAGTTTTTTTTGCATAAGAAAGTAGCTAGATGCGACGTTGTGAGTTTTTATAGTAAATTTGGAGCCTAAAAGATAGTGCCTCCAAAGACGTAAACAACCATCATCTCTCTCTCTTGTACAGTATAACGTTGCTCAGTTTCATTGAGCTTCCTACTCTCATAAGCGACTGGGTGTCCGTTCTATTCTAGTATACCTCCAATGGCATAGTTTAAGGCGTCTGTATGTACCTCAAACGGCTTGTTGAAACCATCAAGGTGCAACACTGGTTCAGCCACCATGGTGTCCTTCAGCCGTTGGAATGCTCTTTGGCATGTGTTCGTCCATTGCTACTCTTGGTCCTTCTTGAGGAGGTCAGTCAAGGGGGCCGCTATAGCTGAAAAGCCCTTGATAAACCTCCTATAATAATTTGCAAGACCAAGGAAACTCCTAAGTTCACTCACCTTGGAAGGGATCGACCAGTCACGCACAACCTCTACCTTCTTGTTGTCCATCCATATCCGTCCTCCCACTATCCAATGTCCAAGAAAGGACACCTCTTGCAACCCAAAGGTGCACTTTTCCTCCTTGACGTACAGTTGATTGTGTCTCAATGTTTTGAATACCATTCGAAGGTGTTCCTTGTGCTCGTCCATACTCTTGTTGTACTCTACAACGTCATCTAAATAAACAACGACAAAATTTTCCAAGTATTCGGAAAATACCTCGTTCATGAGAGTGCAGAATGTTGCAGGTGTGTTGGTTAGGCCAAAGGGCATAACCATGAATGCGTAAGCCCCATATTTGGTTACACAAGTAGTCTTCCCCTCGTCTCCTTCAGCAATCCAGACTTGGCAATAACCACTTCGCAAGTCCAGTTTGGAGAAAACTTGCACCTTTTTCAATTGATCAAAGAGATATGCAATAAGAGGAATAGGGTACCTATTCTTTATAGTTACCATGTTGAGCGCCCTATAATCGATGCCCAATCTCATACTTCCATCCTTCTTTGTCTGAAATAGTATAGGGGCCCCATAAGGTGCTTTGCTTGGCCTTATGAACCCAGCATCCAATAGCTCGTTGAGTTGTCTTCGCAGTTCATCCAACTCTTTGGGTGCCATACGGTATGGTGCTTGTGCTAGCTTTCTTGCTTCGGGCTCAAGCTCTATGTGATGGCCCACCCCTCTCCTAGGTGGTAACCTCGTTGGTTGTTCAGGCATGACACCTCTATATTAATGCAGTACAGTTTGTATCTCCTTAGGGGTAGGCATGACTTCAACTTGCTCTATAGCACAAATAGAAGCAATGTATGTAGAGCAGCCTTGCTCAAGACCTTTCTTTAGCTGGAGGGCTGATAGCATTAAATCCTTTTTTTTACATCTCTGTTGTCAAGTTCAGAAACAGTACGAGGACTTTGCTCATCCATAATCTCCATTACCCCAACTTGCGGCATTAAAAATGCCTTATAAACCATGAAAAATTCCATTCCCAAAATCACATTGAAATCATCCATGGCAACAATAGTAAAATTCATAAACTCAACCCACTTGCTCCACCGGGACGTTCTGGGTAATGCCTTGGACTTCATGAGCAGCAGAATTTGCAACCTTCATTTTGCTCCCATCTTTCTCTCCTCGTATCTTTAGGCGCCTAGCCTCCTCCTCTGAAAGGAAGTTGTGGGTGGCGCCAGTGTCCACCATTGCTCTAACAGTACGTCTAGCAAGTGTTAGAGAGATAAAAAGAAGTTCTCTTAAGGGTCTTACCGGAAGTGGAGCAGCCTTCTCCTCCTTTGAATGGACAACAGCATTGAGAAGTGTTAGGGAACCCATCCTAGGCTCAATTCCTCCATTGTTCATCTCAGTTTGAGTAGCATTGAGGAACCTCTTTTTAGGACAATCCGTCGCATAGTGCTCTCCCTCGCATATGAAGCAATGGACCTTGTTTTTCTGTTTGTCCCCTCTTTTCTTCTCTTCTGGCCTAGCCTTGGTATCCTTTGCATGGCTTCTTCTCCCCTTTCTCCTTCTTCTTAAAATTCGTTTTACCATTGTTATTTTCCTTAGACACTTTGTTAGCCGAATCATTCTTTCTCTCATATTCGGTTAACTTTTCAGTAGTAGATGAAGCTGAAGTTAATGTCTTTACTTCCCGTCTTCTCAATTCTTGCTCAGCCCATGGACGCAAGCCAGCAAGAAAGGAAAAGATACAATCTTCATCTGACATATTGGAGATACAAAGCATAAGGGAAGTGAAGGATTATACTTACTATCTAATGGTGCCTTTCTACATCAATGCACGAAGTTCCTTCTTTGCTTGGTACTCGACATCTTCCGGAAAGAACTGCCTCCGCAGCTCCCTCTTGAAATCGTCCCAGGTGTGGACGGGGTCCTCTCCCTCTTGTTCATCTCCCATCCGTCTTCTCCACCAGATTATAACATCATCAGATAAGAACATGGTAGCAGTACTAACCTTAGCTTGCTCCTCAGACAGCTTGCTTGCATGAAAATACTGCTCCACTTGCCATAGAAAATTATTTATGACCTTTGGATCTCTTTTGCCGGTAAAAGACTTAGGTTCAGGTTCAGGTACCTTTATCTTGGCGTTCCCTTGGGTGTTGCCTCCACTTGCAAGATCACGTTCATGGAGACAAAACCGTGCGCACAAATCATCCATCCTTACACTCATCTCTTGCACAACTTCCTTGAGATCAACATCCATCATAGCTAGTGCCATTCTGGTCTTGGATATCTTTCTTCCAGTGCTCGCCTAATGCCCTCCTCGACTTGTTTGGACAGAAGGCCCTCCAAAGTCGCATGGAGGCACCTAAGACCAAAAAGACAATCTTCATTGGAAAAAAATCAATTTTCGAAATCACTTACCGGTTGTCTTGCTCTTGAAGCGTCTTCCCCACTTGATGAAGCCATAGATTGCAACGAACGCTCTGATATCAGTTTGTCACGAGGTCAGATGAGCCTAACTCACTTAGGCTAGCGGAACTCCAACTCCCATGAAGGTCTACCTTGAATCCGTGAAAGGTAGTACAACCTCTCGCCCCTTAGATCAACATAGCAAACTCCTTCCTCTCAAGTGAAGTACAAGCAATGAAAAGGTAGAAAGACAATGGAATAGGGAGAGAAAGTAACCTTGTATTAATACTAGAAAAGATTACAAGGAGTGGTCATCCAAGGTGAAAGGCCAGCACTCTAAAAAAACTCTCCCTCACGTCTATGCTTTACAAGCTATCCGAGATGTTGAATGAATATACAAGGGTTGAATGCCTTGGTATTTATAGGCTTCGACCCCCTCCTTTCTCTCATGATTCCGTCCAATGAAAGCAAAGATCCTCCCTTATCAAATCTCCTTGATTTGCTTCACCCTTATCAAATCTCCTTTATTTGCTCCACCCTTATCAAATCTCCTTGATTTGATCCTTCTCTCATGCTTCCGTCCAATGAGAGCAATGGTCCTCCCTTATCAAATCTCCGCTAACTCAGCCCTTAGGCCACACCAACTCAGCCCTTAGGTCATGCCATAAAAGAGTCCTAGATGCCTTAGGGGTCAGATCTGAGTGGCCCACGAAGGGTCCCACTCGTAAAGGGTAAGTTCCCAGATTTTGCCACGAAACTATAATCATAGTTCTGCATAACTCGGACGGCCGCACTGCTGCCTGGACATGTGCGCATGCGCGCGTGCTGCTTCTGTGCCGCACGCGCCTCTTACCTTCGGCAACCCCATGTGCATTTCATCTCCCCGCTGCTTGTGTGTGCGCTGCCTCTGTGCAGCGCACGCATTTCTCCCTCGGCAACCTCAAACGCGGATGCGCCTTCTGCCTGGGCCGTGCCCGCATTTGTTGCGAATATGGTTTCTATCTTGGCTAGCTGTTGGGGTCGTTGCGCGTCTTGGTGCTTGGCCATCCGTCTAGACAACTCAAGTGCGTCTTCTTCCTCTGCAGTTGTGGCTAGGCTGGCCATATGTGTGCTCCCCTCTGGACCGTGCCTTTGCACTTGGCCTTGGCTGTTGCTGTTGTTACTGTCCTTTGGGCTTGCACAGTCTTCCTCCTTGGTGTCTGGCCACACCATGACTTCGTCCTCCATCTCAACTGGTTTCAATAGGGTCGAAGCTTGCTGGAAGACATAAATCACCTTCCCTCTCTTTGATGGGTCTGAGGCCATATACATGAGCCAGTAAGCGTTGAAGCCATTCAAGTAAAATGGCCTGCCACTCAGCTCAAAACGAGTGCCACTGGTTTTGACGAAACCGCCTTGGTGGTAAGCTCTTGAAGCTCCTCTTGCATCTACGGCGAAGAGGAAAGTTACCAGGAAAAAGACTAATATGCAGATCCTCCTTCCCAACATGTTTGGATTCAAAACTAGTACTTGAATGAAATGCACAAGCAGTTGTGACTTGTTGGAAATGTTGATTCAAGAGGGGAGAAGTGCTTGAATGGACTAGAGTAGATCCCTCTACTATTTATATAGAGATTGAAGGATCATGGAGGAAGCAAGTGGATAGTCTACTTTTCTGCGATTTTTAATGAAATGCATCAAGTTGTTATGAAAGCCAAAGAAGAATGATGGAGAAGACATCTAAAAAGCTCAGAGAAGACGTTACATGATTAGGAAGAGATGCAACAGTTTTAGCTTTCGGAATCGCACGAGAGATGAAAAGTTGGGAAGATTGATAGAGACTATGTGTATCATCCTGAAAATTTTGTTAGACCGTTGGGAGAATATCATCACCCCAATTTCATAGGCAATCCTGTAAAACAGGGAAGTGCATTTTTCCATGTGTTAATTTCTATTAACGAAGAGGTAATTTATAATTACAATTTTTGCGATTTTATACAATCCATATACAATGGTTGAGCTTATCATTGATATCAACCGTGATTTTCTCAACACTCCCCCTCAAGTTGGAGAATGAATGTCAATAACTCCCAACTTGCACATCATAGTTAAGAAGGTTTTCTTTTCCAATGGCTTGGTGAACACATCCGCAAGTTGATTTGTTGAAGCAACATATTTGGTTACAACTGAACCATCTTGTATTTGTTATGAATAAAATGATAATTTATCTCTATATGTCTAGTTCTTTAATGAAAAATGGGATTGGCTACTATGTATAAAGCACCTATGTTATAACAATATAACAATGTTGGCTTCGGATGTAATATTATTAACTCTGTCAACAATTACCATAGCTAGGATAATTCACAACATATACCTATCATGGCTCTATATGCGACTTCTGTTGAGGAGAGAGATATGGTTTTCTACCTCTTTGTCCACTAGGAAATAAGAAAAGATCCCAAAAAATACAATAAACCGTAGTGGATCTGCGAGATATTGGACAACTAGCCCAATTCGAATAAAAAGAATGCTCGCAAGGATAAATTGTTTTGAGAAAGGAAAAACAAATCTTGACCTGGACTGCTTTTTAAATAACACAACACACATGCAAGACAACTTCCATGTGTGGTTTGCGTGGTGCATGCATGAATCTGCTTAATACATGGACCAAATAGGTAATATCCGACCGAGTGATAGTCAAATAAATTAGGTGTCCAACAAGTCGCCTATACGGAGATGGAACGTTAAGCAATTCTCCTGAATCTAAAAGCTTTATGTTTTGCTCCATTTGAAAGTTCACAGGTTTAGCACCCAAAAATCCACCATCTTTTAAAATTTCCAAAGTATATTTTCATTGCGAGATCAAAATACCTTTCTTTGATCAAGAAACTTCGATGCCCAAAAAATACTTCAAATCACCCAAATCATTAATCCAAAAATAACTATGCAGAAATTTCTTGAGAATTGCATTTGACTCGAGGATCGGATTTACGGGGGATGTGCACATTTGTAGCATATGCAAGACACCCAAAAATTCGAAGATGGGAATAATAAGGGGGTTTGCCATGAAACCATTCAAAAGGAGTTTGGCAAGAAAGGAGTGGTGTGGGCAAACGATTAATTATATGAACAATAGTAGAAACTCATTCTACCCAAAAATGTAAATGGATGTGGGCTTGAAAACGAAAAACCTTAAGCTAACTCAAGAATATGGCGGTGTTTGTGCTCTACAACCCCATTTTTTTGGGGAGTATAGACACAAGAATGCTGATAGGTGGTCCCTTTTTGTTTTTATCTAAAATATTCTTGCATGGAAAAGACTTCTCCACAATTATCAACCCTAATGTTGGCTATAGAAACTTGAAATTGTGTTTGGACAAAAGACAAAGAATTGACAAGTAAATGTTATGTTTTACTTTTGTGATGCATAAAAACTACCCATGTGAATCTAGAATAATCATCCATAATAGTCAAAAAAATATTTCACACCAGAAAGAGAGACAGTTTTATAGGGGGCCCAAATGTCACAATGAATTAATTTAAAAGGTCTAATAGACGAAATTAAACTAACAGAAAAAAGAAGTCTACTTTGTTTTGCAAAAGCACAAACATCACAAGCTTTATTAGACTGGAAAGAGAAATTTAATAAAATATTTTGCCATAAAATCTAATCTAGAGGAAAATAAATGCCCCAATCGGCGATGCCACAAGGCGGTGGAGTAGGTGACTTGATGACCAGGTAAACAACAGAAAGTAGTTATTGTAGATGGAGGTGGAGATTTTGGCTTCACTGATGTTAACGTAATCAAATGATAAAGTCCATCTCGTTGTTCACCCAAACCAATCGTCGTTCTCGTCATCAAATCCTGCAAAATACACCAATGAGGGAAAAAAGGGTTACTTAACAATTGAGATCTCTAGTAACTCGACTCATCGACATTATATCCACCTTAAAGGATGGCATACCAAGCACATTTTTTAAAGTAACAACGGAAATCAAACGTAAATTACCAATGGAAGTAATCGAAGCCTGTTCTTCACTTGGCATAACAACTGGTGGCAAAATATGTAAGTGTGAGTCCTTGGTCACACTTAATCGGTTAACCTTTTTGGGTCGCATTGGCTAGTTGTCTTACATGGTATCAGAGCAGGTTTCGTTCGTCCCGCCTTTGAATCCTCGCGCGTTCGCATGTTTGGCGCGGGGACTTTGTATTTGCATTTGTATTTGGAATTTGTCCTAGGTTTAACCCGAGGGTTTGGTTTGCGGGGGAGTGTTGGAATATGTTGGTGATCTGTTTTATGACCTAGTCTTCTGCACCTTAAAACGGTTAACCTGTTGGGTGCGGATGGTTTGGTACTCTGCATTTGGCATGCCATCCCACATTTGAATCCCCGTGAGTTCATTTGCATTTGGTTTAGCGCGGAGACTTTGCTTTTGGCGGGGCGGGTGTAAGTGTGGGTCCTTGGTCCCACTTAATCCGTTAACTTGTTGGGTGCGGATGGTTTGGTACTTTGCATTTGGCACGCCATCCAGTGTTCGAATCCCCGTGTGTTCATTTGCATTTGGTTTGGCGTGGGGACTTTGTATTTGGCGGGGTGGATGTAAGTGTGGGTCCTTGCTCCCACTTAATCGGTTAACCTTTTTGGGTCGCATTGGCTAGCTGTCTTAAAAACTAGTGTTCTCGTTGCTATTGACGAGCAAAGTTGAAGATGAAGAAATAAGGAATGTTGCACCACTGTCGATAACCAATCAATGGAGTCACAATAATGATTGTAACAAACCTGAGGAAGCGGCAACAACATTAGCTTTAGGATTGGTAGATTGTGTTGTCCCTTTTCCTTGCATAATAGATAAGATTTGTTGAATTTAAAAATCAAAGAGACCATTGGTCATTTATGGCACTTCTTGCAATATTGGACCCTCCTTGACATTGTTTATGAAAGACTGATGACTATTGTTGCATTTGAAAGGAGTACTTCCTTGAATAGGCCTTTTTGAAACATGTTTAGCGTAGTCTGGTGGGTACCCATTTAGCTTCCAACACGTTTCTTGGACATGATGGTCACGGTCACAATAAGAGGAGTGTAAAGGTTTTTGATTAGGAATAGAAGATGAACCTTGTCCACATCAAATAGCCAAAGCTACCGGTTCAGTCCATTGAACGATCAAGGTTGAGTTCTCCGTCGTCTCACATACAGTCTCAAGGCTTCGTTGCTTCTCTTTTTGTACAAAGGAAGGGTAAGCTTTGATAACATTAGGAAGTGGACTCATCAATAGAATTTGCCTTCGAATTGCATTGTAGGACTCAATCTGCGTTTCTTATGGTTTGTCCACGAGCAAACGGTGTTATTATTGAATCCTTGTTCATCCCATAATCTTTTAAGCTTTGTGTAATAAGCTGCAACAATCATCTAATCTTGAGCAAGACAAGCAATGTCCCTTTCAATCTGAAAAATACGAGGGTCATTGATTTGAGAAAAAAAATGCCGAAGGTCCTCCCATACCTCTTGGGCGGTGGTCATAAACATACCATTGTCTGCAATATCTAGTGTGAGTGAATTAAGAATCCAAGAGAGGATCATATCTTTGCATTTTCTCCAAGAAGCTTACTCGACTGGTTTGTTTGTTACAGACGGCATTATGGTGGTTCCATCTATGAACCCTAACTTGATTTTGCATTCAAATAAATCCTCATGGCTCTACACCATGTCGAATAATTATCCTTGTTGAGAGGTTAGAAAACAAGCACCATTCCTGAATGATCTGATTGATGAATAAAATATGGATTGATAGCATCAAGCTTGCATCCATCTGATGCTTGATCATTCACCATGATGATGGGAAACGGTGACAAAGAGAGGCCAAAGAATAATTTACCCCGAGCGGCGCTTGACAGTAGAAAACTAGGGTCCGAGTTGACTCGACAAAAAAACTGGTGTGGCTCGGCTCAGTTGGTATCGGCTTGACTCAGTTCGTCTCGGTTCGACTTAGATCAGTCTTGACTCGAATCGAATAGTCTCAACTAATTTAATTCAGCGCAGCATCACCTAGGTTGGTGTTGTAAATCTTTTTCTTCTCACCTCTAGCTTCAGAGTAGAGCGAGAGAAAAAAAAAGGGTTGAAGAAGTTCGGCGACGGCGAACAGCGGGGTGACGAACAGTGGCGGCAAAGAGTGAGCAGCGAACAATTGCGAAGCTCAGCGAGCGGCACGAAAAAGCTCTGCGAACGGTGACAAATAACTCGGCAAAATTTCCAAGAGAATAAAAAAGCTAAAATTGCTCAACCTCCTGACACGAGGGAACGATAGCGGCACAGACATGGCAGAGCGCATGCTTTGATACATGTAAAATAAGAATTTCTATTGAATGAAGAGGTAATTTATACAAGAGTCTTACAATTTATAATCGTGATTTTATACAATCCTTTTACAAACGGTTAAACTTATTGTTGATTTCAACCGAGATTTTCTCAACAAATCCTGATGTTTTAATATTTAATAGACATTCCTCTTCTTTAATCAGCCGGGCATTGTGATTTCCAGTCCCGACGATGGGAAATCAGAAGGCTTTCTTATCAGTTGGGATGACTAGGAAGCAGATCATGTCGTTTCGTTCATAATTGGGTGAGTACTCCGCTGGTGAAGTCACAAAAATTAGCTATAATTTGTATCCGTGCGCTGTAAAAAAATATCATTGGGGGAGGCGATTGCAGAGAATTGAATATCGACAGTTTGAAGCTTTTGTGTAGAGAAGGAAAAATATAGATTTGGGGGAGAGAAGGAGATCGTGTGAAATGGCAAGCGGCGAAACGGCTGCGTGAGCGCACGTCAGGGTCTCAACTGAGTGTCGTTACATAAAGAAAGAATTTTATGAGTGGTCTGGTGAGAAGGGAAACGATGCTACCAATTTACTGATTGTTCCCCACTGAAGTTTAGATATGCAAAGAACAGGGTTTTCACCCATAAACGTAACTAAAATACCTAACAGGGTATTTATGTACCATTTTCAGCACCAATAAATTAGATGATCAAAGTTCTAGATGACGGTTCCATCAGGAACTGTACTGTTCTTTAGCACCACAGTGATTCCAGAACGAATATAGGCCCTCTGACGGTCTCTCTGCCTCTACCACATTTTGCATATAAGCCCTCAATTTATGTTGCGCCCTTTTTCATTCATGACAAGTAGTGGTGGCATCGAGCTGAGCTGAGCCGAGCCGAGCCTGAACCTGCCTATATTCGAACCGAGTTTGATTTAAATATTTTGAATTCGAGTTCGAGCCGAGCCTAAGCTCGAGCTAAAATTGTTATCGAACTCGAACCTAATAATTTTAACCGAGTTCAAGCTGAGCTCGAGCTTTAACATTCATTTAAAATTTTAAAAAAAATACAAGTCCGAGTTTGTGCTCCAACATATATTTAAAACTTTTCAAAAAATACATATCAAATAAATTGTATATAAAATTATGCATACATTTTACATAAAATTGGGAATGACCTCTACTTAAAATTGGACATAAGGGTGGCATCGAATCCAGCTGAGTCCGAACCTTGCTCAAGCCGAGCTTGATTTAAATATTTTGAACTTGAGCTCGGCCGACCCTAGCCTTGAACCTAAAATTGTAATCGAACTCGAGCCTAATAATTTTAACCGAGTTCGAGCTCAAGCTCTTGCTGAGTTTGAGCTTAACCTACATTTAATACTCTATATAAAATATATGTCTAATAAATTATATATAAAATTATGTATACATTTAAAAAAAAAAAGAATGATAGGGGAGGTTCAGGATTGAATTTCAATAATGGATTAGAACGCACTAATATTAATTTTTTTACTCCAAATGTTGTCTAGCTTATTTTGTAATTTTTGAATCGGGCCATAAATTTACTATGGCCTCCTTAGTGCCCCTAGTTGAAAATTTATATTTTAGGAAAAACTAGAAATGTTTTTCCTATGATACATATTTCCATAAAAACCTTTAAATAAAATCCTATTACTATTAGTGGCTTATTAGAAAATTACAAGAAATGTCTTAAAATTTTCTTAGGAAAGTTAAATGGACCTCTTATTGCCTCTTCTAGGGAAATAAATAAAAATTAATAATCAATCTAATATATTACTATACTTATCGATAAATTTTTAATAAAAAAATGTCAAACACAAAATTGCTATGAAAATTGTCTCATGCTAAAAGTATTATAGCATCAACTCTCAAATACTTATTCAAAAATTTTTTATACAGTTTTTTAGCCCATCTTGGTTGGAAAATCTTACTTAGAAAATTATATGATTTTTTTAATAACAATTTTTAATTAAAAAAATATTTAAAAAAAAACATGAGACACTAATAGTCCCTAGAAATTCATTTCTACATAATTATATTTTTAATTTCTTCAAGAGCCATGAGGAAGGAGAGTTTAAGAAAAAAAAATTTACTTTATGATCTCGCATGTGCGAAATCATCTTCGTGCCCCCCCCCCCCTAACTTAGGTCTTCTGCTGGTTCTAGTTTTCTGGCGAGACAAGGAATGAAGCCGAGGGAAAATTTTGTCGGCAACAGAAACAAAGGTGAAAGCAGATGAGGGGGAAGAAATCGAGCGACGGCCACAAAATCGACGGCGACGTAAAGGCAGAAAACGGTCAGCGAGGAGGCGGCCAAAGCAGTGGCCGAAGGGGCTCGGTGGTGATGAGGGGAGGAAGAATTTTCCCCCCCTCGCTCTCGCTCCCGCTCCGCTCGGCACTTCGGTACCGCTCCCCGCCCGACTTCGTCGAATCCACGCCGCTCGTTAAATTAACGAGCCAGCTTGCGAGCTTTTGAGCCGAACCTTGATTATGTCGAGCTCGGCCCGTTAATTTAAATGAGCCGATCCAAGATCTCAAATTAGGCTCGATATTCGAGTATACCAAATCGAACCGAGCCGGAATCGAGCTGAGCTCGAGCTATTAGCGAGCCGGCTTGGTTTGAAACCACCCCTTATGACAAGAACTGCTGTGTATATGACCAAAATGATATCGAACATTACACCAATTGCATGGATCCCAATTGTGGACCTTTGATTATGAAAATCTTTGTATTTCAAAATATGGCAGGTGACAAATAGGATAATCATCATGTCATTGTATTCCAAAATTTTAAAGCCATGAGCATGCATAGTGAAGGATGTAAATTGCCATTATGGCTATGTGACTATTTAAATGCAATATTTTTTTATGTGATGCTCAGAATACATCAACATAAAGCTGATCGTCTTAATAAAGTGGTCGCATTTATGATTTTCATGCTAGAACTTTTTGATCTTTGAATTCAAAATAAATGTTTAACAATCAAAAGTAAGAATTTACAGGCACGATCCAAATTAAGCTGTGAAGTGTTTGGGATCAACTGACTAAGCAAATCAGTACACTTACGCTAGTTATGTTAGATTTTCATTGCTGCTTGGGTTCATGGATAGAATGATATTTAAATGCTTCAGTTACGAGGTACTCATGTAACTTATTAACACGCACTCCATAGCGGCATGCAAGAGAAAATAAATCTAGACATGCTGATAGCAGGAAGCATGGCAAGACAATTACCTTACAAGCTTCAGTAGGACCTCTGTTTTGAAGAGATAAACACCCATCGATGCAATATAAGGGAACTGTTTTGCTTCTTGGCCTGACAATCCTAAAATCGTGGTGTCCACATGCTGCAGTAACACTCACTTCATTAGATAAAGTATATGAAGATAAGTTCTTGCCAGCTGCATCAAGTTTTTGCTTCTATAATTACCATATGATGTCTATGCAATTTTCGTTCTGCTGTGGCAATGCATATTGTGGGAAATATTGCGGGCATTGCATGGCTAAGTGGAACTGGAGATCCAGTGCCCAAGAACTGGTATAATATGATAGGCACAAGCAGGCTGAGTTCTGGGCAATGAAGCAAATATGTAGAAGATGCGGAGGGAGGGGTGAGAAAGTTAAGAGACCTTTAGCAAAACTACAAAGAGTAAAAATAAAACTGATACATCACAGAACACAAAGTAGTGGAACAATTAAAGTTAAAGATAAGAGAGTTTTTTAAGATGGATTAGACATCTCAGATAGAGGCCTAACTTTGCAAGGTGAGAACGGATAAATTAATTTTTAGTTGATGAATGGACAAGATGCAAAAGGAACATAGAAAACGATATAGACAAGGGTTGTCTAGAAAGAATTGAGGGGGCTAACCTAATAATGGAGCATGAAAGTCATTGATAGCAATGGTAAAGGATTTTTTCTGTTGATTCCAACATGATTAAGGCAATGCTCTGATGACAATAATTGTTCGAGTCTAGTATGATGTCTATGAAATAAGACCATAAAAGGGTTTTCACCAAAAAATAAAAAAGACCAGAAAATGCCCACATGTGTATACCATGGTCTTCAGATCTTCACCCTACGGCTTTTCAAGAAATTGACGAATCTGACCACGTCTATCGATCTTTATCAGGCCAAAGTCAGATGCCCGAGATTAAATCACAAAACGTCAAAGTTGCTGAAATAAGGAAAATCAAAGATAAATGTAAAGAATTTTTTTTTTGACAAAAAGGAATTTGTACGCGAAGTCCATGTAAATCAGACGAATCCATTTTCTACTTTCCTTCTCAAACGATGAGAAAAAGAATTCAATACAAAGGCTCAACAAAGCAAAAGATTGTCTGCATCCCCTTTGGGGGTTAGTCCACAATGCACTTGAATTGAAGTGAAGAATTAAGGGGGAGTTAGGGGGGTTAGTCCACAATGAAGTGGAATGAATTCCCCCCGCATTACCTAGGTCATCATAAATAAGGTGTTAGTGCAACATTAATTGAATTGAAGCTAGATAACACCGTTTTATCTCCTCAGGCAAAAACGATGGAAACCTGATTCCGCCCGTTTTTTCAAATCATCGACTTACCACGAGCGACGGCGTCGCTTCTTCCCCCCCCCCCCCCCCCCCCCCCCCCCGAAACTAAAAATCCTTTCTCATTTCCTCTTTCTCCTCTCTTCTGCTCGGTCTTCGTCTCCCGACGAATTTTTTCGCCTGACCTTCTTCTCTCGTTTTCGCTCTCTGCTCCTTCTGCTCCTCTCGCTCGGCTCTCGTCTTCGTTCTCTGCTCCTCTGCTGTCTCTGCTCCCTCTACTCTCTCGCCTTTATCTCTCATTTTCGCCCCATCTCCCTCTCTCGACCTTTCTCTTCCTCTCCCTCTCTCGTCTCCCTCTCTCTTTTCCCTCTAGGCCTCCATCTCTTTTCACTCTCGGCCTCCCTCTTCCTTCTTGTTCTCGCTCTTCTCTTTCCTCCTCCCCCGATTTCCTTTGATTTAACCTATTGCGATTTCGATATCCTTCGATTTCCTTCAATCTTCTTCAATTTTCGATAGTAGGCGTCGATTTCTTCCATTGGGCTTACATTTCCCCATTCGGCGGTGATTTCCCCCAAATTTCATAAGGTAATCCGAAACCCTAATTTTTTTTTCAACTAATTTAGTTTTGTGTTTGAATTAATTTTAATTTTTGTGCGTAATTTATCTTGATTGTGGCCAAATTAATTCCAATAATATCACATTCATTGAAGTTGTTTTTATCTTTCATAAACTTGTGATCGCATTTATTTCTTATACTGTTTATCAGGAATAACTCTACGATCGTCACAAAAGTGACTTGTTCCGACTCTAAACATAACTCCCCTTTTATTAGTTGGTTTGTTATAGATTTGATTGTGCCCCAATAAATAATTTGGAAGAACTGTAACGTCTCCCCGTTTGCTTTTAAAAAATTTAAAAAATGCTCAAAGATGGTTGCTGCAACCTCTATCTTAAAACCAGAGTTGGTAAAAAGAAAATTGGCCGGACTCTAAAATTTGAGATTTATATACGAATGGGCATATATATTGGAGATAACATGGGGATGTAAGAAAGAGTATGTCGATAGGTACATACTCAGGAGAGTAAATCTGATGATGATATATATGTAGCAGGTTCAGTTACTACCCTTGGTATGAACCGTTAAAATCTGAGAGTATTGAAAAAGGGGAATTAAAGATCTGGAAAGTAAAATGCCCTGCAGAGAAATTTGCAGGCACTTAACAGTGCCCACCACATTGTTACTTCTGGTTTTATTAGCATACTTTCAACAAACTGATAAGCATCTGTCAAGTACCCAGCTCGGCCTAGAAGAACTACCACACAATCATAATGTTGTTGACGATGTTCTATGCCATGGTCTCTCTTCATGAAATGAAAATATTTCCATCCTTCTTCCACAAGATCTTAGTGGTTGCATGCTAAAAAGACGCCAGTGAAGGTAACATCATTGGGAGCCACTCTTGTATTCTTCATGTCATGAAATAGTTTAATGGCTTCACCACCACAACCATGTAATCCATAACCCATGATGAGGGCACTCCATGACACAACATCCTTGTTTTGTAAACGGTCAAACACAGAATGAGCATGCTCCAAGCTTCCACACTTTGCATACATGTCAATAAGAGCCGTATTAACAAACATATCAGCTGTAAAGTCACTGCCTTTAACAAATTTGTTCTAGTCATCTGCAATGAAATTAGTTAGATTAATTTTGAAATGTTTTAGAATGTTGTTGAATATGTTTGAAGTGCTATGGAATGTTTATGTCATGTGGTGAGGAGATTTTGAAGTTATAAATATCCACCACATGGTCCAATTCAAACAAGGCTGAGTGGCCTACACGGGCGTCCATTAGCCAATGAAACCCGACCCCCATCAATGACGATGTACGGTTCGTAGTGACTGTGAAGTCATATGGGGCTCTACCAGGGGTGTTCGGTGAATTTGGACTTCATGAGTTTGTTTTTGCATTGTTCTAGTCATCTGCAATGAAATTAGTTACATTAATTTTGAAATGTTTTAGAATGTTGTTGAATATGTTTGAAGTGCTATGAAATGTTTATGCCATGTGGTGAGGAGATTTTGGAGTTATAAATATCCACCACATGGTATTTTGTTATTTGTTGGTTGTATTTCTGTGTGTCCCTAGTTACTACGACGAGTAATGGTTGTCTGATAAAAAACATTTCCATGACGACCATCTCGGATTTAGATTATAAATGACTGGAAGAAGACAACAAATACCTCGATCATATGACATTTGGACCTTCGATAATGACAACAAAATGCTCGATCTGTTGGTTGAGCAAGTCAATATGGGGAACAGGATGCCTAATGGGGTTTGGAAGCATGAAGTATATTTGGACTGTGTCAATAGGTTCAATAAAAACACAACTAATAAAAAAATTGTTGAGCAGCTCAAGAATCAAACAAGATCATGGAAGAAAACTTACCAAGTAGTAACAAGTTGTCTCAACACTAGTGGGTTCGGTTGGGATACAACCACACATTGAGTTACTGCATGTCATTCTGTATGGCAAGACTATATCAAGGTCAATAAATTATGATTGACTGTAAAACATTTTCTATGTTTTCCGCATTACTAGAACTCTATGCCAAGTCGTCTAAATGATGTTTTATCCTTGTAGGAGCATAAAGAAGCTGAAAAGTATAGACAACAAGGCTGCCCTCTTTATGACAAATTGGCTTTGGTAGTGGGAAACTTAATAGCCATGGGGAGAACAAGTCAAACTGACGAAGACATGTGCAATGATGTCCAACATCAGGAAGAAAATGAGCGTGTGGACATGCTCGAGGATGTCGATTTAGGTAGAGATACTCCTTCGCCATTCTTTACAGAAAATGAGTCGGCACCTGATCAGTCTTCAAGTACTAACCCGTCAACTTCAAGTCGTCGTAGAAAGAGACCACAAATGACCACCAATGATAGTATTATGTTCGCTGATACAATGACAAGAATTGCCACCACACTGCAATCTCTACAATCTAAAAATGATAAAACCACCGAAGAGAATTGGTATGAAGCCCTCACAAAAATCCCGGACCTGTCGATAGAGATGCAGTTTCGCGCTCCTCTATTGTTAGATACACCAATGAAGAAGGATATGTTTACGAAGCTGCCAGTGGAAGAGCGAATTAATTGGCTTAAATATTGTGCTGGTGAAATGTAGTCAATAGTTTGAAGTACACTATGTATTTTGGGACGATTGTTTTGAAGTTTAATTATGTTTTTTTAATTATGACTCTATAAGACATATCATTGATAGATTATGAATTTTATTATGGTTAAGATTTGGGTTTTCATGATTGTCGTGTTCTTATTGTGTGGATGAATGTTGTGGGTGTGTGATTGGAGATGGTTTTATATAGTTGTGATTAAAAATAGGTTATGATTAAAGAACATGGTATGTTTTTGTGTTTATGATATTAGGAAGAAACAGAAATTATTGTTGTAGTCGTTATTATGGTTGTGGTGATTGTATTTGCAGGTTTCCATGGAAGACGAAAATAGGAATACAAAAATCATTTTATTGACATGTCTTATATACATGATGGGAAGATACTATATGAACCATAGGTATAGACGTACATTACATCCTCGTGGGATTGGTGGTCCGGTTTATTTGCAAAAGGCATTAGCAAAATCACCTGTTAAATTTTGAAAAGTTTACAGGATGAATCAAATTGTGTTTAAAAAAATGACAGAGATACTTTATAGTAAAAGATTTTTATCACATACAAAGACCATCTTAGTGGAAGAACAACTTGGATATTTTCTCCTAACTGTTGGTCAAGGACAAGCATATAGTGTCACAGCAGAGATGTTTGATAGATCAAACTGGACTATAAGTAGGTATTTCAATAATGTGTTGAATGCTATTATCAAACTTCGGCCTGATTACATCAAACAGCCTTCAGAACAGACTCACTCCAAGATTTTAAACAATCCAATGTTTAATCCGTATTTTAAGGTAACATCACTTGACATATAATGAACAATTTTAGATTAATATTTAGAGTTACTTGTATTAATTGAAATGATATAATTAGGATTGTATTGGGGCTATTGATGGAACTCATATCAAAGCAAACATCCCACTTGAAGAACACCAAAGGTTCTGGAACAGAAAAGGCTATCTCTCACAAAATGTGATGGCAGCATGTACATTTGATATGCAATTCACTTATGTACTTGTTAGATGGAAGGGATCAACAACTGATTCCCGTGTATTGAAGGACGCATTGACTCGCCAAAATAGAATCTGTGTACCTGAAGGTAAATAATATATTGTTATGTAGTCATTTTTGTTATTTTATCTTCAATTATCTTATGTGAAAAATATTTTGCATTGTAGGTAAATATTATCTAGTCGATGCTGGTTATGCAAATATGTCAGGATTTTTGGCTCCATATCGAGGAACTCGTTATCATCTACAAGAATTTGGAGACAACCTTCCTAGAAATGATAAAGAGCTATTCAACCGAAAGCACTCATCTTTGAGCAATACTATTGAACGAACTTTTGGTGCTTTAAAAGCTCGATTCCAAATGTTGAAAGTCGCTCCTCCGTTTTCTTATAATATCCAGATGAAAATTGTAATAGCTTGTTGCATATTACACAATTATATACGTAAAGAGGATTACAATGATATGTTTGAATTGGAAGATGATGATTCCGATGATGAGGTAGGTGGAGGAGGTGATGAGGTCCGATTAGCAGGTGAAAATTTGGATGGAGATAGCGATGATCTTGGGGATGAAGGCAACCTATCAACAACAATGCAGAGGTGTCATGCATTAGAATCCACTAGAGTTGCACAATTTCGAGATGCCATAGCAACTAGCATGTGGAGTGATTATTAGTGGTTGTACTTTATTACATTTGAACATGTATGTTGTCATTCGTATGTACTAAACTAGTAAGTCGATGATGTTAAACGCACAAACTCGTTGATAGAAATAATTTACTCTAATTATATACGTTGTTGTCATTTTATACCTTTTTGTTTTAATTTTATTTATTAAGTATTTTTATACTATATATTATGTTATTAAAAAATAATTTATTTATTAATTATATTCATTTATGTTATTTTTAACTGTTTTATTCTACTCACACGTAATTAGTTTAATAATTTATAATAAACTGTAATCATTAATTGGTTTAATTATGCAATTTCTATAACTAATTAAACAATTAGGTTTATTTATTATATTCCCTTATGTTATTTTTTAATTTTTATTAATTTTAAATAATTTATTTTACTCACACGTAATTAGTATAATAATTTATAATAAACTGTAATAATTAATTGGTTTAATTATGCAATTGCTATAATTAATTAAACAATTAGGTTTATTTATTATATTCCCTTATGTTATTTTTTTATTTTTATTAATTTTAAATAATTTATTCTACTCTCATGTAATTAGTATAATAATTTATAATAAACTGTAATCAATAATTGGTTTAATTATGCAATTTCTGTAATTAATTAAACAATTAGGTTTATTTATTATATTCCCTTATGTTATTTTTTAATTTTTATTAATTTTATATAATTTATTCTAGTCACACGTGATTAGTATGTTAATTTATAATGAATTGTAATAATTAATTGGTTAATTATCCAATTTATAAAATTAATTAAACCATTATGTTTATTTATTATATTCCCTTATGCTATTTTTTAATTTTTATTAATTTTATATAATATATTCCTGTCACGTAATTAGTATATTAATTTATAATGAATTGCAATCGTTAATTGGTTAATTATCCAATTGATATAATTAATTAAAAAATTAGGTTTATTTATTATATTCCCTTATGTTATTTTTTAATTTTATTAATTTTATATAATTTATTCTAGTCACACGTAATTAGTATGTTAATTTATAATGAATTTTAATCATTAATTGGTTAATTATTCAATTGCTAAAATTAATTAAACCATTATGTTTATTTATTATATTCCCTTATGCTATTTTTTATTTTTTATTAATTTTATATAATATATTCTAGTCACACGTAATTATTGTTTTAATTTATAATAAACTATAATCATAAAAGGTTACTCATTCTCTTCTTTATTTATAAAAGGACACTGAAATCTGTTTTCCAAGCACTAACACTGGAATCTGTTTTCCAGCCACTTCAACTGGCCTGGACTAACACCCAAACATGAGTTGAAGTGGAAGCAATTCATCTCACTTCAATTCAATTTTCCACTTCATTGTGGACTAACCCCCCCTTAGTCCTCCAAATGGATTTTTGAAGTTCAAGTTCATGTCCAATATGAAGATCATGTCAGTCATATACATGAAGATCATCTTCGCACTTGGTGTTAGTGTTGACGACATCATGTGCACTGGAAAATAGTTTCCAGTGTTAGTGCCCCAACATGAGAAAAACATAAAAAATAAGAGAATCTCTAAATCCTTACAATACACTTAATTACAACATAATCCTTAAACCCCAAATTAGGTAAAACAACCATTATTACTACATGAATATGTTATTTAATGTATAATTAAATATATTAATATATGCATTAATTGAATTAGATATTTTATTATGCATTAATATGATAATTACATGAGCCAATGAAATATGCACATAACGTTATAAATAACAAAAACGAAAGTAATACGTTGAGTTATTAATTTATTAATAACATATGATATACTTTAACCTAAAAATAAATATTTAAGAGAAAAAATTGATCTAATTATAACTTTAACACACTATATATTTATACATAATATATTTTATGTATTATTAATTAATAATATATTATCACAAAATTTAAAACCATTGGTTTAATTAACTATAGCAATCAGATAATTATGCCAAAATAATTTATCAAATATTTATTTTAATAATATTTTAATTATGACTATTAAATCACTATTTTAATATATTAATTATAAAATAAATATATTTAATAATTTTATAAATAAAAATAATTATTTTTATATATAAAATTTATAAATTAATGATTTTTATGACGATAGTTTAATTTTTCCTAAGTTAGAAAAAATTTCTTTTTCCTCAGCGGCGAGCCAGCGGGCAACGACAACGGCGACAGGTCAGTGGGCAATGGCGACGGGCAATGCCGATAGAGGCGGCGCTCCAACGGTACGCCGAGAGGGAGAGGAGAGGGAGAATGGCCAACGGGGGGGCGGGGGAGGAGAAGAGAGGAACGCCAAGAGAGAAGAGAAGTCGTCGCCAAGGGAGGAAGGCCTCCCTCCCTCTCCTTTCCGTCTTGACCTCTGTCGTAGAGCCTCTCGATTTCCCGTACTCTACAATGGAGGTCGATTGGGAGAGGCCGTAGAGAGGGAGACCGGAGAGGGACGGTGGAGACGAGAGAGGGAGTAGAGAGCTCGGGGTTTAGGGAGATGACAGAGGGGCTGCGGGAACAAGAGAGGGGTGCGGGAGCGAGACGGTGTGCGCCAGAGAGAGCCCCATGCGTGAGTCATGTACATGATTCTCAAAATCAGTTTTCCGCCATTTACTCTTGGGACATGAACTCCTGAGTCATGAAAGATCATGTACATGACATGAAGTTTGGCGCTCCCTAACGACATCAGGACATGAACTGAGTAATGCGTATGAAGATCATGTCCTGAATCATGTTGACTTAACTTCAACTCATCCTTGGGTGTTAGTGTAGACGAGTTCAAGTGCACTGGAAAACAGATTCCAGTGTTAGTGCCCCCAAATGAAAAGTATGATATAAACAAGAGAATGAGTAACTTTTATAATATACTTAAATAGAACAGATACCTAAACAGATAATTAATCAAAATAAACATGGTTACTGCACTTATAAGTGATTTAACGTGTAGTATTAAAATATGTTAATATCCTAATTAACGAAAAACTATATTATATTACTTAATGATTATAGTTTATTATAAATTAATACAATAATTACGTGTGACTAGAATAAATTATTAAAAATTAATAAAAAAGTAAAAAATAACAGAAGCGCATATAATAAATAAATAAATTATTTTAAAATAACATAAGAAATATTTTAACATTAAAACTCACTAATTTAATATAGTAATAAAAAATATATAATAAATAAATAAATATATTTATCAATAACATAATATATTTTTTATTTATTAATAATTAATAATATATTGTCACAAAATTTAAAACCATTGGTTTAATTAATTATAGAAATGGGATAATTAAAGCAAAAAAATTTATAAAATATTTATTTTAAAAATATTTTAATTATGACTATTAAATAACTAATTTAATATAGTAATTATAAAATAAATATATTAAATAAATAAAAATAATTATTTTATAAATAAAAAATATAAATTATTATTCTTATTACAATGGTTTAATTTTTCCTTAACTTAGGAAAAATTAAACCATTGTCTGCCTCACGGCGCGTGTCGTCTTCCTCAGCGGCAGGCCAGGGGACCACGACAACGGAGGCGGCGCTCTGACGGTACGCTGAGAGTGAGAAGAGAAGCCGGGAGGCTGAGGGAAGGGAGGGAGAAAAGAAAAAAAATTTGGCAGAAGGATCACGGGAGGGGGGGCAGTGCAACACTCAACGCATGATTCAATTGGTTGATTCACAAAATAGGTGGGAAACCAAATTCCCCGATTTTTGCCTGAGAGAATGAAGTGATGTAATTTAACTTCAATTCAATTCATTTTGCACTAATGACATTATTTAATGAACTAAGTAATGCGGGGGAATTCATTCCACTTCATTGTGGACTAACCCCCCTTTGGTGGGACTTGGGTGCATACTCCATGCCTAAGTAATGCGGGGGAATTCATTCCACTTCATTGTGGACTAACCCCCCTTTGGTGGGACTTGGGTGCATACTCCATGCCTCTAATTACAATAGGCTAATTAATAGTTACCTTCTCATCCATAGGGAACACAAGAAACAGATACATACTCCATGCCTCTAATTACAATAGGCTAATTAATAGTTACCTCTCATCCATAGGGAACACAAGAAACAGATACATCCGCACCAGACTTACCGTGCTTCTGTTTAAGGTATCACATTCTTAATGTGAGAGTCATGCCAAAATCACAAAATGCCAGTTATATGTATAATAAGAAGCTTCAACCAAACCTGCACAAAATCCATGTAATCCATTCGATAAATATGATCACCAGATACTATCAAAATGTTCTCGAATTGTCTGTTCTTGGCATCCTTTCCCAAGTTCCAAGTTATTAGTGAGCTGAATATTGAATAAAAATAATGTGCATAACTTACTAATGAAATCATGAGAGCATTTCTTGTTTCTGTGCACTTGATGGTAAAAATTATCTACTATAATGATTACATTCAGCACGGGCAAGGAACACTGATTTCTTAAGCGTCTATTCCTTATAGATCATGCTGTGATTGCCTACATGAATCCTTATCCACTTCACTCTAATCATTCGCTAGGTCTTTTAATTTTTTTGAATGAAAAATGTTCAGTTTCATTTGCTATTTGCATTCTTTAATTGGCTTTAAAAAAATCATCCACCACTAACATACAAATTAATATGCGCTTCTTTATTTTGCAGTTCCTCAACCAAAATTAGCAGAATCCATCTAACAGGTGCACTGCTAGTGCTTCTCTTTAACTGTTCATTTATATGTTAGTTTTATTTGTTTCCCAGTTTTAACACTCAGCCACCTCAGCAATCTCATCTCTCAAATACTCGAGGAAAAGTATGCAATTGGCACACCTCAAAGAGCCATATAAACTGTCTGACAATATCTGCAGTGCCTTGAAACCTTCTCTTGCCTGATTCTCTTGATATTTGTGTAGCTGCTAACACCTCCAGAGGATGCACTTTTTCCCTACAAGAAAATGTGCCACAATGCAACTTATTCTATTTGTCAATCGATTTCTCCGAACCGAGGTAAATCAAGAGATTGATTTTTTTTTCGCTACCCTCTAATTTCTTCCCGATACATAGATATAGAAGTTTAAGTTCTATGATACATAAAATTATAATAATGCCATTTCATAAATACAAATATATCATAACTCTACTCCTCAAATCCATTGAAGAGTCCTTGAGGACATTGTGGGAGGAAGAGGAAGATGAATCACCCTTATCTTCAAATCTGCAAGAGCAATCTACCTCTGCCACGAACCAGCAACAAGAGGAGGAGGTTTGCGTGAGCCTTATCATCAAAGGAGGAGGCTTTTGACTTGCTGGTTGGAGGAGATCTTCAAGAGGTATTTCTGATTACCTTTTCCATGTTTGGAAAGGTCTTCTCTGGTCTCTTTTACGTATAAGAAACTAGATACATGGTTTTAGGGATTTGTACCTGTTGACGTGAGTTATAAAATAGGGGTTTCATATCTGAGTGGTTAAACATTCCTTTAACTTGTTGGTTGCATCTATAATTGAGAAAAGGAAACTCATTTTTAATCCTAACGTAAAAGGAGAAGTAGAAGAGAGTCCTTTTCACAAAAACGTGTTAAGAAACCCTCAAACAGTGTTGGATCCTTATTCAACTCGTCGAGTTACTATATCCATGGCTAGGGACCATAACAGAGACTTCCAACCAGGCGCCGATAGAGAGTAGGGTCATCTAGAAGGTCCCCTTCATCTTTCCTGCATTTTACATTGACCTCCATAGGAGTATCAAAAGAAGAAGTGTCCTCCAAACCAGCCAAGGTAATAATATCTTGAATATACTTATGCTGGTTTAAGAAAATACCATTGGCCCGACGATGGACTTCCAGTCCTAAGAAGTATGTGAGCTGGCTATGATCTTTCATATAGAAAGTCGCATGCAACAGATGTTGAACCTTAGTAATCAAACCACAATCAGTTCCAGGAATGATAATATCATCCACATAAACCAAGATAAGGACTATACCCGATGCCGACTTGTGGAAGAAGAGAGAAGAATCATACGGACTTTGTGTAAACCGGAAGGTAATAAGCGTATTGCGAAACTTCTCAAACCAAGCCATATAGAGAACGTCGTAGCTTACAGACATCAGGAGGAGAAGAAGTAGTCATAGCACAAGGAAGCTTCATGTAGATCTCTTCGTGAAGATCACCGTGAAGAAAGGCGTTCTTCACATCCATCTGATGCAGTTTCCATGACTGGGAAGCAATAATAGCTAAGATAGTAGGGACTGTGGTTATTTTGGCAACATGAGCAAATGTATCGACATAATCAATCCCATATGCCTATTTGTTGCCTAGAGCTACTAGCCGAGTTTTGTAACGATCCAAATAGCCATCAGAGCGAAATGCCATGACTGGGAAGCAACAATAGCTAAGATAGTACAGACTGTGGTTATTTTGGCAACAGAGCAAATGTATCCACATAATCAATCCCATATTCCTATTTGTTGCCTAGAGCTACTAGCCGAGTTTTGTAACGATCCAAATAGCCATCAGAGCGAAATTTTACAGAGAAAACCCATTTACTCCCAAGAGGCTTAATTGTAGGAGGGCAAGGAACAATATTCCAAGTGTGATTCTCCACAAGTGCTCGAAGTTCTGTTTGCATTGCATTCTACCAACACTCATGTGTCATGGCCTGTTTGTAACAAGTGGGAATGGAGATAGAGGATAAAGTAGCCACATGAGAGACAATGGAGGACAAATCATACCAATGAGGAGGCCGAGAAGGGCGAGTAGACCGACGAAGAGCAATGGAACCTGGAGTAGGAGTAAGATCAGGTGCCAGGACAAGATCGTGAGGGGGCACAAAGGAAGTGGAACCAAACTCATGTCTACTACGTCTTCCATACACAAAACTAATTTTGAATCTTTCCACAATTGTCGGAGAATCATCAAAGCTAGGCAGAAGAGATAAAGATGCAGATGGCAGTTCAACATGAGATAGAAAGAAATATTGATTTTCAAAGAAAACCACATTCCGAGTAACACATCTACGATGAGCATGTGGATCATAGCAAACATAACCCTTTTGAGGTATAGCATAACCAAGAAAAGCATATTTAATTGATTGGGTTGTAAGTTTATGTCGTTCATGAACAGGGAGATGCACAAAACAAACACAACCAAATGTCCGAAGATCATAATATGAAGGAGAATGGCCAAACAAATTAAAAAAGGGAGAAACATGATGTAAGTAAGAGAAGGTAAGCGATTCATCAAATAAACCGAAGTAGAAAATACTTCACACCAAAAATGAGAAGGAACAGATAATTCAAGTAAAAGGGTTCTGACCACATCAAGAAGGTGACAATTTTTTCACTCAGCAACACCATTTTGTTGTGGTGTCGAAAGACAAGTGCACTAAGAGCTAATCCCTTTGTGAAGAAAGTCATGAAACTCATTAGACATTTATTCTCTACCAGAATCAGAGGGCATGACTTTGATGCTGGCAGAGAATTGAGTCTCTAGAAGCGCAAGAAAATGCTTAAATACTAAAAAAAACTTTGGCCTTAGACCGTAGAAAGTAAACCCAAGTAAACCGACTACAATCATCAATAAAGGTGACAAAGTACTTGTAATGTGCATGAGAAACAATAGGTGTAATCCCCCAAACATCAATATGAATAATATTGAAACATTGTAAGGCATGAGGTGCATGATGAGGAAAAAGTATAACTTTACTTTTGCCAAGTTTGTATAATGGACATTCAAAAGAAATATCAAGAGAAGAACATGCTTTTTGTCCCAATATACCAGAATTAAATATTTTCGAAGTACATCAGAGTTTGGGTGGCCTAGATGTTTATGCCACATTTTAGGTCCAGAACCAACAACATGACATGCAAAGGAAAGGAAAGGAAAACTCGGACTAATGGTGGAAGGAAAAACATAAAGAGGAAAGAGTCGTTCCACTTTAGGCCCTTTCGTGATCATTGTCCCTGACACTTGATCCTATACAACACAACCAGATGGAGAGAAATGGACATTAAAATTATTATCGACCAATTGACCAACAGAAATAAAATTTGTGGAGAGGTTAGGAGACACAAAAACATCCAAAGAACTGCAATCAACGATGTTAATTTTTTGATTTCCATCATAATTTCTGACATTGGAAAGAGAAACAACTTTATTGGTCATATAGAAGCTCCAGAGTCAAAATAACATGCCTTAGAAGAAACTCTATGATTACTTGAGAGCCCGAAAGTAGAGAAAGCATAAATGATCATCTGTTGTACAATCTCAGGAGTGAGTATGTTCGGGTTTGCTGAGGTTGTAGGTGCAGCAGGAATAGGAATAATCGGTGAGGTAACAGGCAATGCAGTAGAACTAGAGACACCAACAGAGGCATGATAAGCAGTATCCTGCTTCCTTTCAAGTCGAATGGGGCAGGCAGAGATGATATGACCCTATTTCTTGCAGTAGTTACAGAACTTCCTTGGGCAATTCTTGAGTAATATGACCAAAAGCTTTACGACTAAAGCACTGAACAACACACATGTCTTTTCCCTTATTCCTCCCCTATACCGCATCAGCCACAATAACAGGGGCAATAACATTAGCCCCTTGTTCCATGCTAGCCTAAGTTACTATACACTGATCCTCACGAAGAAGTTCACTGAAACAAGTATCTAGAGATGGTATAGGATCACAATTCATCAGATTAGACCGTGCAATTTCAAAATCGGAATGGAGCTTCATCAAGAATTGATCTCTCTAGCTGGTTTCATGCACTACTTGAATAACAAAGAAAGCTGCAATGGGAACATTAAAATAAACAATGTCTGCATAGTTGGCCCAAAGGTTTTGAAACCAGAAAAATATTCCTCAATGGAGAGACTTCCTTGTGTGAAATTAGCCATCTCATACTCCAATTGAAAATGCCGAGCCATGTTGTCTTGATGATAAACCTTGACGAGGTAACTTCACATGTCAGCCGCATTTCTATAAGGCCTTAGATTGAGAACAAAGTGAGGCTCAATGGAGCCAAGGATCCAGGTCATGACCCTAACATCCTTGACTGTTCACTTGGATAAAGCCTCGGCCTCTCGAGGTGTGGGATCACTCCCATCTATATGACCCCATAACTCTTTTCCCATAACGAATAAATGAAATTGCAATTCCCAGGCAGTGTAATTTTTACCAGTGAAACGGATAAGGAATGAGTCTAACCTATCAGATGACATGATAAAATCTAGATGACACCTCTCTAGATAGAAATCCACAAATTGCAGAAAAGAAACACCCTATTGTATTTCCTTTCTTTGCCCTCTTTATGTACACGCACTTGGCTAGTGTTCTGTATCTATAGACACAGAGCCAAAAAATCATGAGCAATAGCAAATGAACACCACGCGGAACCCCCTGTCACTGCTGGATGTTCTCGTGGTTCTAGTAACAAAAATGCGACTAAACGGAAGTCCGTATAAGAGCAAGAAGAGAAACTCCCTCTTTCCTCTCCTTCGCTCTACGCACATCGCCTGTGTAGAAGCCCTTTTTGGATGTTCTCGTTGTTCCAGTAACAAAAACACGACTAAATGGAAGTTCGAATAAGAGCAAGAAGAGAAACTCCCTCTTTCCTCTCCTTCGCTCTACGCACGTCGCCTGTGCAGAAGTCCTCTCTGGATGTTCCCATCGAACACCATAGAACCCCTCTTCGGCGATCAACTCGCGACACAAATGACTTCGTGTGAGTCCACCGAAACCAAATCGAGAACTGAGAACCTAGATCCGACGAACTGAGAAATCGGGAGAAGATAACTCACCTCTGAGAGCATCGAAAACGTCGAAGAATACCACTGGTGCCGATGATCTCCGGCAGCTTTGATACCATGTCAATCAATTTCTTCGAACCAAGGTAAATCAAGAGATCGATTTTTATTTCGATACCCTCTGATTTCTTCCCGATACATAGATATAAAAGTTTAAGTTATAAGATACATAAAATTAAAATAATGCCCTTTCATAAATACAAATATACGATAACACTATTTAGGCAAGTTTTCTTCATCCTAATTACCATGAAATGTTATCTGGTTCACCTACCTCAACAAATCCATTACGAAAGTTAACACCATTCCCAAAATTGGAAGTTCAAGCAAGATCACGATTAAGAGATTGAGAGTTGAACTGGGTCAGAATGAAAATTTTGTTCAGTACACTGTTACTCATTGGAACATCAATAAGCCTGTAGCAGCCACCAATTTGTACCTAGGGATAAGAAGGGACAAGTTTCTAGGGTCAGAATTATATGAGAATGTTTACTCATGTATAAGAAGTAAAAAATAAATAAGCAATATGCTGCAACCGTGTCCAACATGAGTTACAGTAAATTTTTATATAAGCAGGTTTAAATCAGCCAAAAAAAAGGACTTGAGGTACTTAAAAACTCATACTCATTTGTGCATATGAAATGTATCTAATACCAATGGCAACATAACCTGAAAAAAAAAACATTTGTCATGAAATCTCTTTAGCATTAGAGTACCCTGAAAATGGACTACTAGAAGCGACAAAAAGATTAGAGTGATATTCACTTTATTCCCTAGTTCATTTCAACTATTCGTTAGATCACTCGCATTCTAAACCTTCTAATGGTTAAAGATTCTAAACTGAACAAGAAGTTTCACCAATGTCACAATTGATCTTACAAGTGAAATTCCACGTGAGAATTTTACTTTGACAGGTGTAATATTTTTTCTTATCTTGGGAACAACTTGGAATTCTTGGACTTGTTCATGTACCACAAGCTAACTTATTGAGACCATTTTTTTTTCTGTTTGAGGCATTCTTTCCAGTTCCCAAAATGGAATACCCTGGTCTTCATGAAATTCACTGTTCCATTCAGAGTTTGCCAAATTTAGCCATAATATTTCTCAACAACAGGCATCTGATTTGAAGTAACCAGAAAAGTATTCTGGGTCACGTTAAGACCGGAGTATTTTGTAGTGCTAGCAGGAATGCAAGTAAATGAATCCCATCCCCTAGCGAGTGAAGTACGTAAGCCCCCATAAGAGTGTAAGGGCAAGACAAAGAGCCCATTCTTCCATTTCTTGATCTTTAGATTCATCAAATTCCTTAGATCATGATGGCACGCGCTGCTGTATAAGCTGGTAGAGTCTGCTACAGTGCTTTGTAATATCAGATTTTAAGGGACCAGATAATCTGACGGCGAGCCAAAGGTTTCATGATAGGAATGTTAAAGAAATCTTACCAGGGACTGTGAACTACAAATCTTGACCCTTTCACATATTAGACAAGCCTTTAAAACATACGCGTTAGGGAGTGGTATCGGGCAGAAGCAGGCATTGGAAATCTATGACATTGACAAAAAATTTAAAGCAAATGTTCAATACTATCTGAAAGCTTTTCACATCATATGTAGATCATTATGACGATCTGTTTTTGTGCTTTTACTGAAGGATACTTATGTTAGCGAGGAAAATGTTGTTATTATAATATGTATAACGTTTCTGCATGTAGGCTTATATTTGCAAAGCAGTAAGTTCTTATATATTATCATGTTGGCAGTTAGTCATCAGGATCGAAAGCTTAAGCTGTGATCTCTTTAGATTGTTAGCATGACTTCGTACCCTGGTTTTCTTCTTTCTTCTTGAGGCTTGTACTCCAAGGCAGCACCTGCTGCTCCTCTCCGAACTCTTCTCTTTTTTATCTTCTTTTTCACCCAAATATCAAAATTTTCAAAGCTTATAGGACCCTTTCTAAAGAAAGATTTTTTAGTATTTTTATTTTCAGATGGTAATCAAGGTTTTGGATCCTTCTGCATGTTGTAGTCATTTGATGGCCCCGTTTCTTAAGAAAGTGTCAAACAGAGTAACACCAAAGAATGATTTTCCGATATATTCTCCTCTCAAACGAAGGCTATTTAACATACACTTACAACCTAAAATCAAGTAAATAAATCAGGGAAACAATTGTTTCTTACAATTACACTAATTATACAACTCATAATTTTACATTACAGGTTTGCACACACTCCCCTTCGAATTGGTGCATAGATGTCGATCATGCTCAACTTGTCAATTTTACCATAAAATGTCTTCCCTGATATGACCTTTGTGAGCATATCCTCCAGCTGACTCTAGGATTGAATAAAAGGAAATTGTATAATCTTTGCATCGAGGTTCTCCTTGATGAAATAACGATCAACTTTAACATGTTTAGTGCGTTCATGTTGAACAAGATTTTGTGCAATTGCGATGGCTACCTTATTATCACTGTGGAGATTCATAGGTTTAGCGTATTCCCTCAGTATATTCCTTATCCATAACAACTTGCATACACCATGAGCCTTGCCTCAAAATCCAGCTTATACTTGATCTTTATACTACCTTCTATTTTTTGCTTGTCCAAGTGACAAGATTTCCTTCCACAAAAGTAAAGTAACTAGACGTAGATCTTTTGGTTGTCTGATCACCTACCCAATCAGAATTTGTATATCCTTCAATGTTAGAGATATATTTTTTTTTAGAATAACAAACCTTTTCCTGGAGGACTCTTTAAGTATCTCAAGATCCGATAGACCGCTTCCATATGTTCTTCACTTGGTGTATGCATGAACTGACTCACAACACTCACTGCATATGCGACATCTGGCCTTGTGTGTGATAGGTAGATTAATCTTCCAACTAATTGCTGATAATGCCCTTTGTCTGCTGGGGTTTGATTTGGGAGAAATCCGAGCTTATGATTCATTTCCATGGGTGTCTCTACTCGTTTATAATTAAGCATTCCGGTTTCAGTTAGTAGATCCAACACATATTTTTGCTGTGAAAGGAAGACTCCATATTTCGATCTCGCAACCTCAATTCCCAAAAAATATTTGAGTTGTTCGAGATCCTTCATTTCAAATTTAGTGTCTAAAGACTCCTATAAAGTTTGCATTTCACATGGGTCATTTCCTATCAAGACCATATCATCAACATACACAATTAAACTTGTTACTTTTCCTTCTTTGTGTTTTATAAACAAAGTATGATATGAGTTACTTTGCTTATAAACAAACTCTTTCATTGTAGCCGAGAATCTCCCAAACCATGCTCTAGGTGACTGTTTCAGCCCGTACAATAACTTCTTCAATTTACAGACTTCGCCTTAACACAAAGAACTACTTTTAACTCCTGGTGGTAGCTCCATGTTCTAAGTCTCCATTGAGAAAGGTATTTTTAACATCAAATTGTTGCGGATGCCAGTCTCTATTTGTAGCTATAGATATAAGAATCTGAATTGTATTGATCTTAGCTACTGATGCAAAAGTATTCTGATAGTCTATCCCATACCTTTGCGTATATCCCTTTGCAACTAGCCGAGCTTTATATCTTCCAATACTTCCGTCTGGTTTGAGTTCCACCTTGAACACCCATCAACATCCAATTGTCTTCACTCCTTTAGGTTGTGGAACAAGTTCCCAAGTGGCATTCTTTTGTAGAGTCTCCATCTCTTCGTTCATCGCCTTCTTCCATTTTGGATCAGCTAATGCATCCTACACATTACTAGGAATAGAAACCCTGAATAGTTAATCAACACCAAATGCATACGATTTAGTCAAACTATGGAAGGACACATAGTTGTTGATTGAGTATTTGGTCTTGGCTTCAAGATCAGTTTCATACTATTTCTTTGGAACTCCCCTATTCAATCTTTGTGGATATCTAGGAGTTATATTTTCTATAGGAACACATGTTTCATTAGACTCATCAAACACATGATTCATATTTACTTGAGGAGGAACATTCTGGGTTGATTCTTCAGTTGATGGTGCAGACGGAGGCAACTCTGAGGGTTCTTCAGAAGAAATTAATCATTCACTCTCGGCTTCATGGTGGTGATCACAGATTTGTTCTACACCATGATGACCTGGTTGCTTAAAAAATTCATTCACTGCTTCTAACAAACTTAGCACCTCTGTTAGTCTCTTGTTAATTAAAAACCTCATTCACCGCTTCTAACTCAATAAACTCAGCACCTCCGCTATTCTCTTCACTTGAGCTCTCCCCCTGAAGAGAATTCTGAGAGACTCCCCCTGAGTAATAAGGCGTTAATTCATGGAAAGAGGCATCTAGAGTCAAATGGAACTTTCAGGTGTGTGGATCATAGAACTGATATCCTTTTTAAAAATCAGAATAGCCAACAAAAACACATCGTTTGGCATATGGATTAAGTTTATTTCGCAAGACTTTTGGGATATGTACATATATGGTACATCCAAAAACCTGGCGTTCAAGATTCGGAAGATGGGGAATGGAAATTAGGGAGTCCATTTTGTTTAGGAGTTTGAAAGTTTATAACTCGAGAAGGTGTTTGATTGATAAGGTAGGCAACAGATTTGACAAGTTCGCCCCAATAAAACCGAGGCATATTCATGCCAAAGAGGGAGGCATGCACTACTTCCAAAATTTGTCTATTCTTCCTCTCTGCCAATCCATTTTGTTGGGGAGTATAGGTGCTTGAGGTCTGATGACAAATTCCATGAATGTTCAGAAAATTACTGTGAGAAGCATCGACAAACTCAGTACCATTGTTAGATTGCAAAACACGAATCTGCTTCTAGTACTGAATGTGTACCATTTGGTGAAATTTCTAAAAAACTAGACACACATAACTCTTTTGTCTAAGCAAGGATACCCAAGTCTTTCTGGTGCATTCATCAATAAATGTCACAAAGTAACGAGCTCTATAAATAGAGGGAACCTTTGTAGAGCCCCAAACATTTGGGGGCACTAAGACTAGAATTTGTTTTCCAGTGCACTTGATCTCGTCTACACTAACACCCAAGGATGAGTTGTAGTTGAATCAATTCATTTAAGATGAATTGAAATATTCACTTCATTTCAAGTTCATTGTGGACTAACCCCCGAGACAAAAGATTGTATTCAAGAGATGGAATAACGAGGACAATATCTAATGTAAGATTATTCAAAAAAATAACTGATCCATCTCCAATAATATGAGAGGTACTACCATTGGCGGTGGAAATAATGGATCGAGGAGAAGGTAGGACATATTTTAATTGACTGGAATCTCTCGTCATGTTATCGGATGCACCTGTATCAGTAATCCAAGTTCTATTCTTAGAATACACAGAGAATACTGATGTTTTACCAATAATACCTGGATGGGCAACATTTTCCGTAGGTTATCATCAATTTCTCGTCATGTTATCGGATGCACCTGTATCAGTAATCCAAGTTCTATTTTGATTTTCATATGGTAATATTTTGGATCCTTCTACATGTTGTATCCGTTTGCATCCCTGTTTCATATTGCAGGAGTCAGAAATCCCTATCCTTATCAGTTTACAGATTTAGCGCCATATGTTCTGCACAAAGCGACTAGGGCTACACTTTGATTAAAGTAGCAAATAAGATTTTCTTTTCAAACAAGGATACTGTGTTCGAGCTCTAGTTATTTGACCTTAGAAGCTATGATTATAAGGAAATACTTCAGCATGAAGGTCTTAGTCTAGGCATGAATAGTATATTGTGCTCTCATGCAAACGAGTGAAAAAAATAAAATGCCAAAGGTTTCTCTGTATGCCAAACGTGACACATAATTATGACTAATGAATCTAGTATTTATCTATCTAGCCTTTTGTCAGCAAACTAAATATTAATCATTAGGTTAGGACTACTCATAAGTGGCCAAGAAAATAGAATACAAAATCTGGACAACTTGAACTTTAGATTGCTGCATTTATTTGAGGTAACAAATAGTACTTCTCTTGATTGAGCTATGTCTCCTCGCCCAGTTTATGTAAACTTTTGCACAGGGTTTTTCGTGAGATGCAGCTGGATGACATTGAAAAGTTCTTTTAATGTGATGTTTTATGTCCACAGGATGAAAAACAACATGGAGGCAAATATGGAGCATCTCCTTGAGAAGGTGTTCGCAGGGTGGTTATTTTTAGTTTTTTGATTGGTGTTATCTTTATTCTAAACAGTGTTCTAACTTGAAGTTTCAGATTTCTTCTGATTAAAATTTTAGTGGTAAATTAATATTTCTTTTAGCAGCTGGTCTTTTTAGTACTTCAAAAGTTCTAAAAGTTTTCACATTTCAGCAACTTAATTTGCAGATTGTATCTGTTCAATCTAGAAGTGATGGAGTAAATACCTCTCTTTTTGAAAAGAGCGAGCATATAGAGAAATTACACCATACGTGGAACCTTCTGCATAAAGTGCAGGTATGCATTGAGCTTTGACATTTATTCTAGTGAAAAATTTTCTTTTGAATAATTTTTTTTTGAAAAAGTGATGATTTTATAGCAAAATAAAAAAATAAAAAATAACATCAGAGGAGTCCTTCCCTTACAATGAGAGATTGAAAGGAGGTTCCAAGTTTAACACAAGAGTAAACACTAGAATTGGCTAAGTAGGGTACATGAATCCATATATAAGTAATCAGGGATGAGAGGTCTAAGATGTCCAAGAAGGTGTCTCAATGATGCCAGGGAGAGGAGGAAGGGAAGAGCATCAATCTATCACCACCTTGGAATCTCCCCTCGATGATGAGGGGGCTGATGTAGTGGTCATGATAAATGCGAAGACCTTGGAGAGGGCGGAGAGCTCAGCCATGGTAGAGTCAGTAATACCTAGAAGCCCGGAGTAAGAGTTGAGAGGAATACCATCAGAGTCCCAAAATACGCCGTGAAAACCCGTTGGACCCGGGCTGCCAAGAATGCTGCCACAGAAATTAGTTTGATATCCCCAAGGGGATGCCTATGTGTGACCACTTAGGGGGGGGGGGGGGGGGGGGGGGGGGGGGTTTAGGAGTGGACATGTGGTGACCGTGTACCAATTAGTGCGCAAGGGGACATTCTTTAGGCAATCAAATTCTTTCCTGGTGTGCTGCCAAGCCGAGAGAAGTTTACACAATTTGGGGAGGCGGACCCCAAAGGTAAGGTTACACATTACGTCCAGGTATTGGAGGAGACAAAGGTAGAGGCCCACCATGCTGAAGATGGAGGTCCAAATCTTCCAGGTGAATGTACAGTGGAGAAGAAGGTGATTCACGATTTCTTCTTCCAAATTACATAAAGGTCAAAGTGGACAAGCAACGGAGTTGCCCTGTCTCTAGAGGTTGTCAGCAGTAGGGATTTTATTGAGGAACATTCTAGAGGAAGAATTTGATTTTATGGGGGGCCGTGAGAAGCCAAGCCACCGTAACTGAGTGAGGATCAGAAGCCCAAGTGCAGCCCTGGATAAGCCTATATGCGGATGCCACAGAGAAGTGCCCGCTGGTGTCAGGAAGCCAGATCAACTTATCCCGAACATGAGAGTAAATTTTGAGAGTGTCAAGGCTAACAACCAAGACACATGGAATAAGGGCTTTGACATCCGAGAGGCCCCTTCTGAGATGGAGGTCCCATGACCCATTTTTCCAAGCCTCTACCACATTCAAGTCCCGAATAGTCATGAGCAGCAAGATGGTTTGAAAGGAGATGGTTAAAGGGTTGCTCCCACGCCAACAATCAGTCACTAAAATTCAAATTGCAACGGTCGCCAAGACAAAAATGGATAGTGGATTCAAACATCGAGAAGAGGTGGGACATAGATCTCCAAATGGGCAAAAAGAATTCTTGTCTGGCTGTAGAGATCAACCTCACCTCAATCATCTGCAGATTAGCCGCCATCATGGGCTGCCAAATAGACTTTGTGCAAGTATTGAGGTTCCAGAACCATTTAAGGAGGGAGCGGCCCACTTGGGAAAACAAACATCTTTCTAGCTGACCAAGTGGTATTTTGATCCATTGAAAGTGGTACTTCTGAATAAAAATTCATTACCTAAAAACAATAATGGAATTAATCCATTGGAAGAAAGTTCTCCAATACAGTTGTTAACGGGAGTCTGCACTCCTAGCCGAAGTATCAGCAGGATGGTTGGCACTTTGATAAATGTTGATGTGAAACACATGAAGAAGGACGTGCGTCTATACCTTCATGTAATCAGGGACCAGAAGGATCAGAGTAAACTAGAAGAGTTTTTCGTTTAAAATCTGGAGAGATCACCTGCCCTTCTGTCTTTGGATCTCTGAAGTTTCTACAGAAATTAAGCTGAAGCCAACTAGTCAGAGCAGGGGCTGAACAAGGGTAACCCAGGTCATTTGTCTGTATAGGAGATGCTTTCTGGAGAGAAACACTAATATTGTTGCTATTGCTACCTATTACAATAAAGTTATTCAGCAATAACGTGTTATGATTCTGTAGGGTGTGACGCTGTACCTTATACTTTTTTATTTTTGCTCTACTAAAATATCATTTAGGAATATAAGCCTCACTACTACTTCACTACTGACAGTGACATTCTGAAACTCTGTCTTGATGTACTTTGATACCTACTGAACGAGTTTAAAGCACAACTCTTTTCCTGCAAGTGGTTTTTGCACTTATTACCTTGTGTAATTCTACCGAAGGTTTCTGCTTCATGAAAAAATGCAGTTCATATATGATCTTCCTTCTCGGCTTCAAAAGTGTATCACATCTGAAACATATGTAGATGCAGTGAGATTTTTTACTTTGAAACTTCTTTCTGGTCTTATGGTCGCTGGCATTGAGTACAGCTTTAGTATCTCTACTATGTTTAAAGACAGCTATATTTCTGTTCTGGGGGTTACTCATGTTTCTTCTACTAGGCATATTGTGATTGATCTTTCCAGGACTGTAAGCGCCAGTCTGAAGATGTTATGGCAACAACATCATTTACTAGTTTTTGTCTTTCACAAAATTACTAAAGTAGCTCAGCCAAGGTTATCATCAATTTCTTATTGCTAATTTTTTCTAATGCTAACTTACTTTCCTTTGATGAATCATTATCATGGTAAAGAGATAATGCTTCTGCCATGTCCCTGAGAAAGATTTCACATGTTGTTGTGCTGTAACTTATGTACATTGTGTATGAGTATGGATGTATCTCAATAGCGAAAATGTTAAACATAGATCTAAGTGAAATTGACTACATCCTCTTTCCTCAGTAACTTCCACTCTTGGAAATTTTGGGTCTCAATGTTTAACATGCATGTTTACCACAATTTTGGCAAGTAATTAATGACTATTTCCATTAATTAGCTTATTTGTTGTGTCATTTTAAAAATCTCGGTTCAGTTCTTTCTGAGTCGTCATCTTTTCCTATTTTTTATTTCATCTGTTGAATTTCAAGAGAAGAAAATATTTTATTGACTTTATTAATAATTGAGTACAATAAGCCTCTATTTGTAATAAAGGAAACAAATAGAATTAGATTACAATTAAATTACCTATGTCCCAGTTTTTTTTTTTTAAATGCAGACATATTCATAAGTTTGCTATATCTATCTATTTTCCTTTTTTAACATTTCTTTTCTTTTTTAGGAAAAAAGTTTACTCTGATTCTAAGCCTATAGCAGCAAGTGCAGAGGTTGTGGCACTTCTTAAACAGTTGGATTTTCCTGTTTGTCTTTTACCCAATTACTTTAGGTTTCAAAAATAGAAAATTTGCTACATAAAATGTAAAAATTAGTTAATCAACATGACTGTTGGCAGCTTGTTTTTGCCTCTTTAGTTTACTTTGTTCATATATCAGAATTTGTAACAAGAGTGTCTTTTAATAAGAGATGGTATTAAAATGATCTGGTATTGCACAAACTCCTGCTTATAGTTTACATCATACATATACTAGTAACTGGGAATATTCCAATTATTATGTTATAGGCTTCATAGATTGTTGACTGAGTTTTGGTAGCTTTTGCATTGTTAGTGTTTGGTAAAAACATTTCAATCTTGTTAATTTGTGCAAATTTGGATTGTTCAGCACCTCTTTTGTTTCATGGGGTATATCTGGGTTTTTTTTGAAGATCAAATTACTCTCAAACTGGTTTTACTTTTGCTCTTCCATGTATTTGCACATATTGCTTTACTATCAATTGATTTGCTTCCCCCCTTCCCACACCCATCCAATTTGTTTCCATTGTAGTTCTTGTGTTTATTGGTGGTGCGAGATAAGATGCTTGAACTTCTGTGCCCTTTCTATTTTTGTTTATTCTTTTTCTTTCTTTCAGGTATGCTACTGTTGAAAATGGCACTAAAGTTTTCGATGTGTGGCAGGTTGATGGTTTAAAGGACAAGCTACTTGAGAAGTTTGAAATATCAGTGGAACTTCCAAATGAATTTAGAAATGTAGAGATTGTGTCTATGAGTCTTGACGAATCTTCTAATATAGTAAACCATTCTGCGACTGCAGTATCTAATGATGCCAACACCAGTCAGGTATAATTCCTGTCATTTATATGCATTGGAGGAGAAAAAAGAAGGAGAAGATTTAAGTAATATCCTGTCTATGCCTTATCATCTGAAGCATACTAATGTTATCATATATATTCATAGCTGTTTAAGTGGGAAAGGGTATTTTTGTAATTTTTGATTGTTTATCATTTACGGGGATTTATTTCCCAAGCTGTTCGGGACGAAAAAAAGGCATCGCGTGAACAATTGAGCCTCTGTCTCTCCCCGAGCTTTCCCAATGTGTAAGATGGTTTTTCCAATATTTTGACATGGTATCAGTACAGGGTTCATAGTCTTCGACATTTTCGGTGCTTTTAGTGCACGTTCTTGGCTCTTTCTGAGTTCGTTGGGGCTTCGTTGTATTTTTGGCATTTGGATTTCAGTCTAGAGAGATTTCCATGGCTTTTCATTTTGTTGGGGTTCCGTTGCCAGAGAGGTTGTGCTAAGTACCTAGCCAATACTACCCAAAAGACCGGCCTAGTAGGTAGTGGAAAGCCAAGTACTTAACCCTAGGACCATAACAATACACCCACCTTCATGAGTCGACGTCCACGACGGCCTAGTTATCAAGTCGTGGGCCCACCATGGCAGCTTAACACATAGCGACAAGGTCCACTATTACATGGTCGCCTACGTCGTCTGGGGCGACACGATCGCCCACGCCGGGAGTCGAACTAGTGATGTAGCACCTGCTCTGATACCAAATGTTAAGCACCAGGCCATGGTAGGTAGCAAAAAGCCAAGTACTTAACCCCAGGACCATAACAGGTTCGGGCTTCGTTGGATTTCCTCTGGCAGAGAGGTTGGGGTTCGACGGATTTCGGTATTTGGATTTTTGTCAAGAGAGGTTTCCATGGGTGGTTTTTCATTCCGTTGGGGTTCTGTTGGCAGAGAGGTTGGAGCTTTTTTGGATTTCCATTGGCAGAGTGGTTGGGGCTTCGTTGGCTCTCGGTTCAAGGTGCTGTTTTCGGTTCAAGGTGCTGGATATTGGCATAATTTTCCATACCGTTGGCAGAGAGGTAGGGGCTTCGTTGCATTTCTATTGGATTTTGTAGTTGCCATTTGGATTTTAACATTTGGATTTTATCATGTCATCTGAAAGGTTAGATTCATTCCCTATTCATTTCACGGGTAAAAATTATACTACCTGGGAATTTCAATTTTGTTTATTTGTTATGGGAAAAGTGTTATGGGGACATTTAGATGGAAGTGACCCACATCGAGAAGTCGAGGCTTTGTCCAAGTGGAAAGTCAAGGATGCTAGGGTCATGTCTTGGATCCTTGGCTCTGTTGAGCCTCACTTTGTTCTCAATCTGAGGCCTTATAAAAATGCCATTGACATGTGGAATTACCTTAACAAAGTTTACCATCAAGACAACACGGCTCATCGTTTTCAATTGGAGTATGAAATGGCCAATTTCACATAGGGAAGTCTCTCCATTGAGGAATATTTTTTTGGTTTTCAAAATCTTTGGGCTGACTATGCCGACATTGTTTATGCTAATGTTCCCATTGTAGCTCTCTCTATTGTTTAAGCAATGCATGAAAAGAGCAAGAGAGATCAATTCTTGATGAAGCTCCGTTATGATTTTGAAATTGCACATTCTAATATGATGAATCGTCATCCTGTACCATCTCTAGATGCTTGTTTCAGTGAACTTCTTTGTGAGAAGCAACATATAGTAACTAAGGCTGAAATGGAACATCGGACTAATGTTAGTGCCTCTGTTATTGTGTGTTGAAACCATTGCGCTAAAAGGCTCGAACCTTTTAGGAAAGTATCCACATGGATCTTGTACAAGGACTGGCCCGGTCGATACAAACAAATATTCCAATACTCCCCCGCATGGAGAAAACCCGTGGACAAACTCACCAGAAAAACCCGGGACAAATTCACCGGAAAAACCCGGGACAAATTCACCAGAAATACCTGGGACAAATTCGGTGGGAGCGAGACTCGAACACGGGACCAACCTGCTCTGATACCTTGTTGAAACCATTGCGCTAAAAGGCTCGAACCTTTTAGGAAAGTACCCGCACGGATCTTATACAAGGACTAGCCCGGTCAATACAAACAAATATTTCAACACTGTGGCTTATGCAGCACAAGGGAGGAATAAGGGTAGAGACATGCGTGCTATTCAGTGCTTTAATTGTTAAGCTTTTGGTCATATTGCTCGGGATTGCCCTAAGAAGTTCTGTAACTACTGTAAGAAACAAGGTCACATCATCTCTGCTTGTCCCATTTGACCAGAAAGGAAGTAGGGTAATGCTTATCATGCCTCCGCTGGTGCCTCTAGTTCTGTTGCATTGCTTGCTGCCTCGCTGGTTGTTCCTATTCCTCCCCATACCGCCTTAGCACACCCGAACATACTCACTCCAAAAATGGCACAACAGATGATCATTTATGCTTTCTGTTCTTTTGGGCTCTCAGGTAATCATAAAGTTTCTTCTAAGCCATGGTATTTTGACTCTAAAGCCTCTAAACATACGACCAATACTACTGTTTCTCTTTCCAATGTTAGAAATTATGATGGAAATATGAAAATTAACACCGTTGATGGCAGTTCTATGCCTATCAGTGCTGTTGGTGATCTTTCCTCTTCCTTAATTGATGTTTTTGTGTCTCTTGAACTCTCCACAAATCTTATTTCTCCACCGCTGATGTTTTTATTTCCTAGTTTTTCTTTACTTTCCTTTGCATGCAATGTTGTTAGTTCTGGAACTAAGATGTGGCATAGACGTCTAGGCCATCCTACTTTGTTAGTTATTTAGTTATGGTTTATTGGGACATAAAGCATGTTCTTCTCTTGATCTTTCTTTTGAATGTCCATCATGCAAACTAGGCAAGAGTAAAGTTCCACCTTTTCCTCATCATGGACCTCATGCCTTACAATGTTTCGATATTAGTCATACTGATTTTGGGGGATTGTGCCCGTTGTTTCTCATGCGTAGTACAAGTACTTTGTTACCTTTATTGATGACTTTAGTTGTTTTACTTGTGTTTACTTCTTACGTGTTAAAACCAAAGTTTTTTTAGTATTTAAGCATTTTCTTGCGCTTCTTGAGACTCAATTCTCTACCAGCATCAAGGTCTTGCGCTCTGATTCTGGCAGTGAATACATGTCTAATGAGTTTCAGGACTTTATTCAAAGCAAAGAGATCGTCTCTCAGCGTTCTTGTCCTTCGACACCGCAACAAAATGGTGTTGCTGAGAGAAAAAATTGCACCTTCTTGATGTGGTAAGAACTCTTTTACTTGAATCATCCGTTCCTACTCGTTTTTAGTGTGAAACATTTTCTACTTTGGTTCACTTGATCAATTGCTTACCCTCTCCTACGTTACATCATGTTTGTTTTTTTAAAGCTGTTTGTCCATTCTCCTTCATATTTTGATCTTTGGACTTTTGGTTGTATTTGTTTTGTGCATCTTCTTGCTCATGAATGACATAAACTTTCAGCACAATTTGTTAATTTTTCTTTTCTTGGTTATGCTATACCTCAAAAAGGTTATGTGTGTTATGATTCACATACTGGTCGTATGCATGTTTCTAGGAATGATTTTCTTTGAAAATCAATATTTTCATCCATCTCATGTTGAACTGCCATCTGCATCTTTATCTCTTCTGCTGACCTTTTCTGATTCCCTGAAAATTTGTTAGGATCCTCACGAGACATGGATCTTGTCACCTTCCTCTCTTCTCTTCCTTCCATTACCTTGCTTGACGTTGATATGGAATGATGGAATGATGAAGACAGAATTTCGGAAAAGGAATTGGGGAAAAATGGGAGAGAGCTTGAAGGAGCTCTTGACCTGTTTATCTAATTTATTCTAAGCTAGAGTAGACTCAATTGCTACCTTCTCATTACCCTAGCCGTCCCCTTAAATAGGGTTGAGGACGCCCAAAAATTTAGACCCCTTGGGTCAATGGTTCAAACCAATAAATGCTAAACCAACCCAAACCAAAGACAATTACATGGAAATTGAAAATCACATTAATTAATTCCTACGCCTGTTGGTAACTCATGATGCTATAGAGTCCATAACATCACCCCCTCTTGGAGAAAGAGTTTGTCCTCAAGCTCGAAGGAAGGATATAGGAGTCGAAATGCTGATAACGGCTCCCATGTGGTGTCACTGGGGTCGGCATCTGCCCACTGGACGAGAATTTTCCAATCACCCTGAATGTGGCATGCTTGTAAAAGCTGAACTGGAATAGAAAGGACTCTGCCCTCATGTAGTGGCGGCAGTGTAGTGTACAGTAGGGGCGAGTCACCCTGGAATGGCTTCAATTGGGAGACGTGAAATACATTATGGATCTTTGCTTCCGTTGGTAGCTGCAAGTGGTATGCCACGGGCCCAATTTTGTCCAACACCTGAAATGGACCATAATATTTTGGAGACAACTTATGGCGCTTGGATGCAGTCAGGGACAACTGGCGGTAGTGTTGAAACTTTAACCACACATAGTCTCCGGGGAAATAAGATACCTCTCGGTGCTTCTTATCATAATAGAGCTTCATAGAGTGCTGGGCCTCCTAGAGATGAGTACATACCTCAGTGAGCATAGCGTCACTTTCAGTTAACGCTTGGTCCAAGGTGACGAATTTGGATGCCCCAGGTTCATATGGTAACAGACGAGGTGGATCTCTGCCATAAACTACCCTGAAAGGAGTAGTTCCCAGTGCTGTGTGGTAAGATGTGTTATAGAAAAATTCTGCCCATGAAAGCCATTTCACCCACTGTCTAGGTGCGTCCCCTACAAAACAACAAAGATACATTTCAATCGCTATTGACGACCTCTGTTTGTCCGTCCGTTTGTGGATAATGTGCAGACGAAAATGCCAATTGGGTGCCCTGTAATTTGAATCATTCCTTCCAAAAGATACTTGTAAAAATGGCATCCCTATCACTGATAATGGATGTGGGAATTCCGTGTAATCGGACAATGTTGTCCATAAATAATTGAGCGACCTGAGCAACAGTATATGGATGAGCCAAAGCAATGAAGTGACCATATTTTGAAAACCGATCAATGACGATGAATATCACTAATTTACCTGATGAAATGGGAAGCCCAACAATGAAGTCCATTGAAATGTCGAACCAGATTTGAGACGGTAGTTGCAGAGGTTGCAGTAGGCTGGCAGGACTTAAAGATTCGGCCTTGTTTCGTTGACAAATCTGACAAGCAGCTACATAATCAACAATTGTGCTCTTCATGCCCTTCTAGTAAAAGTCCCGACTGATTCGAAAATATGTTTTCTGTCGACCCTCATGTGTGCTATCATGGATAGAGGACAAGATGGTGTGAAGAAGTGGGGATGTATGATGCATAAAGATCCTGTTTTTGTATAGTATAAGATGACCCTGAATCGTCCAATGAGGAGCTGTTGTCCCCTGTTGAATATCCTGATATAATGACATGAGTTCCGGATATTGATGTACTTCCTCACGTATAGAATCTAGCACAAGTGAACATGGGTGACTGATAGCATAAACTTGTGTTGCTGAAATATCCTGACGTAACAAAGCATCAGCCCCCAAATTCGAACTACATGGCTTATAGTGAACCGTAAAATCAAAGCCCATGAGTTTAGTTAACCAATGCTAATGTGGGTATGTGGTGAGGCGCTGTTCAAGAAGATACTTGAGGCTGCAATGATCTGTACAAATGAGAAATGGTCGTCCCCATAGATAGGTTGCCAATGTTGGACAACCTTGGCTAACCCAATCAATTCCCTCTCATATGCAGCTAACTTATGGTGGTGTTGTCCCAACTGACGGCTGAAATAAGCAATGGGGAATCCCAATTGTTGTAACACGGTCCCTATACCTCCCCCGAATGCATCACATTCCACCACAAAGTCTCCCTCAAAATCTGGTAATTGTAGTACTGGCATTGAGGCTAAGGCCTCCTTTAATAGCTGAAAAGCCTGATCCGCTGAAGAAGACCAGTGGAAGGCATGTTTTTTTGAGAAGGTTATTGAGTGGTGCTGCTATCTGGCCATACGATTGGATACATTTTCTGTAATATCCCGCTAGGCCCAAAACTCCCCTTAATGCTGTGATGGAGGTGGGAATCGGCCAATCTGTTATAGCTTGTATCTTGCTCTGGTCAACTTTCACACTCACAGCTGATATGATGTGGCCCAAATATGCCACCTCAGATGTACCCATTTGGATTTATTCAAAACCAAATGATGAGAGCGTAGAATGGTAAATACCTGATGGAGGTGTTGGAGATGTTCTACCCAATTTTCGTTGTAGACCAGAATGTCATAAAAAAATACTAACACATAGTTGCACAAAAGTGATGAAAATACTTCATTCATGAGGACCTGAAAGGTGAAGGGTGCATTGGAGAGACCAAAGGGCATGACGAGGAACTCGAAATGACCGTGACGTGTGCGGAACGCAGTCTTCTCCACATCAGTCGGGTGAACTCTTATTTGATGACAACCCGATTTAAAATATAACTTGGTAAAAATTGTAGCACCATGTAACTCATCCAGCAACTCATCCACTACTGGAATGTGGAACTTATCTTTAATTGTCTGCAAGTTGAGTTGCCTATAGTCGATACAAAACCTCCATGATTTATCTTTGTGGTGTACTAGTAACACTGGTGAGGAAAAAGGAGATCGACTGGGCTGGATCACTCCCTGAGTGAGCATATTCATGCACTGTTGTTCTATTTCATCTTTTTGTATATGTGGGTAACGATAAGGCCGCACCACTACTGGATCAGGTCCCAACTTTAAATGAATGCGGTGATCGCAGTGATGCACTGGTGGTAGGTCATTAAATAAATCCGCAAATGCTGTAAGTAAAGGAGCTAACTGACCATCACCATTGTTCTGAAGCTGTAAATTGTGAAGTGCGTTAGGGACCTATGCCACAATACCGTGTAATATAATCTGGCCCTGTGGTGCTGTAAATGTCATAGTCCGAGCCCGAAAGTCCCATAATATAGGGCCTAATAACTGAAGCCATTTGACGCCGAGCACCAAATCAAATCCAGCCAAGGGAATGACCAGTAAGTCTGACTGAAATGAATGTCCCTCAATGGTGAAAGGGGTGTTTGCACATAACCCCACACTTGCAATTTTAGCCCCATTGGCCAATGAAACCGAGAGACCCTTTGCTGTTGAATTTCCAATCCCAATTGTTGCGCTGCTAGTTCATTGATAAAATTATGTGTGCTGCCCGAATCAACTAAAGCAAGTAGCATGAGGTGGTGTAACTTGGCCTTTACCTGCATGGTATTAGAACTACGCAGGCCATGCATGGCATGGAGGGAGAGCTCTGGTTCTTGCTGTACCTCTTCAACAAATTCATTTTCAGGAAGCTCTTTTGAATCTACTTCCAAAAGTTCAATACTGAATAAACATTTACAAGTATGTCCTGGAAGGAATTGTTCGTCACAATTAAAACATAGGCCCTTGGCCTTTCTAGCCTCCATTTCCTATTTAGTCAAAAATTTACGTGGAAGAGTGTGGGGAGGGACACTGGTAGACTGATTTGCTCGGTTAGGGGCAGAGGACCCAAAACGTGGACCAGATGCAGTACCTTGTATTCTGTTGTTCCAAAATGGTTTTTGGTGTAAAGATTCTTTTAGAACTCTCTGTTTGTGTTCCACAACTCTGGCATAATTCATTGCTAAGTCCAAATCTGTCAGACCAAGTAATTCCACTTCCAATCTAACCGCCTCTGTCAATCCAACATTAAAAATCTGAACATGTAGGTGAGGAGGGACAAATTCACTGGCTCGGGCCAGCCTTTCTTGGAACGTTTTTTGGTACACTTCTAAGGTGCTTGTCTGTTTAAAGTTGATCAATTCCCCCACTGGGTTGCTGCTAGTTGGAGGTCCAAACTTCAACTGGCAAGCATGTTTAAAGTGTAGCCAATCCTGAGTGGAATGGACATTTCAGTAGTGATGGAACCACAGGAGAGCTTCATCGAGCAGGTGGTAGGTGGCCAATGTAACCTTGTCCATTTCCACTGTTTTTTGATGATAGAAGAATTGTTCACATTTCATGAACCAAAGTAAAGGATCTTTAGAGCCATCATATGCAGGAAAGTTAAGTTTAAAGTACCTTGGAACCGTAGTTGGTCCTTGTGCGTGAGTAGCCATGGGAACAGGTTGTTGGCGCAGTGGTGGGTTTGGTGGTGGCGTGAATTGTGGGTGATGTACTGGTTGTGGTTGAAAATTGGTGGCTGGTGGTGGCGTTGGTGATTGAATTGCAGCAAGTTGTCGGATGACTGTTTGGAGAGATGATTCTAGCGTATGTAATGTATTATGGATGTGAGAAATTTCAGTACCTTGAAGAGTGGATTGTTGTTGAAGTTCTGAAAGTACTTGACGTATGTCCTCTGGAGAAGAGGAATCATCGAGGGTGGACCTGTCTGATACCACGTTGTTAGGATCCTCACGAGCCATGGATCTTGCCACCCTCCTCTCATCTCTTCCTTCCATTACCTTGCTTGACGTTGATATAGAATGATGGAATGATGAAGACAGAATTTCGGAAAAGGAATTGGGGAAAAATGGGAGAGAGCTTGAAGGAGCTCTCGACCTATTTATCTAATTTAATCTAAGCTACAGTAGACTCAATTGCTACCTTCTCATTACCCTAGCCGTCCCCTTAAATAGGGTTGAGGACACCCAAAACACTTTAGACCCCTTGGGTCATGGTTCAAACAAAATTGAAAATCACATTAATTAATTCCTACGCTTGTTGGTAACTCTTGATGCTATAGAGTCCATAACAATTGTGGAAAGGTTCAAAACTGGTTTTGTGTATGGAAGACGTGGTCAACATGAGTCTGGTTCCACTTCCTCTGTGCCCCCTCACGATCTACACCTGGCGCCTGTTCCAACTTCTGCTCATGCTTCCACCAATCTTTGCCGGTCTACTCGCCCTTCTCGGCCCCCTCATTGGTATGGTTTCTCGTCCACTGTCTCTCCTGTGGCTACTTTATCCTTTATTTCCATTCCCTCTTGAAACAAACAGGCAATGGAACATGAGTGTTGGAAAAATGCAATGCAAATAGAACTTCGAGCACTTGAGGAGAATCACAATCACACTTGGGATACAGTTCATTGCCCTCCTACAATCACGCCTCTTGGGAATAAATGGGTTTTCTCTGTAAAGCTTCGCTCCGATGGCTCTTTGGATCGGTATAAAGCTCTCCTAGTCGCTTTGGGCAACAAATAGGAATATGGGATTGGTTATGAAGATACATTTGCTCTTGTTGCCAAAATGACCACGGTTTGAACCGTCTTAGCTATTGCTACTTCCCAGTCATGGCAACTGCATCAGATGGATGTGAAGAACGCCTTTCTTCATGGTGATCTTTAAGAAGAGATCTACATGAAGCTTCCCTCTGGTATGACTACTTCTCCTCATGATGTCTGTAAGCTAGGACGTTCTCTGTATGGACTCAAGCAAGCTCCTCGGGCTTGGTTTGAGAAGTTTCAAAGTACACTTCTTTCCTTCAGGTTTACAAGGAGTCAGTATGATTCTTCTCTCTTCTTCCACAAGTCTACCTCGGGTATTATCCTTCTCTTGGTTTTTGTGGATGATATTATCATTACTGGCACTAACTGTGGTTTGATTACTAAGGTTCAGCAGCTGTTGCATGCCACTTTCCATATGAAAGATCTTGGCCAACTCACCTACTTCTTAGGACTGGAAGTACATCTCATCGGGCCAATGGTATTTTCTTAAATCAGCATAAGTATATTCAAGATATTATTACTTTGGCTGGTTTGGAGGATACTTCTTCTATTGATACTCCTATGGAGGTAAATGTCAAATACAAGAAAGATGAAGGGGCCCTTCTAGATGACCCTACTCTCTATTGGTGCCTGGTTGGGAGTCTCATCTACTTGATCACTACTCGGCCCGATATCTCCTATGCAGTTCATCAGGTCAGTCAGTTTAAGTCCTCTCCTCAGCATATCCATATTGCTGTAGTTCGACGCATCATCCGCTATCTTCGAGTTTCTCCTACTCTTGGGTTATTCTTTCCTACAGACTCATTCCTTCAACTTGTTGCTTATAGTAATGCTGATTGGGCTAGGTGTCCGGATACACGTCGGTCTACTAAGGGTTGGTGTATGTTTTTAGGTGATGCCTTAATTTCTTGGAAATGTAAGAAACAAGATTGGGTTTCTAAGTCCTCTACTGAGGCCGAGTATCGTGCTATGTCTACTGCTTGTTTTGAGATTGTATGGCTATGTGATCTTGTTGTGGAGTTTGAGTTTCCTCAGGTTACTTCTACCCCTCTTCATGCTGATAACACTAGTGCTATTCAGATTGACACCAATCCCGTTTTCCATGAACACACCAAGCACATTGAGGTTGATTGTCCTTCTTTCCGAGATACCTTAGGGATTCGGGTGATCTCTCTTCCTTACATTTCTTCGGATCTTTAAGTGGCCGACGTCTTCACCAAAGCTATGACACGATAAAGGCATCAATTTTTGGTTGGCAAATTGTTGCTGGTTAATTCACCAGCATCAATTTGAGGGGTGATGTTATTGTATATATTCATAGCTATTTAAGTAGGGAAAGGTATTTTTGTAATTTTTGGTTGTTTATCTTTTACGGGGCTTTATTTCCCAACCTGCTTGGGACAGAGCAAGGCATCCCATGAATGACGTATGAACCGTGTTTTCTTTACATTGGAGCTCCACACTTCTATTTTTATTTTTTTATTTGTTTTTCGTGTCTCTTTTCTATTTTAAAGCAGATTTTAATCAATAAGTTTCACTAGAAGATGCATTTCCTACTGAAGTTTTATTAGCCTTACTATGTTATTTTATTTTTATGCACTCATGCCTTAACGAGCAATTGTCTTTTTTTTTTGTCGTGGCTATAGCACTTCCATATGTTAAAATTCTCACTTCTCTTTGTGAAAATATGTATTTGTTACTTGAGTAGCATCTTTGCTTGGAATTACAAAATATATCCTGTGCGCTCCTCCTTTATATCTAAATTTAGTTCTTCCATTTCATGAAATGAACAATAACAAATTCTTGTTTTTCTTAGGTTTCCATTGTTGATTTCGCTGAAAGCATTCGTTCTTATCGTAGAATATTTTCTAAGTCAGAAGGGCAGCTTAGAGAACTTTTAAAAGACTGGTTCAACAAGTAGGCTTGGCTTAACTTCAATTATTTTTGGATTTTTTTATGAGAGGACTTCTCCTTTTTCCTTTTTGACTGAAAAGAAACTCTCTTTCTCTCTCTCTCTCTCTCTCTCTCTCTCTCTCTCTCTCTCTCCCCGACTGTCTCTTCGGTGTCTCTTTTCGATAAGTCTTTCTTCCTCTAATTGTTTGACCTCCATTTTAAGGTGTTTTGAAGCCATTCAGCTGCACATAAAGAGGAGGAGGGTTGATTCATCAGATTTATTGATGATGTTGTGTACGTTGTTCACTGTGGTTTTATGTGAGTCAATTAAGTTCTCTTTCACTTGTTATCCCATGAAGTTGTCTCTTTTTGGTTAAATATTTGATTGGCTACATGAGCACACTCTTCAATTTACCTTTTCATTTGTAGAGATTTAGTTTTTGAAAAAGTAAGGTTTTCTTTTGCAGATTCTCAAAAAGAAAAAGAAAAAAAGAAGGGTTTTCTTTGGCAGATACTTGGGACTGAATAACTTAATGAAACACATAGATAAATACTTTTGTTTTTGTCATCATCCCCTTCATCATAATAAAATTTTGTCATGTTTGTTGGGGTGAGCTAAATGAATCCTCTTCTTTCATGTTGTTCTATGTTTTGCTAGATCTATTTCTAGTTAGGTTTTTCTTGACGACTCCTATCCATGTCAGTTCCACCATGCTTTTATTTGTCTTCCCCACAACTGACTTCACAAGATTATTTACATGTACTTCTACTTTTTGTTTATGCTCTTTCCATATTTGTCAGTTAATATTATTGCTAAGGGTGGGCATTGGTTTAGGTTTTATGAACCTGACTCAAAAAATCCAGGTTTAGGTTTTTGGTTTTACCCCACGGGATGGGAATAGGGGGAAAAAAAACTTGCTAGATTTTGGGTCGGGGATAGGTTTTTCCAAACATGACCATAACATGAGATAGCGATATAAAATGGGGTTGGGACGGGTTGGGGATGAGTCAGATTTATGGGGATGGGTTGGGTTTAAGTCGGGTTTATGGGAACGGGACGAGGATGGGATTGCGGAGATGGTGATCGGGTCGGGTTCGGGTTTGATGATTCAGATTTTTTTGGGTTCGGGGATCAGGGATCCATGCCTATCCTAATTATAGCATTTGCAAACAATATATACCCAGAATTTGATTCTTTAATATGTGCCCATGGGTTCATCCATGATAAACGCAAAAATGAGTGAGACTTATAACGCCTTAGTATGCATTACAAAAAAAAGTTAATACGTCCACTTCATTGAGTACCTGACTGCAACTTGTGTGTGTGAGCTTCTATTGATAACTAGAAAAGTTGTTAGTGCCTTTTCTCAAGAAACATTGGAAAGGTATTTCTAGTAAAAATACATATATGTGGACAATTAGTGCTAAGTTACCCAGAATTTTTTTGTTATATGACAATTTTTTTCTAAAACAAATTACTTTCTAAAACTAGAAGACCTACTTAGGGCATTTTTCTTTTAGGAAGCATTGGAAAAACATTTCTATAAAAAATACATCTCCAAGGACCATTAGTGCCTCATGTTTCTTGGATACACTTTTCTAGCTGAAAATTAATACCAAGAAATTTTTTTAGTAAGGCAAATTTTGTTGAAACAAATTACTTTCAACAATTATAAGGCCATGTTTGTAATTTTTTTAAGGAAATGTTGGAAAAGTATTTCTTGTAAAAATACATCTTTGGGGACCATTTGTGCCTTATGTTTCCTGGAAACACTTTTCTAGCTGAAAATTCTTACCATGAAAATTTTGTGTTAAGACAATTTTTATGAAAGAAATTACTTTCTACCCCTTTACAACCTTTTTAGTGCATTTTTTCAAGAAATATTGGGAGAATATTTTTAGTAAAAATACGTGTCTAGGGACCATTAGTACCTCAAGTTTCATTGAAACACTTTCTAACTGACAATTCTTACTTGGAAAGTTTTGGAAAGACTATTTTTATTAAAACTAATTAATTTTCACAATTATAAGTCCTTGTTAATGCCCTTTTTTAGGAAACATTGAAAAATTATTTCTCCAAGGACCATTAGTGCTTCATGTTTACTGGAAACATTTTTCTAGCTAAAAATAATTAGCAGGAAAATTTTGTGGTAAAACATTTTTTGTTGAAACAAATTACTTTCTACAACTATGTTGAATTATGAAAAAGAAAAATACTTCATTGACTTAATATAATCAGAGTACATGAACCTCTATTTATAATAGAGGAAGGTAGCAGAGTCCAATTACAATAAAACTACCTTTGTCCCAATTACACCCAAACTCTAACTCTTAAAGATAAGTCCTAGCACAATTAAATAACTCAAAAAGATAAAAGACAAACATAACTCAAACTAGAACTCTTCTAGGACGTGACCATAAGATAAATATGCCTTTGTGAGTCCTCCTTGATCTTCCAACTTATGTGATAAGGATGCCAACTCGTGGTATTCATGGTGGGTTCTACTTCTTATGGGCTTGGGCCCATCTTGAGGGCCTTCCTTGGTCGTGTGGGCTTGGGCCTATCTTCCAACAAACTATAAGACCTTGTTAGTGCCTTTTTTAGGAAACATTGGAAAAATATTTCTAGAAAAAATACGTCTCCTGGGACCATTAATGCCTCATGTTTCTTGGAAACACTTTTTCTAGCTGAAAATTCATACTAGGAAAATTTTGTTGCATGACAATTTTTTTTTTCTAAAATGTATTACTTTCTACAACTATAAGGCCTCGTTAGTACACTTTAGTAGGAAAAATTGGAAAAATATTTCTAGTAAAAATACTTCTCTAGGGACCGTTAGTGCCTTATGTTTCCTGAAAATACTTTTCTAGATAAAAATTCTTACAAGGAAAATTTTGTGGTAATCCAATTTTTGCTGCAACAATTTACTTTCTACAACTATAAAGCCTTGCTAGTGCATTTTTTTATGAAACATTGAAAAAAGTATTTCTAGTAAAAATACGTCTCCATAGACCATTAATGCCTCATGTTTCCTACAAACACTTTTCTAGACAAAAATTATTACTTGGAAAATTTTGTGGTGAGGCAATTTTAGATGGAAAAAAATACTTGCTAAAACTATAAGGCCCTGTTAATGCATTTTTGTAGGAAATATTGAAAAAGTATTTCAGGTAAGAATACGTCTCCAGGGACCATTAGTGCATCATGATTCTTAGAAAAAGTTTTCTAGCTGAAAATTCTTACCCAAAAAGTTTTGTGGTAAAGAAATTTTAGTAGAAACAAATTACTTTCTACAACCATAACGCCTTGTTAGTGCATTTTTTAGGAAACATTGGCAATGTATTTTGTTTCAAGGGACCATTAGTGCCTCATGTTTCTTGGAAACACTTTCTAGATAAAAATTCTTGCAAGAAAAAAATTGTGGTAATGCAATTTTTTCTAAAACAAATTACATTTTACAACTATAAGGCCTTGTTAGTGCATTTTTTTTTCAGAAAATGTTGGAAAAGTATTTCAAGTAAAAATTCATCTCCTGGTACCATTAGTACCTCATGTTTCCTGGAAACACTTTTTTAACTGAAAATTCTTGCAAGGAAAATTTTATGGTAAGGCAATTTAAGTTGATTCAAGTTACTTTACCTTGGAAAAGAATCGCTAGTAAAAATACTTCTCTAGGGTTCATTCGTGCCTCATGTTTCCTGGAAATACTTTTCTAGCACAAACTTCTTACCTAAAAAATTTATGGTACGACAATTTTTGTTGAAAAAATTAATTTGTACCCTTGTTAGTGTCTCTTTGTAGGAAGCATTGGAAAATTATTTATAGTAAACATATGTCTCCGTGAACCATTAATACCTCATGTTTCCTAGAAACACATTTCGAGTTGAAAATTTTGTGGTAAGGCAATTTTTGCTGAAACAAATTACTTTCTAGAAATATAAGACCTTATTTGTGAAAATTTTCAGGAAACATTGGAAAAGTATTTCTTGCAAAAATAATTCTCCAAGGACCATTAGTGCCTAATATTTCCTCGAAACACTTTTCTGGTTGAAAACTCTTACTAGGTAAATTTTGAGGAAAGATAAATTTTTTTTGAAAGAAATTACTTTCTACAACTATAAAACCTTGTTAGTGTATATTTTAAGGAAACGTTTGAAATGTATTTCTAGTAAAAATACGTCATCTGGGATCATTAGTGCCACATGTTTCTTGGAAACACTTTTCTAGCCAAAACTTATTATAAGGAAAATTTTAATGTAAGAAATTGTTTGTTGAAACAAATTACTTTTTACAACTATAAGGCCTTATTAGTGCATTTCTCCAGGAAACATTGAAAAAATATTTCTAATAAAAATACAACTCTAGGCACCATTAGGGCGTCATGTTTCCTGGAAAGACTTTTCTAGCATAAAATTCTTACTAGAAAAATTTGTGGCAACACAAATTTTGCTGAAACAAATTACTTTCTACAACAATAAGGCCTTGTTAGTGCCTTTTTCAAGCAACATTGGAAAAAATATTTCTACTAAAAATATGTCTCCGGGGACCATTAATTCCTCATGTTTATTGGAAACATTTTTCTAGCTGAAAATTCATACAAGGAAAATTTTGTTGCATGCCAATTTTTTTCTAAAATGTATTACTTTTTACAATTATAAGGCATTGTTAGTGCATTTTATCAAGAAACGTCAGCAAAGTATTTCAAGTAAAAATACTTCTCTAGGGACTGTTAGTGCCTCATGATTCCTAAAAACACTTTTCTAGCTAAAAATTCCTACCAGGAAAATTTTGTGGTAATCCAATTTTTACTGAAGCAATTTAATTTCTACAACTATAAGGCCATGTTAGTGTATTCTTTCAAAAATCATTGAAAATATATTTCTAGTAAAAATATGTCTACATGGACCATTAGTGCCTCATGTTTCCTGGAAATACTTTTCTAGTAAAAAATTCTTACCTAGAAAATTTTGTGGTGAGGCAATTTTAGTTGGAACAAATTACTTTCTACAACTATAAGGCCTTGTTATTGTATTTTTTCAGGAAATGTTGTAAAAATATTTCTCGTAAAAATATGTCTCTAAGGACCATTAGTGCATCATGATTCCTTGAAAAAGTTTTGAAGCTGAAAATTCTTCCCTGAAAAATTTTGTGGTAAATAAATTTTTGTAGAAACAAATTACTTTCTACAACTATAACGCCTTGTTAGTGCATTTTTTTAGGAAACATTGACAATGTATTTTGTTTAAAGGGACCATTAGTGCCTCATGTTTCTTGGAAACATTTTCTAGATAAAAATTCTTGTAAGAAAATTTTTGTGGCAAGACAATTTTTTTCTGAAACAAATTACTTTCTACAAATATAAGGCCTTGTTAGTGTTTTTTTTAGAAAACGTTGGAAAAATATTTCAAGTAAAAATTCTTCTCTTGGTACCATTAGTGTTTTTTTAGAAAACGTTAGAAAAGTATTTCAAGTAAAAATTCGTCTCCTGGTACCATTAGTGCCTCATGTTTCTTGGTAACACTTTTCTAACTAAAAATTCTTTCTAGGAAAATTTTCTGGTAAGGCAATTTAAGCTGAAACAAATTACTTACCTTGGAAAATAATTTCTAGTAAAAATATGTCTTTAGGATCCATTCATGCCTCATGTTTCCTAGAAAAACTTTTCTAGCAAAAATATTTTACATGGAAAATTTTATGGTAAGACAAATTTTGCTAAAACTTTACATTGTACCTTTGTTAGTACTTTATTTAAGGAAACGTTACAACATTATTATAGTAAACATACGTCTCCACGTACCTTCAATGCCTCATATTTCATAGAAATACTTTTCGAGCTGAAAATTTGTACCGGAAAATTTTGTGGTAAGACAATTTTTGCTGAAACAAATTACTTTCATGAATTATAATGCCTTGTTAGTGCAAATTTTTAGGAAACGTTGAAAAATTATTTCTTGCTAAAATATGTCTCCATGGACCATTAGTGCCTATTGATTTTCAGGTCTCCATGAATTTAGCTCATGGGGAAAAAGAGAGAGGGACTCATTGGAAGAAAACTGGAAGAAGAAGAAGTTATGGACTTATCTCCTAACCCTTCCCATGAAGAAAACTGAATTAATGTGTTAAAATGTGGGACCCACCATATTGTACGATCTGGTGGAACACACCATGAGGATGTGGGATGCCAAGAAGAGTCCTCACCCAAGCTTACACGAGTTAAGAGGATATAAAACACAAGCTGAAATGAGTTAGAAGACTTGAAGATCAAGTGGGACCCACAACGATACCACGAGTAGGAATCTTATCAATATGAGTTGGAAGATCATGTGGGACCCACAAGGATAAGGCCATGAGCTGGTCTCCTCCCTTATTTCCACGTTATTGAAGAAGAGTTATAGTTCAACTTATATTAGAACTCTATTAGATTGTGTTATCCTTTCATATTAGACTTATCTTAGAGAGTTAGAGTTGGAAAGTAATTAGGAGATTTAAAGGTTAATTGTATAAGGACTCTATCACTTCTTCTAATATAAATAGAGGTGTTTTAATTCGAAATTAATCAATTTATACAATTTTATCTTGAGTAAATCTCTCTCTCTCTCTTTGCTTGGTGAACACCTTGTTCCTCTTCTCTTCTTCTCTCTACCCGAGAGCCTTCTTCCCCTTTTTCTCCTTTTTTTTCTCTCTTACTTTGCTCAGAATATTTGTAAAGGGATGCTAAATTCAACATGGTATTAAAGAATTAAAATTAGGATCCCTACATCAAAAGGAATGCTCTAAGAAGAGATGATCAACACCACTTATAGATGACTCCTTGTGAAGGAAGATAAAAAAGCGTGAGATAAGTTCCTTCATTATTTTTTTATTACTTCGTGTTACTGGTTTCAAGATTTAGAAGATGATTTAAAGATGAGTATGTGAGTGTTTTTCATCTTATGAGATTGTGGATATGAATGCCTCTCAATCTAGAAGAAGCTATGAAAGTAGTTTTGTTAGTTTGGAATTTCTGTTAGCCAAGACCAGTCCATGATCAGATTGTTGATTTGTTTTTCTGTGGGAACAAGATTCCCCTATTATAGAAGATTGATATTGAGTCTATTATGAGCGGTTATTTACTAAAAAATATTAGAATAATGATTGTTTAGCGTCAATGCTAAATTTCTCCATGCACCAAGTTGTTTGAAGAATACTACTTGGATATTTTGATTAGAATTTTTTGGAGAATTATTTTTGTTGAAGTGCCTATTATGGCTAAAGAAAATGTGAGTAGCAAAGGTGGTATACTCAGAATTACCACAATACCCTTATGAAGGGTATCAAATTTTATGAGTTGGTCCACATCGGTTTAGAGGTTTCTTATAACAATGGACCTACTTGATCCTCTCACAAACCGTGGACCACCTATTGATCAATAAGAAATTTTTTTATAACAAATGGTTAAAAAAATATACCATTGTGATTAGTTTTCTAATCAAAAGCATGGAAAAATTGTGGAAAGAATGCACTCATTGTGGAAGATATGGCCACACTATTGATACATGCTATTACTAGGAAAGGAGTTACTATAGAAAAAATGGTCACTGCAGAGAAATATGTTATAATGCCAACGGAAACTCAAACTTGACAAAGGATAATCAAGCCTTGGTAGGTGATACAAAGGAGGATCAAGCCACAAAATCAACTGAAAATAAAAATTTTAGTGATGAAGAATATGAGCTGTTTCAGAAAATGGTGGGTTCTTCTCCAAGTTCCTCTTTAAATACCGCTGCCACCACTGCTTCAGGTATGCTATCTGCCTCATCTTCATCCTGGATAATTGACTCAGAAGCCTCTGAGCATCTTACCTATAACAAACATTTATTACATTTTGTATCTTCGTGTCTTTCACATAAGTTTGTTATCATAGCTGACGGTTCTCAAACCGAGGTTCAAGGGAAATGATCCACTTTCATTACACCATCACTTCCACTCACTGATATTCTATGTGTTCCTACCTTCCCTTTGAATCTATTATCTGTTAGTCACCTGACAAAGTTTTTTAATTGCTCTATCACCTTCTCACCCACATCTTGTGTATTTTAGGATCTTATAATGAAGTAGGTGATTGGTAGAGGCTGTGAACAAGGGGGGCTATACTACATGGATGTGACAAAAATAAATACTGTTTCCACCAGTGAAAATGAGACAAGGCTATGTCACAACCGGTTGGGACATCCATCTTCACAATCTCTTCGTTATGTTTCCTACTCTTAAAGTCAGGTCCGAGTTTAATTGTGAAGTTTGTCAACTAAGTAAACATCAAAGGAGTACATACTCACCTCGTCCAAAAGTCAAAAGTATTACTCCATTTTCATTAATTCATACAGATGTATGGGGACCCTTGAGCGTCTCAAATATTTCTCAAGTCAGGTATTTTATTACATTTATTGATGACTTCACTCGTACTACTTGGTTGTTTCTATTTAAGGAGCGTTCTAAGATACCATTGATTTTTAAGTCTTTTCATGCTTTGGTACTCACTCATTGTGGTCAAAACATAAAAATACTTCGGTCTGAAAATTCCAAAGAATACATTTCCAAAGAACTTGACTTCTTTTGTCAAGAAAATGGCATTATCCATCAAACATCATGTGCCTACTCTCCTAAAAAAATGGTGTAGCTGAACGGAAAAATCATCATATTCATGAGGTAGCTTGAGGTTTATTATATGCCATGAAAGTTCCATAGTTTTATTGGCCTCATGCAGTCCTTACCACATGCTTTCTTATAAATCATCTACCATCTTCCGTTCTTGGTAATAAATCTCCTTAATCTATATTGTTACCAAATGATGATCCGATTTCGCTACCCTTGAAAATCTTCGGGTGTCAATGTTTTGTCCATATTTCCTCCCCAAAATGCAATAAACTTGATCCTAAATCTATCAAGTGTATCTTTCTAGGATACTCTCATACACAAAAGGGTCATGTTTATGATAACCACACTCTTCAGTGTTTACTTGTGTCTAGAGATGTCGTATTTTTTGAAGACTCTCCATACTATTCTGACAATTCTCCTCCAGGTTTATCTTTTGTACCAGGTTCTCCTCGACCGGTTGCGCCCATGCTACATAAACTTCTCAACCCCCATAAACACCGGCTGGCACCATACCTGATGAGTTTATGGATCCCAACCGAGGTAACTCCATCTTCTCCAATTGTTTTTAGTCCACAATATGATACTCATCCTATCGCATAAAGAAAAGAACCCATATCATGCACCATACCCTCTATGTCTCATCCCATATCAATTTTTGTGTGTCATCATCGTTTGTCCCTTGCATGCTATCAATTTCTCTCTGCAATTTCTTCTATATCTGTATCACAGTCCTATCCGGAGGCTCTCAAACATCCAGGGTGGAAGGCAGCAATGGATGAAGAAATGCAGGCACTTTATGAAAATCAGACATGGGCTCTAGTCCCACTTCCATCAGATATGAAACCGGTCGGTTGCAAATGGGTGTTTACTATGAAAAGCAATCTGGATGGGTCTGTGGCTCAGTTGAAGGATCACCTCGTGGCTAAGGGCTATAAACAATGTTATGGAATTGATTATGAGGAAACCTTCTCCCCAGTGGAAAAAATGAACACGATATGTGTGTTATTATCTTTGGCAGCTAACTCTTCCTAGCTAGTATATCAACTTGATGTAAAAAATGCCTTTCTGAATGGGGACATTAAAGAAGAAATTTATATGCAACAACCACCTGGGTATTTAGTTGAGGGGGAGTCAGTATGTCAACTAAAAAAAATCTTTGTATGGTCTAAAACAATCCCTTCGTGCATGGTTTGAGAAATTTAGTCAAGCCCTCATACAGGCAGGATTTTATAGAAGCTCTGGAGATCACTCAATTTTTATTAAAACACACCTAGAGGCAAGGTAATTCTAGCAGTATATGTTGATGATATCATTTTAACTGGTAGTGATTCTGAGGGCATCCCACAGACACTCCCAATGGAAGTATGTCATTGATCTACTAGAGGAGACAAGAATGCTGGGATGCAAACCAGCAGACATTCCTATGGGCTTAAATAAAAAATTATGTACAATTACAGGAGAAGATATACATATTGGGAAATATCAGAGACTAGTGGGAAGACTTATTTACTTGTGTGTAACGAGGCTATATATATCATATGCAGTAAGTATGGTGAGTCAATACATGCACAAACCACAACTTAGTCATTGACAAGCACTTGAAAGGATATTACGATATCTAAAAGGAGCTCCAGGAAGAAGGCTTCTTTATAAAAATCTTGGTCACTTCAACATCGAAGGATTCTCAGATGTAGATTGGGCTGGATCCCCGGATGACAAAAATCTACTTCGGGATTTTGTACGATGATTGGGGGGAATTTGGTTACATGGAGAAGCAAGAAGCAAAATGTAGTAGCACGGTCTAGTGTAGAAGAAGAATACAAAGCCATGGCACACACTGTTAGTAAACTCCTATGGATAAGATCTCTTCTCATTGAATTAGGATTCTACAAAGAAGCTCTGATGGATCTATATTGTGATAACCAAGCAGCAATACACATTACATTGAATCCAGTCTTCCATGATAGAACAAAGCATATCTAAGTGGACTGCCATTTTATATGAGAAAAGTTCAGAGTGGGTCACATCATTCTTGTCTCTTCTAGCAGATCAAGAGAATACTTCCTTTGGGATAGCACAATCCCATGTCTGGATTGTAATACTTCAATACCCAAAAAATATTTGAATAGTCCAAGATCCTTTGTCTTGAATTCAGCACATATTTTTTCCTTTGTTTTTTGGATGCCATCGGAATCACTACCAGTTAAAATCATATCATCAACATATACAACCAGAATTACCTTACCTCTCAGTGTGTTTTCATTAAATATTGAGTGATCTTCAGAGCATCTATAAAAGCTAGCCCGTATGAGGGCTTGACTAAATTTCTCAAACCATGCCCAAGGGGATAGATTTAGACCATACAAAGATTTTTTTAGGCGGCATACTAACTCCCCCTCAACCACATACCTAGGTGGTTTTTGCATATAAATTTCTTCTTTATTATCCCCATTCAGAATGCATTTTTCACATCAAGTTGATATACCGGCCGTGATGAATTGGCCGCCAGAGATAATAATATACGCACCGAGTTCATTTTTTCCATCTGAGAGAAGGTTTCTTCATAATCAATTCCATAACACTAAGTATAACCTTTGGCAACTAGTCAAGCCTTCAGTCGTGCAATTGACCCATCCGGATTGGGTTTGATAGTATAGACCCACTTGCAACCAACAGGTTTTTTATCTGTTGGAAGAGAAACCACTGACCATGTCTGATTGTCATTAAGTGCTTTCATTTCTTTATCCATTGTTACCTTCCACCTTGGATGTTGTAGAGCCTCCCGATAGGAATATGGAATAGATATGGTGGAAATAGAAGAAAGAAAAGGACAACATAAAGGTGAGAGGCGATGATGAGACACAAAATTTGAAATGGGATGAGAAGTAGAATGCTTAGTGCATGATCTGGGTTCTTTCCTTATAGAAAGAGGACAAGTATCTTGTTGAGGGCCAAAAATAATTGGTGATGAAGGACTTACCTCTATTGGATTTGTTAACTCGGCAGGTGTGGTGTCGGCCACTTGCTCTGGGGTTTGAATAATCTTTATATCATGAGGCACAACCGGTCGTGGGGAACCTGGTACTGAAGACAGACCAGGAGGAGCAATATCAGAATAAAATAAGGAGTCTTCAAAAAATGTTACATCCTTGGACACAAATAAACATTGAAGAGTGGAACTATAAAAAAACATAACCCTTTTGTGTGTGAGAGTATCCCAAGAAGATACACTTGATAGATTTAGGATCAAGTTTGCTGTGTCTAGGAAATGAATTATGAACAAAACACTGATATCCGAAGACTTTCAAAGGTAGTGAAAATGGATCATCATTTGGTAATAATCTAGAGTAAGGAGATTTATTACCAAGAACAAAATATGGTAGACGATTTATAAGAAAACAAGCCATAAGGACTGCATGAGGCCAATAAAAGTATGGAACTTTCATGGCATATAATAAACCTCGAGCTACCTCAAGAATATGATGATTTTTTCGTTTGGCTACACCATTTTCTTGAGGAGAGTAGATGCATGATGTTTGATGGATAATGTCATTTTCATGAAAAAAAGAGTCAAGGTCTTTGGAAACATATTTTTTGGCATTATCAGATAAGAGAATTTTTATTTTCTGACCAAATTGTGTGAGTAACATAGCATGAAATGTCTTAAAAATAAATGATATCACAGAATGCTCCTTAAATATAAACAACTAAGTTGTACGAGTGAAATCATCAATAAATATAATAAAATATTTTGCTTGAGAAATGTTGGAGACACTCAAAGGCCCCCAAACATCAGTATGAATTAAAGAAAATGGAGTAACACTTTTGAATTTTGGACGAGGAGAGTATGTACTCCTTTGATGTTTATTCAATTGAAAAACCTCACAATGAAATTCTGACCTTACTTTAAGAGAAGAAACATATAATGAAGAGACTGTGCAGATTGATGTCCCAACCGATAGTGCCATAACCGTGTCTCATTTTTCAGTAGTGGAAACCATATTCATTTTTGGCACGTCCAAGTAGTAAAGGTCCCCTTGTTCATGGCCTCCACCAATCACCTTCTTCGTTATACGATCCTGAAAGACACATGAAGTGGGTGAGAAGGTAATAGAGCAATTCAAATATTTTGTCAGTAGACTAATAGATAATAAATTCAAAGGGACAGTAGGAATGAAAATAATATCAGTGAGCGAAAGTGATGGTGTGATAGAAGTGGAACCTTTCCCTTGGACTTTGGTTTGAGAACCATCAACTATGGTAACAAACTTGTGTGAAAAACTCGGAGATAGAGAATGTAATAAATTTTTGTTACCTGTAAGATGCTCGGAGGCTCCTTAGTCAATTATCCAAGATAAAGATGAGGCATATAACATACCTGAAGCAGTAGTGGTAGCAGTAGTTGTAGAAGAACTAGGAGAAGAACCCATCATTGTCTTCATTTTCTGAAATAGCTCATACTCTTCATCAGTAAAAAAATTCTATGCTGCTGATTTTGTGGCCTGTTCTTCTTTTGTATCACTAACAAAGGCTTGATTAGCCCTTGTCAATTCTAACTGTCCATTGGCTTTATAGAATATTTCTTTATAATGGCCATATTGTCCACACTAACTACATGCCTTGGAATCCTTGTAATAGCATTGATCTATAGTGTGGCCAAATTTATTACAATGAGTACATTCTTTCCCATCTGCTCTGCCAGTACCAGTCCTTCCACCTCTTCCTCTGCCTCCTCTATAACCTCTGCCTCGGCCTCGACCACGGTCAGATGATGATTCTCTATGATCGGAATACATAGCGGATGATACTTCAGTAGTAGAGGAAGAAGTATTTGGAATACGAAGTAGAGTTTTACATACATCATCAAACTTGGGGACAACAAAAGCACTTAGAAGTTGAATCTTGGAAATCTCAAGATGGGGTTTAATATTTGCAAGGCAAATAGCAGAAATTAAGGCTTCCTTCTGCTTGTCTTGGATAGAAATATATGTGGTTGAAGGCTGAGATAACTTCCACTCTTGAAGAAAGCCTCTAAAGCGAGCCAAGTACTCATGGATATTTTCTCCTCTTTTAGTATTCAACATTCTTTGGAGAATGTCATATGGTCCATGTAGAGTATCCGGGCAAGAGTACAATTTAGCACATGTCTCCCAAATTTGTTTAGCAGTGTCAAGATGAATGACATTATTGGAGACATATTCTTCCATGCTGTAAATTAACCAACTAATCACCAAAGTATCATTTTTCAACCATTTTTTATAAAAAATATCATCTTCATCAATAGGTGGTCCTTGGGTGGTGAGGTGACCAAGTAGGTCTTTTATTATAAGGAACCTCTGAACCGATGTGGACCAACCCATTAAATTTGATACCCCATGTAAGGGTATGGTGGTAATTCTCAATATATCACTTTTGATATTCATATTCTCTTCATTCATGATAGACCCTTCTTCAAAAACAATTCTAACAATAACACCATGTAGTACTCTTCAAACAAGTTGATGTATGGGGAACTTTAGCATTGATGCCAAATTATTATTCAGTTTTTTTTATAATACCACTCATAAGAGACTCAATAACTATCTTCTATATCAGGGGACGCTTGTTGCCATGGGGAAGAAAAATTCCAACAATCTGATCATGGACTGGTCTCGGTTAACAGAATTTCCAAACCGACAAAACTGTTTTGATAGCTTCTTCTAGATAGAGATGCGTACATATCCACAATATAATAAGATGAAATAATTCACATACTCATCTTTAAATCATCTTCTAAATTTAGAAACCAGTAACATGAAGGAAAAAAAATTAAGCACTTATCTCATGGTTTGCGATCTTCCTTAACAAAAGAGCCTTCTTTGAGTGGTGTTGGTCATCACTTCTTTAGAGCATTCCTTTTGACGAGGGATCCTAAATTTAATGCTCTGATACCATATTGAATTTAGGATCCCTTTTCCATAATTCTGAACAAGAGAAAGAATAAAGAAAAAGAAGAAAAGAGAAGAAGAGATCTCGGGTAGAGAGAAAAAAAAAAGAAAAGAGAAAATAGAGGTGGCACCAAGCAAAGAGAGAGAGAGAGAGAGAGAGATGTGTAACTTGATTAATTCTGAATTAAAACAACTCTATTTATAGTAGAGGAAGAGATAGAGTACTTATACAATTAGCCTTTCAATCTCCTAATTACATTCCAACTCTTAACTCTTTAAGATAAGTCTATCAACATAATCTACTAGAAGACTATTATGAGATGAACTAGAACTCTTTCTTCATTCACGTGAATATAATGGAGGAGGCCAGCTCGTGGCCTTATCCTTGTGGGTCCCACATGATCTTCCAGCTCATATTGATAAGGTTACCAGCTCGTGGTATCTTTGTGGGTCCCACTTGATTTTCAAGACTTCTAATTCATTTCAGCTTGTGCTTCTTAACTCTTTACCTAGTGCTAGCTTGGGTGAGGATTCTTCTTGGTGTTCCACGTCCTCATGGTGGGTCCCACCGGATCGTGCACCATAGTGGGTCCCACATTGTAACAACGAACAATGGAGGTACGAGATTCAGAGATCAGACACCGATGCTATGACAGATAATGGAAGAGAACCTTCTTTTCCAAAAGATAGTGATCAAAAGAAGTAGCAAACCAACTGCCGTTATTGAGAGAGCAGATTCTTCTCCGAAAATAATTTCTCGCCTGTTATCCACACCTATGCTTTCTGCATATCCACGGGTAGCACTGAAGAAATAAGGTAGTCTTTCCAAATAAAAAAATAGCACCGTCCAAGCCAAACTGAGAGGATTGGTAATGGTAGAGTAATACCGGGCAGTAGTAGAAAATGAGCAACAAAATAAAAAGAACTAATATCCAGAAACTATGAAAAAAAGGATAAGAATCAAACCTGAAAAACTATAGCCAGAATCCTAAAAACCAATACTTTGATACCATGTTGATTTTTAGGACTCCATGGATTTAGCTCATGGTGAAAAAGAGATGGGGACTCATTGGAAGAAAACTGGAGGAAGAAGAGATTATATGTCTTAACCCTTCCCCTGAAGCTCAATTTATAGATTAATGAAACTAAAATATTATAATTATGCCCTTGGAACTTAACCTAATTACATCAATGCCATCTCTATGAGATGACTCTTTATTTACCATTCTGCCATCACTATGTGGGCTTATGAGCCTTCTCCTTGATATGCAAGCCTTGAGCCCATCTTCCACATCTCTTGGATGTGTGGGCCTTCTTGGTCTTACGGGCTTGAGCCCATCTTCTGACACTCTTGGTTGTGTGGGCCTTCCTTGGTTGTGTGAGCTTGGGCCCATCTTCTAACAGTGCCTAATCTTTCCTCGAAACACTTTTCTGGTTGAAAATTCTTACCAAGAAAATTTTGAGGAAAGACAATTTTTTTAACCAAATTTCTTTCTACAACTATAAGGCCTTGTTAGTGTTTTTTTAAGGAAATGTTTGAAATTTATTTCTTGTAAAAATACGTCTTTGAGGACCATTAGTGCCTCATGTTTCTTGGAAATACTTTTCTAGCCGAGAATTCTTACCAAGAAAATATTGTGGTAAGGCAATGTTTGCTGAAACAAATTACTTTCTAAAACTATAAGGCCTTGTTATTGCCTTTCTCTATGAAACATTGGAAAAATATTTCTAGTAAAAATACAACTCCAGGGACCATTAAGGCCTCATGTTTCCCGGAAACACATTTCTAGCACAAAATTTTTACAAGGAAAATTTTTTGGTAAGGCAAATTTTGACGAAACCAATTACTTAATTCAACTTTAATGCCTTATTAGTGCCTGTTTTCAGGAAACATTGAAAAAGTATAACTAGTAAAAAATACGTCTCAAGGGACCATTAGTGGCTCATGTTTCTTGGAAACAATTTTCTTGCTGAAAATTCTTACCAGAATTATTTTTTGAAAAAACAATTTTTTCTAATACAAATTACTCTCTACAACTATAAGGCCATATTAGTGCATTTTTTAAGGAAACATTGGCAAAATATTTCTAGTAAAAATACGTCTCCAAGGATTATTGGTGCCTCATGTTTCCTAGAAACACTTTTCTTTCTGAAAATTCTTACCAAAATTTTTTTTTGGTCAAACAATTTTTACTTAAACAAATTACTTTCTACAACTATTAGGCCATGTTAGTGCCTTGTTCTAGGAAGCATTAGAAAAGTACTCAGTGAAGCACAACTTTTCTAGTTAGAAAACTTTAGCAAGTAAAGTGTTTCCTGGAAACATGAAGCACTAAGGGTCCTTAGAGACGTATATTTACGCAAAATACTTTTCTAGAATTTCCAAAATAAAAGGCACTAACAAGGCCTTATAGTTGTAGAAGTAATTTGTTTCAATAAAAATTGCCTTATCACAAAATTTTCCTAGTAAGAATTTTTTGCTACAAAAGTGTTTCCAGGAAACATAGGCCACTAATGGTCCCTGAGGAAGTATTGTTACTAGAAATTATTTTCTAACATTACCTTAAAAATGCACTAAAAAGGGTTTAAAGTTAAAGAAAATCATTTCATTCAAGAAAAATTGCCTTACCTCAAAATTTTCCTGGTAAGAATTTTCTACTAGAAATGTGTTTCCAGGTAACATGAGGCACTAATGGTCCTTGGAGACGTATTTTTAAATGAAATATTTTTCCAACGTTTCCTGAGAAAAGGCTCTAATAAGGCCTTATAGTTGTATAGAATAATTTGTTTCAGCAAAAATTGCCTTACCACAATTTTTCTGGTAAGAATTTTCAACCAAAAAAGTGTTTCCAAGATACAAGAGGCACTAATGGCTCTTGAAGAGGTATTTTAAAAAAGAAATAATTTTCCAATGTTTCATGGGAAAATGCACGAACAAGGATTTTTAGTTGTAGAAAGTAATTTGTTTTAACAAAAATGGGCTCACCAAAAAAATTTGATGGTAAGAATTTTCAGCAAGAAAAGGGTTTCTAGGAAATATGAGGCCCTAAGGGTCCTTGGAGACCTATTTTTAGAAGAAATATTTTGCACTAACATGGCCTTATAGTTAAAGAAAGTAATCCATTTCAACAAAAATTACCTTTCCTCAAAAATTTTCCTGGTAAGAATTTTCAGATAGAAAAATGTTTCCAGGAAACATGAAGAACTAATGGTCCCTGGAGTCATATTTTTACTAGAAATACTTTTCCAATATTTCCTTAAGAAAAGAACTAACAAGGCCTGATATAGTTATAGAAATTAATTTGTTTAAGCAAAAATTGCCATACCACAAAATTTTCCTGGTAATAACTTTCAATTAGAAAAGTATTTCGAGGAAACATGAGGGACTAATGGTCCCAAAATACGTATTTTTACAAGAATTTTTTTCCAGGAAACATGAGGCACTATAAATTCCCTGGAGACGTATTTTTACTAGAAATACATTTTCCTAAAAATGAACTAAAAAGGCCTTGTAGTTGTAGAAAGTAATTTGTTTAAGTAAAAATTGCCTTACCACAAAGTTTTTGTGTAAGAAATTTCAGCTAGAAAAGTAATTTCAAGAAACATGAGGCACTAATGGCCCATGCAGACATATTTTTACAAGAAATACTTTGCCAACATTTCCTGAAAAAAATGCAATAAGAAGAGTTTATAGTTGTAGAAAGTAATTTGTTTGAGCACAAATTGCTTTTCCGCAACATTTTACTTGTAAGAATTTTCTGTTACAAATGTATTTCTAGGAAACATGCTACGCTAATGGTCCTTGGAGATTTACTTTTTATAAATTTATTTCCAACGTTTCCCGAATAAAGACTCTGACAAGGCCCTATAGTTATAGAAGATAATTTGTTTCAGCAAAAATTGCCTTACCACAAAATTTTCATGGTAAGAATTATTAGCAAGAAAAGTGTTTTCAGGTAACATGAGGTACTATTGATTTCTAGAGATGTATTTTTGCTTGAAATAATTTACCATTTTTTCCTAAAAAAAGGCACTAGCAAGGTCTTATAGTTGTAGAAAGTAATTTATTTCAACAAAAATGGCCTGACCAAAATTTTACTACTAAGATTTTTTAGCAAGAAAACTATTTCCTGGAAACATGAAGAACTAATGGTACTTGTAGATGTATTTTTACAAGAAATACTTTTCCAAGGTTTTCTGGAAAATGCACTAACAAGGCCTTATAGTTGCAGAAAGTAATTTGTTTCAGCAAAAACTTGCCATACCACAAAATTTATTTGGTAAGAAAATTTCTGCAAGAAAAGTGTTTCCATGAGTTCCTAGTTGTCCCTGGAGATGTATTCTTAAAAGAAATATTTTCTAACGTTTTTTAAAAATATTCTCTAACAAGAGTTTATTGTTGTAGAAAATAATTTGTTTCAACAAAAATTTCTTCGCCGCAAAATTTTTAGCTAGATTGGCGTTTAAAGGAAACATGAGACACTAATTATCCTTGGAGACGTATTTTTAGGAGAAATACTTTTCTAAAGTTTCCTAAAAGAATGCACTAACAACGTCTTACAGTTATGGAAAACAATTTGTTTCCGCCAAAATTGCCTTTCCACACAATTTCTTGGTAAGAATTTTCAACTAGAAAATAATTACCAGGAAGCATGAGGCAATAATGGTCCCCTGGCTCATTTTTTTACTGGAAATTCCTTCCCATGTGTCTAGAAAAATGCACTAATAAAATTCCTTATAGTTGTAGATGGTAATTTGATTCAGGAAAAATTGACTTACCTCGAAATTTTCCTGGAAAGAATTTTTTTGCAAGAAAAGTGTTTCCTAGAAACATGCATAACTAATGGTCCATAAAGTCATATTTTTACTAGAAAGTTCCTACATTTGCTGAAAAAAGGCACTAACAAGGCCTTATATAGTTGTAGAAATTAATTTGTTTTAGCAAAAATTGCCTCACCACACAATTTTCCTGGTAAGAATTTTCAGTTCGAAAAGTCTTTATAGGAAAGATGAGGCACTAATGGTTCCTGGAGAAGTATATGTATTAGAAATACTTTTCCCACGTTTCCTGAAAAAATTATCTAACAAGGCCTAAGAGTTGTAGAAAGTAATTTGTTATAGAAAAAATTACCTCACCAAAATATTTTCCTGGTAAGGGTTTTTGGGGTGAAAAGTGTTTCCGAAAAATAGGAGGCTCTAATGGTCTATAAAGATGTATTTTTACTGACTTTTGCAACATTTCCAGAAAAAAGACAATAAAAAGACCTTACAGTTTTAGAAAATGGGTTTAGCTAAAATTGCCTTGCCAAAAAATTTTCCTGGTAAGAATTTTCTACTATAAATATGTTTCCTGGAAACTTGAGCCACTAATGGTCCCTGGAGACATACTTTTACTTCAAATACATTGCCTTCATTACCTGAAAATATGCACTAACAAGGCTTTACAGTTTTACAAAGTAATTTTTTTTAGCAAAAATTGCCTTATAACAAAATTTCAGCTAGAATATTTTTTTTAGGAAACTTGAGTCACTAATGGTCCCAGAATTCGTATTTTGACTAGAAATGCTTTTCCAACCTTTCTTTAAAAAAACTATTAAGAAGGCCTTGTAGTTCTAGAAAGTAATTTGTTTAAGCAAAGATTGCTTTAACATAATTTTCGGGAGGAAAAGTGTTTCCAGGAAAATGAGGCACTATGTTATGGTCCTGGGGTTAAGTACCTATGCCTTCTGCTCCTTACAGGCCGGTCTTTTGGGTAGTATTGGCTAGGTGCTTAATATTTGGTATCAGATCAGCAGCTACATTGCGAGTTCGAATCCCCATGGCGCTTAAAGAGTCCTGAGTGGAGGGGGCGACCTAGCAGAAACTAGAGTGGGTCATCACTAGAGTGGGCCATCGCTAGAGTGTGGCCACTGTGGTCATCGGTTCATGAAGATGGGTGTGATGTTATGGTCCTGGGTTAAGTACCTATGCCTTCCTCTCCTAACAGGCCGGTCTTTTTTGGTAGTATTGGCTAGGTGCTTAACAGCGCCCTACTCAATATGTCCATTTATTCACTGCTGGCTTAGTGGAGGCCTTGCGCCTGGAAGTAGAACTACATGACCCACAAGACTTAGCACATGCTATGAATCTTGCCCATACACTAGATGCGAAACAACGTCCTGAAGGAGTCATTGGGGTGCAGATCCCCTGGCAAAGCAGGGCGCCCACTGGTGCCCCAACAACTTATGCATCCCCTCTACGCCAAGGTCAAAACCCCTCACCACGTTTTGACACTTCCACTACCACCCCCCTAGCAAAATACATTCGTTGCCTGTCTAGACCAGAGATGGAACAGAGGAGAGCCAAGGGCCTTTGTTACAATTGTGATGAGACATACGTACAGGGCCACATCTGTAAACGTTTGTTTTGGTTAGAGGTGGATGATTCAGAGGAAACCACACAGTTGGAGGAAATTGAAGAGCCTAAGCTAGCAGAACCAGCCATTTCACTCCATGCTATGACATGCATGTACAGCTCCAACACCATGCAGGTTCGTGCTGGCTTACAACATCTCCAGTTGCTGGCCTTAGTGGATTTAGGCAGTACCCACAATTTTATTAGCCAACATACAGCTCACCAACTCGGTTTGAAGATTCAACATAACATTGGCATTTCGGTCTGAGTCACCAGCAACCAATAACTCTTCATGAAAAGTACTTTTTGGAAAGATCTCTTCAGGTTACATGGGACAAACTTGGCTTTTTCCTCCGCCTACCGCCCGCAGACAGATGGGCAAACGGAGGTAGTAGGTAGTCAACCGCACTATTGAGATGTACTTGCGCTATTTTGTTGGGGATTCATCCAAAAGTTGGGTTAGGTGGCTTGGCTGAGCGGAGTTTTGTTATAATACATCTTACCACACAGCACTTGGCACAACACCCTTCAGGTGGTTTATGGGAGAGATCCCCCTAGGCTTTTATCGTACGAACCTGGCTCTTCTCGGGTGGCGGCTCTTGACCAGGCTTTGGAGGAACGAGAAATTATGATCCGCCTAGTCTGAGCTCATTTGTAGGAAGCTCAACTTACAATGAAAAACAATTATGATAAACGGCATTGTGACCTGGCCTTTGATCTGGGAGATTATGTATGGCTTCGCCTTTAACATTACTGCCAACTTTCCCTTACAACCTCAAAACGTCAAATTGTCCCCAAAATTTTATGGCCCATTCTAGGTATTGGACCGCATTGGCAGTGTGGCCTATTGCCTGCAGTTCCACCAGACGCCAAGATCCATAATGTTTTCCATGTCTCCCTGTTGAAGCCATTCAAGGGAGACTCTCCTATGCTCCACACCCCTTTGCCACCATTTCAAGATAGGAGTGTGCTACCCACCCCCGATCAGGTGTTCCACGCTCTTCGTGTCCATGGATCATGGGAGATTTTAGTCCAGTGGGTCAACACTGACCCGATTGAAACTTCCTGGGAACCCTTAGAGGGTTTCCGGGCCCTATACCCCACTTACAAGCTTGAGGACAAACTCTTTCTCTAGGAGGGGGGGGGGGTGATGTTATGGATTCCATAGCATCCAGAGTAATCAGCAGACGCAGGGTCTAATTTATGCAATTTTTGGTTAATGTTATTAGGAGATTTTTATTGTAATTTCCTTCAAACTTGTGGCCCTTCGGTTTGGGCCTTTGCTTGTATGCGTTCCCTAATCCTTCTATAGGGAGGACGGACTGAGAAAAATGGATTAAGCATTGATCAAAGTAGATTAAACGAGGTTGGATTCTCTCTCTGACGAGGTCCAAGGGTTGAGCTCCTTTGAAGGCTCATTCTCTCACAGCAATTGGTCGCTCTAAGAATTCTAAACCAGCATCCTCTTTGCCATTCAATCTGGAATCTAGAGGTGATCGCCGAGTGACTCGATCCATGGCAAGGGAACCTAATATCTTCTTACTTCCACTAAGCCTAAAGGATTCAAATCCACTGCTAAGAATTCTGCTTGGCTTGCTGCCATGGATGAAGAAGTTCAAGCTTTACAACAAAATGGCACTTGGATTTTGGTTCCTCGCCCTATCAAAACCAAAATCGTGGGCTCTAAATGGGTGTTCCACACTAAATATTTACCGGATGGTATCTGGTGTCGACTACACTAACACTTTCAGTCTGGTTGTCAAATCTACCACTGTCCGTGTTGTGCTCTCTCTTACTGTTACCAATAAATGGCCTCTTCGACAACTTGATGTCAAGAATGTTTTCCTCAATGGCAACCTTACTGAACATGTTTATATGGAACAATCACCTGGGTATATTGTTCCTTGCTTTCCCACTCATGTTTGTCTGTTTATGAAAGCTCTCTATGGCCTAAAGCAAGCTCCTTGTGCCTGGTTTATGCGTTTCAACTCCTTTCTTCTCACACTTGGGGGTTTTCTTACAGCCGTGCTGACACCTCTCTCTTTGTCTTTCATCAATAGTCTAGCCTTATATATTTGCTTCTTTATGCTGATGACATTATTGTTACCGACAACATTCCATCTCTGCTTGCTAGCTTTACTCGTAAGCTTCATTCTGAGTTTGGTACCAAGGATTTGGACTCCCTCAGTTACTTTCTTGGTCTAGAAGCTTTTCCCACTCCTGATGGTCTATTTATCAGTCAATTAAAATATGATCAGGATACTCTCACTCGCGCTCAGTGACTCGACAACAAACCTATTCACACCCCCATGGTTATTTTCCAACACTTGTCTGCTGATGGTTCTCCTTTCTCCGATCCTACTCTCTATCGGTCTATGGTTGGCGCCTTTCAATATTTGACCATTTCGCCACAAGATATTGCTCATGCCGTCAATTCTGTCAGCCAATTTCTGCACGCCCCTACTGAAGATCATTTTGTTGCTGTTAAGCATATTCTTCGCTTTGTAAAGGCACCCTCTATTTTGGCCTTATTTTTCGTCCATCCACTGTTCCCAGTGCGCTATTCAATTATTCGGATGCTGACTGTGTGTGAATAAAAAGATAGAACCTCTCATACTTCCAAGTAAGGAGGTGCTTTTAGACCAATAGGAGCATAAAAAGTAACCAGGTTTGACTCAAGATGGTGGTAAAAAAATAAATCCTCTATGAACATGATAATTGAGGAAACTTTAAAAATTTATCCATTAATTTTTTTTTGAGAGGGAATATAATAATGAAAGCTTTCTAAAAACTGACTTCTCATATAAGGAATTACCTTTTAACATAGTTTAACCAATTTGCACATCAAAATATAATTTCTGGAATAAGAGAGATTGATGACACTTATATTTGTACTTTAGAAGGAGCAAACAAGATTTTTTAATTCAAAAATTTTAGACTTTGTAAAAAAAGGGAAACTAAACTCATAATGGTAAATACTTATCTTAAGGAAATTAATGTAATATGAGATCAAAACAAAAGAAACTTTTAAGGAAGGAAAGATACTCATGTTGGTAAAATCTTGACTATATTTTGAAAACAAATAGGAAACTTAACCAATATTAGCAACTCAAAAAGTGAAGCAAACAATTCGGTTGAATTCAAATTTTTATATCCAACAAGATACCAACATGACCTTTGATTCTTCCAATATGTATATAACTACCTAGAAAGATCAGATTGAGAAATGGTTTATTAGGATAGAAATTAGACTCACTGATAAGAATGCAAAATGTCATATTTTATCACTTAATGCTTAGGATTTTATAATTATTTGAAGCCTAAATATACTCATTATCCTTATATTTTGATTTGGGATGCAAATGGAAGTGTTAAGTGCAAAACGAAGTTAATTAGGCGATTCTGGACAGTTTCGACATTACTTCGTAATCTATGGATAACTCTCTCATCCGAGCTCTGATGGAGATGATTAAAGATGCTATCGAATTACAAGAAAACTTTCTACAAATTTTATGTTTTTAATTTTGAGCGATACTGGCTGCATCCAGGTCGAAACCGGGCTTGAATTCGTGGCACATGCAATGTGACCAAGACCAGATGCACGAAAAGAAAAACCCTAAACCGGGAGAAAGAAGGGGAATAAAAGGAGAAAAGGAGTTCAGTGCCCCTGACTTCATTTTCACTTCTCCAGCTCTTCCTCTCGCTTTTCTCTAGTTTTTTCCTTCAGATTTCTTCATGGCCCTGCGTGGTTAAACTTTCAGACTTTGATGCAGGCGAGACTCTGATGATGGTATATGTTCGGATCCGGAGTAATTAGTTGGATCCTTAATCGGATCTTTAGTCGGAGTCGGATCCATATTCGGATATTTAGTCGGATCCTTATTCGGATCTTTTGTATTGAACCCGGGTTGGACCAGAATTATTAGGGTCGGGTTCGTGTTTTTCCGAGCTGCAGCCCGGGCTTGTCGGGGGCGTTGGATTTGGTTAAAAGGTTGTTTAGGTTTCTTTGAAGGGAGATGAATGATATTTTGAATCGGAGTTAGAGAATTTCTCTACGATTTCAGGGCAGATTTCGCCTATTCCTTCCGTGATTCGCAAGTTGATCTGCCTGCAGGATAATCGCTATCCTGTCCGGCGTCAGTTGGTATCAGAGCTTCAGGCTCGGGACGAAGCTGATCTAGCCAGACGCTGCAGCGAGCAAAAGGGTCGACGAGGACGACGCCGTTGCCATCGCCATCACCGTTGAGCTACCGCTCAACACTGCTGCCGTCGCCGTTGAGCTACCGCTCAACGTTGCTGCCGGAAACACTCGGGATTCGACTGAGCAGAGCTCGGGACTCGACCGAGCAAGTTACAGAAACAGAGCAGAGGCTCTGGCTTTGCCGGAAAGAGGGATTCGGCAGGGAAAGGGGTCGGCATCGACGTCGTCACCGCCGGAACTGCCGTGCGATGTTGCCGTCGCCGTCGCCGTCGCCGTAGTCGGATCTGCCATCGACGGAGCTCGACGACAGAAAAGGTTCGGTAATTCCAGAAAATCAAGCACCGAAACAGAGGTTCGTGGTGCCGAGAAAGGGGGTCCGAGACAGGAGACCCTCGTTGCCAGACGAGCCAGTGTCGCAGGCGGCGACGAGCTACCGGAGACGACAGCCGGAGAAGACCGTCGGAGAGGTCTCGATTTCGAACACAGAAGGTTCCGAAATCCCGATTTCGGGAGAAACTTTCCATCGGCGTCGGGACGTCGAGGTATTTTCGATTTGGGGAAAATTATATTATTATTTTATACGCAAAAAAAAAAAAAAAAAAAAGTGGACAAATATTGTCTTCCATGGCTGGTGGTCGTAGCCGTAATGTTCAAGCAGTGATAATTGACGATTTGCAGAGACAAGTCGCACAGTTAGTACAACTTGACGATTTGCAGAGGCAAGTCGCAAAGTTAGTAAAAATTTCAAAGTTGCAGAGACAAGTCGCCGAGTTAACCCAGTGTCTCACGATGCCGGAGTTCGGGTCTCGTGAGATGGGAACTCACCATTACGATCCCAGGTTCGACAACCAGAGTTTCGGATTCCAGGAGCACTGCGGTCAGGGAGATCGACCTTTAGACCTTGGTTTCAGCGTACCGCTACCTGAGATTTCTGGGATGTTACAGACCGACGGAGTCACCGCCTGGTTACCTGCGAATGAGGCGTTTGGTGACCCTGTGTATGATGATGCTGTTGAGGACCCTATGTTTGATGCTGCTGATGTTGTTGCAGATCGGTCAATGTGAGTGCAGAGCTTGGTGACCCTGTGTTTGATAATACGGATGTAGCGGATGGCGTGGTCGATGAGATTGACACGTTTGGTGACCCTATCTATGATGATGCAGATGTTGAGGAAGACCTGGTCGGTGACACTGTGGGGCTTGGTGCACCTGTGTATGATGTTGCTGATGATGGTATGTTGTGTGGTGGTGGCCATGCGCCTCTCCTTGTTCGTCTGAGTCTGGTGCCTCCCGCGGGGGCTTCAGGGGCTGCTTGGCTGCAGGGCACTCTTTTCCCCTTGTCTTGCCCCGTTGTTGAGCCAGTCTGCCATATGACCATTGACAGTAGTATTTGTGCGATTGTTATGTCTGACGCGACTGTCCGCTCTCATCCGGCCAGCCTCCCTTCTCCTCCGTTCGCCATGTTGTTCGTAGAGGTTGCGCCTGGCGACGTCGCGGTGGATCCTCCTCCAGGCCTGCCGCCTGAGCAGGGGATGCTGGCCTTTCCCGCCTGTCCTTTGTGGACTGCCGATGTTTTTCATGTTGCACCCTTGTGTCCTTCGTTTTTGGGTTCTGCTGAAGTTATTATGCACTCGAGGGCGAGTTCTTTCCAACCCGAGGAGACTGATGCAGGCGAGACTCTGATGATGGTATATGTTCGGATCCGGAGTAATTAGTTGGATCCTTAATCGGATCTTTAGTCGGAGTCGGATCCATATTCGGATATTTAGTCGGATATTTAATCGGATCCTTATTCGGATCTTTTGTATTGAACCCGGGTTGGACCAGAATTATTAGGGTCGGGTTCGTGTTTTTCCGAGCTGCAGCCCGGGCTTGTCGGGGGCGTTGGATTTGGTTAAAAGGTTGTTTAGGTTTCTTTGAAGGGAGATGAATGATATTTTGAATCGGAGTTAGAGAATTTCTCTACGATTTCAGGGCAGATTTCGCCTATTCCTCCCGTGATTCGCAAGTTGATCTGCCTGCAGGATAATCGCTATCCTGTCCGGCGTCAGGAAGATAGTTCCAACAGTGAATATTCAAGTGCAAATTGATATATGCTTGCATCGATGATCAGTTGTGAAATCCTGATGGTGGATGTTGAGTTAGACCAAGGTTTGTTCTTTTGATTGATTTTGATTTTTTAATTTTAATTGTTTTTAAGTTGTTTTTCTTAAAAGTGTTTTCATTATATTCACCCCACTCCCCCACATCTTTGTTCACGAAGCATAAAAGTAGACTAATCACTCTTCGTGGGATCGATCCTTACTCGTACTACTACATATATTTTAGGAGTATAGGTTTTATTTTTGGTTTCCTGCGACAACACACCACTCACATATCTTTCTTTTGCGATAAATTTCTCAATATAAATTTTCAGAAATGTTGGTAAAAGCCATTTAGAAATTTAAGGCTTTCTACTACTACATGAAACTTTTCTCCTTCTTGACCTTTGATGCTTCAAAAGCCGATTAATATTTTAAAAAAAAAAATGATTTGGATGAATCCTTTTGAGTTGGAAACTAGTCACAAAGATCTTTAAAATAGTGTATAATTTGATATATTAAACATATGGTAAGAGAGTGAAATATCCAATGAAAAACTGGAATTTAAAAAGAAGACTAAAAGAAAAACTAGAAACTCTTGTTTTTTCTTTTTCTTTTTCTTCTTATTTTTCTTCTTCTTTGTTGGAAGATAAGCTCAAGCCTACATATCTAAGATTATTATAAGATGGGCCACATGACCAAGGAAGGCCCACAAGATGGGCCCAAGCCCATAAGAAGTAGGACACACTATGATTACCATGAGTTGGCATCCTTATCACTTCAGTTGGAAGATCAAGATGGACTCAAGAAAGTATCTTTATTTAATGGTCACGTCCTAGAAGATTTTTAGTTTGAGTTAGGTTTGTCTTTTATCTATATTGAGTTATTGAATTATGCTAGGACTTATCTTTAAGTGATAGAGTTTGGGTGTAATTGGGACAAGGGTAGTTTTATTGTAATTGGGCTCTACTACCTTCCTCTATTATAAATAGAGGTTAATGTAATCTGATTACAACAAGTTATTGATGTTAATGAAGTATTTCACTTTTCCATAAATTCAACATTCTTCTTCTTCATCTCTTTCTCATCTTCTTCTCCTTTTCAATGTCAAATAGTTTTTTTATCTGATACTATGCCGATTTCTGGGGACAAAACATAAACAAAAGAGGTTTCAAAAGTAGGAGATAAGAGAGGAACTCTAGCTCTTGGGAGAGGAGAGAAGAAACCAAGGGAGAGAAGGAAGAGGAAAAGAGAGAGGTGTTAAGATGAGTTTTAGCCAAGAGAAAGAAATGCTCCACCCCATGCCTTGAGGTTGTATTTATAGTTGTGTGATGGTATTTACAATGACTATAATGCCCTTAGGTCTATATGGCTGAAAAGGAAAAAGATATAAGAGGACATTCACCAGCTTGCATAATTACAATTCTATGTCATCTCTATGAAAGTTCTCTTTATTTACTTGCCATGCATCCCTACACACATGGATGCCTTTTAACAATGAACAAAACTTCTTAAGTAAATCAGGTAGTGAGAAATAAAGCTAGGTTAGTTGCCAAAGGATATGACCAAGAAGAAGGTACTAATTTTGAAGAAACATATGAACCTATGGAAGGACTAGAGGCAATTCGAATCCTCCTAGCCTATGCTTGTCAAATGAAATTCAAATTCTACCAAATGGATGTAAAGAGTGTATTTTTAAATGGGTACATTCAAGAAGAAGTATAGGTTGAACAACCTGAAGCTTTTGAAGATATGAGCAAGGTTGACCATGTAAACAAATTACAAAAAACTATATATGGGTTAAAGCAATCTCCTAGAGCGTGGTATGAAAGATTAAGTGAATTCTTAGAAAAGAAAGGCTACATGAGAAGAAGTGAAGATTAGACACTATTTACCAAGAAGGATAATCAAGATTTGATTATCCTTCAAATTTATGTGGATGACATCATATTTGGTTCTACAAACCCCTCTCAATGTCAAGAATTTGCAAGTGTAGTGAAGAGTGAGTTTGAAATGAGTTTAATGGGTGAACTCACATTATTCCTTGGACCTCAAGTAACACAAACTGAAAATGACACATTCATAAATCATTCCAAATACACAAAGGGATTGCTTAAGAGATTCAATATAAAAAAATCTTAAGTCAATTAGCACACCCATGAGTTTTTTCTTGAAACTTGACTCGAACAACTCCAATAGGGCCATAGATCAAAAACTCTATACAAGTACGATAGGATCCCCACTATATCTTTTAGCTAGTAGACTAGATATAATTTTCTCGGTACGCCTTTGTGCTAGATATCAATCTGATCCTAGAGAATCTCATTTAGTGGTAGTGAAAAGAATTTTCCATTATCTACTTGGGACACCTAACTAAGGTCTTTGGTACTCCAGCTTTTTAGCCATTGATCTACTCGATTACTAGGATGTTGATTTTGCTAGATGCAAAATTTATAGAAAGAGTACTAGTGGTAGTTACCAATTACTTGGAAATATGTTTCTCTCTTGGTTTTCCAAGAAACAACATTCAATTGTATTATCCACTACCAAAGTTGAATACATAGCATGTGGAAGTTGTTGTGCTCAACTTCTTTGGATGAAATAACAATTAGATGATTATGGCTTAGACAAAAAAAAAATTAGTTAATTGTGACAACATGAGTGCCATAAGTCTAAATAAGAACCCGTTTCATCACTCTCAATCAAAACACAGAGAAATTAGACATCACTTTATCAGAGAGCTAGTTCAAATCAATGATATTAAGATTGAATTTGTCTCCACCGAAAATCAATTAGCAGATATCTTTACAAATTAGGATTTGACGATTCCTGTAAGCTTCAAAGAGAACTAGGCATGAGCAACCCACTTTAATTCACTTAGGCTGAAAATAAATTTGAGCTTTATGAAGATATCCCATCATTGTACTGCCAAAAGAGAAAAGTGATTACATTGTCTCTCTGCAAAGGTCATTGATCGATCAATACCTATTAGTTGATTGATTAATAGAAATAAAATGATCGATCATTCACCTCATGAACAAAGAAGATGAGGAGTCAAAATAAATTTTTTATCCTATCTCTTCATCTCAAGTCATTCCAAAACCCTTTCCAAACGAATTTTTAGAGCTCCAATGACCTTAAACCCTCTTTCCCATTCAGTTTTTGAGAAATTTCTCACCAAATCTGAGGCTAAAACCTCATTTTCAAACCTTTTTCTCTCAAAACTGAACTAGAGAAATAATGGTAAGGACTAAGGTCATTTCCAAGAAGAAAACTCCAAGGAAGGAGACCAACACTTGTTAGGAAAGGCTTGATTTGATGGAACATTTCCGAACTTGGCATGAAAGAGAAGTATTTTCAACATTTCACCTCCAACAACATTGTTGAGCCTAGTAAGATAGATCTCTCTTTTTGGAAATGAGAGATTCTTGACTTTGAATGAATATTTAGATCTTACATGGGCATATTGGAAAATGAAGAAGTTTTTTACCCTATTTTGGTAAAAGTTTTCTACACCCTTTGTTATGATCCCGGGTCATGGATCTTGTAACACAATGATGGGAAGGATAATCTAGAGCTTAGTGGACGAGTTCTGCACTACAATGGCTTCTCTTGGTTTCTATAAATGGAAAAGAGAAAAAGAGAAAGGAGAAAAGAGAAGAAAACAGATTCGTGAGGGAACCTTGACCTTGGAGCTCATTGAGGAGAACTCTAAACCCTAGAGCTCATCGAGGAGAACTCCAAACTCTGTTTAGGCTAAAATCAGACTTGTCTCTTCCCATACCACTATCCCCCCTAAGTAATGTTGGTGCCAATACAAGTTCAAGATAAAAGATTACAATAATGCCCCTACCGTATATTAACTCTTCAACTGGAATAAAAATAAAGTAAAAGTATATTGAAAGAAAAGGAATTAACTAAATACTAGATAAATCAGCCACGGTGCCTCTAACTGACTCGACCTGCTATTGAGTTCATAACATCACTCCCCCTGGATAAAGAGCTTGTTGTTGAATTTATAGAAAAGAGAACTACTTCATTGACTTCATTAACTTCTTATAATCAGAGTACATGAACCTCTATTTATAATATAGGAAGGTAGTAGAGTCCAATTATAATAAAACTACCGTTGTCCCAATTACACCCAAACTCTAACACTTATAGATAAGCCCTAACATAATTAAATAACTCAATATAGACAAAAGACAAACATAACTCAAACTAGAACTCTTCTAGGACATGACCATAAGATAAAGATGCCTTTGTGAGTCCTTCTTGATCTTCCAACTTATGTGATAAGGATGCCAGCTCGAGGTAATCATGTGGGTCCTTCTTCTTATGGGCTTGGGGCCGTCTTGTGGGCTTTCCTTGGTCATGTGGCCCATCTTATAAAACTCTTAGATATGTGGGTCTTCCTTGTCGTGTGCGCTGGAGCCCATTTTCCAACACTCCCCCTCAAGCTGGGGGTGAGAGAACATCATGCTCTCCCAGCTTGTTGTAAATGATGTATATAATCTTTTTGAATAAAATGGCACATCTTCCAACACTCCCCCTCACATGGTTGATTCCTTCCATGAGGCCCTACTAGCATAGTATAAGTGAGAGTAAAAATCACACCTAGCCTGTAAGACATTGGTCTATACTTAAGTCCTAATGCTGGATGTAGGGCACACTCCGTCTTCTGTAGGTAGTGTGTCTATGATTATTGGTCTGCAGTGTCCATGACCATGTCCCTCCACAAGACAACGACTCTCAAGTGGTAGGAGTAATAAAAACCATTACAGGGGGGATAGTGGGTTTATTTATAATGGTGCCCCAATCCGCACACTGACTCTCATGTTATCCCAATCGTGATATTTTTGAGAGTCAAATAAATTATGGTATGAGAAAAGGTACTAAGGTCACCTCTTCTTTAATAATACTATCTCATCCAAAGAGACATAATAGCAGCAGCTATAATGTAATATGACCATCTTCTACAACACAAACAAAAATAATAAACCTTGTAGAAGGACCCATGAAATAATCATAATTCGATATACATATTTTTTCTTAGATTCATAAGCTTCATCTTTTGTGCTCCCCATTTCTTGAATATTTTGGTCACATAAACTTATCCACAACATATGGAATAAAATACCTCTTTCTCTTAATTCTTCTATTTCTCCCCCTCAAGCTGGGAGGTAATGGCAGTGATCCCAGCTTGAACCAAATATCATAGATGTAGCAATAAGCCCAAATAATAGAGATTTATAAATAAACCCTCAAACCAGGGAGAAGTGAAATATTTTTCTGATATATCAACTTAAAAAATGACGCAAAAAAATTGGCATAAATTCGGATTTTACAATACAACAGAATACCAGCATGACCTTTGATTCTTCCAATGTGAATATATCTTTAAATATAGATCCGATAGATATGAAATTTTCTCCTTTTGAAACTAAACTTAGATACCTTTCATCCCGGAAAATTTCTCTTCATAAAATATAATTATCAAAAGATTAATGATTTGATAAATTTTAGTCTCTGTCATCTAACCAAACTAAGCATTGTTTCTCCTTTTTTTCTAGCATGACCATTGATTCTTCCAAGATCAATATCTCCTTATATAAAACTGAGATCGAGAATTGGTTGAATAGGTAAGAAAATATACTTACAAATATTTATTTTGATATATAATTCTCCATAAAGTCTCATTCTTGTTAGCATAAAATACCTCGGAAGTTGAAACTTTTTGCTGCTTCTAGAACCTTTGATTCAATCTGACCTTTGCTACTTCAAATATCGATTTCTCTTTGTAGATAAACCAGATTGGAAATTGGTTTAATATGTAAGAGAATAAACTTATAGCTATTTATTTTGATACATATATCTCCATATAAAGTTTTTGAATTTATGATCCCTTGAATAGTACCTCAAGCAAGGGGAGAGAGAAAGAAAAAAAGGAAAAAGATAAGACCTCTTGGGTAGAGAGAGAAGATAAGGAAAATAAAAGAGAGTAGAGAGAGAACACTTCACATGAGAGAGAGGAAAAAAATAAGAAACTTGCTTGATGAATTCCGAGTGACAATCACCTCTATTTATAATTGAGGAGGTGATAGAGTCCATGTACAAGTAATTTTAGGACTCCTAATTACATTCCAACTAGAACTCTCCAAGATAAGCCAATCATGATAAGATTACTTTATCTATTTAAGAGACTAATTTAACTCAACTACAAACACCTTCTTTAAGGACGTGAAGCAAGCTAGAGAGACAGCTTTTGGTCTTATCTTGTGGGTCCCATATGATCTTCCAGCTCATGTAGATAGAGATACCAGCTCATGGTATCTTTGTGGGTCCCACTTGATCTACAAATCTTCTATTTAATTCCAGCACATGTTCCTTATCTCTTAGCTAGAGCCACTTTGTATGAGGACTCTTGTTGACACCTCTCGAGCTCATGGTGGGTCGCACATTGTAGCGCTCCCCCTCAGGCTGGGGGTGAGAAAACATCATGGATGCCCAACTTGCTGCAAATGTTGGACAAAAGTTTGTGAGTGACTGGTTTGGGGAGAATGTATGTAACCTAGTTCTGTGTAGATACATGCTAGAGAGATAAGATGCCGGCATTGAATTTTTCTCGTATGAAGTGGGAGTCTATTTCTATATGCTTTGTTCCCTCATGGAAGAATGGATTTGATGTGATATGAATTGCAGCCTGATTATTTCAATATAGATTCATAGGAGCTTCTTTGTAAAAACCCAGTTCAGTTGGGAGAGATCTGATCCATAGGACTTCATTGACTATGTGTGCCATGGCTCTGTACTCTACTTCTGCACTAGACCTTTCAACTACATTGTGTTTCTCACTCCTCCATGTAACTAAGTTTCCTCCAACCATCGTACAATATTCTGAAGTAGATTATCTGTCATCTGGGGATTTGGCCCAGTCTGCATCTGAGAATCCTTCGATGTTGAAGTGTCCATGATTTTTATAGAGGAACCCTCTTCTTGGTGCTCCTTTCAAATATCTTAATATCTATTCTAGTGTTTGCCAATGACTGAGTTGTGGTTTGTGCATATATTGACTTACCACACTGAATTCATATGAAATATTTGGCCTCGTTACGTAGAGATAAATATGTCTTCCCACCATTCTTTGATATTTGCCGACCTCTACTTCTTCTCTAGTACCTGCACATAATTTTGTATTCGAGTCCATAGGAATTTTTGGTGGTCTAAATCCCAGCATTTCGGTCTCCTCCAGTAGGTCAAGGACATACTTCCTTTGAGATAATATAATTCTAAGTCTGGATTGTAGTACTTCAATACCCAAAATATATTTGAGCAGACCGAGATCCTTTGTCTTGAGTTCAGTACATATCCTTTCTTTTGACTTTTGGATGCCCTCAGGATCACTGCCAGTTATAATAATGTCAACATCATATACAACTAGAATTACCTTGCCCTTCAGTGTGTCTTTAATAATGACAGATTGATCTCCAGAGCATTTATGAAATCTGGTCCGTTTGAGTGCTTGGCTAAAATTTTCATACCATGCATGAGGAGACTATTTGAGACCATAAATAGATTTTTGTAGTTGACATACGAACTCCCCCTCAACCGCATACCTAGGTGGTTGCTGCATATAAATGTCCTCCTTTACATCCCCATTCAAAAAAGATTTTTTTACATCAAGTTGATGGACCTACTAGGAAGAGTTAGCTGCCATAGATAATAACAAACGTACCTAGTTTAATTTAGCCAATGGAAAGAAGGTTTCTTCATAATAAATGCCATAACATTGTGTATAGACTTTAGCAAGAAGGCAAGCTTTCAACCGAGCCACTGACCCATCCAGATTATGTTTCACCGTAAATACCCATTTGCAGCCGATGGGTTTCTTATCTGGAGGAAGGGGGACTAGAGCCCATGTCTGATTTTCATAAAGAGCCTGCATTTCTTCATCCATAGTTGCCTTCGACCTTGGATGTTTGAGAGCCTCCAGATAGGATTGTGGTACATGTACAAAGGAAATAGCCAATAGAAATTTACAACAAACAAGGGATAGACGATGATGAGACACAAAGTTTGTTTTGGGATAATAAGTAGAAGGCATGATGCATGATTTGGGCTCTTTCCTAACAGCAATAGGACAAGTATCATATTCTAGGCCAAAAATAATCGGTGAAGATGGACTTACCTTGGTTGGATCCGACAACTCAGTAGGTGTAGTGTCAGACAGTGTTTATGGGGCTGAGTAGTTTCTACAACACATGGCACAACCGATCGAGGAGAACCCGGTACAGAAGATAAACCTGGAGGAGCATTATCAGAATAATATGGGGAGTCTTCAAAAAATTGTGACATCCCAAGACACTAGTAAACGTTGAAGAGAGGGATTAAAGCAAGCATAACCCTTTTGTGTGCGAAAGTATCCTAAGAAGATATACTTCACAGATTTGGGATCAAGTTTATTGTGTTTTGAGGAGGAAATATGGACAAAACATTGACAACCGAAGACTCTCAAAGGTAGTGAAAAAGGGTCATCATCAGGTAATAATAGAGAGTACGGATATTTTTTTTACCAAGAACAGAATAGGGTAACCAATTTATAAGAAAACATGCGTTAAGAACTGCATGCGGCCAATAAAAATGTGGAACTTTCATGGCATACTAAACCGCATGCTATCTCAAGAATATGACAGTTCTTCCATTCGGCTACACCATTTTGTTGAAGGGTATAGGCACATGATGTCTGATGAATAATGCCATTTTCTTGATGAAACGATTCAAGATCTTTGGATGTGTATTCTTTGGCATTATCTGAGCTAAGGACTTTAATTTTCTGCCCAAACTGAGTGAGTACCATTGCATGAAAAAATATAAATATCAATGTTATTTTAGAACTCTCTTTATTAAAAAATAACCAAGTGGTACAAGTGAAGTCATCAATGAATGTAATAAAATATTTCATGTGAGAAATGTTGGAGACACTCAATGGTCCCCATACATCAGTATGAATTAATGAAAAAGGAGAGACACTTTTAATTTCTAGATGAGGTGCATATGTAGACCTTTGATGTTTACTCATTTGACATGCTTCACAATGAAGGTCCGATCGCACCTTAGGAAAAAAATGATGAAGAGATTGAGTAGACGGATGTCCCAACCGGTTGTGTCATAACCAAGTTTCAGTGTCATAGGTTGATGCATTATTTATCTACGGCACATCCAGGTACTAGAGCCCCCTTGTTCACCCCTCCACCAATCACCCACTTCATTATAAGATCTTGAAACACACATGAAGTGGGTGAGAAAGTGATAGAACAATTGAAATGTTTGGTGAGCTGACTAACTGATAAAATATTAAAATGGAAAGTAGGAACAAAAAGGATATCAGTGAGCAGAAGTGATGGTGTAACAGAAGTAACAAAAGTGGATCCTTTTGTTATGGACTCTATAGCATCTAGAGTAACTACTTGACACTGAGGGTACACTACGTAATTTGCAGCTTTATTTCATTAGTAGGTTTTAATGTAATTTCTTTCAAAACTGATGGCCTCATGTTTTGCCTATGTTGGCGTTGTTCCCTAATTCTTTTATAGGGACGTTTGGTTATGAAATTAATTAAGCATTGATAAAAGTTAGTGTAGTGAGATCGGATTCTCTCTCTGGCGAGGTCCAAGGCCGAGTCTCCTTTGAACGCTCATTCTACCCCAGCCATTGGGTGTTCGAGGCATTCCAAATCCCTCTCAACCTCAGTATTCAATCTGGAAGCCAGAGGAGATCGTCGGGTGACTCGATCCATGGCAAGGGAACCTAACATCATGGTATCAGACAGGACCACCATTGGTGATTCCTCTTCTCCTACTAATTTGCGTAATCTGATTGAGGAAAATCGTATTGAGGCTCAAAATCGGGTTGACGTACTCCAAACTGACGTTTTTGCGTTGAAAGACAGCAACTGATGATTGAAATGGAGGAAGGTTTTGCTCAGATTGCGTCTCCGCCAGGAAGTTCCACAAGACCATCCGAAAACCCACCGCCCCATCCCCCTCCACCTCCAAAGCATTTGAGTCAACCACCTCCTCCAGCCTTGGGAGTCCACAGACCAGGGCACACAACGGTGGCCAGGTATACCAAATTAGACTTTCCCACGTATGATGGGTCCTCGAACCCTCTAATTTGGTTACAACGGTGTGACTAATTCTTTTGGAATCAAAGAACCTAGCCCGAAGACAAGGTTTCCTTAGCTGCCTTCTACATGCTCGACGAAGCGCAGCTGTGGTATCATCAATTTAATTATGAGCATCATGTCTATGATTGGGAAATTTTTAAAGACTACTGCATGTTATGGTTTGGTCCACTAGCACGCAGCAACCCCCTAGGAGATTTGGTCAATCTCAAACAAACAGGGTCCATTGAGCATTACCAGAAATTATTTCAAGAACGGCTTTCCCGAGCCAGTCACTTTGTGCGTCCTAGCCAATATGTCCACTTGTTGACTGCCGGCCTGGTTGAGGTACTTTGTCTAGAGGTGGAATTACATGACCCCCCATATTTAGCACATGCTATGAACTTGGCACATACACTAGACACCAAACAGCGAATATTGAAAGAATCATTGGGGCGTAGACCCCCCTTGCCAGGTCGAGTGACACCAGGTGCCCCTCCAAACCACAACACACCACTACGCCAAGAAACACCTCCTTCCAATACATTAGAGACTACCACATCCACACCCCCAACACAATATATTAAACACCTTTCCAAATCAGAAATGGACCAGAGAAGGGCTCAAGGGCTGTGTTTTAATTGTGATGAAAAATACCGAACTAGGCATGTTTGCAAAAGGTTGTTTTGGTTAGAGGTGGAGGATTTAGAAGATAGTACCCCACCAGTGGATGAGGAAGACACCAAAGTGGAGGAACCAGAAATTTCCATCCATGCCATGACTGGGTAGCACAACACCAATACTATGCAGGTCCATGCTGCCATCCAAAATCTCATGTTACTTGCACTGGTCGACTCGGGCAGCACCTATAATTTACTCAGCCAACCAGCAACACAACAGTTGGGCTTGCACTTCAGCACAATTCTGGCATTTCAGTCTCTATGGCTAATGGGGACAAGGTTACCAGTGTGGGGTTATGCTCAACTGTTACCTTTGTTATTGAAGGACAAACCTTTGTGGCAGATTTCTTGGTCATTCCACTTGCTGGGTTTGATTTGGTTTTGGGGATTAAATGGCTGCAATAGTTGGGTCTGATTTTATGGGATTTCCAGTCCCTTACAATGAGTTTTACGCAAGCTCACCACCAGCTCGCACTCCATGGCACCCATGCACAGTTTCCGTGCACTATCCAGAATATCAAAGTTATGGACTTAGATCGCTGTCAGTTAAACTCCCTCTTGACATAATTCGCTGTCTTATTTCAAGAGACAGCTGCACTTCCGCCCATATGAGCTTGTGATCATCAAATTCAGTTAAATTTGGGCATCTAGCTGGTAGTAGTGCGTCCAAACCATTACCTACATGTACAGAATGATGAGATAGAATGACAATGTCAGCAGATGTTAGCTCATGGAATTATTCAGTCCAGCCACTCACCATTTTCTTCACCTGTGTTGTTGGTCAAAAAACATGACAAATCTTGGCAATTTTGTGTGCACTAAAGAGAGCTCAATGCTCGTACAATCAAGGATAAATTTCCAATCCTGGTGGTGGATGAACTATTGGATGAGTTACATGGGGCACAATTATTTACTAAGCTGGACTTGAAATCCGACTACCATCAGATTCGGGTACACCTTGATGATGTGGAGAAAAGTGCATTTCGGACGCATCATTGTCATTTTGAGTTCTTGGTTATGCCATTTGGGCTTTCCAATGCCCCTTCCACCTTTCATGCACTTATGAACGAGGTATTTCGTCCATTCTTACGTAAAATGTCCTGGTATTCTTTGATGATATATTGATTTATAGCAAGAATTGGCAAGACCATCTACAACATTTGAGACAGGTATACACACTCTTGCGTGCCCATCATCTCTTCCTCAATCAATCCAAATGCGCTATAGGTACTTCAGAGGTTGTTTATCTGGGTCATGTTATCTCAGCCTCCGGAGTTAAAGTGGACACTAGCAAAATACAGGCAATTATTGACTGGCCTACTGGTGTGCTGTCGCAGGCAAAAAAAATAAAATAAAACCTATACTCCTAAAAATATATGTAGTAGTGATCGATCCCGTGAAGAGTGATTAGTCTACTTTTATGCTTTGTGAACAAGGATGGGGGGTTTTAAGTATAACGAAAACACTAAAAAATAAACAACTTAGAAACAATTCAAATTAAAAGAATCGAAATCAATCAAGAGAACAAACCTTGGTCTAAGTCAACATCCACCATCGGAATTCCAAAAATGATCATCGATGAAAACATATATCAATTCACACTTGAATATTCACCGTTGGAACTATCTTCCTATCTCTCCTTTAGTAGTTATTTAGAAGACAAGCGATCCAATTAACCCTAACTACTAAACAACGCAAGACAAGCGCTAAAGGTTTAATCTAGCAACAACCTTAAGAATTAGAGAGATAGATGAAGCTAAACAACACAAGCACAAGTGGCTGTATTTAATTTAGACCAACATTCTTCTCAAGATCTAATAATTTCTGACGCAGCAAATCATCAAATCTCAATTGCTTCACAGGTTAGAGAGATCAAACAATTACGGATTTGACATCTAACCTAGCAGTAGATTGCAACGAGTAATAAACTAGTAGGCCTCAGATAAAATTTTAGAAGAACATCAGATACTCAAAACATAAATTGAATGATGAAAATAAATCAGATATCACAGTTGTATTGATATCGAGGCTTCAATTTCCTTTGACCAAGTCTGAAAGTTGAGCCACGTAGGGCCATGAAGAAATCTCAAGAAAAAAAACTAGAGAAAAGAGAGAGGAAAAGATGGAGAAGAGAAAATAGGGACTGGGGCGCCGAACTCATTTTTCCTTTTTATCCCCTCCTTTCTCCCGTTTTAGGGTTTTTCTTTCCGTGTATCCCGGTCTGGGTCACAATGCACATACCGCGACTTAAAGCACCGTTTCGACCCGAATACAGCCAGTATTGTCCAAAACTCAAAACATAAAAGTTGTAGAAAGTTTTCTTTTAATTCCATAACATCTTTAATCATCTTCATCCAAGCTTGGATGAGAGATTTATGCCAAAATTACTCAGAAATATCAAAACTGTCCAGAATCCCCCAATTAACTTCGTTTTGCACTTAACGCTTCCATTTGCATCCTAAATCAAAATATAAAAATAATGAGTATATTTAGGACCAAATAATTATAAAATTATAAGCATTAGGAGATAAAAATATGACATTTTTCATTCTCATCACCTACACCATAGTCAGTCTCGGCCTTAAGGGGATTTTTAGGCCTCGTTGGGTATTACAGGAAGTTCATTCATGAGTATGGCCAGATTGCTACACCGCTTAACAACTTACTCAAGCATAATGCCTTCCATTGGTTCGAGACTGCCACTTCATCTTTCCAGCAATTGAAACAAGCATTAGCCTCAGCCCCGGTTCTCCAGCTACCCAACTTTGAGGATCCATTTGTGATTGATGTGATGCTTCCGGAGGAGGCATTGGCGCGGTCTTATAGCAACAGGGCCACCCCATCACCTATTTCAGTCGCCACCTTGCCCCACACCACCACAAGTTAGCTGCATATGAAAGGGAACTTATTGGCCTAGCAAAAGCCATTCAACATTGGAGGCCTTAGCTGTGGGGTCGGTTTGTGATCAGGACAGACCATTGTAGTCTGAATTACCTGTTGGAGCAGTGCCTCACTACTTTGCAGCAACAACATTGGCTGAGCAAATTAATGGGTTTTAATTTTTAGGTGGAGTAACAACCAGGGCATCTAAACTGGGGGGCTGATGCCTTGTCCCGTAGGGACATTGTGGAATCCCAGTTGCACGCCATTAGTCAACCCCGAACACTTTTTCTTGATTCCATCCGTGATGAAATTCAGCAACATCCTGAGCTTCTGTAATTGTATGACAAAATCGAGTAGCATACTATAGACAACAACTGGGAAATTCAGGACTACCTCATATTTTATAAGCATTGCATCTATCTCCATCACACTTCCGCACTCCTCAGCAGCATTATCTCTTCCTTTCACGACAACACTCATGAAGGCCAGTGGAAGACATATTTCCATCTTAGTCATGACTTCTATTGGAGGGGCATGAAAAATATGATAGCTGAGTATGTAGCTGCGTGCCAGGTTTGCCAACGGAACAAATCGGAATCTTTAAACCCAGCAGGCCAGTTGCAACCTCTTCAGCTGCCTTCACAGGTATGGGTAGATATGTCCATGGATTTTATCAATGGCCTTCCAAAATCTTCCGAAAAATTCATTATTCTGGTAGATGTGGATCGGTTCTCTAAATATGGGCACTTCATGGCCGTGGCACATCCGTATACAATGACCCATGTCGTTCCGATTTTCATGGATAAGATTGTCTGCCTTCATGGCTTACAAAAGTTCATCACCAATGACCGTGATGCAGTCTTCACCAATAACTTCTGGACCGAACTATTCAAATTGCATGGCACCAATTTAGCCTTCTCCCCAGCCTACCACTCTCAGACCGATGGGCAAACAGAGGTGGTCAACCGCACCCTGGAGATGTATTTGTGATGTTTCATTGGTGACTCTCCACGCAGTTGGGTCCGATGGTTGGCCTGGGCCGAGTATTGTTATAACACCTCTTACCACACAACACTGGCAACCACACCGTTCAAGGTGATTTATGGGTGAGACCCCCCTCGTCTCTTATCTTATGAACATGGGTTGTCTCGAGTCGCGACACTAGACTAGGCTTTAGAGGAATGGGATACCATGCTCGCGGAGGTTAAAGCTCCCTTGCAGCGCACTCATGACACTTTGAAGGACATCTATGACAAGCGCCATCGTCCTCTTTCATTTTCTCCGGGAGATTATGTATGGCTTAAACTCCAACCCTACCGCCAGCTTTCCCTTGCTGTATCTAAAAGGCACAAACTTTCTCCCAAATTTTATAGTCCTTTCCAGGTGTTGTAGTATTGGCAATGTGGCTTATAGCTTTCAACTTCCACCAGATGCCAAGATCCATGATGTCTTCCACGTCTCTCTCTTGAAGCCCTTCAGGGGCCACTCTCTGTTGCTGCACACCCCTTTGCCACCGGTACAAGATGGACGGCCTGTTCCTTCTCCAGTGTAGGTCCTGAATGCTCGCCGTGTCCAGGGAGCATGGGAGATTTTAGTTTAGTGGGTTGACAAAGACCTGGTTGAAGCTTCCTGGGAGCCACTCGAGTTCTTCCAGGCCTTATACCCCACTTTCGAGCTTGAGGACAAGCTCTTTTTCCATGAGGGGGGTGATCGATGCAGAGGGTAGACTATGTAATTTGCAACTATATTTCATTAGCAGGTTTTAATGTAATTTCTTTCAAAACTGATGGCCTCTTGTTTGGCCTATCTTGGCGTCTTTCCCTAATTCTTTTATAGGGACATCTGGTTATGAAATGAATTAAGCATTGATCAAAATTAGTGTAGTGAGATCAGATTCTCTCTCTGACGAGGTTCAAGGCCGAGTTTCCTTTGAAGACTCGTTCTACCCCAGCCATTGGGCATTCAAGGCTTATAGCTTTCAACTTCCACTAGATGCCAAGATCCATGACGTCTTCCACGTCTCTCTCTTGAAGCCCTTCAGGGGCCACTCTCTGCTGCTGCACACCTCTTTGCCACCGGTACAAGATGGACGACCTCTTCCTAGTCCAGTGTAGGTCCTGAATGCTCGCCGTGTCCAGGGAGCATGGGAGGTTTTAGTTCAGTGGGCTGACGAAGACCTGGTTGAAGCTTCCTGGGAGCCACTCGAGTCCTTCCAGGCCCTATACCCCACTTTCGAGCTTGAGGACAAGCTCTTTTTCCTTGAGTGGGGTGATCGATGCAGAGGGTAGACTATGTAATTTGCAGCTAAATTTCATTAGCAGGTTTTAATGTAATTTCTTTCAAAACTTATGGCCTCTTGTTTGGCCTATCTTGGCATCGTTCCCTAATTCTTTTATAGGGACATCTGGTTATGAAATGAATTAAGCATTGATCAAAATTAGTGTAGTGAGATCAGATTCTCTCTCTGACGAGGTTCAAGGCCGAGTCTCCTTTGAAGGCTCGTTCTACCCCAGCCATTGGGCCTTCGAGGCATTCCAAATCCCTCTCAACCTCAATATTCAATCTGGAAGCCAGAGGAGATCGCTGGGTGACTCGATCCATGGCAAGGGAACCTAACACCTTTCCCTTGAACTTTAGTTTGTGAACCATCAGCAATGGTAACAAATTTATGCGAAAGACATGGAGAAACTGAGTATAGAAGATGTTTGTTACCTGTAAGATGCTCAGAGGCTCTTGAGTCAATTATCAAGGATGAAGAGGAGGCATAAAACATAATTGAAGCAATGGTGGCAGTGGTTGATGAAGAAGTACTTGGGGAGGACCCCATGGTCTTCATTTTTTGGAATAGTTCTTAGTCTTCATCAGTAAAAGTATGTTTTGGAGTTGTTGTGGTAGACTTCTCTACATTTGTATCACTCACTAAGGCTTGGTTAGCCCTATTCTCATTAGTTTATAACATCTTTCACGAGAGTGGCCCAATCTACCACATAAAGTGTATTCTTTCAGGTGAAATCATGTATCTCTAGTGTGGCCATATCCCTTACAATGAGTGCATTCCTTCCCATCAGTTCGGTCAAAACCAGTCCTTCCACCTCTTCCTCTTCCTCCTCTATAAAATCTGCCTCCTCAGATGGTGTTTCCCTATGTTCAGAGTACATAGTGGATGACATTTCAGTAGTAGTGGGAGAAGCATCTGGAATACGGAGAAGTGTAGCATATACATCATCAAAAGTGGGAAACGTGGAAGAGCTAAGAAGGTGAGTCTTAGCAACTTCAAGATGCGGTTTAATGTTAGCAAGGCATATGGCAGTTATCAAGGCCTCTTTCTGTTTATCTTGGACAAAGACATATGTAGAGGTAGGTTGGGAAAGTTTCCATTGTTGAATAAAGCCTCGAAAGTGGGCCAAATATCCATGTATATTTTCTCCTTGTTTGGTGGTAAGCATCCATTGTAAAATATCATATGGCCTTTGTAAGTGGTCAGAGCTTGAATACAACTTGGTGCATGTCTCCCAAATTTGTTTAGCCGTCTCTAAATGAATGATATTATTGAAGACATGTTCTTCCATACTATTGATAAGCCAACTAATAACCAATGCACCTCCTTTAACCATTTGGTATAGAATATATCATCTTCATCAATATGTGGTCCATGGTTGGTGAGATAACCAACTAGGTCCTTTGTGAAAAGAAACCGACGAACCGATGTGGGCCAGTTCATAAAATTTGATACCCAATAAGGGTAAAGTGGTGATTCTGAGTATGTCACTCTTGTGACTCATATTATCTTCAGCCATAGTAGAAAAATCAAGTAAAATAGTTCTCCAATCAAGTAATCAAAATATGACCGAGTGGAAGGCTTTAACCAACTCGGTTAATGGAGATGCTTAGCATAAAAGCTAATTAATTAATTTTAATGGATAATGACTCATAAAAGGCTCAAAATCATCCTTCTTTATCCGAGAATCTTGCTTCCACATATTTATAAAAAAAACCAATATGCACTAGTCTCGGTCAAAGTATTGTGCAAATCGACAAAAACTGCCTTGATAATCTCTTCTAATCAAAGATAATCAAAGATGCATATATTCTCATAATTTCATAAGATGAAAAAAATACATAAAGAAATATCTAAACTACCTCTTAATACCTAAAACCAGTATCATAAAATTAATAATATCAGAAATAAATACTTATCTCTTGAGCTTTAATCCTGCTTCATAAGAAGCATACTATGATCAGCTTTTAATCGTATCTTCATAGAGCAAAATGGGGATCCTAAATTGGTTGATCTGATACCATGTTGAATTTATGATCCCATTAATAATACCTTGAGCAAGGGGATAGATAAATAAAAAAAGGGAAAGGAGAAGAGCTCTCGGGTAGAGAGAGAAGAGAAGGAAAATAAAAGAGAGTAGAGAGAGAACACTTCAGATGAAAGAGAGGAAAAAAATAAGAAACTTGCTTGATGAATTCTGAGTTACAATCACCTCTATTTATATTTTAGGAGGTGATAGAGTCCATGTAAAAGTAATTTAAATACTCCTAATTACATTCTAACTAGAACTCTCCAAGATAAACCTATCATGATAAGATTACATTATCTATTTAAGAGACTAATTTAATTCAACTACAAACACCTTCTTTAAGGACATGAATCAAGCTAGAGAGCCAACTCTTGGTCTTCTATTGTGGGTGCCACATGATCTTCCAGCTCATGTAGATAGAGATACCAGCTCATGGTATCTTTGTGAGTCCCACTTGATCTTCAAATCTTCTATTTAATTCCAGCACATGTTCCTTATCTCTCAGCTAAAGCCACTTTGTATGAGGACTCTTGTTGACACCTCTCGAGCTCATGGTGGGTCCCACTAGCTTGTGGGGCCATGGTGGGTCCCACATTATAACAAAAGTCTCGTTCTTGATAGCATAAAATACCTCGGAAGGTGAAACTTTCTGCTGCTGCTGCTCGAACCTCTTTTGCAATCTGAACTTTGCTCATTCAAATATCGATTTCTCCTTGTTGATAACTTCGATTAGAAAAACTCATTTTCCTTGGAAATTAGACTCAAATATCTTTTCGTCAATATATAATTTTCAATATTAAAATCTCAATATAAAGGTGAAAAATGCAAAAACAATTACAGGTGTAGGGATTGAAAAAAAATAACTACGAACCTAGACTTAGGGTTTAGGGTTTAGAGAAAAGGATCTCATTATCTCTGTGGGTTGACCAAGTGAGCTCATTGAACATGCTCTGATACTATGTTGAATTTATGGAAAATAGAAGTACTTCATTGACTTCATTAACTTCTTATAATCAGAGTACTTGAACCTCTATTTATAATAGAGGAAGGTAATAGAGTCCAATTATAATAAAACTAGCTTTTGTCCCAATTACCCCAAAATCTAACACTTAAAGATAAGCCCTAACATAATTAAATAACTCAATATAGACAAAGGACAAACATAACTAAAACTTGAACTCTTCTAGGATGTGACCACATCTTTCCATGTTGCATACGCTTCATTTGTGTCAGCCAACAGGATGAGAACCTCCACCTATTATGAAGTTGACGGGCTTGCAAAATTGTGGCTTGAGAGAGGATAACACTCCCCTCCTTCATTGGAGGTAAGAACGGAGGTGGAGGTGGTGTTGTACCCCTGAAGGGTTTGAGGAGTGACACATGAAAGACATTGTGAAGTTGAGAGTTAGGTGGAAGCTGAAGCTGGTAAGCCACCTAGCCAATGCTTTGGAGAACCGAGAAGGGCCCAAAAAACTTGGGTGATAGCTTGTGGCGGGTGCCAACAATGGAATGTTGACGGTAGGGTTGGAGGCTGAGCCACATAATCACCTGGGTTGTACGTAACATCTCTGTGCCCCTTGTCATTGTATGCCTTCATCCGAGCCTGAGGTTTCTGCATACGCTGGGTAGCTCCATGGAGTACCTGATCACAATCCAGTAGTGCCTAGTCAAGAGCTTGAACTCTAGTGGAGCCAGCCATATATGAAAACAATTGTGGAGAATCCCTGATGTAGAGGACCTTGAAAGGGGTTGCTTGCAGAGTTGTATGAAACGACGTATTATAGCAATATTCTGCCCATGGAAGCCATTCTCCCCATCGTTTAGGGCGGTCACCCACAAAACATTGTAAGTACATTTCCATTGTGCGGTTAACAACCTCAATCTGCCCATCGGATTATGGATGATAAGAAGATGAAAAGTTGAGTTTGGTACCGCATAATCGGAAAAATCTCTCCAAAAGTGGCTAGTAAAGACTACATCACCATCACTCACGATGGACTCTAGAATGCCGTGCAGACAAAATTATTTTCTAAAAACACTTGAGCTACTCTGGAAGCCATATATGGATGAACCAATGGAATAAAGTGAGAGTACTTTGAAAATCTGTCAACCACCACAAATAAGACTGATTTGCAAAAAGTTTTGTGGAGGCCATCAATGAAGTCCATGGAAAGATCAGCCCAAACCTATGTGGGAAGTGTGAGTGGTTGAAGGACGCCCGCTGGGGATAAATGTCTGGCCTTGTTGCATTCGCAGACATGACACGAGGCCACATAATCAGCAATTGTAGACTTCATACCCTGCCAAGAAAAATCAGCCCTAATCCGATGCAATGTCTTTTGAACACCCTTATGAGTGCTATCATGATAAGTGGATAAAATTACTGCAATCAAGGAAGAGGAGTGCTATAAATATATGTGATTGTCATACAATATAATGTTGTCCCAGATAGCCCAATTGGAGTGCATTGTCTCTGCCATAATTTTATGTGACAGCTCCTGGAGTGCTGGTGTAGTCTGATGTTCCACTTTAATGACATATACTTGGTGCTGTTCATCCAAACGTCAAGATAAGGCGTCAACCACCTTATTCAATTTTCTCGGCTTATGTTCCACCGTAAAGTCAAATCCCATTAATTTGTTGATCCAATGTTGCTGTGGAGAAGTAGAGATGTGTTGCTCCAGTAAAAAATTGAGGTTGTAATGATCAATGCGGATGAGGAAGGTGCGTCCCCACAAGTAGGGTCGTCAATGTTGAACCACCTTGGCCAACCCAATTAGCTCTCATTAATAAGTGGGTAGCTTTTGGTGATGTGCTGCTAATTGGTGGCTAAAATATGCAATGGGATGCTGAATTTGCTATAGAACCGCCCCAATACCTCCCCCCTGAAGCGTCACACTCGACCATAAATAAGGCCTCAAAGTCAGGCAATTGCAGGAATGGGGTGGAAGCTAAAGCCTACTTGAGCACATTGAAAGAGTCCATAGGTGCAACTCTCCAATTGAAGGCATTACGTTTGAGAAGATTGGTCAAGGGAATCGCCAACGTTCCATAGTTTTTTATGAACTTCTGATAATATCTTGCTGACCCCAAAAATCCTCTTAAGGTTGAAATATTGTACGGTTGGGGCCAGTTGGTGACTGCTGTAATTTTTTTTGGATTTCCCCAAATGAACATTTAGAGCGTTTCAAGAAGAGATGATGTGCTTGGAGGAGTTTGAAAACAAGCCGTAAGTCTTCCAAATGCTTTTCCCTTGATGTGTTGTAAATCAAAATATCGTCAAAGAAGGCTAAAACAAACTTTCAGAGATAGTCACGGAATACCTCATTCATCAAAGCTTGAAATATGGAAGGTGCATTGGATAACCCAAATGGCATCACCAAGAATTCGAAATGTCCATGGTGAATATGGAATGCTATTTTCACAATATCAGAAGGATGCATTCTGACTTAGTGAACCTGATCATAAATCCATCTTGGTAAAAATTTGAGAACTATGCAATTCGTCCAATAACTCATCCACAACTGGTATGAGAAACTTGTCTTTAACTATTTTTTCATTGAGCTCCCTATAGTCCACACAAAATCTCCATGTGCCATCATGTTTCTTAACTAGTGGGACTGGTGAACAAAACGGGGAACGACTGCTGTAAATAAGGCCATGTTCCAGCATGGCTTGGCACTGTCGTTCTATTTCATCTTTTTGGAAGTGTGGATACATGTATGGTCTATTGTTCATCACAATTATGACAGATGATTTTTGCCATGCGGTCAGCCATTTCCAAAACGGTTAATTTTCGTATATATTGGGGTGGTGAGTTTTTGAACCTTGTAATTGTTCCCACAATATTAGTAGAAGTATTTTTGGGTGGATAAAATGTTGGAAAGGTCACCTAAGAAGAATAGTTCCTCCCCACTTGCCAACCAGGTGAATTGTTGTTTCCCCCTTGCCAACCAGTCCTCCAACTTTGAACTTTTTGTCATGCCTCTTGTGCTCCAGCAAAATTCATTGCTCGAGCCAAATCAGTAGGTGACTGGAGTTCCACCTCTAACCTTGTTGAATTTATGGAAAAGAAAAATACTTCATTGACCTCATTAACTTATTATGATTAGAGTACATGAACCTCTATTTATAATAGAGGAAGGTAGTAGAGTCCAATTACAATAAAACTACTTTTGTCCCAATTACACCCAAGCTCTAACACTTAAAGACAAGTCCTAGCATAATTACATAACTCAATATAGATAAAAGACAAATATAACTCAGACTAAAACTCTTCTAGAATGTGACCTCAAGATAAAGAGGCCTTTGTGAGTCCTTCTTGATCTTCCAACTTATGTGATAATGATGTCAGCTTGTGGTAATCATGAAGGGTCCTACTTCTTATGTGTTTGGGCCCATCTTGTAGGCCTTCCTTGGTTTTGTGGCCTATCTAATAATACTCTTAGATATGTGTGCTTTCCTTGGTCATGTGGGCTTGGGTCTATCTTCCAACACTCCCCCTCAAGCTGGGGGTGAGAGAACAACATGAACTCCAAACTTCCTGCAAGTGATGTATAAAATCTTTTGGTAAATATGGCACATCTTCCAATATGCCTTCATCTTCAAACATTCCCCCTCATGCTTTTGCTTCCTTCCATGAGGCCTTGTTGGCATAATATAAGTGAGAGTACAAATCACTACTAGTCAGTAAGACATTACTCCATACTCCAGTCCTATCGGCATTGCTCTGAAGTGTCCACCACTGTGTCCCTCCACAGGACAATGACTCTCAAGTGGTAGGAGTAATAACAGCCATTACAGGGGGGTAGTGGGTTTATTTATAATGGTGTCCCAATCTAGACACCGACTCTCATGGTATCCCAACTGTAATATTTTTGAGAGTTAAATTTATCATGGTGTCCCAATATGGGCACCGACTGTCATGGTATCCCAACCGTGATATTTTTAAGAGTCAAATAAATTATGGTATGAGAAAAGGTATTGAGGCCATGTTATGGACTCCATAGCATCGAGAGTAATTAGTAGACGCAGAGGGTAGAATATGTAATTTCCAACTTTATTCCATTAGCAGGTTTTGATGTAATTTCCTTCAAACTTATGGCCTCTTGTTTGGCCTGTGTTGGCGTTGTTCCCTAATCCTTTTATAGGGATGTCGGGTTATAAATGAATCAAGCATTGATCAATTAGAGTAAACAAGGTAGAATTCTCTCTCTGATGAGGTCCAAGGCTGAGCTCCATCGAAAGGTTCAAACTGTTACAACAATAGGTCGTTCTAAGCATTCCTAATCGTCTTTAATGTCGCCATTCAATCTGGAATCTAGAGGTGATCGCCAGGTGACTCGATCCATGGCGAGAAAACTCAACAACTTGGTATTAGATAGGACCACTATTGGTGATTCATCTTCTCCCACTGATTTCCAAAATCTCATTGAAGAAGTTCGGCTAGAAGGCCAAACTCGCACAGACACCCTCCGAAATGAAATGATGGAACTCAAAGATGCAATCGTGTAGATAAATTTTCAGATTGGGGAATGGTTTGCACGAGAGGCTGCTCTGATAGGAAGCTCAAACGGAACCACCGAACAGCCACATCTTCATCCACCCCTTCCTCATATGCCTAGGTGTCCACCACACCCAACCGCCGGGGGTGGCCATGGCCCCAACCCCACCACGGTTCCCAGGTATACCAAGTTAGATTTTCCCATATATGATGGCTCATCCGATCCTCTGGTCTGGTTACATAGATGTGACCAATTTTTTTGGAACAAACGAACACAAGCAGAGGACAAAGTACCTTTAGCTGCCTTCCACATGCTTGATGAAGCACAGCTATGGTACCATGAGTTTGATTCAGAGCATCATATCCATGATTGGGAGATTTTCAAGGATTATTGCATGTTAAGATTCGGTCCCCCCGCCTGAAGCAATCCCTTGGGTGATTTGGTCAATTTAAAATAGACTGGTTCCATCAAGGCGTATCAAAAATAATTTCAGGAGCGGCTAGCCTGTGCCAGTAGGTATGTGCATCCTACTCAATATGTGCATTTATTCATTGCTGAATTAGTTGAGACCGCTTGTCTTGAAGTGGAATTACATGACCCACAGGACCTAGCACATGCTATGAATCTTGCCCGCACTTTAGATGCTAAACAATAGGTCTTAAAAGAGTCCTTGGGGCGTAGGCCTCCATGGCCAGGCCGGGTGGCCCCTGCTGCCCTACCCACCCTTGCATCACCATAGCGCCAAGGCACTACTACTTCTTCCATATCGAAGGGGGCCAAGGCACCCCCACCACAATACATTCGTCACATGTCCAGACCGGAGATGGAACAACGAAGGGCCAAAGGCCTTTGTTATAATTGTGATGAGACATACACACAGGGTCATATATGCAAACACCTGTTCTGGTTAGAGGTGGATGATTCAGATGAGCCTACACCATTGGAAGAGGTTGTCCAGCCTGAGCCAGAAGAACCTGAAATATTCCTCCATGCTATGACCGGGCTGCACAACACAAACACAATGCAGGTCTGAGCTGCCTTCCAACACCTACAATTGCTGGTCAGTACCCACAACTTTATTAGCCAACAGCAGCGCACCAACTCTGCTTACCGATTCAGAAGAACACTCGAATTTCGGTCTTTGTAGCCAATGGGGAGAAAATTTCCAGTGCTGGAGTTTGCACCACTGTACCTTTTACAATTGAAGGCCACACATTTGTGACAGACTTTTTAGTCATTCCACTCATTGGATTTGATTCGGTGTTGGGTATTAAATGGATGTAGCAACTAGGCCTATTTCGTGGGATTTCAAATCCCTCACCATGAGTTTTACACAAGACCATAACCAGCTCACCCTTCATGGGACTCATGCTCAGATACCATGCACTCTACAGCAACTCCAAGTGATGGGCTCTACTTGCGGTACGTTAAATTCACTCCTGATAGAATTTGCTGATTTATTTCAGGAGCCCACTGCACTTTCACTAATACATACTTGTGATCATCGGATACTGTTAAAGTTAGGCATTGAGCCAGTAGTGGTGAGGCAATACCGCTACCCCCACTTGCAGAAAGATGAGATAGAGTGCCAATGTCAGCACATGTTACAACAAGGCATTATTCAACCCAACCACTCCCCATTTTCTTCGCTTGTATTGTTGGTGAAAAAACATGACCACTCTTTGCACTTTTGTGTGGATTATAGAGAGCTCAATGCTCATACGGTCAAGGATAAATTTCCCATACCCGTGATGGAAGAAATCTTGGATGAATTGCATCGGGCAGAATTATTTACCATCCTGGATTTGAAATCAGGCTACCATCAGATCCGGGTCCACCCTGCCGATGTGGAGAAAACTATATTTCGTATGCATCAAGGTCATTTTGAGTTCTTGGTTATGCCATTTGGACTCTCGAACGCCACTTCAACTTTTTAGGCCCTTATGAACGAGGTCTTTTGTCCACTCTTACGGAAATATGTCCTGGTATTCTTTGATGATATTCTAATTTATAGCAAGAATTGGGAAGACCATCTCCAGCACTTGCAACAAGTATTCACCCTCCTGCGTTCCCATCATCTCTTCCTCAACCAATCCAATTGCGCTATGGGGACTTTAGAGGTCGCTTATTCGGGTCACGTTATCTCAGCCTCCGAGGTTAAAGTGGACACTAGCAAAATACAGGTTATGATTGACTGGCCTACTCTAGATTCAGTCATGGCCTTACGAGGATTTTTAGGCCTGGCCGGGTATTACCAGAATTTCATTCACGATTTTGGCTAGATTGCAGTACCACTTACCAACTTACTCAAGCGTAATGCAGTCCATTGATCCGAGAAAGCGGCTTCGTCTTTCAGCAATTGAAACAAGCCTTAGCCTCTGCCCCGGTTCTCCAACTTCCCAACTTTGAAGAACCATTTGTTATTGAATGTGATGCTTCCAGAGAGATATCGACATTTCAATGAGCAAATGTCAGTTTGTAAAAAGGTTCAAGCAGCAGCAGCAATCTTCAGATTCTGAGATATTTTTTGCTATCAAGAACTAGACTTTATATGAATAAATATATATAAACATATATATATATATATATATAAAGAAATATATGTAAGTCTATTCTTTTACATATTCAACCAATTTTTTATCTGAATTATCTACAAAGAGAAATCGATATTTGAAGCAAGAAAGGTCAGATTGAAAAAGAGGTTCGAGCGGTAGCAGAAAGCAAAAATTTCCAAGGTATTTTATACTATCAAGAAAGAGACTTTATATGGAGCATTATATATCAAACGAAAGATAAATTTCTTACCTATTCAACCAATTCTCGGTATGATTTTTTTTTAAGGAGATATTGATCTTGGAAGAGTCAATGGTCTTTCTGGAAAAACAGGAGAAACAAAACTTAGATTGGCCAAGTGACAAAGACCGAAACCTATCAGATTATTTATCTTTTGATAATTATATTTTATGAAGATATGTTATACTTGGATGAAATTTATTTAAGTCTACTTTCAGAAGGAAAAAATTTCATGTCAATCTGATCTATATTGAAAGATATATTCGAATTGGGAGAATCAAAGGTCATGCTGGTATTCTGTTGTATTGAAAAATCCGAATTTATGCCAATTGTTTTGTGTCACTTTTTGAGTTGATCAGGAAAATATCTCACTTCTCCCTGGTTTGATGGCTTATTTATAAATCTTTTTTATTTGGGTTTATTGCTACATCTATGATATTTGGTTCAAGACGGGATCATTGCCATTACCTCCCAGGAAGAAGTATAAGAAAGAGGTATTTTTCCTTATGTTGTGGATAAGTTTATGTGACCAAAATATTCAAGAAAGGGGAGCACAAAATATGAAGCTTGTGCATCTAAGAAGAAATTTTTATATCGGATTATTTCATGGGTTCTTTGACAAAGTTTACTATTGGTTCGTGTTATATGTGTTGGAAGTTGGTCGTGTTATATTCAGCTGCAACTATTATGTCTCTTTGGGGACATTATTATTGAATAAGAGGTGGCCTCATGTCTTCATTTATTTCATCCCCGTCAAAAAGATGAAAATTATTTGTGGTTGGAAATCCACGACGGAGGAACTTCATCCCCATAAAAAAGATGAAAATTATTTGTGGTTGGAAGTCCATAATGGAGGAACTTCATCTCCTTTAAAAAGAAGAAAATTATTTGTGGTTGGGAGTCTACGACGGAGGAACTTCATCCCCGTCAAAAAGATGAAAATTATTTGTGGTTGGAAGTCCGTGATGGAGGAACTCATGATTACATCTATGTTATCCTTCCCCTGTAATGGCTTTTATGTCTCCTACCACTTGAGAGTCATTGTCCTGTGGAGGGACATGGTGGTGGATAATTTAGAGCAATGCCGATAGACACACTACCGATAGCAGTGGAGTGTGCCCTACATCCAGCATTAAGACTGGAGTATGAAGCAATGGCTTACCGGCTAGGAGTGATTTTTACTCTCACTTATAATGCCGTAGGGCCTCATGGAAGGACGCATCAGCTTGAGGGGGAATGTTGGAAGATGAAGGCATATTAGAAGATGTGCCATTTTATACAAAAATATTTTATACATCATTTGCAGCAAGTTGGGTGTTCATGTTGTTCTCTCACCCCCAGCATGAGGGGGAGAGTTAGAAGATAAGATCAAGCCCAAACAACCAAGGAAGCCCCACATATGTAAGATTATTATAATATGGGCCACATGACCAAGGGAGGCCCACAAGATGGGCTTGGGCCCATCAGACGTAGGACCCACAATGATTACCAAGAGCTGACATCCTTATCACATCAGTTGGAAGATCAAGAAGGACGCACAAAAGTATATTTATCTTAGGGTCACGACCAAGAAGAGTTTTAGTTTAAGTTATATTTGTCTTTTATCAATATTGAGTTACCTAATTATGTTAGGACTTACCTTAAGTGTTAGAGTTTGGGTGTAATAGGGACAAGGGTAGTTTTATTGTAATTGGACTCTACTACCTTCTTCTATTATAAATAGAGGTTCATGTCCTCTAATTACAACAAGTTATTGATATCAATGACGTATTTCACTTTTCCATAAATTCAACACCCCATAAGCTCTATTTATAGATTAATGAAACTACTATATTATAATAATACCTCTGAACTTAGGGTTTAGGATTTTAACCCTGAAACTTTAACTTAATTACATCAATGCCATCTCTATGAGATGACCCTTTATGTACCATCCTGCCATCATTGTATGTGGGCTTATGGGCCTTCTCCTTGATTTTTGGGCCTTGAGTCCGTCTTCTATATCTCTTGGATGCATGGGTCTTCCTTGGTACTATGGACTTGGGCCCATCTTCTAACACACTTGGATATATGGGTCTTCCTTGGTCGTGTGGGCTTGGGCCCTTTCTTCCAACACTCCCCCTCAAGTTGGAGGTGAGGGAAGAGCATGAACTCCCAGCTTGCTGCAAATGATGTATAAAATTTATTTATTTTTGTATAAAATGGTACATCTTCCAATATGTCTTCATCTTCCAACACTCCGCCTCACGCAAGGTATTCAACCATGGAAAGATAAGTGATTTCTAGTCTTATTTTTCTTTACATTCATACTATGTACTGAGCCCTTAATCTCTATCTTACATCAAGAAACAAATAGATTTAATATATGAAGTTGTGAAGGCTATTACCTGGTGTTAAAAGGTTATTATGACCAAGATCTTTTTGCATTCAAATATTGGAAGTTTGATCGAGATCGTTTACCAACAAGGTTACGAAGACCTATTGATTATGAAGTTGATGGTTGTATGATGGAAGAATGATATGACTTGGATGAGACTTAGCTTGATCTCTCATTATTCAATACCAGTATTTTACTTGATATGTTTGGATTAAATCAAGTTCGTTTATGATTTATGGTACTCAGATTCTCCAAACATATTGAAATTGTTTGAGGGACTTTGCCGATCTCAAAGAGCAATTGGTTTTTGGTGATTTATGATATTTTGATATTTTTAATTCCTTCTCCAACTCTTTTAGACTTATCAGTAATTTCATTGCCTAAAGGGATTTTGGAAATGAGAAAGGGAAAGGTGCCTTTTTAAGTGATAAATATGACACCTATCATAAAGAAAAGTTAAGCATGCTTGGGTTAAGAACCAGCCACGAGTTCTTGAGTTTTTTATGATGAAAAAGAGGATTTGAATTGGTATTTGAGTGAGTAATTGATCTACTCCATTTAAGATACGATTTTTTGTTTATTTGAAGCCTGATTTAGTGGCAAATGTAGTGGATAAGAACTTATCTTTATTTGAAAGTGGCTGGTATTTGAAAGAAGGATGTTCAAATTTTATTAAGTGGATTATTTTTAAAATTTGAGCAAAAGATAATTTTTACAAACATGAGCCGCCCAAGATTGTGGTTTTAGTTTGAATACAAGTTCCAATATTTTAGACTCTTAAGGTCCTTCTTGAGTTTAAAATTTGGATTGGGAGGAAGGCAGCCACCTCACTCAGGTTACCACTTTTTTTTGGATAGGACATCATTGTTTTAATTGCTTCTCAATCTTTGTTTCTTAGATTATATCAGTTCTACTTCTGTCCATATCAGTTCTTCTATAATGGATTATAGCAATTGCGCCATCTTAATTGGAGTTTTATTTTGACTGTATCTTCATCATATCCTCCTCTTGTTTGTGCTTTACTTAGCATTCGTTGACTTAAGATGGCTGAAGGAAATACTAGTACGAGTGACATAGTCAAAATTACAAGTATTCCCTTAAGGGGATTATCCAATTATCTTAGTTGGTCTCAATCAGTAAGAAGGTTTCTTATTACTTGAGACCTTCTCAATCACTTAACCAAGCCTTCTCTACTGAATAATGAAGAAAGTCATTTGGTTTGCTTATTAATAGTATGGAAGAGCATGTAGCCAAAAATCTTGTCCACCTAAAATCAACCAAAAAGATATGGGACACCCGTACTAGTTTACACAAGTTATTTGATGTATTGCAAAACATGCTCAATACTAAGCAAAGAGACAACATTCATGAATTTTTTACTCGATTTTGGGGTCTACTTCAAAAGTGGAAGATCACTCAACCATACTCCACCGATAATTCGGTTCAATAGATGCAAAGAGAAGCTTTAGTGGCAGCAATTTGTTTCACAAATATTTAGCCATATCTTGAAGTTGTTAAGACTCAACTTAGCTCCTTCGTTATACTGTATTTTGATGAAATAAGTGCCACTTTGCTGTAAATCCCTGATCCGTCTCTTAATTCAAATAATGATTCTTCATCTGCTATGTATTTAGGTACTAGAGGTACATCATCCTCCAATCGAGGCCATGACAGAAATTTTAGAGGAGGCTGAACAAGAGGTGGTAGAACCAATCCAAGCTACTCTTGCACAGAGCCTTAAATATGCACTTATTGTGGAAATCAAAACTACTTTGTGGAAATTTGTTGGAAACTTCATGGAAAACCAGGTTGTGTCATGCCTACTTCAGCCTTCGTTACCAATGATAAATGAGAAGAAAAGGCTGAATCACAAACCGGGAAGATGGCTCTCACTCAAGATGACTATGAAAAATTTTAGAAAAAAAAGGCACTCATGAGGTCTTCCCTTACATCTTTACCTACGACTGCTACCACTATTGCCTCAAGTATGATTTCTTCCACTTCCTCATCTTCATCTTGGATAATAAACTCTAGGGCCTCCGAACAACTCTCAGGTAACAAACATATGCTAAGTTTTTTATCTCCATGTATTCTAGAAAAGTTTTTTACTATAGCTAATTGTACCTAAACATAAGTACTTGGTAAGGGATCATCTTCTATTACACCCTCTATCCCACTTTGAGATGTTTTTTCCTGAATTCCCTTTAAACTTATTCTTGGTAAGTCAGCTCACAAAACATCTAAATTGCTCTATAACCTTTTCACCCTCTTCTTCTGTATTTCAAGATCAAACAACGAAGCGAGTGATTGGTGGAGGCCATGAAAAGCAGGGTTTGTATTACTTAGACCTGCCTCCGTTAGTTGCAATTTCATCCTCTCCATGCAAGGTGAAACTTTGGCACAACCATTTTGGCCATCCTTCTACATCTTCTCTTCAGCATTTATTTCCTTCTTTAAACTCTTTGTCTACTTTAAATTGTGAAGTTTGTCAGTTAAGCAAACACCAAAGGAGCACATATTCTCCTTGCCCTACCAATAAAAGTGTTGCTCCCTTTTCTCTAGTACACTTTGATGTATGGGGACCGTTAAGTGTCTCTAATATTTCTCAAGTAAAATATTTTGTTACTTTTGTTGAATTTTTACAAGGGTTACTTGGTTATATTTATTTAAAGAAAGATCTGATATATTTACTATCTTTGAGGTCTTTCATGCTATGGTATTAACCCAGTTTGGCAAGAAAATTCAAGTACTTAGGTCTGATAATGCTAAATAGTACTTGTCTAGTGAGTTTCAATCTTTGTATCAAGGTAATGACCTTATCCATCAAATATCATGTGCCTACACACATCAACAAAATGGTGTTGCAAGAAAGAATCTCCTTGAGGCTTGCCAGGGTCTCCTCTACTCCATGAAGGTACCCTACTTTTATTGGCCTCATGCCATACTTACGGCTTGTTTCCTAATAGGTTACCTTCATCTATACTTGGTCATAAGACTCCTTATTCTGTATTATTTCCTAGTGAAGATCCATTTTCTCTTCCCATAAAGGTCTTTGGGTGTGCTTGTTTTTTCCATCTCACATCTCCTCAGAAAATTAAACTTGCTCCTCGATCTATGAAGTGCATTTTCTTGGCTTACTCTCACACCCAAAAAGGTTATGTTTGTTACAATCCTACCCTTCGGCGATTACTTGTGTTTAGGGATGTGACCTTTCTTTAAGACACTTCATTCTATTCCTCAAATGATGTTGTTCCAGGTCTGTCATTCCCTCCTACCACTCCTTGTCCATTTGTGCCCTTTAATACCGATATCACTCCGCACCCCAAAGAAATTATTGACATCACACCTGTGGTGTTTTTGTATCCTACTCAAGTATGTCCTTCTTCCCCTATTCTTTTTGGTCCACACTTTGATACTCGGCTCATTGCTCTAAGAAAAGAACCTCATACTTTCACTACTTCTCATCCTATATCCAACTTTATGTCTCACCATGGGTTGTCTTTCACATGTTATTAGTTCCTTGCATCTCTTTCTTTCATCTCTATTCTATAGTCCTATTATGAGGTCCTGAAACAACTAGGATGGAAGGCGGCTATGGAAGAAGAAATGCAAGCCTTATATTGTTGAATTTAGGATCCCTTTTCCAATATTCTGAGCAAGGGAAGAGAGAAAGAAAAAGGAGAAAAGGGGAAGAAGGATCTCATGTAGATAGAAGAAGAGAAGAGGAACAAGGTGTGAGCCAACCAAAGAGAGAGATTTCCTCAAGATAAAATTGTAGAACTTGATTAATTTCGAATTATAACACCTCTATTTATAGTAGAGGAAGTGAGAGAGTCCTTATACAATTAACCTTTAAATCTCCTAATTACATTTCAACTCTAACTCTCTAAGATAAGTCTATCATGAAAGGACAACCCAATCTAATACAGTTCTAATATAAGTTGAACTATAACTCTTCTTCAAGAATGTGGAGATAACGAAGGAGGCCAGCACATGGCCTTATCCTTCTGGGTCCCACATGATCTTCCAACTCATATTGATAGGATTCTAACTCCTGGTATCTTTGTGGGTCCCTCTTGATCTTCAAGTCTTCTAACTCATTTCAGCTTGTGCTTCTTAATAACTCATGCTTGCTTGGGTGAGGACTCTTCTTGGCATCCCAAGTCCTCATGGTGCGTCCCACCAAGTCGTGCACCATAGTAGGTCCCACATTGTAACAGTCCCCCTCAAGCTGGGTGTGAGAAAACATCGTAGATGCCTAGCTTATTGTAGATGGTATACATAATCTGGTTAGTGACCGGCTTGGTGAGAATATCTACAACTTGACTTTGTGTTGATATATGCTTTAGAGATAAAAGACCCGCTTCAATATGCTTTGTTCTTTCATGGAAGACTGGATTCGATGTAATGTGTATTGATGCTTGATTATCACAATATATATCCATCAGAGCATCTTTGTAGAAACCCAATTCAGTGAGAAGAGATCTTATCCATAGGAGTTCACTAACAGTGTGTGCCATGGCTATGTACTATACTTCTGCACTAGACCGTGCTACTACATTTTGCTTCTTGCTTATCCATGTAACCAACTTCCCTCCAACCATCATACAAAATCCTAAAGTAGATTTCCTGTCATCCGGGGATCCGGCCTAGTCTACATATGAGAATCCTTTGATGTTGAAGTGACCATGATTTTTATAGAGAAGCCCTCTTCCTAGAGCTCCTTTCAGATATCGTAATAACCTTTCAAGGTATTTCCAATGACTAAGTTGTGGTTTATTCATGTATTGACTCACCACACTTACTACATATGATATATCTAGCCTTGTTACACAGAGGCAAATAAGTTTTCCCATTAGTCTCTGCCATTTCTTGATGTCTACATCTTCTCCAGTACCTGTGCATAATTTTGTATTTGAGTCCATAGGACTGTTTGTTGGTTTGCATCCTAGCATTCATTTCTCCGCTAGTAGATCAAGGACATTCTTCCTTTGGGATAGTAAAATCCCATGTTTGGATTGTAATACTTCAATTATCCAGAAAATATTTGAGTAATCCTAGATCCTTTGTCTTGAATTCAGCACATATTTTTTCTTTTGTTTCTTGGATGACCTCGGAATCACTACCTGTTAAAATGATATCATCAACATATACTACCAGAATTACCTTGCCTCTACGTGTGTTATTAATAAAAACTGAGTGATCTCCAAAGCATCTGTAAAACCTTGCCCGTATGAGGGCTTGACTAAATTTCTCAAACCATGCACGAGGGGACTATTTTAGACCATACAAAGATTTTTTAGTCGACATTCTGACTCCCCCTCAACCACATACACAGGTGGTTATTGCATATAAATTTCTTCTTTGATGTCCCCATTCAGAAAGGCATTTTTCACATCAAGTTGATATACCTGCCAAGAAGAGTTAGCTGCTAGAGATAATAACACACGTACCGAGTTCATTTTTGCCACTGGAGAAAAGGTTTCCTCATGATCAATTCCATAATATTGTGTATAGCCCTTAGCCACAAGGAAAGCCTTCAGTCGAGCCACATACCCATCCGGATTTTATTTCACAGTAAACACCCATGTGAAATCGATGGGTTTCTTATCTAATGGAAGTGGGACTAGAGCCCATGTCAGACTTTCATAAATTGCCTGCATTTTGTCATCCATTGCTACCTTCCACCCTGGATGTTTGAGAACCTCTTGATAGGATTGTGGTACAGATATGGAAGAAATAGCAGAGAGAAATTGAAAAAATGCAGGGGACAGACGATGATGAGACACACAATTTGATATGAGATGAGTCGTAAAGGGTATGGTGCATGATCTGGGTTCTTTTCTTTGTGCCATAGGACGAGTATCATATTGTGGGCCAAAAACAACTAGAGGAGATGGACTTACCTCGGTGGGATCCATTAACTCAGCAGGTGTGGTGTCAGCCGGTGTTTCAAGGGGTTGAGAAGTTTTGGTAGCACGGGGCACAATCGGTAGAGGAGAACCTGGTACTGAAGATAAACCTGAAGGATCATTGTCAGAATAGTATGGAGAGTCTTCAAAAAATGTCACATCCCTAGACACAAGTAAATGCTGAAGAGTGGGATTATAATAAACATAACCCTTTTGTGTACGAAAATATCCTAGAAAGATACACTTGATAGATTTAGGATCAAATTTACTGTGTTTTGGGAAGGAAATATGGACAAAACAATGACAGCTGAAGATTTTCATGGGCAACGAAAATGGATCATCATTTGGTAACAATATAGAGTAAGGAGATTTAATACCAAGAACGGAAGATGGTAAATGATTTTTAAGAAAGCATGCGGTAAGGACTGGATGAGGCCAACAAAAGTATGGAACTTTCATGGCATATAATAAACCTCGAGTTACCTCAAGAATATGACGATTTTTTCTTTCGGCTACACTATTTTGTTGAGGAGTGTAGGGACATGGTGTTTGATGGATAATGCCATTTTCTTGACAAAAAGAGTCAAGTTCATTGGAAATGTACTCTTTGACATGATTCAACCGAAGTATTTTTATGTTTTGACCAAACTGAGTGAGTACCATAGCATGAAAAGACTTAAAAATCAATGGTATCTCAAAATGCTCCTTAAATAGAAACAACCAAGTGGTATGAGTGAAGTCATCAATAAATATAATAAAATACCTGACTTGAGAAATATTTGAGACTCTCAAGAGTCCCCATACATCGGTATAAATTAATGAAAAAAGGAGTAATACTTTTGACTTCTGGACGAGGTGAGTATGTACTCCTTTTATATTTACTCAATTGACAAACTTCACAATTCAACTCAGACCTGACTTTAAGAGTAGGAAAGATATAATGAAGAGATTGTGAAGATGGATGTCCCAACCTCTTGTGCCATAGCCTTGTCTCATTTTCACTGGTGGAAATAGTATTTATTTTTGGCACATCCAAGTAGTATAGCCCCCCTTGTTCACGACCTCCACCAATCATCTACTTCATTATAAGATCTTGAAATACACACGAAGTGGGTAAGAAGGTGATAAAGCAATTAAAATACTTTGTCAGCTAACTAACAGATAACAAATTCAAAGGGAAGGTAGGAACAAATAGAATATCAGTGAGCGGAAGTGAGGGTGTCACAGAAGTGGATCCTTTCTCTTGAACCTTGGTTTGAGAACCGTCAAATATGGTAACAAACTTATGTGAAAGACATGGAGATACAAAATGTAATAAATGTATGTTACCTGAAAGACACGGTATTTAATGAGGAACTTGGAGAAGAACCCATCATTTTCTGAAACAACTCATATTCTTCATCAGTAAATTTTTTCTTTTTGATTGATTTTGTGGGCTGATCCTCCTTGGATCACCTACTAAGGCTGGATTATCCTTTGTCAAATCTGAGTTGTCATTGGCATTATAATTTTTTTCTCCAAAGTGACCATTTTTTCCACAGTAACTCCTTTCCTTGGCATGTATCGATAGTGTTGCCATATCTCCCACAAAGAGTGCATTATTTCCAAAACTTTTCCATTCTTTGATAAGCCAACTAATCACAATGGTATCATTTTTTAACCATTTTTTATAAAAAAATATCTTCTTGATCAATAGGTGGTCCACAGTTGGTGAGATGACCAAGTATGTCCTTTGTTATAAGAAACCTCCAAACCGATGTGGACCAACTCATAAAATTTGATACCCTTAGTAAGGGTATTGGGGTAATTCTGAGTACACCACCTTTTTTACTCACATTTTATTTAGCCATAATAGGCACTTCAACGAAAATAATTCTCCAAAAAATTCTAATCAAAATATCCAAGTGGTATTCTTCAAACAACTTGGTGCATGGAGAAATTTAGCATTGACGCTAAACAATCATTATTCTAATTTTTTTACGAGTAAATAACCACTCATAATAGACTCAATATCAATTTTCTATATCAGAGGAAACTTTTTCCCACGAAAAAAAAAATTCAACAATCCGATCATGGATTGGTCTCGGTTAACAAAAATTCCATACCGACAAAACTGCTTTGATAGCTTCTTCTAGATCGAGAGGATTTCATATCCACAATCTCATCAGATGAAAAATATTCACATAATCATATTTAAATCATTTTTTTAAATATGGAAACACGTAACATGAAGTAATAAAAAAATAATGAAGGAACTTATCTCACGCTTTTCGATCTTCCTTCACAAGAAGCCTTCTATGGGTAGTGTTGATCATATCTTCTTAGAGCATTCCTTTTGATGTAAGGATCCTAAATTTAATGCTTTGATACCAAGTTGAACTTAGGATCCCTTTTCCAATATTCCAAGCAAGGGAAGAGAGAAATAAAAAGGAGAAAAGGGGAAGAAGGCTCTCAGGTAGAGAGAAGAAGAGAAGAGGAACAATGTGTGAGCCAAGCAAAGAGAGAGAGAGAGATTTACTCAAGAGAAAATTGTAGAACTTGATTAATTCCGAATAAAAATACCTCTATTTATAGTAGAGGAAGTGACAGAGTCCTTATACAATTTACCTTTAAATATCTTAAGTACCTTCCAACTCTAACTCTCAAAGATAAGTGTATCATGAAAGGATAACACAATCTACTAAGAGTTCTAATATAAGTTGAACTATAACTCTTCTTCAAGAACGCAGAGATAAGGGAGGAGGCCAGCTCGTGACCTTATCCTTCTGGGTCCCACGTGATCTTCCAGCTCATATTGATAAGATTACAGCTCATGGTATCTTTGTGGGTCCCACTTGATCTTCAAGTCTTCTAAATCATTTCAGCATGTGCTTCTTATCTTCTTAACTCGTGCGTGCTTGGGTGAGGACTCTTCTTGGCATCCTATGTCCTCATGGTGGGTCCCACCAGCACGTGGACCATGGTGGGTCCCACATTGTAACATATATTAAATTACAACATGAAGCTTAGCACCTCCTCCGAAAAGTAAAAAATATGTGAGTTGTAAATGGGCTTTTACCATAAAACATAATCTACATGGGTCCATTGCTCACCTTAAGGTCTGCCTCGTCACTAAAGGGTACACTCAATGTTACGGAGTGAATTATTAGGAAACCTTCTCTCCTTTTCCATGTTAAATTTGGTATGTATCTTATTATCGCTTGTCGCTAACTCTTCATAACCTGTCTATCAACTTGATATAAAAATGCTTTCTTCAATGGTGATATATGGGAGGAAATTTATATGATTCTACCTCCAAGTTATGTGGTGTAGGGGGAGTCTATATGTTAGTTAAAGAAGTTCTTATGTTGATTTTCAAGACTCCATGAATTTAGCTCATGGAGAAAAAGGGAGAGAAACCCATTGGGAAAAAAAAACATGAGGAAGAAGAGGTTATGGACTTGATGTCCTAACCCTCCCCATGAAGCTCTATTTATAGATTAATGAAACTACTATATTAAAATAGTACTCCTAACTTTAGGGTTTAGGGTTTTAACCCTGGAACTTTAACTTAATCACATCAATGCCATCTCTATGAGATGACCCTTTATTTACCATCCTGCCATTTTTATATCTAGGCCTATGGGCCTTCTCCTTGATATGTAGGCCTTGAGACCGTCTTCTATATCTCTTGGATGCATGGGTCTTCCTTGGTAATATAGGCTTCGACCCATCTTCTAACACACTTGGATATGTGGGCCTTCCTTGGTCGTGTGGGCTTGGGCCCTATCTTCCAACACTCCCCCTTAAGCTGGAGGTAAGAGAACAACATGAACTCCCAACTTGATTCAAATGATGTATAAAATTTATTTTTTTTTGTATAAAATGGCACATCTTCCAATATGTCTTCATCTTCCAACACTCCCCCTCATGCTGGTGCTCTCATTCATGAGGCCCACCTGGCATAATATCAGTGAGAGAAAATCACTCTTAGCCGCTGCAACATTGCTCCATACTCCAGTCTTAACTCATACTAGATGTAGGGCACACTCCATCTTCTGTAGGTAGTGTGTCTATCGGAATTGCTGGGAAGTGTCCACCTCCACCATCGTATCCCTCCATAGGACAACGACTCTCAAATGGTAGAGTAATATAAGACATTAATGGGGGAAAGTAACATAAATGTAATAATAAGTTCCTCCGTCATGGTGTCCCAACCTTTGACATTTGATATTTTTGATGAGGTATTAATTTCCTCCGTTATGGAATCCCAACCATTGACATATTTGATATTTTTGACGGGGTATTAAGTTCATCCGTCATGGAATCCAAACCGCTAACATATTTGATATTTTTGACGGGGTATTAAGTTCCTCCGTCATGGAATCCCTACCAAAAATATTTTTTATATTTTTGATGGCGTATTAAGTTCCTCTATCATGGAATCCAAACCGTTGACATATTTCATATTTTTTACAAGGTATTAAGTTCTGCCGTCATGGAATCCCAACCTCAAATATTTTTTATGTTTTTGATGGGGACAAATAAATAATGGTATGAGGCCACCTCTCCTTCAATAATAATGTCTCATCAAAAGAGACACAATAGCAATAGCTGAAATGGGCTTGGGCCCATATAACACAAACCAAAATAATCCTTTTAAAATGACCCATGAAATAATCCAATACAAGTATTCGTACTAAATAATATGCTGACCAAGGAATAATTTGTTACTTCTTCAAAGCAATAATCCAGCCAAAAAACAAATTTAACGAGTCGTGCTGAGTCAAATAATAGACCAATATATCTGAGTCACGGCAGAAATATGTATAAGTTTTGGTCTAGTCACGTATATCGAGGTAGAAAATGGCAACTTAAATTTTGCTACAGTGTTTACTTTCCCAACCGAATAGAGCGGAAACTGTTGCAAAGTTCAGACGGAAATTATGGCGAGATTATGGAAGAAACTTTCTGTCCAGAGAAGAGGAGTTTCCAAAAAAATATTTTTGAAGATAGCTAGCAGCAAAAATAAACTTTCCGACAGCAACAGTGCATCCTTCTTGGTGCCGAAGGACTCTCGGCGGAAACAATCCAAAAACGGCAACTCAATCCTGATGCTTGAGAAACTCAGCGAAAATAATATATTCACCATGGTAATGTGCTAGATTCAATTCAGTTTCCGAACTTAGGAAACAATTTAAGATGGAAACAGTGGGTCGTCTTCCCCTTGGTCGAACAGAACGCACAACGTCGTAGGAAATAATTTAAGATGGCAACAGTGGGTCATCTTCCCCTCGGCCGAATAGAACGCACATCGTCGTCCTCACCGAAGCATGAACTAGGCTGGAAATACTTTGTTGTTAATCAGAGACAACCGAGATAATCGAGAGGTTTCCAGCAGTCAGAAATCAACCATTCCAGCGATCTTTCATCTCTCCGAGTGAGCATTAATAGAAAGTGGAAATGGAACTCAATAGAGTTTTCGTGTCATCGTTTTCTTCGGCCTTTCGGACGGCAATACGACGTCCTCACCGTGAGAAGTCATCATCTTCAACACAAATAAGATCTTTGGTTTTTCCAGCAATTAAACTCCCGTAGCCATGAGAGTCTTCTACTGGTATGATGATGTTCTGCTGAGTCAACTTGGCTTAACTCGGATACGAAAGGAAGAAAAAACAAAAATAACAGTGTAATAGTGGGAAATAAAAAAAAGGAATTCTAGCCACTATGAAAAAAAAAGCATCAATGTGAGAAAAGAAAAAGTAAAGGGTTTCTTGAATTTTGAAAACCATAGCTACGAGTCCTAAAAATTAAAGCTCTGATACCATGTTGATTTTCAAAACTCCATGAATTTAGCTCATGGAGAAAAAGGGAGAGAAACCCATTCGGAGAAAACTAGAGGAAGAAGAGGTTGTGGACTTGATGTCCTAACCCTCCCCCTGAAGCCCTATTTTTAGATTAATAAAACTATTATATTACAATAATACCTCTGAACTTAGGGTTTTAACCCTTGAACTTTAACTTAATTACATCAATGCCATCTATAAGAGATGACCCTTTATTTACCATCCTGCCATCAATGTATGTGAGCCTATGGGCCTTCTCCTTAATCTGTGGGCCTTGAGCCCATCTTCTATATCTTTTGGGTGCATGGGTCTTCCTTGGTCTTATGGGCTTGGGCCCATCTTCCAACACACTTGGATATGTGGGTCATCCTTGGTCTTGTGGGCTTGGGACCTATCTTCCAACACCTTATATGGGCTTAAACAGTCCCCTCGGTCCTAGTTTGATAAATTTAGCCAAATACTATTACGGTTTGTATTTCGTCGCTGCTCAGTAGATCATTAGGTGTTTATTAAAGATACCTCAAAAGGAAAGATATTATTGGTTGTGTATGTTGATGATATTGTCTTAACCAGCAATAATGCGGATAATATTCAAGAAGTCAAAAAATATGATATGTCATGAATTTAAAACTAAAGATCTTGGACTTGTAAATTATTATTTGGGAATAGAAGTTTTTCGGTCCAAGTATGGGATAATATTATATCAAAGGAAGTATGTCTTGCACCTCCTTGAAGAAATGAGAATGATGGGGTGCCGCCCAGCTGACACACCTATGGATGCGAATATTAAATTATGTGCAAGTTCTGGAGAAGATATTGATATTGGCAAATATTAAAGACTTGAGAGCAAACTTATCTACCTCACCGTAACTAGACCAGACATATCATAAGCCGCAAGTATGGTCAGTTAGTACATGTATAAACCACAACTTACCTATTGGCAAGCCTTGGAAAGGATATTATGATATTTAAAAGGAGCCCCAAGAAGAGTATTGCTTTATAATAAAAATGGCCACTTCAACATAGAAGGTTTCTTAGATGTTGATTGGGTTGGATCACCTGATGATAGGAAGTCAACATTTGGACATTGCATTCTTGTTGGAGGGAACCTGGTTACATGGAGAAGCAAGAAGCAAATTGTCGTTGCGAGATCTAGTGCAAAAGTAGAATACAGAGCTATGGCTCACACAGTCAGTGAACTCCTATGGATTAGATCTTTTCTTACCAAATTTGGATTTTATATAGGAGGTTCTATGGTCTATATTGTGATAACCAAACAACTATTCATATCACTTTGAATCTGGTCTTCCACGAAAGAACCAAACACATTGAGGTGGACTACCACTTTAAATGGGAGAAATTTCAACCAAGTATAATCTTCCTTAAACATGTTCCATCACAAGAGCAAGTAGTGGATATTCTTACTAAACCAGTTATGTCTAAGATCCTATCTTTTATAAGTGGAAGCTGGTATTTATGATGTTTTTTCTCCTCCAGCATGAGGGGGAGTGTTAGAAGATAGGCTCAACCCCACACGTCCAAGTAAGAAAGCCCACACATCCAAGAGGTGGCATATTTTTAAATAAGAAGACTTCACATAAAGATGGCATGAAGATGTAATTACTTGTCTATTTATATATTTTCTCTTGTGATGTTGTAGCCCTAAGAGAATAGTAAAAACCATAAATAGAGGCCCTTGACTTCCAGCTGAAACTTCTTACCATGAAAACCTTTTGGTAAAGTAATTTTTGTTGAAAAAAATTAGTTTCTACAACTATATGGCCTTGTTAGTGCATTTTTTAGGAAACGTTGTGTTGAATTTATGTAAAAGAGAAATACTTCACTGACTTCAATAACTTGTTATAATCAGAGGACATGAACCTCTATTTATAATAGAGGAAGGTAGTATAGTCCAATTAAAATAAAACTACCCTTGTCCCAATTACACCCAAACTCTAACACTTAAAGATAATTCCAAACATAATTAAATAACTCGATATAGATAAAAGACAACCATAACTCAAACTAACACTCTTCTTTGACGTGACCATAAGATAAGATACTTTTGTGAGTTCTTGATCTTCCAACTGATGTGATAAGGATGCCAGCTCATGGTAATCATCGTGGGTCCTACTTCTTATGGGCTTGGACCCATCTTGTGGGCTTTCTTTTGTCGTGTGACCTATCTTATAATAATCTTAGGTATGTAGGCCTTCTCTTGTCGTGTGGCCCATCTTATAATAATCTTAGATATGTGGGCCTTCCTAGGTCGTGTGGGCTTGAGCTTATCTTCCAACATGTTGGAAAAATATTTTAAGTAAAAAGACGTCTCACGGGAAAATAGTTGTCAAAAGTAATTAGTTTTAGTAAAAATTTTCTTACCACAAAATTTTCTTGGTAAGAATTTTCTACCAAAAAAGTGTTTCTAGGAAAAATGACGCACTAATGGTCCCTAGAGAGGGGCATTTTTTTTTAAATACTTGGCCACCGTTTCTTGAAAAAATGCACTAACAAGGCCTTCCACTTCTAGAAAGTAATTTGTTTCTATAAAAATTACCTGACCACAAAATTTTCCAGGTATGAATTTGCAGCTAGAAAGTTGTTTCCAAGAAACATGAGTCACTAAAGGTCCTTGGAGACTTATTTTTACTAGAAATATTTTTTCAGCATTTCATGAAAAAATACACTAACATGACCTGAGAGTTGTTCAAAATAATTTATTTTAACAAAAATTTCCCTACCACGAAATTTTCCTAGTAAGAATTTTAAGCTAGAAAAGTGTTACCAGCAAACATGAGGCACTAATGGTCTCTGGAGATGTATTTTTACTAGAAATAATTTTCCAATTTTACCAAAAAAACATGCAATAACAAGGTGTAAAAATTTTAGAAAGCAATTTGTTTTAGTAAAACAATTGTTACCATAAAATTTATCTAGTAAGAATTTTCAACTAGAAAAGTGTTTCCACCAAACATGAGGCATTGATGGTCCCTATAGACGTATTTTACTAGAAATAATTTGCCAACATTTCTTGAAAAATTCCCTAACATGGCCTTATAGTTGTAAAAAGTAATTTGTTTTAGCAAACATTGCCTTACCACCAAATTTTCCTGGCAAGAATTTCAGCTAGAAAAGTGCTTCCTGGAAACATGAAGCACTAATGGACCATGGACATGTCTTTATACTAGAAATACTTTTCCAACGTTTACTAAAAAGTGAACATACAAGGCCTTATAGTTGAAGAAAGTAATTTGTTTCAGCAAAAGATCTTTTACCACATAATTTTACAAGCAGCTAGAAAAGTGTTTCTAAGAAACATGAGGCACTAATGGTCCCTAAAGATGTATTTTTACTATAAATAATTCTTCCATGTTCCTTAAAAAAAATGCACTAATAAGGCTATATTTTTGTGGAAACTAATTTGTCTAAGAAAATATTGCCTCAACACAAAATTTTCTTGGTAAGAAATTTTAGGTGGAAAAGTGTTTGAAGCAAACATGAGACATTGATGGTCCTTGGAGACAAATTTTTACTAGAAATAATTTGCTAATGTTTCCTGAAAAGTGCACTAACAAGGCCTTATAGTGGTTGAAAGTAATTTAATTTAGCAAAAATTGCCTTACCACAAAATTTTTGTAGTAAGATTTTTCAACTAGAAAAGAGTATGCAGGAAACAAGAGGAACTAATGGTCTTTCGAGACATATTTTTACTCAAAATAATTTTCCAATGTTTCCTGAAAAAAGGCACTAACAAGGCCATATAGTTGTACAAAATAATTTGTTTCCCAAAAAAATGCCTTACTAAAAATTTTTATTGGAAATAATGTTTAGCAAGAAAAGTGTTTCAAGGAAACATGAGGCAATAATGGACCTTAGAGACATATTATTACTCAAAATAATTTTCCAATGTTTCCTGGAACATAGCACTAACAAGGCCTTATAGTTGTAGAAACTAATTTGTTTAAGCAAAAATTACTTTACCACAAAGTTTTCCTGGTAAGAATTTTCAACTGTAAAAGAGTTTCCAAGAAACATGAGGAACTTATGCTCCCAGAAGATGTATTTTTACAGGAAATAATTTTCCAATGCTTCTTGAAAATATGCACTAACAAGGCCTTATAGTTGTAGAAAGTAATTTGTTTCAGTAAAAATTACCTCGACACAAAATTTTCCCGGTAACAATTTTAATGTAGAAAATGAATTGCAGCAAACATGAGGCAATGATGGTCCTTGGGGACGTATTTTTACTTGAAATACTTTGTGAACATCCACTAAAAAAATGCACTAATAAGGCCTTGTAGTTGTAGAAAGAAATTTGTTTCAACAACAAATGCGTAATATTTTTTTTGGTAAGAATTGTTTGCTAGAAAATTATTTTTAGGAAACATGAGGCACTAATGGTCTCTAGTGAGGTATTTTTAGTAAAAATACTTTTCCCACGTTTCCTAAAAAATGGACTAACAATGCCTTAAAGTTGTAGAAATAATTTGTTTCAACAAAAATTGCCTCACCACAAAATTTTCCTAGTAACAATTTTTAGCAAGTAAAGTGTTTCCTAGAAAGATGGCCACTAATGGTCCCTGGAGAGGTATTTTTACTAGAAAATAATTTCCAATGTTTCCTAAAACAATTCACTAACAAAGCCTTATAGTTGTAGAAAGTAAGTTCTTTAAGCAAAAATTGTCTCACTATGCAAATTTTCCTAGTCAAAATTTGCATATGGAAAAGTGTTTCCAGGAAACATGAGGCACCATTGGTTCTTAGAGAGGTATTTTTATTAGAAATACATTTCCAATGTTTCTTGAAATAATGCACTAACAAGGCCTTATAGTTGTAGAAAGTAATTTGTTAGAAGAAAAATTGCCTCACCTCAAATTTTTCTGGAAAGAATATCCAACGATAAAAGTGCTTTCAGGAAACATTGAGGCACTAATTTTCCTTGGACACTTATTCTTACAAGAAATAGTTTTCCAAAAATTCCTAAAACAAAAGCCCTAACAAGGCCTTTTAATTGTAGAAAGTAATTTGTTTCAGCAAAAATTGTCTCACCACAATGTTTTCCAGGTAAGAATTTCCTGCTTGAAAAGTGTTTCTAAGAAATATGAGGCACTAATGCTCCCTGGAGATGTACGTTTACTAGAAATAATTTGCCAACATTTCCAAAAAAATGCACTAAGAAGGCCTTAAAGTTGTAGAAAGTAATTTGTTTAACCAAAAATTGTCTTACCACAAAATTTTCTTGGTAAGTATTTTTAGGTAGAAAAGTGTTTTCAATAAACATGAGGTTATAATGGTCCCTAGAGATGTATTTTTACTATAAATACTTTGCCAATATTTCCAGAAATAATGCACTAACATAGCTTTACAGTTGTTAAAAGTAACTTGTTCCAACAAAATCTGCCTTACCAAAAAATTTTCCTGGTAAGAATTTTCAGCTAGAAGAGTGTTTTCTGGAAACATGAGGCACAAATGGTCCCAGCAGACATATTTTTACTACAAATAACTTTCAAACATTTCTTGAAAACAGAACTAATAAGGCCTTATAGTTGTAGAAAGTAATATGTTTTATAAAAAGTTGTCTCACCACACAATTATCTTGGTAAGAATTTCCACATAAAAGTGCTTCTAGGAAACATGAGGCACTAATGGTCCTTGGAGATGTATTTTTACTAAAATATTTATCTTCAGCTAGAAAAGTGTTTCCAGGAAACATGAAGCTCTAATGGTCCCAAGTGATGTATTTTTACCTGATTTAATTTTCCAGCGTTTCCTGAAGAAAAAAAAACTAACATGGCCTTACAATTCTTGAAAGTAATTTTTTTTAGCAAAAAATACCTTACCTCAAAATTTTCCTGTTATGAATTTTCAACAAGAAAAGTATTGCCATAAAATATGAGGTACTAATGGTCCCTGGAGATTTATTATTCCTAGAAATACTTTTCCATTCTTTCCTATAAAAATGCACTAACGAGACCATATGGTTGAAGAAAATAATTTGTTTCAGCAAAAAAATGTCTTACCACAAAATTTTTCGGGTAAGAACTTCTTGCTAGAAAAGTGTTTCTAGAAAACATGAAGCACTAATGGTCCCTTTAGATGGATTTTTACTTGAAATAATTTTCTAATGTTTCCTGAAAAATGGCACACACAGGGCCTTATAGTTGTAGAAAGTAATTTGTTTCATCAAAAATTGTTTTCCCACAATAATTTCAAGGTAGGAATTTTCTGCTAGAATTTTTTTTCGAAAAACATGAGGCACTAATGATTCCTGGAAATTTATTTTTCCTTGAAATAATTTTCCAACGTTTCCTAAAAAATATACTAAGAAGGCCTTATAGTTGTAGAAAGTAATTTGTTAGAACAAAAATTGCTTTACCACAAAATTTTCGTGGTAAGAATCTTTAGCTAGAGAAGTGTTTCCATGACACATGAGGCACTAATGATCCCTGGAGATGTATTTTGATTCGAAATACATTTCAAAAGTTTCCTTAAAAAAGGCTCTAGCAAGGCCTTGTAGTTGTAGGAAGTAATTTGTTTCACCAACAATTACCTTACAAAAAATATTTCTTGGTAATCCCTAGAGACATATTATTACTCGAAATAATTTTCCTACATTTCCTAAAAAAAGCACTAACAAGGACTTATAGTTGTAAAAAATAATTTGTTTCAGCAAAAATTGCCTTACCTTAAAATTTTCCTAGCAAGATTTTTTAGCTAGAAAATATTTTCCTAGAAACACAAGGCACTAACGGTCCATAGAGACATATTTTTATTAGAAAAACTTTTACAAAATTTCCTAAAAAAAAATGCACTAACAAGACCATATCGTTGTAGAAAGTAATTTGTTTCAACAAAAGTTACCTTACCTCAAAATTTTCTTGGTAAGCATTTTCATCTAGAAAAGTGTTTCCATGAAATATGAGGCAATAATGGTCCAAGGAGGCATATTATTAGTAGAAATACTTTTCCAACATTTCTTAAAAAAAGCATTAACAATGCCTAATTATTATGAAAAATTTTTATGGTAAGAATTTTCAAATAGAAAAGTGTTTCCATGAAATATGAGGTACTAATGATCCCTAGACACATTTTTTAATAGAACTACTTTTTGAACATTTCCTAAAAAAAGGCAATTACAAGTCCTTGAAGTTTTTGAAAGTAATTTGTTTCAACAAAAAATACCTTACCACAAACTTTTCATGGTAAGAATTTATAGCTAGAAAAGTATTTTCGGGAAACATGACGAACTAATGGTCCCTAGAGATTTATTTCTAGTAGAAATAAATTTCCAATGTTTCCTGAGAAACTGCACTAACAACGCCTTATAGTTGTAGAAAGTAATTTGTTTCAGCTAAAATTGCCTAACAAAAGAATTTTCTAGAAATAAATTTCTAATATTTCTTGAGAAACTGCACTAACAACGCCTTATAGTTGTAGAAAGTAACTTGTTTCAACTAAAATTGCCTAACAAAAAATTTTCATGGTAAGAATTTTCAGCTAGAAAAATGTTTCCAGGAAACAAGAGGCACAAATGGTCTCTGGAGGCATATTTTTACTTTAAATACCTTTCCTATATTTCCTTAAAAAATGCACTAACAAGGCATTATAGTTGTAGAAAGTAATTTGTTTTAGCTAAAAATTATTTATCACAAAATTTTCCTAGCAAGAATTTTTAGCTAGAAAGTTGTTTCCATGAAATAAGAGGCACTAATGGTCTCTGGCGACGTATTTTTACTCAAAATACTTTTCAAACGCTTCCTGAAAAAAGACACCACCAAGGCCTTATAGTTGTAAAAAATAATTTATTTCAACAAAAATTGTCTTACCATAAAATTTTTTAGGTAAGAATTTTTTGTTCAAAAATATTTTTTAGGAAACATGACTAAAAAATAGTTCCTGGAGACATATTTTTACTAGAAATAATTTTTTAACATTTCCTAAACAAATGCAATAACATTGTCTTTTAGGTGTAGACAGTAATTTGTGTCAACAAAAATTCCTTACCACAAATTTTTTTAGGTAAGATGTTTTAGCTAGAAATGTGTTTCCATGAAATATGAGGCACTAATGGACCCATGAGACGTATTATTACTCGAAATACTTTTGCAATGTTTCCTGAAAAATGCATTAACAAAGCCTAATAGTTGTAAAAAGTAATTTGTTTTAGAAAAAAAAAATTCCACAAAATTTTCCTGATTAGAATTTTCAAATAGAAAAAAATTTCCAAGAAACATGAGGCACTAATGATCCCTAGAGATGTATTTTTATTTGAAATATTTTTCCAACATTTCCTTAAAAAAAGGCACTAACAAGTGCTTGTAGTTGTAGAAAGTAATTTGGTTCAGCAAAATTTGTCGTACCTTAAAATTTTCCTAGTTAGAACCAATGGTTTCCTGGAAGCTTGACGAACCAATGGTCTCAGGAAACATATTTCTACTCAAAATAATTGTACAACGTTTCATGAAAAAATGCACTCACAAGGCCTTATTGTTGTAAAAAGATATTTGTTCAATCTAAAATTGCCTTACCAAAAATATTTGAGAATAAGAATTTTTGGCTAGAATAGTGTTTCCAGGAAACAATAAGCACTAATGGTTTCCGGAATACTTTTCCTATGTTTCTTGGAAAAGGTCACTAATAAGGCCTTATAGTTGTAAAAAGTAAATTGTTTCAACATAAATTTATTTACCACAATATTTTCCTAGTAAGAATTTTTAGCTAGAAAGGTGTTTCTTGGTAAAATGAGGCAATAATGGTCATTGGAGACATATTTTTACTTGAAATACTTCCCAACATTTCCTGAAAAAAGCGCCACCAAGGCCTTGTAGTTGTAGAAAATAATTTATTTTAGAAAAAATTGCCATTCCACAAAATTTTCCTAGTAAGAAATTTTTTCTATAAAATTGTTTCCAAGAAAAATGAGGCACTCATAGTCCCTAAAGAGGTATTTTGACTAGAAATATTTTTTCTAACATATCCTAAAGAAAAGCAATAACATTGCCTTTTAGTTGTAGAATGTAATTTGCTTCAGCAAAAATTATCTTACCACAAAATTTTCCTGATAAAAAATTTAAACTAGAAAAGTGTTTCCAGGAAACATAAGGCACTAATGGTCCCTGGAGATGATTTTTTATTCGAAATACCTTTCCAACATTTCATGAAAAAAGGTACCAACAAGGTATTATAGTTGTAAGAAATAATTTGTTTCAGCAAAAATTGCCTTTCCACAAAATTTTCCTGGTAAGAATTTTTAGCTAGAAAAGTGTTTACGAGAAACATGAGGCACTAATGGTCCCTGGAGCCATATTTTTACTCGAAATAATTTTCCAATGCTTCATGAAAAAAGGCAATATGAAAGCCATATAGTTAAAGAAAGAAATTTGTTTCTGGAAAAAAATTGCCTTACAAAAAAAAAATCCTGGAAAGAATTTTTCAGGTAGAAAAGTGGTTCCAAAAAACATTAGTCCATGGAGACATATTTTTACTAGCAATAATTTTCCAACATTTTCTAAAAGAATGCACTAACAAGGCCTTGTATTTTTAGAAAGTATGTTGTTTCATAAAAAAAATGTTTTACCACAAAAATTTCCAGGTAAGAATTTTCACCTAGAAAAGTGTTTCCAGGAAACATGTTGAACTAATGGTCTCTGGATATGGTATTTTTAGAAAGTAAATTGTTTTAGCAAAAATTGTCTTACTATAAAATTATCCTAGTAAAATTTTTCATGTAGAAAAGTGGTTTTAGAAACATGAGGCACTAATGGTCCCTAAAGACGAATTTTTACTAGAAATACATTGCCAATGTTTTCTTAAAGAATGCAATAACAAGACATTCGGTTTAGAAAGTAATTTGTTTAAGCAAAAATTGCCTCACGACAAAATTTTCGTGGCAAAAAATTTCAACTAGAAAATTCTTTACATGAAACATGTGACATTAATAGTCCATGGAGACAATTTTTTACAAGAATCACTTTGCCAATGTTTCCTGAAAAGAATGCACTAATGAGGCCTTATTGTTTTCAAAATAAATTTATTTAAGCTAGAAAAGTGTTTCCTAGAAACGTGAGGCACTAAAGGATGCAAGAGACGTATTTTTACCCGAAATATTTTTCCAACATTTCCTAAAAAAATACACTAACAAGTACTTATAGTTGTAGAAAGAAATTTGTTTCAACAAAAAATTGCCTGACTAAAAATTTTTTACTTGAAATAATTTTCCACCATGTCTTGAAAAATGCACTAAAAGGCTTTTAAGTTGTAGAAAGTATTTTGTTTCAGCAAAAATTGTTTTACTGCAAAATGTTTCTAGTAAGAATTTTCAGCAATAAAGAGTCTACAACAAACACGTGGCACTAATAGTCTCTGGATTTGTATTTTCACTAGAAGTACTAACAAGGACTTACAATTTTTGAAAGAAATTTGTTGAAGCAAAAATTGCCTAGCCAAAAATTTTTCCTAGTAAGAATTTTCAGCTAAAAAATTGTTTCTAGGAAAAATGTGGCTCTAATAGTCCGTGTAGATGTATTTTTACAAGAAATATTTTGCTAGTGTTTCCTTAAAAAAATGCTCTAACAAGACCTTATAGTTATACAAAGTAATTTGATTCCAAAAAAAATTGTATTACCACAAAATTTTCTTGGTAAGAATTTTCAAGTAGAGAATGGTTTGAAGTAAACATGAGGCACTAATGGTTGTAGAAGACATTTTTTTACTAGAAATACTTTGCCATCACTTTCTGAAAAAAATGCACTAACAAGGCCTTACAGTAGTAGAAAGTAATTTGTTTCAGCAAAAATTGTTTTACCAAGACATTATCCAAGTAAGAATTTTCAGCTAGAAAAGTGTATTCAGGAAACATGAGGAACTAATGGTCTCTAAAGATGGTATTTTTACTCAAAATAATTTTCAAACATTTATTTTAAAAAAGCACTAACATGGCCTAATAGTTGTCGAAAAAAAAATTATTTCAACTAACATTGCCTTACCACAAAATTTTCCTTGAAAGAATTTCAAGCTAGAAAAAATTTACTCAGAAACATGAGGCACTAATGGTCCCTGGAGACATTTTTTGACTAAAAGTTATTTTCAATGTTTCCTAAAAAAAAGTACTAACAAGGCCATGTAATCGTAGAAAGTAATTTGTTTATGCAAAATTGTTTTACCTTAAAATTTTCTTGGAAAAAACTTTATGCTAGAAAAGTGTTTCCAAGAAAGATTAGGCACTAATGGTCACTTCAGACATATTTTTACTAGGAATAATTTTCCAACGTTTCCTAAAAAAGTACTAAAAAGGCATTATTGTAGTAGAAAATAATTTATTTAAGCAAAAATTGCCTTACCACAAAAATTTCCTGGTAAGAATATATTTCTAGAACAGTGTTTTCAAAAAACATGAGGCACTAATGGTCCCTAGAGACTAACTTTTACTCCAAATACTTTTCTAACTTTTCCTGAAAAAAGGCACTAACAAGGCCTTGTAGTTGTAGAAAATAATTTGTTTCAACAAAAATTGCCTTTACCACAAAATTTTGCTGGTTAGAATTTTTAGCTAAAAAAGTATTTCTAGTTAACATGAGGCACTAATGGTCCATAGAGAGGTATTTTTAATCAAAATAAATTTCCAACTTTTCCATAAAAAAGCACTAACAAGGTTTTATAGTTGTAGAAAGTAATTTTTTTCAACAAAAAAATTTTTACTACAAAATATTTTTGGTAAAAAATTTCAACTAGAAAAGTGTTCCCAAGAAACATGAGGTACTAATGGTCACATGAGATGTATTTTTACTTAAAATACTATGCTAACGTTTCCTAAAAAAGTGCACTAACAAGGACTTATAGTTATAGAAAGTGTTTTATTTCAGGAAAAATTGCCTCAAGTAGAAAAGTGTTTGTAGCAAGCATGATGCAGTAATGATCGCATGAGACGTATTTTTACTATAAATACTTTGCCCACGTTTACTTAAAAAATGGACTGAAAATGCCTTACATTTGTAGAAAGTAATTTGTTTTAGAAAAAAATTACCTTTCCACAAAATTTTCCTAGTAAGAATTTTCAACAACAAAAGTATTTCAAGCAAATATGAGGCACTAATGGTCCTTGGAGATGTGTTTTTACTTGAAATACTATACCAACGTTACCTGAAAAATGCAATAAAAAAGCCTTACTATTGTACAAAGTAATTCGTTTCTGGAAAATTGCCTTACCACAAATTTTTCAAGGTAAGAAGTTCTAGTTAGAAAAGTGTTTTCTGTAGGTATATTTTTACTAAAATTTCTTTTCTAACCTTATGAAAAAAATCACTAACAAGGCCTGATAGTTATAGAACGTAATGTGTTTCAGCAAAAATTTCCTTATAAGAATCTTCCAGGTAAGAATATTCCTGCTAGAAAAGTGTTTTGAGGAAACATCAGGAACCAATGGTGCATGGAGATGTATTTTTACCTAAAATACATTTACAACATTTCCTGAAAAATAATGCACTAACAAGGCTTTATACTTGCAAAAATTAATTTGTTTCAACAAAAATCCCCTTAAAACAAAAGTTTTTAGGTAATAATTTTTAGCTAGAAAAGTTTTTCCAGAAAACATCAAGCCCTAATTTCCCCTAGAGAATTATTTTTACTAGAAATGTTTTTCCAATGTTTCATAAAAAGATGCACTGACAAGGCTTTATAGTCGAAGAAAGTAATTTAATTCAACTAAAATTACCTTACTAGAAAAATTTTCGGGTAAGAATTTTCAACTAGAAAAGTGTTTCCTAGAAACATCATGCAGTAGTTGTCCCTAGAGACATTTTTTTTATAAATAGTTTTCCAACATTTCTTAAAAAAAGAACACCAACATGGCCTTATTGTAGTAGAAAATAATTTATTTCAGCAAAAAATGCCATCCCACAAACTTTTCATGGTAAGAATATATAGCTAGAAAAGTGTTTCCAAGAAACATGAGGCACTAATCGTCTCTAGAGATGTATTTTTACATGAAATAAGTTTCCAAGTTTTTCACAAAAAAATGCTCAACAAGGCCCTAAAGTTGTAGAAAGTAATTTGCTTCAAGAAAAATTGCATTACTACAAAATTTTGCGAGTAAGAATTTTCCTACAAGAGAAGTGTTTCCAAGAGACATGAGGCACTAATGATCGTAGGACACATATTTTTACTAAAATAATTTTCTAATGTTTTTAAAAAAAATCCATCAACAAAGCCTTATCTCCACAAAATTTTCCTGGTAAGACTTTTCAGGTTGAAAAGTGTTTGAATCAAGCTTGACGCACAAATGGTCCTTGGAGACGTATTTTTGCTGGAAATACTTTGTAAACATTTCTTGAAAAAACGCGATTACAAGGCCTTGTAGTTAAAAAAATGTTGAATTTATAGAAAAGAGAAATACTTCATTGACTGCATGAACTTATTATAATCAAAGTACATGAACCTCTATTTATAATAGAGGAAGGTAGTGGAGTCCAATTACAATAAAACTACCTTTCTCCCAATTACACCCAAACCCTAACACTTAAAGATAAGTCATAGCATAATTAAATAACTCAATATAGATAAAAGAAAAACATAATTCAAACTAGAACTCTTCTAGGACTTGACCATATGATAAAGATACCTTTGTGAATCCTTCTTGATCTTCCAACTTATGTGATAAGGATGCAGGTCGTGGTAATCATGGTGGGTCCTACTTATGGTCTTGGGCCCATCTTATCGGCCTTCCTTGGTCGTGTGGCCCATCTTATAATACTCTTAGATATGTGGGCCTTCCTTAGTCGTGTGGGCTTAGGTGTATCTTCCAACATTCCCCCTCAAGTTGGGGGTGAGAGAACAATATGCACTTCCAGCTTGCTGCAAATAATGTATAGAAACTTTTTTGTATAAAATGACACATCTACCAATGTGCCCTCATCGCCCTACACTCCCCCTCACGCTGTTGTGTCCTTCCATGAAGCCTTGTTGGCATAATATAAGTGAGAGTAAAAATCACTCCTAGCTGGTAAGACATTACTCCATACTCCGGTCCAAATGCTGAATGGAAGGCACACTCCGTCTTCTGTAGGTAGTGTCTCTATCGGCATTGCTTTGAAGTGACCACCATTATGGCCCTCTATAGGACAACGACTCTCAACTGGTAGGAGTAATAAAATCCATTACAAGGGGGCTAGTGGGTTTATTTATAATGGTGTCCCAATCCAAACACCGACTCTCATGGTATCCCAACTGTGATATTTTTAGAGTTAAATTTATCATCGTGTCCCAATTTGGGCACCAACTCTCACGGTGTCCCAACCGTGATATTTTTGTGAGTCAAATAAATTATGGTATGAGAAAAGGTACTGAGGCCACCTCTTCTTTAATAAGAATGTCTCATCCAAAGGGACATAATACAAGCAGCTGTAATGTAACATGACCATCTTCCAACACATATAACATGAACATAAATAATAAACCATGTAGAAGGACCCATGAAATAATCATAATCCGATATAAATATTTTTTCTTAGATACATAAGCTTCATCTTTTGTGCTGCCCCTTTCTTGAATATTTTTGGTTACATAAACTTATCCATAACATATGGAATAAAATACCTCTTTCTTATACTTCTTCTACTTCTCCCCCTCAAGCTGTTAGGTAATGGTAGTGATCCTAGCTTGAACCAAATATCATAGATACAACAATAAGCCCAAATAATATAGATGTGAGATATTTTCCAGATATAGCAACTCAAACAGTGACGCAAAACAAAGGGCCTAAATTCGAATTTTTCAATACAATAGAATACAGACATGACCTTTGATTCTTCCAATGAGAATATATCTTTAAATATAGATCAGGTTGACATGAAATTTTCTCCTTCTGAAAAAGACTTAAATACCTTTCATCCAAGTATAACTTCTCTTCATAAACATAATTATTAGAGGATAAATAATCTGATATATTTTGGTCTTTGTTATCTAGCAGAACTAAGCACTGTTTCTCCTTTTTCTACAGCATGACTATTGAATCTTACATGATCAATATCTCCTTACAAAAACGTGAGATGTAGAATTGGTTGAATATGACAGAAAATAGACTTACAGATCTTTCTTTTGATATATAATTCTCCATATAAATTCTCGTTCTTGATAGAATAAAATACCTTGGAAGTTGGAAGTTTTTGTTACTGCTCGAACCTTTTTTTCAATCTGACCTTCGCTGCTTCAAATATCAATTTCTATTTGAAGATAAATCCGATTGGAAATTGGTTGAATAAGTAAGAGAATAGATTTACAGATGTTTCATTATATATATATCTCCAAATAAAGTCTCTTTCTTGATAGCATAAAATACTTCAGTATTTTAAGCTTTCTGTTGTTGCTCGAACCACTTCACAATCTGATCTTTGCTCATTAAAATATCGATATATCTTTGTAGACAACTTCTATTGGAAAAAATCATTTTTCTTTAGAAAGTAGACTCAAATATCATTCCTTCAATATATAATTTGCAATATGAAAATCTCAGTATAGAAGTGAAAAACGCAAAGAAAACTACAAGTGTAGGGACTAAAAAAAAACTACAAACCAAGACTTAGTGTTTAGGGTTTAGAGAAAATGATCTTATTATCTCTGTGGGTTGACCAAGTCAACTCACAGAACATGCTCTGATACCATGTTGAATTTGTGGAAAAGAGAAATATTTCATTGACTTCATTAACTTATTATAATCTGAGTACATGAACCTCTATTTATAATAGAGGAAGGTAGTAGAGTCCAATTACAATAAAACTATCTTTGTCCCAATTACACCCAAACTCTAACACTTAAAGATAAGTCCTAGCATAATTAAATAACTCAATATAGATAAAAGACAAACATAACTCAAACTAGAACTATTCTAGGATGTGACTATAAGATAAAGATATCTTTGTGAGTCTTTCTTGATCTTCCAACTTATGTGATAAGAATGTTACCCGTGGTAATCATGGTGGGTCCTACTTCTTATGGGCTTGGGCCCATCTTGTGTGCCTTCCTTGGTCGTGTGGCCCATCTTATAATACTCTTAGAAATATGGGCATTCCTTGGTGGTGTAGGCTGGAGCCCATCTTACAATACTCTTAGATATATGGGTCTTCCTTGGTTGTGTGGCCCATCTTACTATACTTTTAGAAATGTGGACCTTCCTTTGTCGTGTGGCTCATCTTACAATACTCTTAGATATGTGAGTTCTTCCAACACTCCCCCTCAAGCTGGGGATGAGAGAACATCATGAACTCCCAGCTTCCTACAAATGATGTATAGGATCTTTTTGTATAAAATGGTGGTTCTCCGTATCTTCTAATACGCCCCCTCACGTAGGTGGTTTTTCTAGTCCTCCTTTGGTTTTTTCATGAGGCCCAGCTGGCATAAGATAACTGAGAGTAAAATCACTCTAACCCATATGACAGTACTCTGGGCACACTCTTATCTTTTGTAGGTAGTGGGTCTATACACAATGCTCAAAAGTATAATTAAACTCATATATAATTGTGTCCCTCCAAATAACAACGACTCTCAAGTGGTAGGAATAATAAATACCAATTAAGGGGGGTATAACATAGATGTAGTAATAAGTTCTTCCATCATGGTGATGTAACATAGATGTAGTAATAAGCTCGTTCATCATGGTGTCCCAACCTTGGTATTGATTTTCAAAATTCCATGAATTTAGCACATGGAGAAAAAAGGATAGAAACCCATTGGGCGAAAACTGGAGGAAGAAGGGTTATGGGCTTGATCATCCTAACCCTCTACCTGAAGCTCTATTTATAGATTTATGAAAGTACTGTATTACAATAATAACCCTGAACTTAGGGTTTAGAGTTTAGGGTTTAACCCTAGAACTTTAACTTAATTACATCAATGTCATCTCTATGACATGACCCTTTATTTACCATCCTGCCATCTTGTATGTGGACCTATGGGCCTTCTCCTTCATTATTGGGCCTTGAGCCCATCTTCTATATCTCATAGATGCATGGGTCTTCCTCGGTCTTATGGGCTTGGGCCCATCTTCTAATACACTTGGATATGTGGGCCTTCCTTGATCGTGTGGGCTTGGGCCCTGTCTTCCAACACTCCCTCACGCTGGTGCTGTCATTCATGAGGCCTAACTAGTATAATATCAATGAGAGTAAATCACTCCTAGTCACTAAGACATTGCTCCATACTCCGGTCTTAACTCATGTTGGATGTAGGTCATATCGGCATTGGTCTCAAGTGTCCACTTCCACCACTGTGTCCCTCCACAAGACAACGACTCTCAAGTGGTAGAGTAATATATGATATTAATGGGGAAAGTAACATAAATTTAATAATAAGTTCCTCCGTCATGGACTTCCAACCACAAATATTTTTTATATTTGTTATGGCGATGAAGTTCCTCCGTCATGGACTTCCAACAACAAATATTTTTTATATTTTTGACGAGGATGAAGTTCCTCTATCAAGGACTCCCAACTACAAAAAAATTTGATATTTTTTTGGGGGATGAAGTTCCTCCGTCATGGACTTTCAACCACAAATATTTTGGATATTTTTTACGAGGATGAAGTTCCTCCATCATGGACTCCCTACCACAAATAATTTTGATATTTTTGACTGGAATGAAGTTCCTCCGTCATGGACTCCCAACCACAAATAATTTTGATATTTTTTACAGCGATGAAGTTCCTCCGTCATGGACTCCCAACCACAAATAATTTCGATATTTTTTACGGGAACAAATAAATAATGGTATGAGGCTACCTCTTATTCAATAATAATGTTTCATCAATAGAGACACAATAGCAGCAGTTGAAATGGGCTTGGGCCCATTTAACACAACTCGAAATTATTCTTGTAAGATAACCCATGAAATAATCCAATGCACATATTTGTATCAAATAATGCTAACCAAGGAATTATTAGTCAATTTTTCAAAAATAATAATCCAGCCAGAGAAAAAATTTACCTAGTCGCCCCGAAAAACCTTGGGCACGTATACCGAAGTATAAAATAAGTAGCACAAGTCAGGTTGACTCGGACTCGAGTTGACCCAATCTGGGTTGACTCAGACCGACTTGGTCTGAGTTGACTCGGTCTGGCTGGTGCAGAAGAAGTACCCTCGGGTGGGCTGAGAACTTGGTCTGGCCCTAGTTGAGTTGGTCAGGGCACGTTGAACTATTGTTAAATTTTTCCTAACTTAAAATTTTATCAACAATGTCGTCCTCTTCCTCCCGTTTCGAACAGCTCGAAGCAGAGGAAACTTTCCGAATAACAGCAACGTTCGGACCGAGGATCCCGCTGTAGCAGCCGGAAAAAAAGGAAACTCCAAAGAACAATTTCGGAGTTTCCGAAATATCATCTTCCCGAAGGACTCTCGGTGGAAACAGTGCTTGAAAAACCAGAGCTCTTCAGGAGGAATCTTTCCACATAGAAACTCCTTCAACCGCAACGGAAAAAGGTAACTCATTCCTTCTTCCCCACGGCAATGATCCCGGCTTCGTAAACCAACAGCTCCGTAAACTAGAAAGGAATAGATAGCAACGTAATGAGGGAAGGTAATTCCGTCAATTTGGCCGAGATAGTTTCGGCTTGCCAGCGGTTGGCTGTTGATGATAACTCGCCGGGATCGATGGCCGACTTCTTTCTTCTTCTTCGGCAAAGGTGGGTCGCCTTCCCCTGCGGCTGAACAGAGCGACAACTTTCCAGAAAATGACATTTCAGGATGAGTTTACTCGGCAGACTTTTCGAAATCTTGTATCGTCGTTGGAACCTGATTTCCAGCAATGCTTCATCTCTCCCAGCGAGCAGTATCAGAAACTGGAAACGAAACTCGGCAAAGTTCTCGTGTCATCATCTTCTCTGATGAAGCTAGCTTCCGACCGGTTATTCTTTTAGAAGAAACAACAACTCTCTGTAAGTTGCAATGGAGCTCCACGGTGGTTGCTGATAAACACCAGCCAACAGTGTGCCGGCACTGTGAGGGACGCTCGATAGCAGCAAACGTGCAAGGGAAAACCGGTGATGGACAGCCGGTTAGACGGCCAGAAGCACAGCTGATGTGCAGAAAGAAAAAAACAACGATGTGCAGTAAGCCTTCTCACCCAATTAACATCCAAGCGGCTAATGGCTCTCCCATGCCACTAGCCTCGGTTGGAACTATCACTCACCCTACTTGGTCTTTATCTAATGTTTTCGATGTTCCCCATCTAGCTGTTAACCTTCTTTCAATTGACAAACTTACTGATTTGGGTCTCACCATTACCTTTGCTTCTGATCATTGTCTTATACAGGATCGCCAGTCCGGGAGGCATATTGGGATAGGCCATAGAGAAGGTGGTCTTTACTTGCTTGATGATTTGAAATTGCCAGTATCTCTGCAGGTATCTAGTTTTTCAGTTTAGGACATGTCTCTGCTTCTCGTTTACAGTTTATGATCAAACACAATATGTTAGATTCTACTATTAAATCTTCCCCTCTTCGTGATTGTGTTGGTTGTAATCTTGGCAAACAATGTCATTTACCCTTTACATTGAGTCACTCAGTTACTTCCTCTCCCTTTGATCTTGTTCACTCTGATGTTTGGGGACCCACACCTGTATCCACAAAAGGTGGGGCTCACTATTATGCATTGCTTGTCGATGATTTTACTCATTTCTCTTGGATATTTCTTATGCATCGAAAATCAGACTTCTATTCTATTTATGTTCAATTTTGTGCTATGGTGCGAACCCATTTTTCCACTCACATAAAAAAATTTCGCTCTGATTCAGGTGATGAATATATGTCATCTTTATTGAATGATTTTCTGAAGTCTGAGGGCACTATTCATCAGTTGTCTTGTCCTTATACACCTCAACAGAATGGTGTTGCAGAACGTAAACATCGTCATCTTATTGAAACTGCTCGCTCTTTACTGCTCCATGCCTCTGTCCCTTCTGAATTTTGGGGGGAAGCCCTTCATACTGCCACTTATTTGATTAATCGAATTCCGTCCTTTGTTTCTGGCAGTATCTCTCCTTTTGAACGGTTGTATGGTGTTCGTCCTACCTATGATCACTTGCGAGTCTTTGGTTGTGTCTGCTTTCTTTTATTACCCCCTTCCTGTCGCACTAAATTGTTTGCCAAATCTGCATTGTGTGTGTTTCTAGGTTATGGTTTTGGTCAAAAAGGATACCGATGTTATCATCCTGAGTTTGGTAGACTTTTTGTTTCTCGCAATGTTAGGTTTTTGGAACAGTTCTGTTACTTTCGGATTCCATTGTGTACTCCTGGTTTGCATGATATAAAATTGTTACACATTGATCCATTTGTGCCTGATGAGCCCCATCATGACCAATTACTCATTCACCATCCATCCACTAACTCACCCCTCCATCCGGAGGTCTCCTCTACTATGCCTTCACAACAGTCACATGCAGGTACTGACTTACCTTCTCCTATGGCACCTCTCCCTCTGGACTCTTGTGATCCGCATCTTGCCACCCCTCGCGTTTCCACTCGTGTTCGTCGTCCCCCTCAGAGGTATAGTCCATCTTCTTATGTGCTCTCTTCCCCCTATCTAACCTTTTTGTCTAAGATTCATTCTTTTGTTGAGCCTAAGTCATACAAGGAAGTTGTATCCGATGCAAATTGGCAACAAGCTATTAATGATGAGCTCACCGCCCTACACCAAACAGGTACCTGGGAGTTGGCTCAACTTCCTCCAGGTAAGCATGCTATTGGTTGTAAATGGATTTTCAAAATCAAAACTCAATCTGATGGTGCACTTGAGCGCTACAAAGCTCGGTTAGTTGCAAAAGGATTCTCCCAAACAGAAGGACTTGATTATGATGAGACTTTTTCTCCAGTTGCTCAAATGAAGACCATTCGCACCTTGATTTCTATTGCAGCGGTTCAAAAATGGCATCTTCATCAAATGGATGTTAAAAATGCCTTTTTAAATAGTGATTTGACCGAGGAGGTATATATGCGGCCACCACCAGGTCTTCCTCATCCTGCTGGTTATGTTTGCCGCCTTCGACGGGCTTTATATGGTCTCAAACAAGCTCCCCGTGCTTGGTTTCCGAAGTTCAGTTCCTCTTTGATCCGCCTTGGCTTTGTTGCTTCCAACTATGATTTTGCCATGTTCATTTGTAAAACTGTTGTGGGGCATATTGTGGTCCTTCTATATGTTGATGATATGATTGTGACTGGTGATGATGAAGCTGGCATTGCAGACCTTAAACGACAACTTCATTCTCTCTTTGAAATGAAGGATCTTGGGTATTTATGGTATTTTTTGGGTATTGAGGTTGCCTATTCTTCTGAAGGTTATATTTAGTCTCAATCCAAATACATCTCTGAAGTGATCAGTCGAGTAGGATTGACAGATGATCAGATTGTGGATTCTCCCATTGAACTCAATCATTGCCTTAGCCCTACAGATGGTGACTTGTTGTCAGATGTTACCCGATACAGAGAGGTAGTTGGGTCCCTAGTTTACATGACGGTAACCCGTCTTGATATTACCTATGTTGTTCATGTGGTTAGTTAGTTTGCTTCTGCCCCTCGTACTACTCATTGGACAGTAGTTCTCCGTATCTTACGCTACTTATGTGGCAATGTGCATCATGGCTTACTTTTGTCTTCCACCTCTGATTTGGTTCTCTCTGGTTATTCTGATGCTGATTGGGCTGGTGATCCGACAGATCGCAAATCTACTACTGGGTATTGTATCTTCCTTAGCAATTCTTTGGTGGCTTGGAAAAGTAAGAAACAATATGTTGTCTCTCGCTCTTCTGCCGAGGCAGAATATTGGGCTACGACCACCACTGCTGCTGAGTTAATTTGGTTTCGCCGCTTACTTGAAGAACTTGGCTTTCCTCAACTGTCTGCTACCCCTATGTTTTGTGATAATCAAAGTGCTATTCAGATTGCCAAGAATCCGGTTTTTCATGAGCGTACGAAACATATTGAGATTGATTGTCACTTTGTGCGGCATCACTACTTATGCTTACATTTAAAAAAAATAATGATAGGGGAGGTTCAGGATTTAATTTTAGTAATGGATTAAAATGCTCCAATATTAATCTTTTTTACTCCAATTGTTGTCTAGCTTGGTTTGTAATTGTTGAATCTGGCCATAAATTTACTATGGACTCCTTAGCGGCCCTAGATGAAAATTTATATTCTAGGAAAAACTTGAAATATTTTTCCTATGATACATATTCCCAAAAAAACTTTAAATAAAATCCTATTACTATTAGTGACTTATTAGAAAATTACAAGAAATATTTTAAAATTTTCTTAGGAAAGTTAAATGGACCTTTTATTGCCTCTTCTAGGGAAATAAATTAAAATTAATAATCAATCTAATATATTATTATACTTATCGTTAAAATTTTAATCAAATAAAATGTCAAACACAAAATTGCAATGAAAATTACTTTATGCTAAAACTATTACAGCATCAACTGTTAAATACTTATTCAAAACATTTCTATACAGTTTTCTACCCCATCTTGGTCGAAAAATCTTACTTAGAAAATTATATGATTTTTAATAATAATTTTTAATTAGAAAAATGTTTAAAAAAAAATGAGACACTAATAATTCATAGAAACTTATTTCTATAAATTGTATTTTTAATTTTTTTCAAGAGCTATAAGGAAGGAGAGTTTAAGAATTTTTTTTTTTTACTTTATGAATTGGCACGTTCGAAATCATCTTCGCACGGAGGGGGGAGATTATTTCTCCCCTAATTTCTCCCCTGAACTTACTGGTTCAGGTTTTCCGTCGAGATGACACGGAGGGAAGGGGGTTACGATGCCGGGGAGGACCTGTCGTCGGGGATGACGGCTACGATGGAAGAGGCGGTGATCGAAGCGATGATGACGGAAACAAAGGCGACAACGAGGAGAGGAAGAAATCGAATGGACGGCCACAAAGGCGGCCAACGATCAGCTGTCGACGGCGGTAGAGGTGGCAATAATAGCCGACGGGAGGGGCTCGACGGTGACGAGGGGAGGAAAATTCCCTCCCCCCCCCCCCCCCCCTTCCCCCTCGCTCTCGCTCACACTCCCATTCCCCCGCTCCTGACCCGATGTCAATCCCAACTCACCTCGAGCCGGCTCGCGAGCCGACAAACCGAACCTGGCTTCAGTCGAGCTCGGCTCGTTAAGGTAAACGAGCTGATTTCAAAGCTCGAGCTCGATAGATAACGAATCGAACCGAGCTGGCACCGAGAAGAACTCGAGCCTCTCGTGAGCCGGCTCGGTTTGAAGCCACCCCTAGGTAAGAGTAATGAGAAAAAAGGCAAGTATTGATAAAGCGTAAACAAGGGTTTTGAGTTCTCTTCAACGAACTCAGGGGTGTGCGTTCTCCTCAAAGAACCTATGGTTTTCAAGCTTCCCTTCAGTTTGATTTTTGTCTTTCTCTTCTTCCTCCCTACGAATCCCTGTGTTAGATCCGGGACCGTAACAATTGGTATCAAAGCTGCATAACATGAGGAATTGCAGCAATGTGGAGTTAGAGTTCCTGATCAAAGGGCTGAATGCGCATGCAAAGGCATAGGTAGAAAACAAGAGAAGGTTCACTCAGATCATGCAAAAGTTGGATCTAATCCCAACTATGAACCAGAAACTCCACATACTCGAAAGGGGAATGGTAGCGATGCGCGAAGGGGCCACAAAGAGAAAGGATAGGAAACAAAAGTCCCACACAAGGACCTTTGCCACGGCAAGCAACAACCCTTTCTCACAGGACGAAAAACGTGTCCCCGAACAGGAGACGGAAAAATTTCTAGAGTCATCTCTGAATAGGAAACATTTTCGAGATACCTCTGTCTCAGAAAGGTTTCAACATAAAATCTTTCCCCAAGTGGAGAAGCCCCAACGTGACGCTGTTCACCAACAAAAAAGGGTGCTCCGTCAAAAAAAGGTCTAGGGGCATTTGGCTTCGGAACTCTCCCTTTCACTCTTGTTCTCGACGGCCCAGCGGGAAACCAACGGAAATGAATTTCCGCTTGGGTCCATCATTTCGACAACCGTCAAGGAGAGGAGAAAATTGGAGAAAGGGTGATGAGAACAAGTGGAACCACAATGGTGTTGGTGATTTGGAGATTTCTGAGAGACGACGGCCAGATAAAAAATAGACCGGGAGAAATTTCTTGATTATTCTACAGTAAACCTAGGTTACAAGAAGTTAAATACTTCATACAGAAAATTACATAAAAGGTCTAAACAAGACCAGTATTTATAGTTCTATCCCAAATGAAATCGGGACCCAACAAAACTCCTCCTCCCGATTCATGAGGTAGAACCCTCAACCAAACCTGCTTTGTCACAACAAGTTTCAAACTTCAAAGGAGGTAAAGACATTGTCAACATGTCGAAGCCATTCTCACTCGTGTGAACTCTCTCCAACATCAATTCTTTCTTTTCAAGCACATCACATATCCAATGATGACGTAGATCAATGTGCTTTGATCTCGAATGAAATGTGGGATTCTTGCTCAAATGGAGTACACTTTGACTATCACAAAGTAACACATACCTCTCTTGCCGAATGTCGAATTCTTGAAAGAACTTCTTCATCCACAATAGTTCTTGCATGCTTCGGTGATTGCAATGTATTCAGCTTCGGTTGTGGAGAGTGCAACACATTTCTGTAGTCTCGATTGCCATGAGACAACATCATTCGCAAAACAAACCAAATAACCGGATGTTGACTTCCTCGAGTCAACATCTTCGGCCCAATCAGCATTTGTATATGCCTCCAGAACTGGTTGCTAGCCCCATAAAAGAGACAATAACCCGTAGTACCATGAATGTACCGAAGAATCCATTTCATAGCATCCCAATGAGCTTTTCCAGGGTTGAAGAGATAACGACTTATCACTCCAACAGCATGAGCAATATCCGGCCTTGTACACACCATTGCATACATCAATGAACCGACCACGGATGCATATGACACCTTCTTCATTTCTTCTTTCTCCTTTTCATCCTTTGGACAATCATCAAATGTCAACTTGAGATGACTACCAAGTGGAGAAGAATCCGGTTTGCATTTGCTCATATTGAACCGTTAAAGCACCTTTCCCAAATACCTTTCTTGTGACAACCAAAGTTTGCACCTTTCCCGATCTCTAGTGATTGTCATACCAAGAATTTGCTTCGCGGGACCTAAATCCTTCATTGCAAACTCATTCCCACGCTTTTCTTTCAAAGCTCCTATCTCCTTTGTATCATTACCGACAACCAACATGTCATTGACATAGAGTAAAAGAATAATGAAATTTCCACTAGAGTACCTTTTCATGAAGACGCAATTGTCGAAAGTGGTCTTGCTGAAATTGTTGTCACACATAAAGGATTCAAATCTTTTGTACCAGTTTTGCAGTGCTTGCTTCAAGCCATAAAGGCTCCTCCTCAATCTGCACACCAAGTCCTCTTTGCCTTTTTCAGTAAATCCCTCTGGTTGCTCCATATAGAGCTCCTCCTCCAAATCACCATGGAGAAAAGCGGTTTTCACATCAAGCTGCTCAATCTCCAGATTCAAACTAGCGGCCAAACCAAGTATAACCCGAATAGAGGACATCTTGACCACGGGCGAGAATATCTCCTCAAAATCAATCCCCTTCTTTTGATCAAATCCCTTTACAACTAACCGAGCCTTGTACCTCGACTTTAAATCTGTGCCATCTGATTTCAAATGAAACACCCACTTGTTCTTGAGTACCTTCTTACCTGTAGGCAATTCAACTAACTCAAAAGTGCGATTTTTATGCAAGGAATTCATCTCATCTTGCATAGATTCAAACCACTCACCCTTTTGCTCATGACACATAGCTTTTTCAAAGCTTTCAGGTTCACCACCGTCAGTGAGCAAAACATACTCATGTGGAGAGTATCTTGAAGTAGGCCTTCATTCACGATTTGATCTTCTCAACTCTTCTAAAGGTGAACTTTGATTTTCTAATTGCTCACCTTGATCTTCAATTTCGGTATTCTGGTTGCTTTCAACTTCTTGGTTACTCGAGATGGGTGTAAGATAAAAAAAGTGGCTAGAAGAGGTTTTCACATTTTCAGGATTTCCCAAATTCTCAACAGTTTCTTCTTCAAAGAAAACTACATCCCGACTCCTTAACACCTTCTTCTCAATTGGATCCCATAGTCTATAACCAAATTCACCGATTTTGTAACCCAAGAAAATACACTCCTTTGTCTTGCTAACAAGCTTGGCTCTTTCATCTCTAGGAATGTGCACAAATACTCGACAACCAAATACCCGCAAGTGTCCATAAGACACATCTTTTCCGGTCCAAACCTGCTAGGGAACATCATCATCTAGTGCATGAGAAGGTGAGAGATTAATCAAATGAATAGCGGTATTCATCGCTTCACCCCAAAAAGCTTTTGAAAGCTTCGAATGAGAGAGCATACACTGTATTCTCTCACAAATTGTACGATTCATTCTCTCGGCTACTCCATTCTGTTGCGGGGTTTTGGGCACAGTTCTTTCAAGCTTGATTCCATTAACCTTGCAGAAGGTTTCAAATGGCCCGTGGTACTCACCACCATTGTCTGATCGAATGCATTTCAATTTCCAATCTGTTTCTTTTTCAACTGCTGCAAGGAACTGTTTGAACACTTCCAAAACTTGATTCTTTGTCTTCAAGGCATAAGCCCATAGCTTTCTAGAATGATCATCCACGAAAGTGACAAAGTAAAGAGCTCCACTAAGTGTGCTATCACCCATGGAACAAAGATCGGTATGAACCCAATCCAAGACATTCGAATTCTTAGTGGTAGGACTTCTCTTGAAAGCAATTCAATGTTGCTTACTCGCCAAACAATGCCTACATGTTGTCAGAGATGTACCATCACTCGGCACACAGTCCTTTCTAGCAAGAATTTGAAGCCCTTTCTCACTCATGTGGCCTAGCCGCAAGTGCCACAAATCGATTGAATTACCTTCTACTGCATTCACCTCGCCACATAATTTAACCCGCGTTGTATAAAGAGAGTTTAATTTCTCACCCCGGGCAACAACAAGAGAACCTTTGGACAACTTCCACTTCCCGTCACCAAAATGACTACGGTACCCTTCATCATCAAGAGCACCAACAGAAATCAAATGAAGCCTCATATCCGGCACATGCTGAACATTCTTGAGAAGTAACCTGCACCCCACACTAGTCTCCGCACACACATCTCCAATGCCGGAGATGTAGCATACCCCATCATTCCCCATTCTTACCTTGCCAAAATCACCTTGCCTGTAGGAAGTGAACAAGTCACGTCTAGAAGTGACATGAAATGAAGCTGCTGAGTCTATCACCCAAGTGGAGTCTTGACTTGTGAAATTAACAAAACCGGCATCACAAGCAATGATCACTTCACCGTCATATGAAGCGGCAGCGGTAGCTGTGCTTTCCTTCTCATTCTCATCAGATCTGGGTCTAGACTGATCCCACTTAGTCTTTGCCTTCAGCTTTTCGCACTCAAACTTCATGTGTCCCGGTTTTTGGCAATAGTAGCAAACAATGCCCTAGCGAGATTTCGATCTCCCTTTCGACTTATCATTGTTGTCATGTCCGTGAGAGTTTCTATGTCTACTCCTTCCACGATTCTCAGTAACAAGAGCAGCTGACTCATTTTTAATGCCCAACTCTTTACGCCTCAACTCCTCATTGAGCATGCTATCTTTCACAATGGCAAGAGTCATAGTACCATTCGGTGTCGAATTGCTCAATGACACTACAAGGGTCTCCCAACTATACGGTAAGGAACTCAAAAGAATTAAAGCTTGTAGCTCTTCATCAAAAGCCAATTTCATAGTAGCTAGCTGATTCACATAGTCCTGCAACCGACTCAAATGCTCACTTACTGATGAGCCCTCGTGATACTTCATGTTCACAAGTTTCCGAATGAAAAAGGCTTTGTTTTTGGCTTTTTTGCTCTCATACAAACTCTCAAGTTTCTCCCACAACTTCTTGGCATCGGTTTCTGTTGAGACATGATGAAATACTGAATCATCAACCCACTATCCAATCAAGGCTACAGTTTTACGGTTGGACAAATTCCAAGCAGCATCAGTTTTATCCACTGGTTTCACACCCATTACTGGTTCATAAGCATCCTTACAAAATAGGAAATCTTCCATTCTAGACTTCTAGATAGAAAAATTGGACGAAGACAGCTTAATCATCGTACCCTGATTTTGATTTCCCTTCTCCATTCCAGCAATTTATTGATAAATTCTGAATACAGAAAAAAAATTACTAGAACGAGATTACCAGAAAAGTGTCGTCGGACTGAGCACACGGCAAGCTCCTCTCCTCATTCTGCCATCAACAGTGACGGCGTTGCAAGGTTACTACAGCAGCAACAAAGAAAATCCCATGGACTCTCTTCTCTCTCTCTGCGGCAACGGAACCAAACATGAGCTCTTCTCTCTCTCTGCGGCAACTGAACCAGACAGGAGCGAGCATCGGGAGGGCGTGTACTGAACGGCGTTCCGTAGGGCAGCTGGCCGGCGAGGCTAGCTTGCGGCGACGGGGCTGGGGCTGATACGCAGAGGAGAACTGAGACCCAACGCAGCAAAAGAGGAAGCTGTTAAGCCCCGGATCTAACACGCGATGAAGACGATGAATAGGGAGGAGTGTTGTGATGTTTTGAGCCTTCGGAGGGAGCTCAACCCTGGACCTCAAAGGGAGAATCCGACCTAGACCTCAGAAGGGAGAATCTGACCTGATTACAACTAATTAATTCAATGCTTACTTCTTCATTCATCTCACGTCCCTATATACGGATTTAGGAAAAATATGCCAAAGGCCATAAGTTCAAAAAATTATAAATAAATCCCTGATGCATTGAAATTACAAATAAACCCCTAATGAATAGAAATTATAAATAAACCCCTAATAAATAAAAATTATAAATAAACCCCTAGTGAATAAAAATTATAAATAAACCCCTAGTGAATCCATAACATTACTCCCCTCCTGGAGAATGAGCTTGCCCCCAAGCTCGAATGTAGGATGGTGTACCGTGTCGAAGGTTGGTTGTATGTAAAGTGGCAACCACAGTATCAACCACAGCGCGCTGGACTAAATTTTTTTTTTTATTATTAACATCATCACTGCAATTTTCGCTTATGTCAGTATCATGCAATGCAGAGGTTCCAAAACCAGGTTTGGTGGTAAATAGAGTCTACTACCTCTGCAATTTCTTTATTCAGGCTAGCACTGGATCTAATAACAGGCCACAGAACCTGGGGAGGGTGCTGGATCTGACCTGTTGACAAATCCATGGCCATATCAGCAATAAAGTGATCCTCAGTTCCATCACTCCAGTGACTGTCATCACATTCCAGCCAGTACGTTTGGACATCAGAACAGCCTCAATGCTCTCTGTCACTGAGCCAATATGGTTGACCTTCAACGGAAGAGCAGTGCACGCCTTGTCCTGGATTGCTTTCTCCACACTCTTTGAGTTAGTAAGAAGAAAATGATGTTCAACACTCTGAACTTGCTCCCTAATCTCCTTTGTTAGCTTGTTGTAATGTTCCCAATCAGCCTTAGCAATTCGATCCGCAATAGACACAAGTGGGTAGTAGGCCACAAAGGACTTGTAGACAGTCTTTAAGCTGTCTCCTGAAATTTTCTGGGAGCTATCATGGTTTGCCTCTTTGAAATTCAAATCATATGACTTATCCTCATGGTCAGAGAACTCAGATGCAGTGACATCCATGCCAATCACCACCTGGCCAGCACTTTCGGTTAATTCAATGACAATATGCCCATTTTCTTTAATTCCCTGCTCGTCAAATTTAAAAAGTTTACCTTCCCCTTCTAAGTAAAATGGAGACTCCGGAATTAAGCAACACTCCACATGTCGGCTTGCCAAAGTAGCATACATAGCTATAAATCCACTGTGACGACCCATAAGTTTCACAATTTTCCTCTTCATTGCAGGTAGTGCTGGATAAACTTCCATGGGAGTTGCAGCAACATGTGCGAAAGAACCTATCAGACTTTTCTCCCTCCTTGCCTGTGCAGGAATGCTTCCAAGCTCACTTGCTGCACAATTGCTATAACCAGCCACCTTGAATTGCACTCCTTCGATCCACTTGCAAACTGGTAAAGATGCGTCCCCTAAACGTTCAACATATTGAGTCTGCTGGATCCATGTTAGCTGTAGAATCATGCAAACTTTTTCAAGAACCAGGATGGCAGTTTTAGCATCATCTGCCTGCATCCACAGGAAGAAAAGTGGCATTATCTCCACTCCCAATAGACACTCACAACGGATTTTTCCCGCCAACCCACCTTCTGAACATCTATACAATGTGTCGGATAATTCTCGGAAGGCCTTTTCTGAAGACGCCAGTGTAGCACAACAGAGGCAGAAGTCCCTTATTGCACTTTGGAGCAAGCTGTCAATGTTTTCAGCAATCAATGAGGAGTCTTGCTGGGGGAGGAGAGATTCTAGCACTGATTGACGTGGAAAATTTGGACTTTCTAGCACATTGATACTGGTCTTTGAAAGGGATTTTGTTAATAGATCATCTGGAGAGAATTTGAAAACCCCACTTCGCAAGTGGTGTGTCTCATCATGGGTCAAGATCGCATGAACCTTAGTGCGATAGCCACCTATGTCAGGTCCAAACATAATGCTGTATGGAGGCTCTCCTCCAAAGTTTTTTTGATCCACATCCCTGCTTAACAACTGCATGTAGGCAGCACAATCCAGCTGCTGCTCGTGGTTGACAGAAAATTGAACATCACCACTGTTGTTCCCATAAATAAACAGTTTTGGAACATGTGATTGAACACACTGCCCTGCTTGAGTGGCTAGCAAAACACACGTCAACATCTGATCTCTTGGTATTCGCACATGATCAACCTGCAGTATATCATTATCCATGGCATGGTAAGCTCCATTTCCAAAATGCATCCTCATATCACCAATTGTACTACCTGGAAGAGGGGATTGAATTTCCAAAATCTGTAGTTCCACAAGAAAACCATTCACTCCATGTTGTTGTCCATCGATGAGTAGCTGAGCATAGAGAATAGCATGTGTGGAAACTTTACTCAAGCCATTGTGCTCATCAACAGCGAAATAGACCCGTCCCCAAAAAACTTTCAGCATCACAAAATGCGCAATTAGATTGAGGACATGCACATTAGTCTCAGAAATTGAAAAAAGACAGAGCTTCATATTCTCACTGGTGCTGTGCGCAGCAGTAGAACAACCAAGCCACCAAAAAAATTTCAGAGGTCCCCAAAAAAAAAAAATTAATGGAGCCCGACATCCTCCCAAATATTTGATCTCGTCTTGCATAGACCCAAGCCGAAATTCCCGCATTTGGGCTTTGGTTCGTGGCTTCCATAATTAGAGAGCATTCGTTCCCAATTTCTGAGCAGCGTTGCTGCTGCTCAGTACCTTGGAGGCACTTCAACCGCATGGAACCACCGATTTGAATTAAAAATAGCTGGCGTTTCAAATTCTTACCCAAAAATTCGTTGGATATGGTTCCCCGCTGGGCATCCGAGGGCAAGATTGAGGCTGAGAATGAGAATCCGGAAGCCAGAGCTCACCGGATTTGTTTCTGATGGTGCCGACAGAGCCTCCTCCGCGTCCGGTGGTGAAAGGCAAACCTGCGCTGATGTGGCGAATATGGTTGGCGCTCGTCGGCCCGTTCCGGAGGAATTTGTGCTCCATGAAGTGCCAGTTCAGCCAGTGTCGTGGTTTGCGTCGCCGGTGGAAGGTGTATGGCTTCGTGGGAGACAGGGGTGGGGAAAAACCCCTCTGATGTGAACGATTTTGGGTCGCCGCCGTCTGATGTCCCGGTTGAAATAGTCATCGGAATATTTTCCTTTTGTAGATTTGGATGGGGTTCCACTCGCCGTGAGTCGTGTTGGTGTGCATCGGCTGGGGAACATGACGCCGTGTTTGATTTTTCCGGGCGGTGGTCTATTTTCTTGTCCGAGACTGCTTCTCGAGAGAAGGCCTCTCGATACTCCGTTGATAGCCAATACTTCACCCAAGAGGCATGCCATTTCTGTATCTCTTCCGCTGCAATGCCTGCTGCAGCCATTTCTCCGATTTGTCTGTGCATCAACAACCATGGGTCTTCGTAGCACATCGTGTTCCCACTCTGATACCAAGATGTTAAGCCCCGGATCTAACATGCGATGAAGACTGATGAATAGGGAGGAGTGTTGTGATGTTTTGAGCCTTTGGAGGGAGCTCAACCCTGGACCTCAAAGGGAGAATCCGACCTAGACCTCAGAGGGGAGAATTTGACCTGATTACAACTAATTAATTCAATGCTTACTTCTTCATTCATCTCACGTCCCTATATAGGGAGTTAGGGAAAATATGCCAAAGGCCATAAGTTCAACAAATTACAAATAAACCCCTGATGCATAGAAATTATAAATAAACCCCTAATGAATAGAAATTACAAATAAACCCCTAATGAATAGAAATTATAAATAAACCCCTAATGAATCCATAATAGCGGCCACTGTTTACGACGTCGCCGCCGTCAAGCTCCGGGGCGGAGATACTCCACCCAAGGCCGAAAATCGATTTGGGAGTCTCCTTGCGTCGTTGCCAAACGGGAACCTTTCTCCCGCAGTCGTCGCCGAACTGGTTTTACCAGCTCTGATACCAGATGTTGGGGATTTGGGGATTTCTGAGAGACGACGGCCAGAGAGAAAATAGAGCGGGAGAAATTTCTTGATTATTCCACAGTAAACCTAGGTTACAAGAAGTTAAATACTTCATACAAGAAATTACATAAAAGGTCTAAACAAGACTAGTATTTACAGTTCTGTCCCAAATGAAATCGAGACCCAACAAATGGAAGACGAAATTTGGGGGTAAGCTTCTGAAACACCATCAAATTTTATGTCAAAACATATCTTCCATGGGGTTGATGGGGCTCAAATGGCCTGAGCAGCAGCAACGCTGCTCGAATTTAGGGGCTGGGGGTTTTCTATTCCGTGAAGCAGGGAAACAGAGCCCATTTGATGGAATTCCAATTTTTGTGTCTAAATTGAGATATGAGAATGTTTTGGGGATTCTGGGAAGGTAAGAAAAAAAATCTAGGGGTGATGTTTTATTTTTCTATTGATGAGAAGAATAGCAGTGAATTTGTTCATTATCAATTTGGCAACATTGTGCATAATATTTTGGGTCCCTTGTATGCTGCTCAGGCCCTATTCGTAGAAATGTTTCAATTCAGTGGGAGTTCTGAATATGAGAAGGTAGCCAACGTGGAAAAAAACTAGAGATAAATTTTTTTGGGTGTGCCATGAATGGTCTTGTAAATGAATTATATCAAATTTTATGGGACGAATTATATAATTGTGGATGCACACAGCAAAAGTGTATCTATTCATGGTCATCTTCTAGCAGTTCCAATCAATCTCAAAAATTTATGTTTAATTTTTTGGATCCCATGTATGCAGTTCGGCCATTGTTCTTGTCAATTCTTCAATCAGGTATGAATTCTGCAAATGAGAGGTTAGCCAAAGTGGGAAATAATGATCAGACTGTTAGATTAAATAGTCTTATAGCCTTTCAATTTGCTGCTACTATGGCAGTGCAGAACAGGGAACCACAACTGCAATTACCAACTTATTTTGAGAAATTGTTGGCAGGTAGGGAGAGTCTCAATGATGAAGGTTATCTTGGCCATTATTTGAATGTCATGCTGTGGGGAATGATTTTTATGACTGTTGAGGGGAAACAAATTACATTCTGGGCGAATGGACAACGTATAAGTGCTTCAGTTTTGGATAATATTCCAGGTGAAAACAAAAGGGAGTGAAGGGGTGAGGGAAGTTTAAGCACCCTGACAACAATCTTGTATGCACTTACCAGGCAAGGGAGGGCTCAACTTGCTCATGAGCTTGTCTTGGAAGTTGAAGAAATGGGAATGGTTGAGGATATTGTTGTCTACTTTGTTGTGGTTGATGTGCTCTGTAAAGAAAGATGTCTTAAAGAGGCTTTTGTTCTCTGTGAGAGGATGAGAGCCAAGGGTGTCCATCCCAATATAGTTAGTTATAATACAATGATTAATGGTTTGTGCCATGAGGGATGTCTGGTGCAAGCATTTAGGTTGTTTGATTCATTAGAGAAAATTAATGTTCTTCCCTCTATTGCAGTATGTAAAGGACTCCTACAAGATGCAAATGTTGGAGCATCTGACTTAGATGGAAGGATTCGGGAGAGGAGATAGGAGGAACCTGCTGGTTTTGCAACCCATGAGTTTATCAAAAAATGTTTTTGTGTTGTTGCTGTGGCACTACAGAAACCACTGCTGACAATAGTGGCATTGCTGAAAACAATGTTAACAGTTCTGAGATTAGAAGCAGCAGTGATTTATGAAGCACAATTCTGTCCGAAAAGGGACAGAAACAAAGGTCATTACTCTTCTTACTGCATTTGCCATTCGTGAAGCTCTTGAGACTATTATACTTGCTGGAAAGTTACATGGATTACAACCAAGCCTTTGGCTACAAAGGTCAACCAAATATTTACTAACATGAACAACAAACTACTACAAGGACGTAGGGACTGGACAGAGCTAGAAGAGACAACCTAATTCAGTCCTACATCCTGTCACACAATGAGTTATGCGGTTGACAGCCAGAACTAGGGAATTATACCTGGAACAGAGAAAATGGCACAGAGGAGTTGGGAAGATCTGGGTAGAAGCTATTGTAATGCCTTTATTCCAGTCCATTAAAAATTCAACAAGTGATACTACAAACTTGGGGTAATCCAGTTGCTGAACAAGCACTACTTCCAAATATTAAAAACGATGCCTATTGGCTGTTCTCAGTCAAGCAAGTCAGCCCCAACATATGCCAACTGAAGAGGCTAATGGGTTCTTCCACCAAATGAGAGTCGGTGCCTAGATTGGGACACCATGATAAATTTAACTCTCACAAATATCATGGTTGGGATACCATGAGAGTCGGTGTCCGAATTGGGACACCATTATAATTAAACCCACTACACCCCCCCTGTAATAACTTTTATTACTCCTACCACTTGAGAATCGTTGTCCTATGGAGGGACATGGTGGTGGACACTTCAGAACAATGCCGATAGACACACTACCTATAGAAGACAAAGTGTGCCCTACATCTAGCATTAGGACTGGAGTATGGAGCAATGTCTTACCGGCTAGGACTGATTTTTACTCTCACATATATTATGCTAGCAGGGCCTCATGGACGGACGCAACAGCGTGAGGGGAAGTGTTGGAAGATGAAGGCATATTGGAAGATGTGCCATTTTATACAAAAAAATTATGTACATCATTTACAGCAAATTGAGAGTTCATGTTGTTCTCTAACCCCCAGCTTGAGGGGAGTGTTCGAAGATAGGCCCAAGCCCACACGACCAAGGAAGGCCCACATATCTAAGAGTATTATAAGATGGGCCACACGACCAAGGAAGGCCCACAAGATGGGCCCAAGCACATAAGATCAAGGACTCATAAAGGCATCTTTATCTTATGGTCACGTCCTAGAAGAGTTCTACTTTTGAGTTTTGTTTGTCTTTTATCTATTTTGAGTTATTTAATTATGCTTGGACTTATCTTTAAGTGTTAGAGTTTGGGTGTAATTGGGACAAAAGTAGTTTTATTGTAATTAGACTCTACTACCTTCCTCTATTATAGATAGAGGTTCATGTACTCTGATTATAATAAGTTTATGAAGTCAATGAAGTATTTATCTTTTCCATAAATTCAACACTGTATGAGCAAGTAGTTCTTGCATTCGATGTCATGGTACTTAACCGTATTGGGTGTGCTACAACAAGTGATGTTGGCAGTGTCGGAAAAAAAACAAATTGCTTCTCGGGTGGAATGCTCCAGTTTTGTAGTCTAGAGGGCTGACACATATACCGCGGATGCCACTTGGGAACAGGTGGAGACGTCGGCAAGGGCAAGCAAACCCTACCTTCGAGCTTGAGGACAAGCTCTTTCTCCCAAGGGGGAGGGGGAGGAATGTTATGCACTCAATAAAATTATTAAGTTATTTAGAGTCTAATTAATTGTTTTTCTTTAATTTTCTTTATTTTATTTCAGTTAAAGAATTAATAGGCCACAAGTGCATTTTTGTAATATTTTATCTTGAACCTTGTAAGGGTGAACCCTATTTAAGGGGTAAGAGTAATGAGAAAAAGGGAAGTATTGATTTAGCGTAAACAAGGGTTTTGAGTTCTCCACAACGAGCTCAGGGGTGTACGTTTCCCACAAAGAACCTAGGGTTTTCAAGCTTACCTTGGCTTGATTTTCGTCTTTCTCTTATTCCTCCTTACAAATCCCTATGTTAGATCCAGGACCATAACAAAATTACATTCTACAACTACAAGATCTTGTTAGTGTATTTTTTTAGAAAATGTTAGAAATCAATTTTCTAGTAAAAATACGTCTCTAAGGACAATTAATGACTCATGTTTTATGGAAACACTTTTCTAGTTAAAAATTCTTACCACACAATTTTTAAAGAATTTTTTTTTTGAAAAAAATTACTTTCTACAACTAGATTACCTTGTTAGTGTATTTTTTTAGGAAATGTTGGAAAATTATTTCTAGGTAAAATACATTTCCTAAGACCATTAGTGCTTCATGTTTCCTAGAAGCACTTTTCTAGTTGAAAATTCTTACCATTAAAATTTTGTGGTAAATAAATTATAGCTGAAACTAATTATTGTAAACAACTATAAGGACTTATTAGTGCCTTCTTTTACGAAACATTTAAAAATTATTCAAATTATAAATACATCTCCAAGGACCATTAGTGCCTCATGTTTCCTGGAAACACTTTTCTAGAAAAAAAAAATTCTTACTAGGAAAATTTTGAGGTAACACAATTTTCGCTTAAACAAGTTATTTCTGAAACTATAAGGCGTTCTTAGTGCATTTTTTTAGGAAATGTTTGAAAAAATTTTTAGGCAAAAATATGCCTCAAGAGAGCATTAGCGTATCATGTTTCCTGGAAACAATTTTTTAGCCATAACTTCTTACCATGAAATTTTTTTCTGGAAAAAACTAGTTTATGCAACTATCATGACCTCTACATACATTTTTTTTAAAGGAAATGTTGAAATAGTATTTCTCATAAAAATCATTTTCAGGGACCATTTGTGCATCCAGTTTCAGAAAAATAGTTGCCAACCAGAAATACATTCTACAACTACAATGCCTTGTGGGAGAATTTTTATAGTAAACATTAGAAAGGAATTTCTAGTAAAAATAAGTTTCCAGGGACCATTAGTGCCTCAAGTTTCCTGGAAAAATATTTCTTGCTAAAATTTCTTAAAAGGAAATTTTTTTGGTGAGACACAATATCCCGAAACAAATTACGTTCTACAACTATAAGACCTATTTAGTGCCTTTTTTATGAAATATTGAAAAATTATTTCTAGTAAAAATACGTCTCCAGGGACCATAGTACCTCACATTTCTTGGAAACTATTTTTGTAGATAAAAATTCTTACTCGAAAAATTTTGTGGTAAAGAAATTTTTTCTGAAATAAATTACTTTCAACAACTTTACGGCTTTATGCTTAAATTTTTTTGATTAAAATATGTCTCAAGGGGCCTTAGTGCATCATGCTTCCTTGAAACATTTTTCTAGCTAAAAATTCTTGGCATCAAAATCTTGAGATAAGGCAAATTTTGCTGAAACAAATTACTTTCTACAACCATGAAGTCATGTAAGTGCATTTTTAAGGAAATATTGGAAAAGTGTTTTCGGATACACTTTTCTAGCTGAAAATTCGTACAAAGAAAATTTAGTGCTATGGCAATTTTTGTTGATGCTAATTTCTTTCAATTATTACCAGGCCTTGTTAGGGTATTTTTTTCTGGAACTATTGCAAAATTATTCCTAGTAAAAATACTTCTCCGGGGACCATTTGTGAGTCATGTTTCCTAGAAACATTTTTCTCGTAGAAAGTTGTTACCAGAAAATTGTTGTGGTACGACAATTTTTGGGGAAACAATTTACTTTCTACAACAATAAGGTGATGTTAGTGCATTCTTTCAAGAAAATTTGGAAAATTATTTTGAGTAAAAATACGTCTCTAGGGACCATCAGAGTGTTATGATTCCAGCAAACACCTTTCTATTTGAAAATTCTTTCTTGAAATTTTTTTTTGTGAGCCAATGGTAAGACAAATTAATTTCTACAACGATTAGGTCTTGTTAGTTCCTTTTTTAGGATGCATTGGAAAATTATTTCGAATAAAAATACCTCTCCAGGGAACTTTAGTGCCTCATGTTTCTTGAAAACACTTTTCTAGCTAAAAATTTATACAAGGAAAATTTTGTAGTAAATCAATTTTTGCATAAAAAAATTACAATCTACAGCTACAAGACCTTCTTAGTGTATTATTTTGTAAAATGTTAGAAACCTTTTTTCTAGTAAAATTACGTCTCCACAAAAAATTAGTGCCTCATGTTTCCTAGAAACACTTTTCTAGTTGAAAATTCTTACTGGGAAAATTTTTATGGCAATTTGTTTTGAACAAATTACATACTACAACTATATGGCCTTATTAGTACAATTTTTTAGAAAAAATTGGAAAATTATTTGTAGGTAAAATACATTTCCTATGACCATTAGTGCGTCAAGTTTCCTGGAAGCACCTTTCTAGTTGAAAATTCTTACCAGTAAAAATTTGTGGTACAGAAATTTTTCCTAAAACCAATTATTGTCCAACACTGTAAGGCCTTATTAGTGCCTTCTTTCAGAAAATATTTTGATTAAAAATACGTCTCCAAAGACCATTAACTTTTCGAGAAAAAAAATTCTTACTTGGGAAATTTTGAGGTAACACAATTTTCACTGAAAAAAATTATTTATAAAAACGTATATGGCGTTTTTAGTGCATTTTTTGAGGAAACGTTTGAAAATTATTTTAGGCAAAAATCTTCCTCAAGTGAGCATTAACATCTCACATTTTCTGGAAACACTTTTCTAGCCGAAAATTCTTACCAAGAAATTATTTTATGGAACAAATTAGTTTCTGCAATTATCATGACATGTAAGTACATTTTTTTAAGGAAATATTGAAAAATTATTTCTCATAAAAATCATTTTTAAAGACCATTTGTGCATCATATTTAAAAAAATTACTTTTCTTGCAGAAAATTCCAACGAGAAAAATTTTGTGGTAACACAATTTTTGCTAAAACAAACTACATTCTACAACTACCACACCTTGTGGGAGAATTGTTTTAGGAAACATTGGAAAAACATTTCTAGTAAAAATAAGTTTCCAGGGACCATTAGTGTGCCTCATGTTTCCTAGAAAAAGATTTCTTGCTATCATTTCTTATTAGGAAAATTTTGTGGTGAGGCACAATTTGCTGAAACAAATTACTCTCTGCAAATATAAGGCCTATTTAGTGCTTTTTTTTTTCAGAAGTATTGGAAAAGTATTTTTAGTAAAAATAAGTCTCCTGGGACCCATTATTACCTCATGTTTCTTGGAAACAATTTTTGTAGCTAAAAATTCTTACTTGGAAATTTTTTTCTGAAAGAAATTACTTTCAACAACTTTAAGGCTTTACGTTGAAATTTTTTTCGATTGAAATGTCTCTTGGGACCCTTAGTTGCAGCATGCTTGCTGGAAACATTTTTCTAGCTACAAATTCTTAGCAACAAAATGTTGTGGTAAGGCAAATTTTGTTGAAACAAAAATCTTTCTACAACCATAAAGCCATGTAAATGCATTTATTTCAGGAAATGTTGGAAAAGTATTTCTAGGAAAAGTGTGTCTCGAAGGATCATTAGTACATCATGTTTCCTGGACACACTTTTCTTGCTAAAACTTCCTATAAAGAAAAGTTTGTGCATTGGCAATTTTCATTGAAGCTAATTGCTTTCAACTATTTTCAGGCCTTGTTACAGCATGTTTTCTGGAACTGTTGCAAAATTATTTCTAGTAAATATACATCAGCATGGACCATTTGTACCTTATGTTTCTATAACCACTTTTCTCATAGAAAATTGTTACCAGATAAAAGTTTGGTACAAAATTTTTCTAAACAATTTACTTTCCACAAAAATAAGGCGTTGTTAGTGCATTCTTTCAAGAAAATTTGGAAATTATTTCAAGTATAAATACGTCTATAGGGACCATTAGTGCGTCATGATTTCTGCAAACAAATTTCTACCTGAAAACTCTTACCAAGAAAATTTTGTTGTGAGCCAATTTAGGTAAAAAAAATTAATTTCTACAATTATAATCTCTTCTTACTGCATTTATTAGGATGTTTTAGAATATTATTTCGAGTAAAAATACGTCTCCAGGGACCATTAGTGCCTCATGTTTTCTAAAAACACTTTTCTACCTAAAAATTCTCACTAGAAAAATTTTGTAGTAAAACAATTTTTGCAGAAAAAAATTACAATCTACAACTACCAGACCTTGTTAGTGTACATATTAAGAACATGTTAGAAACCTTTTTTGAAGAAAAAATATGTTTCCAGGAACAATTAGTGCCTTATGTTTCTTGGAAACCCATTTCCTAAGATCATTAGTGCCTCTTGTTTCTTGGAAGCACTTTTCTAGTTGAAAATTCTTACCACTAAAACTTTGTGTTAAAGAAATTTTTGGTGAAACTAATTATTGTCTACAACTATAAGGCCTTATTAGTGCCTTCATTCAGGAAACATTTAAAATATATTCCAATTAAAAAATAAGTCTCCAAGGACCATTAATGCCTCATGTTTCCTGGAAACACTTTTCTAGAAAAACATTCTTACTAGGAAAATTTTGAGGTAACACAATTTTTCACTGAAACAAATTATTTCTAAAACTATAAGGCATTGTCAATGAACTTTTTTTGGCAACATTTGAAAATTATTTTAGGCAAAAATATGCCTCAAGGGAGCATTAGCGTCTCATTTTTCATGAAAACACTTTTCTAGAGGAAAATTCTTACCAGGAAATTTTTTATGGAAAAAAATAGTTTCTGCTACTATCATGACTTGTAAGTGCATTTTTTTATGGAAACATTGGAAAAGTATTTCTCGTAAAAATCATTTTGAGGGACCATATGTACATCATGTTTTAGAACAAACACTTTTCTAGCCAAAAATTCCTACGAGGAAAATTTTGTGGTAACACAATTATTGCTTAAACAAATTACATTCTACAACTACAAGGCCTTGTGGAGAATTTTGTTAGGAAAAGTTGGGAAAGCATTTGTAGTAAAAATATGTTTATAGGGACCATTAGTGCCTCATGTTTCTTGGAAAAATATTTCTTGCTAAAATTTCTTAAAAGGAAAATTTTGTGGTGTGGCACAATTTGCTGAAACAAATTACTTTCTAAAACTATTATGCCTATTTAGTGCCTTTTTTTTGAAATATTGGAAAAGTATTTCTAGCAAAAATACGTCTTCGGTGACCATTAGTACCTCATGTTTCTTGGTAACAATTTTTTTAGATAAAAGTTCCTACTCGAAAAAATTTTGGTTATGAAATTTTTTATGAAACAAATTACTCTCAACAACTTTAAGGGTTACGTTGAAATTTTTTTCAATTCAAATATGTCTACAGGGACCCTTAGTGCATCATGCTTCTGGGAAAAAAATTCTAGCCAAAAATTCTTAGCAACAAAATCTTGTGGTAAGACAAATTTTGCTGAATCAAATTACTTTCTACAATCGTAAGTGCATTTTTTTTCAAGAAATGATGGAAAAATATTTCTAGGAAAAATACATCTCCAAAGACCATTAGTACCTCATGTTTCTTGGAAACACTTTTCTAGCTGAAAATTCTTATAGTGAATATCTAGAGCTATGGCAAAATTCGTTCAAACTAATAACTTTCGACTATTATTAGGCCATGTTAGGGCATTTTTTCGGAACTTTTTCAAAATTAATTCTAGTAAACATATTTCTCCAGGAACCATTTGTGCCTCATGCTTCCTATAAACACTTTTTTCTCAAAAAATTCTTACCAAAATTTTTTTTTGCTACGATAATTTTTGTGGAAACAATTCACTTTCTACAACAATACGGCAATGTTAGTGCATTCTTTAAAGAAAAGTTGCAAAATTATTTCGAGTAAAAATATGTCTCCAGGGACCATTAGTGTGTGTCATGATTTCGACAAATACCTTTCAACCTGAAAATTCTTAAAGGGAAAATTTTGTTGTAAACCAATTTTGGTAAAATAAATTACTTTCTACAACTTAAAGTCTTGTTAGTCAATTTTTTAGGATGCATTGGAAAATTAGTTCGAATAAAAATGTCTCCAGGGACCATTAGTGCCTCATGTTTCCTGAAAATACTTTTCTTGCAATAAATTATTACCAAGAAAATTTTGTAGTAAAGCAATTTTTGCATAAACAAATTACATTCTACAACTAAAAGACCTTGTTAGTGTACCTTTTCAGAAAATCTTAGAAACCTTTTGTCTAGTAAAAATACTCTCTAGGGACAATTAGTGCCACATGTTTCCTGGAAACACTTTTCTAGGTGAAAATTCTTTCCAGGACAATTTTTTATGGCACTTTTTTTCTGATTCAAATTACTTTCTACAACTATATGGCCTTGTTAGTGTATTTTTTAAGGAAATATTGGAAAATTATTTATAGGTAAAATACATTTCTTAAGACCATTAGTGCCTCGTGTTTCCTAGAAGCACTTTTCCAGTTGAATTTTTTTACCAGTAAAATTTTGTGGTAAAGAAAGTTTTGCTGAAAATAATTATTGTCTACAACTACAAGACATTATTAGTGCCTTCTTTTAGGAAATATTTATAACTTATTCTGATTAAAAATACGTCTCTAAGGACCGTTCATGCCTCATATTTCCTGGAAATACTTTTCTTAAAAAAATATTTTACTAGGAAATTTTTGGGGTAAAACAATTTTCGCTGAAACAAATTATTTCTAAAACTATAACGTATTGTCAGTGCATTTTTTTAAGAAACATTTAAAAATTATTTTAGGCAAAAATATGCCTCAAGGGAGCATTAGCGTCTCATGTTTTCAAGAAACACTTCTCTAGCTTAAAATTCTTACCATGAAAAAATTTTAAGGAACAAATAAGTTTCTACAACTACCATGACCTGTAAGTGAATTTGTTTTAAGGAAATTTTGGCAAAGTATATCTTGTAAAAATAATTTGCAAGGACCATTTGTGGATCATGTTTCAGAAAAACACTTTTCTAGCAGAAAATTCCTACGAGGAAAATTTTTGGTAACACATTTTTTGCTGAAACAAATTACATTCTACAACTACAAGGCCTTGTTGGAGAATTTTTCAAGGAAATGTTGGAAAATCATTTGAAGTAAAAATAAGTTTCTAGAGACCATTATTGCCTCATGTTTTAGGGAAAAATATGTTTTTCTAAAATTTCTTAAAAGGAAAATATTGTGGTGATGTACTATTTGCTGAAACAAATTAATTTCTACACCTATAAGGCCTGTTTAGTGCATTTTTTCAAAAATATTGTTAAAGTATTTCTAGTGAAAATACTTCTCCAGGGGCAATTAGTACCTCATGTTTCTTGGAAACAATTTTTTTCGCTAAAAATTCTTACTCGAAAATTTTAGTGGTAAAGAAATTTTTCTGAAACAAATTACTTTCAATGACTTTAAGGCTTTACGTTGAAATTTTTTCGATTAAAATATGTCTCTAGGGAACCTCAGTGCATCATGCTTCCTGAAAAAAAATTTTAGCAAAAAATTCTTAGCAACAAAATCTTGCTATAAGGGTATTTTTTCTTAAACAAATCACTTTCTACAGCCATAAGGGCATGTAAGTGAATTTTTTCAGGAAATGTTGGAAAAATATTTCTGGGAAAAATACGTCTCCAAGGACCATTAGTACATAAAAATACGTCTCAAGGTACCATTAGTGCATCATGATTCCTGCCAACACCTTTCTTCTTGAAATTTCTTGCCGGGAAAATTTTTTTGTGAACCAATTTTGGTAAAAAAAAATTACTATCTACAACTATAAGGTATTGTTTGTGCATTTGTTAGGATACATTGGAAAATTATTTCAAGTAAAAATGCCTCTTCAGAGACCATTATTGCCTCATGTTTCCTGAAAATACTTTTCTAGCATAAAATTCTTACTAAGAAAATTTTGTAGTTAAGGATTTTTTGCATAAAAAAATTACATTCTAAAAAAAAGGACCCTATTAGTGTACTTTTTTAGAAAATATTAGAAACCTTTTTTCTCATAAAAATACGTCTCTAGGGACAATTGGTACCTCATGTTTCCTAGAAACACTTTTCTAGTTGAAAATTTTTACAACGACGATTATTATGGCAATTTTTTTCTAAAACAAATTACTTTCTACAATTATATGGCCTTCTTAGTGCTTTTTTTAAGGAAACACTAGAAAAATATTTCACGGTAAAATACATTTCCTAAGACCGCTAGTGCCTTATGTTTCCTGGAAGCACTTTTCTAATTGAAAATTTTTACCAATAAAATTTTGTGGTAAAGAAATTTTTGTTGAAACTAATTATTGTCTAGAACTATAAGGCCTTATTAGTGCCTTCATTTAAGAAACATTTAAAACTTATTCCGATTAAAAATACGTCTCCAAGGACCATTAATGCCTCATATTTCCTGAAACACTTTTCTAGAAAACAATTCTTACTAGGAAAATTTTGAGGTAACACAATTGTCCCTAAAACAAATTATTTCTAAAACTATAAGGCGTTGTTAGTGCATTTTTTGAGGCAATGTTTGAAAAGTATCATAGACAAAAATATGCCTTAAGGGAGCATTAGCGTATCATGTTTCCTGGAAACACTTTTCTTGTTGAAAATTCTTACCAGGAAATTTTTTTATAAACCAAATCAGTTTTTGCAACTATCATGACCTCTACTTACATTTTTTTAAGGAAACGTTGGAAAAGTATTTCTACTAAAAATCATTTTTCAGGGACCATTTGTGCATCATGGTTCAAAAAACCAATTTTCTAGCAGAAAGTTGCTACGAAGAAAATTTAATGGTAACACAATTTTTGTTGATAGAAATTTCATTCTAACTCTACAAGGCCTTGTGGGAGAATTTTTTTAGGAAACTATTGGAAGATAGGGCCCAAGCCCACACGACCAAGGAAGACCCACACATCCAAGGGTATTAGAAGATGGGCCCAAACCCATAAGACCAAGGAAGACCCATAGAACCAAGAGATATAGAAGATGGACTCAAGGCCTACATATCAAAGAGAGGGCCAATAGGCCTACATACAAGATTGTAGGATGGTAAATAAAAAGTCATCTCAGAGAGATGGCGTTGAGGTAATTAAGTTACAATTCTAGGGTTAAAACCATAAACCCAAAGTTTAGCGGTATTATTGTAATATAGTAGTTTCATAAATCTATAAATAGAGCTTCATAGGGAGGGTTGTCCATAACCCTTCTTCCTCCTGTTTTCTCCCAATGGGTTTCTTTCCCTTTTTCTCCATGACCTAAATTCATGTAGTCATGAAAATCAACATGGTATCCGAGCTTTGATATTCAGGACTCCGACTATGGTTTTTTCAGGTTCATTCTATATTGTGTTTTTTTCATAGTTGATATTTGTTTTTTATGTTTGACCCTTTTTTTTTTTGCTGCTACTCTCTCCGTAAGAAAGTGCTAGTTCCTTATTTTTTTATTTCTTGCTCGCTATTATTGTTGTCTTGTGTATCTTTGCTCATCATTATCTCTGTCGTTGGACCCGGTCATCGATCTTTCTGCTTTGTGAAGCTGCCCTCATAGTGTCATAGGTATTGAGAAAAAAGTTTATAAAAAGTTGACATCTTCTCAATACGGACGGGAAGAACTCCTTAAGAAAAGAGTCCATGGAAGTCACTCCACCTGAGATATAGATATCTTAACCGAAGATGAGACCATCAGAAGAGGCGACAATAAGGCCCATAAGACGTAGGAAGTCATCTTCTCTAGGTTGCACTTCCGCTGGCCATCATAGAAGGCAAGAGAACACTCAATCTCATGGGTGTCAGTGAGGAGAAGAGGAGACGACTTGATTCGTATAAGGAAAACTTTGCTATCCAGCCATCTCTGTTTATCGGTTTCTTCCACTGATAGGAGTTTAGCATCGGTCAAAAAGATTGGTATTCGGTCTCTGCTGATCTGTTGTCAATCCAAAAAAACTTGTTTTGGAAAATAATCGGTCTTTTCTCTAGAACTCATCACCGATTCTCGTTAATCCAAGTTCAGAAAGGTTCAGTCATTGCTGCTATTTTTGCGGAAGTTACAGGGTTGATTCTACTGCTCCGTTAGCTTTCAGAAAGTTTCCTTCCACTCAACCGAGACAAACGATTGCTGTTGTCTCTCTGCTCGGCCGCGGGGGAAGACGACTCACTGTTGCCGAAAAAGAAGAAAGAAGCCAGCCACCTTGTTGAAACCATTGCGCTAAAAGGCTCGAACCTGTTAGGAAACCAGCCCCACGGATCTTATACAAGGACTGGCCCGATCGATACAAACACAAATTCCAACACTCTCCCGCACGGGAAAACCCGTGGACAAATTCAACAGAAAAACCTGGGACAAAATCCTGGAAAAACCCAGGACAAATTCACCAGAAATACCCGGGACAAAATTCGGTGGGAACGGGATTCGAACTCGGGACCAACCTGCTCTAATACCATGTTGAAACCATTGCGCTAAAAGGCTCGAACCTGTTAGGAAAGCAACCCCACGGATCTTATACAAGGACTGGCCCGGTCGATACAAACACAAATTCCAACACATCGATCTCGCTGAATTATCATCGACAACCTTCCACTGGCAAGCCAAAACTATCTCGGCCAAATTGATGGGATTTCCTTCCGTCATGACGTTGTTGTCCATTCCTCTTTGGTTTACGGAGCTGTTCGGTGCCATTTGTTTACGAAGCCGGGATCATCGCCGTTGGGAAGAAGGAATGAGTTGCCTTTTCTGGATGATGATTCCTTTGCCGTTTAAGGAGATTCTGTCTGGAAAGCTTCCTCCCGAAGAGCCAAGCTCTGTTTGCGCCAAAGAATCTGGAGAGGAAGAATATATGAAATATTTCATGTTTCCAATCTTAGAAAACATGATTTATTAAAGTCCGACCCACTCCGGTTCTACCAAGACCTGGACTCGCCTGGGTCAAGCCAGCAAGCCAAAGAACTAGCCTTCCCAGCCAACCCGAGGGTGCTGCTTCTGCACCAGCTAGACTGAGTCAACGCGTACCAACTCGATCCGGGTCATCCGGATCAGGTCAACTGGGGTCCGGGTCAACCTGACTTGGGGCACTTATTTTCTGCCTCGGTATGCATGCCCAAGTGTTATACATATTATTCCTTGGTCAAAAATTATTTGGTACCATGACTTGCATTAGATTATTTCTTTGGTCAATTTTACAAGGATTATTTTGAGTCGTTTAAATGGGACCGAGCTCATTGCAGCCGCTGCTACTGTGTCTCTTTTGATGAGACATTATTATAGAAGAAGAGGTAACCTCATACCTTTATTTATTTTTTCCCGTAAAAAATATCAAAAATATTTGTGGTTGGAAGTCCATGACGGATGAACTTATTATTACATTTAAGTCACTTCCCCCCATTAATTTCATATATTACTCTACCACTTGAGAGTCGTTGTCCTATGGAGGGACACGGTGGTGGAAGTGGACTCTTGAGAGCAATGTCGATAGACACACTACCTAAAGAAGATGCAGTGTACCCTACATCCAGCATGAGTTAAGACTGGAGTGTGGAGCAATGTCTTAGCGGCTAGGAGTGATTTACTCTCACTGATATTATGCCAATTGGGCCTCATGAATGAGAGCACCAGCGTGAGGGGCAGTGTTGGAAGATGAAGGCATATTGGAAGATGTGTTATTTTATACAAATATTTTATACATCATTTGAGGGGGAGTGTTGGAAAAGATGGGCCCAAGCCCATAAGACCAAGGAAGACCCATGCAGCTATAGAAGATGGGCTCAAGATCCACATATCAAAGAGAAGGCCCATAGGCCCACATACAAGATGGCAAGATGGTTAATAAAGAGTCATCTCATAGAGATGTTATTGATGTAATTAAGTTAAAATTCCAAGGTTAAAACCCTAAACCCTAAACCCTAAGTTTAGGGGTATTATTTTAATACAGTAGTTTTATAAATCTATAAATAGAGCTTGAGGGAGAGGGTTAGGAATGAAATCCATAACCCTTCTTCCTCCTGTTTTCTCCCAATGGGTTTCTTTCCCTTTTTCTCCACAACCTAAATTCGTGGAGTCTTGAAAATCAACAGAAACATTAGAAAAATATTTGATGTAAAAATAAGTTTCAAGGGACCATTAGTGCCTCATGTTTCCTAGAAAAATATTTCTTGCTAAAATTTCATAAGAGGAAAATTTTGTGGTGAGGCACTATTTGCAGAAAAAATTACTTTATACACCTATAAGGCCTATTTAGTGTTTTTTAAAAAAATATTAGAAAAGTATTTCTAGTAAAAATACGTCTCAAGGGACCATTAGGACCTCATGTTTCTTGGAAACAATTTTTTTAGCTAAAATTTCTTACTCGGAAATTTTTGTGGTAAATAATTGTTTTTCTAAAACAAATTACTTTTAACAACTTTAAGGCTTTACGTTGAAAATATTTTTGATTAAAATATGTCTCCAAGGACCCTTAGTGCATCATACTTCCTGGAAACATTTTTCTAGCTAAATATTCTTACCAACGAAATCTTGCGGTAAGGCAAATTTTGTTTTAACAAATTCTTTCTACAACCAAATGGCCATGTAAGTGCATCTTTTAGGAAAACTTGTAAAAGTATTTTTAGGAAACATACATCTCCAAGAACTATTAGTACATCATGTTTCATAGAAACACTTCTCTAGCAGAAAATTCTTACAGAGAAAATTTAGTGTTATGGCAAAATTCGTTGAAACTAATTACTTTCAACAATTTTCAAGCCTTGTTAGAGCATTTTTTCTGGAACTATTGCAAAATTATTTCTGGTAAAAATTCTTCTCCAAGGACCATTTGTGCAGAAACACTTTTCTCGCAAAAAAATGTTACAAGAAAAATTTGGTGGTACAATTTTTGTTGGAACAATTTACTTTCTACAACAATAAGGCATTATTAGTGCATTTTTTCAAGAAAATTTGGAAAATTATTTCGAGTCAAACTATCTCTTCAGGGACCATTAGTGCGTCATGATTTTTGAAAACACCTTTCTATCAGAAATTCTGAGAGGCAAAATTTTGTTGTGAGCCAATTTTGGTAAAAAAAATTAATTTCTACAACTAAGGTCTTGTTAGTGCATTTTTTAGAAAGCGTTGGAAGAAAATTATTTTGAGTAAAAGTTCATCTCCAGGGACCATTAGTGTATCATGTTTCCAGAAAATACTTTTCTAGCTAAAAAATCTAACCACGAAATTTTGTAGTAAATCAATTTTTGCAGAAACAAAATAGACTCTACAACTACAAGACCTTGTTATTGTACTTTTTATGAAAATATTAAAAACTTTTTTTCCCATAAAAATACGTCTCCATGGACAATTAGTTCCTCGTGTTTCCTAGAAATACATTTCTAGGTGAAAATTCTTTCTAGGATAATTTTTTAAGGCAATTTTTTCTTATTCAAATTGCCTTCTAGGTAATTTTTGGAAACGTTGGAAAATTATTTCTAGGTAAAATACATTTCCAAAAGATCATTAGTGCCTCATGTTTCCTGGAAGCACTTTTGTAGTTGAAAATTCTTACCAATGAAATTTAGAGATAAAGAAATTATTACTGAAACTAATTATTGTCTACAACTATAACGCATTACTAGTGCCTTCTTTTAGGAAATATTTAAGACTTATTCCAATTAAAAATATGTCTCCAAGTACCATTAATGCCTCATGTTTCCTGGAAACACTTTTCAGGAAAAAAATTCTTACTAGGAAAATTTTGAGGTAACACAATTTTCTTTGAAACAAATTATTTTTAAAACTATAAGGTGTTTGTTGAATTTATGGAAAAGTCAAATACTTCATTGACTTCAATAACTTATTGTAATCAGAGTATTTGAAACTCTATTTATAATAGAGTAAGTTAGTAGAATCCAATTACAATAAAACTACACTTGTCCCAATTACACCCAAACTCTAACACTTAAAGATAAGTCCGAACAAAATTAAATAACTCAATATAGATAAAAGACAAACTTAACTCAAACTAAAACTCTTCTTTGACATGACCATAAGATAAGATACTTTTGAGAGTCCTTCTTGATCTTCCAACTAATGTGATAAGGATGCCAGCTCATAGTAATCATTGTGGGTCCTACTTCTTATGGGCTTGGGCCCATCTTGTGGGCCTTCCTTGGTCATGTGGCCCATCTTATAATAATCTTAGATATGTGGGCCTTCCTTGGGCTTGAGCTTATCTTTCAACACGGGGGGTGAGAGAACAACATGAACTCCCAGCTTGTTGCAAATGATGTATAGAATATTTTTGCATAAAATGGCACATCTTCCAATACTCCCTCTCACATTGTTGCGTCCTTCATTGAGGTCCTGCAGCATTATATAAGTGAGAGTAAAAAACACTTCTAGCCGGTAAGCCATTGCTTCATACTCCAGTCTTAATGCTGGATGTTGGGCACACTCCATTGCTATCAGTAATGTCTCTCAGCATTGCTCTGAAGTGTCCACCACCGTGTCCCTCCATAGGACAACGACTCTCTAGTGATAGGAGATATAAAAGCCATTACAGGTGTGTGTGTGTGTGTGTGTGTGGGGGGGGGGGGGGTTAACGAAGATGTAATCATCAGTTTCTCCGTCATTGACTGCCAACCACAAATAGTTTTCATCTTTCTGATGGGGATGAAGTTCCTCTGTCGTGGACTCCCAGCCACAAATAATTTTCCTCTTTTTTATGGGGATGAAGTTCCTCTGTCGTGGACTCCTAACCACAAACAATTTTGATCTTTTTGACGGGGTAAAATAAATGATGACATGAGGCCACCTCTTATTCAATAATAATGTCCCCAAAGAGACATAATAGCTGCAACTGAATATAACACGACCATCTTCCAACACATATAACACAAACCAAATAGTAAACTTTGTCAAAGAACCCATGAAATAATCCGATATAAAAAAATTTTCTTTGATGCACAAGCTTTATATTTTGTGGTCCCCCTTTCTTGAATATTTTGGTCACATAAACTTATCCACAACATAAGGAATAAAATACCTATTTCTTGTTCTTCTTCTACTTCTCCCCTTCAAGCTGGGAGGAAATGGCAATGATCCTAGCTTGAACCAAATATCATAGATGTAGCAATAAAACCAAATAACAGAGATCTATAAATAAGCCCTCAAACCATGGAGAAGTAAGATATTTTCCTGATCAACTCAAAAAGTGACGCAAAAAAATTGGCATAAAATCGGATATTTCAATACAACAGAATACCAGCATGACCTTTGATTCTTCCAATGCGAATATATCTTTCAATATAGATCAGTTTGAAATGAAATTTTTCCTTCTAAAATTAGAATTAAATAAATTTCATCTATGTATAACATCTCTTCATAAAATATAATTATTTGAAGATAAATAATCTGATAGGTTTCGGTCTCTATCATCTGGCTGAACTAAGTTATGTTTCTCCTGTTTTCCATAACGACCATTGACTCTTCCAAGATCAATATATCTTTATAAAAAATATCATAACGAGAATTGGTTGAATAGGTCAGAAAATAGACTTACATATCTTTCTTTAGATATATAATTCTCCATATAAAGTCTCTTTCTTGATAGCATAAAATACCTCAAAATTTGAAGCATTCTACTGCCGCTTGAACCTCTTGTTCAATCTTACTTTTGATGCTTAATATATCGATTTATCTATGTAAGTTACTCAGATAAAAAATTGGTTGAATAGGTAAAAGAATAGACTTAAAGATATTTTATATATATATATTTCTTTTTATAAAGTCTACTTCTTGATAGCAAAAAATACCTCAAAATCTGAAGAATTCTACTGGTGCTCGAACCTTTTTGTAAACTGACCTTCGTTCATGGAACTATCGATATCTCTCTATAGATAACTCCGATTGGAACAAATAATTCTTCTTTGGAAAGTAGACTCAAATATATTTCCTTCAATATATAGCTTGAAATATGAAAAACTACGTATAGAGGTTAAAATTGCAAAGCAAATTACAAGTGTAGGGACTAAAAAAAATAACTACGAACCTAGACCTAGGGTTTAGGGTTTAGAAAAAAGGATCACATTACCTCCGTGAGTTGACCAAGTCAACTCACAGAACCTGATCTGATACCATGTTGAATTTATGGAAAAGTGAAATACTGATATCAATAACTTATTGTAATCAGAGTACATCAACCTCTATTTATAATAGACGAAGGTACTAGAGTCCAATTACAATAAAACTACCCTTGTCCCAATTACACCCAAACTCTAACACTTAAAGATAAATCTTAACATAATTAAAAAACTCAATATAGATAAAAGACAAACATAACTCATACTGAAACTCTTCTTTGATGTGACTGATAGATGCCATATTCTGACATAGGTTAATTATAATAGAATAACCTTTATAATTGTGTTATAGGTGGTTATTTATCGGTTTTCAAATGAAATGAGCATTTATTGAATTTGGTATTAATCACTGTCGATATTGCATATTTCTCTCTCCTGAATTATATTTCATTATTTTTTAGTTTTATTTCTTCCTGAAATGCTTTTTATAGATTCAATTATGGAATTTCAGGAGAATTTGGGTGGAGAAGAAGATATTTACCAAAATGCCCTTAGTGAAATGGAGGTAATTTCTAGGGCAAATCATTTTAAAATAAGAAAAATCATATTTAAAGCAAAGGGGAGCGTCGAATGAAAGGAGAGAGGAGCGTGAAAAGAAAACAAAAACGGAAACCAAAACAGAGGAGCTTGGACCGAAAACAGGGGAGGACCCGAGAGGAGTTCCCCACCATCGTTCGCCGGGCCACAGCCTTTCGCCGCGCCACCGTCTTCCACCGCCATCCAGCAACCGAGAACAAACCCGAGGAGAGCTCGAGAGAGTCTCCGTCGAAGTGAGTTCGACAGTCGTCGCTCGCCAGGCTGAGAAGAGATCCGAGAGGGCTTCTCCGGTGCCGCTTCCGCTTTTCGACTATCCTCCGGCGTCGGTTACGTATTTCTAACCAGTCCCGGAGCTATTCCGACTCCAACCGAGACTCGAGAGAGCCGGTTAGAGAACGTCAGCTCTGTTTCGTTCTTCGTCGAACGTTCCCTCCATCCGTCGACTTCCAACCTTCGTCGCCGGCGTCATCTCTACCTCCGGCCACTCACTCTTGCCAACCTGAAGCCCTTGATTTCGGGAAATTATAGCACCCATGAGAACGAGTTGCTGCCGAGCGAGAGGAAGAAGAAGGGGAGTAATTCGTCATTATTGAATTTAATTTTTTATATGGTTTGAACTTAGGTTTTGAATGTTAATTGAATCTGATTTGATAATTAATGTTTATTTAAGATTTTTTTTTTGGATATTTGATTAAATTAGTTAATTAGGGTAGGATTATAATTGAGGTTGGATTTTGGTATTTTAATCCGATTTCTGTCTTTCACTCTATGCGCCTGAGAGGGTCTAGACGCAAGGATTGAGAAATCGGATCCGTGGTTACGTGGCGCTCGAGAGAGGCACAAATCACCGTAAAATCCAGAGTTGACGTTTCCTATTGTGCAAGTAGTTAACCAGATGATTGCTTGATAATTTAGGATATAATTAGTGTTTAGTTAATATTAATTCATCATATTTGGTTAGGCTAGTTGACTGAAGAATACACAAAATTCAGTCCTCCCTGTGGATATGACCCTCGCTTCCCGCTAAATTACATGAACGATTCGTACGCTTGCGAGGTATTAAAGCCGATGTAACTAAATTCTACATCAGTGACCATAAGATAATATACTTTTGAGAGTCCTTTTTGATCTTCCAACTGATGTGATAAGGATGCCAGCTCATAGTAATCATTATGGGTCCTACTTATGGGTTTGGGCCCATCTTGTGGGCCTTCCTTGGTCGTGTGGGCTTGAGTTTATCTTTCAACAGTGTTGTTTGTGCATTTTTTGAGGAAATGTTTGAAATGTATTTTAGGCAAAAATATGCCTCAAGGGAGCATTAGCGTCTCATGTTTCCAAGAAACACTTTTCTAGCCGAAATTTCTTACCAGGATATTTTTGTATGGAACAAATTAGTTTCTACAACTATCATGACTTGTAAATGCATTTTTTAAGGAAATGTTGGAAAAGTATTTCTCTTAAAAATCATTTCCAGGAGCCATTTGTGCATCATGTTTCAGAATAACACTTTTCTAGTAGAAAATTCCTACAAGGAAAATTTTGTGGTAACACAATTTTTGCTAAAACAAATTACATTCTACAACTACAAGGCCTTGTGGGAGAATATTTTTATGAAATGTTGAAAAGACATTTGTAGGAAAAATAAGTTTCTAGGGACCATTATTGCCTCAAGTTTTCCTAGAAAAATATTTCTTGCAAAAATTTCTTAAAAGGACAATTTTGTGGTGAGGCACTATTTGCTGAAAAAAATTACTTTCTACACCTATAAGGCCTATTTAGTGCTTTTTTTAGAAATATTAGAAAAGTATTTCCAGTAAACATACATCTCCAGGGACCATTAATGCGTCATGATTCCTGCAAACACCTTTCTTCTTGAAATTTCTTACCGGGAAAATTTATTTATGAACCAATTTTGGTAAAGCAAATTACTTTCTACAACTATAAGGTCTTGTTAGTACATTTTTTAGGATGAGTTGGAAAATTATTTCTAGTAAAAAAACCTCTCCAAAGACCATTATTTTACGGTCCCGGATCTGACATAGTGATTCGTTGTGAGGAAGAAGAGAAAGACGAAAATCAAGTCGAAAGGAAGCTTGAAAACCCAAGGTTCTTTGAGGAGAACGTACACTCCTAAGCTCGTTGAGGAGAACTCCAAACCCTATTAAACCTAATTCAATGCTTGCTTTTTCTCATTACTTTTACCCCTTGAATAGTGTTCACCCTTATAATGTTAAAGATAAAATATTAAAAAAATACTCTTGTGGCCTATTAATTTTTTAACTAAAATAAAACAAAGTAAATTAATGAAAAACATTTAATTAGACTCTAAATAACTTAATAATGTTATTTCATGCATAACATTACACCCCCTGGGAGAAAGAGCTTGTCCTCAAGCTCGATGGTAGGTCTGCTTGCCCTTGCCGACGTCTCCACTTGTTCCCTAGTAGCATCCACGGTATCTGTGTCAGCCCTTGGGATGACAAAACAGAAGCATTCCATGCGAGAAGCAAATTTTTTCTTTTGCCTACACTACTGGCATCACTTGCTATAGCACACCCCAATACGGATAAACAACCAAACAACAAGTTGAACAATCACCTGCACCAAAGTGGCAACTTCTGCTTCTTCTATAACCGCCTTGTGTGATATGCCCCAACGGCTGCCTCATGGCCAAAATCTTCTTTATGTTGACTGTTGGCATCTTTTGATAGTGAGGTTAAAGATGCATGTGCACAAGCAACAACAACTCGGGGTCCTACAGTAAAGGCCATAAATGCTACCAAACCCAAGACTAGATTCCTTGAGCTTTCAAATGGGATTTTGGTTTCGTGATCAAGGACTTTTGTACAAGTCTCTTGAATATCGCAGTTACCATTTGACAATGGATTTTTTGAATCACTTGAGGCATTAGATGAAATAGAAAGTTCAATGTTTGCCAATAAACCATCTTCCATGGGCAGACAAATGAAGTACAGAATGTAGTGTGCTTCATAAGTCACTACTGCTTCCACTCTCAAAAATGTCAGAACTGTTGTCAACAGTGGTTTCTGTAGTGCCACCACAACAGCACAAATTTTTTTTGTTGAAGAACCCATGAGCGTAAACACAAGCTGTCCATCTTGATAAGTGCAAACGTTCCTCAGCACCGTCCTTCAGATGGTTGTGAACACATCCAGTCAGTCTGTGCTCTACCACTGAGCTATGGACCCATGTAGAAATAAGAACTGCAATTGCATCAAGTCTCTCTCTAGGAGCTGCTCTTAGCATATTTTTGTTTTCTAGGTTTTTGCACCACTGAAAATTGATTGCCATGGATCATATGCAAAATTAATATGCCCACGCAAAACTGCAGCACTTATACTTTGTCCAAACTCCACCCAAAATTTAATTTTTTTCCTTTCAACAGTCATAAAAATCATTCCCCACATTATATTCTCCACCATTTCCAGAAAAACCAAACTGTTACGCATAGAAATTCAGTTCTCCACCTTTCTTCCGGTGTATTGTGCTTCTTTACTCTCCTTATTTCCCATTCGGTGTGTTGTTTTCATCTTTGCAGGGCCACAACTAGCTTGAGGCCTCCTCAAAGGGAAAACCATAGAACCCACTTGATCAAGCACATTGATTGCATCGAGAATAATTCCATGATCTTCTAAACCATCAAGAAAATATGTTAGTGACTCTATTTATATCTCATTCCCTGCTTTATCTATCAACTCTGCAATTGATGGACTTTGGAGCATCTCTTTCATAATGGTTTTTGCTTCTTCCATTCTACCCTTAGAAAACAGTCCCCTCACCAAAATATGAAAACCCAAAAAGTTAGGTAAAATTCCCCGGCTTCGGTACTCACCAAAAATAGCAAGTGCAGCTTCTATCTCACATTTGGTAGAATAACCACCAAGCACATAAATAAATGTGAAGGCATCGGGTATTTGGCCACTTTCTTCCATGTGAATAACAAGATCAAGTGCTTGCTCAATTAATCCGTAATTGCAGTTACCATTGACAATGAGTTGTAGACACAGGTATTTGGAATCAAACCCTTGAGAACCATTCTTTTATACAATTCATTTTCATATTGTAGGAGTCCTTTACAAACACCATCTATCAAAGTTGAATGTGTAGCAACAGAGGGAAGAACATTAATTTTCTCTAAGGAATCAAACAGCCTAAATGCTTGCACCAGACATCCCTCATGGCACAAACCATTAATCACTGAAGTATAAGTAACTATATTGGGATGGACACCCTTGGCTCTCATCCTCTCACAGAGATCTAAAGCCTCTTTCAGACAACCTTCTTTACATAGCCCATCAATTACAACAGAGTAGACAACAACATCCAAAACCCTTCCCATTTCTTCAACTTCCAAGACAAGCTCATGAGCAAGTTGAGCACTCCCTTGCCTGGTAAGTGCATACAAGATTGTTATCAGGTCACTTAAACTTCCTTCACCCCTATAATTTAGAAACTGAAGAGCTCCATTTATGTGCTGTTTGCACATGTAATGAACTAGAAGCTTGTTTATTATAGGATCAAGAATACCACATTATTTTAAATATGAAGTCAACGTCAGTTGAACTTGCTCGAGATTTCCAAGTGGATAAGACGTTTTAGGATTAAATAGTAGGAACTATTTGTCACAAGTATGCCTCTTCTCCTTAATACAAAGTAAACATCAGAAGCTGCATAATGACAACCTTTCTTGCATAAAAAACTAATAGCATCATTATACAACAAACCAAGTTCCTCAAAATCTAATTGTTCAATCCAGTGAAACAACTTGAAGATACCCTCTTCACCACCTTCATTAAACTTGGTATCCATCAATTTCATACAAATAAAATCATGCAGTGGCAGCCCATTTTTTCTGAGTTAAAAAAAAAAAAATAGGCAGCTACCAATTCCACCATACCTTCTCTAGAGAGAACTCCAATAATGAAGTTATAACCAGTAGCACCAGAAGATCCCAGCGAAGTCTTTTTGTACTCATCAAATATCTCAAGTGCCTCACTAATCCTTCCTAGTTTAAGACACCCATCGATTATTGTACAATAAGTAACAGAACTAGGAACTAGGCCCAACTGAGGCAGTCACTTAAAGAGTATAAAAGCATCTTCAAATGCCCCTAAGTAAAAAAGACTTTTATTAGTACATTGCAAATGGATATATCCATAACAAGACCAGATCTTTCCAATCTCTTCTTTACTTCCACCGCTTTGGCTACCCTCTCATTTCCAGAATTCATACTTGGTTGAAGAATTGACAAGAACAATGGCCGAGCAGCATACACAGGATCTAGAAAATTAAACACAAAGTTTTCTAATTGATTGTTTCTGCTGGAAAATTGACAATGAACAAGCACAATGATGTTGTTCGTATCAACAGAAAAATAAATCACCCATAGAAATTTTTCTACCATTCTCGAAATCCCCAAAAATTTCCATCTCGTATTTTAGACACACAAGCTGGAAATCCGTAAAAAATGGAGGAATTGTTCTATTGCTTTGCTTCACGGAACAATCCCAAAACCATTGGAGATGTATTTTGTAAAACATTGAAGGATTTGAGAAAAGAGTAGACGAAATTTTGAGAAATTCGTCTCGGAAGCTTACCCCAATTTTTGTTGAAGTCGGTTTTCTGCTGTGCAGCTAAGACCGAGAGTGAGATTGAGAGTTCTGAAGCCTCACCCACCGGACCTTTTTTCTGACGTAGCCTCCTATTTTTTTTATGGCGAATAGCAGCCACACGATGTTTTTCCACTCGATGAAGCTTGGAGAAGTTAGGGCGACATTTTTCCCAGACAGAGGTATCTCGAAAAGTCTGAAATTTTTTCCTCTCCTGTTCGGTGAGACGTTTTTCTTCCTGTGAGAAGGGATTTTTTGAAGTCAAACCCAAATCCACCAATACTTTCCGATTTTTGGCGGACTACCCGTCTGATTTTTTATTTCCTGGGGCTTGGGACTGTTGGACCGGATTGCCCTGGTCGGAGATTGTAATTTTTTTTGGCCGTGGCCTTTCTTCCCATTCGAGATACTGTCGACTCGTGACTTTTGCTCCATGACATTTCTCTATGCAGTATAGGCAATGTACCTTTTGACTGCATCCCTTTCGTGCATTGCTGCCATTCCCCTTTTGAGTCTGTGGAGTTTCTGGTTAAGAATGGTGATTAGATCCAAATATTGCATGATCTAAGCAAACTTTCTCTCGTGTTAAGCTTGTGCTTCAACGTGCACCTTCAGCCCTTTGATCAGGAACTCTCTTAACTCCCCATTGTTGGAATTCCCCATGTTACACTGCTTTGATACCAGTTGTTACGGTTCTGGATCTGACACAACGATTTGTAGGGAGGAAGAAGAGAAAGACGAAAATCAAGCCGAAGAGAAACTAGAAAACCCTAGGTTGTTTGAGGAGAACGCTGGCCCCTGAGCTCATTCAAGAGAACTCCAAACCTTGTTTAACCTCATTCAATACTTGTTTTCTTATAACTCTTACCCCTTAAATTGGGTTCACCCTTACAAGGTTCAAGATAAAATATTACAAAAATGCCCTTGTAGCCTATTAATTCTTTAACTAAAATAAAATAAAGTAAATTAAAGAAAAACAATTAATTAGACTCTAAATAACTTCATAATGTTATTGCATGCATAACACATTACTGCCTCATATTTCTTGAAAACACTTTTCTAGCTAAAAATTCTTACCAGGAAAATTTTGTTGTAAAAATTTTTTGCAAAAACAAATTATATTCTACAACTACAAGATCTTGTTAGTTTATTTTTTCAGAAAATATTATAAACCTTTTTTCTTTTAAAAATACGTCTGCATGGAAAATTAGTGCCTCATTTTCCCTACAAACATTTTTCTAGTTGAAAATTTTTACCTAGACAATTTTGTTATGGCAATACTTTCAGAAACAAATTAGTTTCAACAACTATATGGCCTTGTTAGTACATTTTTTTAGGAAACGTTGGAAAAAATGTTCTCGGTAAAATACATTTCCTAAGACCATTAGTGGCTCATGTTTCCTAGAAGCACTTTTCTAGTGGAAAATTCTTACCAGAAAAATTTTGTGGCAAAATATTTTTTGCTAAAATTAATTAGTCTACAACTATAAGGCCTTATTAGTGCCTTCTTTTAGGAAATATTTAAAAAATATTCTGATTAAAAATATATCTCCAAGGACCATTAATGCCTCATGTTTCCTTGAAACACTTTTCTAGAAAAAAAAATCTTACTAGGAAAATTTTGAGATAACACAATTTTCGCAGAGACAAATTATTTCTAAAACTATAAGGCATTGTCAGTGTATTTTTTGAGGAAATGTTTGGAAAGTATTTTAGGCACAAATATGCCTAAAGGGAACATTAGTGCCTCATGTTTCTTGAAAACACTTTTCTAGCTTAAAATTCTTACCACATAATTTTTTTATGGAACAAATCGCTTTCTGCAACTATCATGACCTGTAAGTTCATTTTTTAAGGAAACATTGGACAAGTATTTCTCCTAAAAATCATTTGTAGGGACCATTTGTGCATCTTGTTTTAGAAAAACACTTTTCTAGTAGAAAATTTTTGTTGTAACGGAAATTTTAACTCGAACAAATTCCATTCTACAACTACAATTACTTGTGGGAGATTTTTTTTTATTTTTTATGAATCGTTGGAAAAACATTTGTAGTAAAAAAAAGTTTCGAGGGAAACATTTGTAGTAAAAACAAGTTTCGAGGGAAACATTTGTACATCATGTTTCTCTTAAAAACATGTCTTGCTAAATTTTCTTAAAAGTAAAATTTTGTGGTGAGGCACATTCGCTGAAACAAATTGCTTTCTACAACTATAAGGCCTATTTAGTGTTGTTTTTCAGAAATATTAGAAAAGTATTTCTAGTAAAAATACGTCTCCAGGGACCATTAGTACCTCATATTTCTTGGAACCATTTTTTGTAGCTAAAATATCTTGCTCAAAAAATTTTATGGTAGAGAAATTTTTTCTAAAAAAATTACTTTCAACAACTTTAAGGCTTTACGTTGAAATTCTTTTCGATTAAAATATGTATCCAAGGACCCTTAGTGTATCATGCTTCCTGGAAACATTTTTCTAGCAAAAAATTCTCAGCAACAAAATCTTGTGGTAAGAAAATTTTTGTTAAAGCAAATTACTTTCTACAACCATATGGCCATGTAAGTGTATTTCTTATGGAAATGTTGGAAAAGTATTTCTAGGAAAAATACGTCTCCAAAGACCATTAGAACATCATGTTTCATGAAAACACTTTTCTAGCTGAAAATTCTTACAGAGAAAATTTAGTGCAATGGCAAAATTCGTTGAAACTAATTACTTTCAACAATTATCACAACTTGTTAGGGCATTTTTTCTAGAACTATTGCACAATTATTTCTAGTAAAAATACTTCTCCATGGACTATTTATGCCTCGTGTTGCCTACAAACACTTTTCTCATAGAAAATTGTGACAAGAAAAATTTGGTGGTCCGAAAGTTTTTGTTGAAACAATTTACTTTCTACAACAATAAGGCGTTGTTAGTGCATTCTTTCAAGAAATGTTGGAAAATTATTTCAATTCAAACTACATCTCCAGGGACCATTAGTACGTCATGATTTTTGCAAACACCTTTCTATCTAAAAATTATTATCGGGAAAATTTTGTTGTGAGCCAATTTTGGTTAAACAAATTACTTTCTTCAACTATAAGGTCTTGTTTGTGCATTTTTTAGGATGCGTTGGAAAATTATTTCGAGTAAAAATACGTTTCTAGGGACCATTAGTGTCTCACGTTTCCTAAAAACACTTTACTAACCAAAAATTATTTTAGATAAAATTTTGCAGTAAAGCTATTTTTGCATAAACAAATTAAATTCTACAACTACAAGACCTTGTTAGTGTACTTTTTAAGAAAATGTTAGAATCCTTTTTTCTCCGTGGACAATTAGTGCCTTATGTTTCCTAGAAACACTTTTCTAGCTGAAAATTCTTACTAGGAAAAATTTTTAAGGCATTTTTCTAATTCAAATTACTTTCGATGACTGTATATGGCCTTGTTAGTGTATTATTTTTAGGAAATGAAGGAAAATTATTTCTAGGTAAACTACATTTCCTAAGACCATTAGCGCCTCATTTTTCCTGAAAGAACCTTAGTAATTGAAAAATCTTACCAGTAAAATTTTTTGGTAATTTTTTTTTCTAAAACTAATTATTGTCTACAACTATAAGGCATTATTAGTGCCTTCTTTAAGGAAATATTTAAAACTTATTCCGATTAAAAATATGTCTCCAAGGTCCAGTAAGATCTCATGTTTCCTAAAAACATTTTTCTATAAAAAAAATCTTATTGAAAAATTTTTGAGGTAAGACAATTTTCGCTTAAACAAATTACTTCTAAAACTGTAAGGTGTTGTCAAAACATTTTTTGAGGAAATGAATGAAAATTATTTTAGGCAAAAATATGCCTCAAGGGAGCATTAGTGTCTCATGTTTCCATTAAACACTTTTCAAGCCAAAAATTCTTACCAGGATTTTTTTTTTATGGAACAAATTAGTTTCTTCAACTATCATGACCTATAAATGCATTTTTTAAGGAAAAGTTGGAAAAGTATTTCTTGTAAAAATCATTTTCATGGACCATTTGTGCATCATGTTTCATAAAAATACTTTTCTAGCAAAAAATTCCTACGAGGAAAATTTTGTGGTAACGCAATTTTTACTGAAACAAATTACATTCTACAACTAGAAGGCCTTGTAGGAGAATTTTTTAGGAAACGTTGGAAAACCATATGTAGTAAAAATAACTTTCCAAGGACCATTAGGTGCTCATGTTTCCTGGAAATACATTTCTTGCTAAAATTTCTTAAAAGGAAAATTTTGTGGTGAGACACTATTTGCTGAAACAAATTACTTTCTAGATCTATAAGGGCCCTTTACTTGCTTTTTTTTCCAGAAATATTGGAAAAGAATTTCTAGTAAAAATACGTCTCCAGGGACCATTAGTGCGTCATGATTCCTATAAACAATTTCTACATGAAATTTCTTACCGGGAAAATTTTTTTGTTAGCCAATTTTGGTAAAATAAATTACTTTCTACAACTATAAGGTCTTGTTAGTGCACTTTTTAGAATGCGTTGGAAAATCGTTTCGAATAAAAATACCTCTCCAAGGACCATTACTGCCTCATGTTTCCGGAAACACTTTTCTAGCAAAAAATTCTTATCAAGAAAATTTTGTTGTAAATCAATTTTTTCATAAACAAATTAAATTCTACAACTGCAAGAACTTGTTAGTGTATTTTTTCAAAAAAAAATTAGGAACCTTTTTTCTCGTAAAAATACATCTGCAGGGACAATTAGCCCCTCATTTTTCCTAGAAAAACTTTTCTAGTTGAAAATTCTTACCAGGACTATTTTTATGGCAATTTATTCTGAAACAAATTACTTTCTTCAACTATATGGCCTTGTTAGAACATTTTTTTAGGAAACGTTGAAAAATTATTTCTTGGAAAAATACATTTCAAAAGACCATTACCTCATGTTTCCTGGAAGCACTTTTCTTGTAGAAAATTCTTACCCGTAAAATTTTGTGATAAAGAATTTTTTCCTGAAATTAATTACTGTCTACAACTATAAGGCCTTATCGGTGCCTTATTTTAGGAAATATTTAAAACTTACTCTAATTAAAAATATGTCTCCAAGGACCATTAATGCCTCATGTTTACTAGAACACTTTTCTAGAAAAAAATTCATACTAGGAAAATTTTGAGGTAGCACAAATTTCGCTGAAACAAATTATTTCTAAAACTATAAGAAGTCGTCAATGCTTTTTTTTGAGGAAACGTTTGGATAGTATTTTAGGAAAAAATATGCCTCATGGGACGATTAGCATCACATGTTTCCTAGAAACACTCTTCTAGCCGAAAATTCTTATCAGGAAATTTTTTTATGGAACAAATCAGTTTCTACAACTATCATGACCTATAAGTGCATTTTTTAAGAAAACGTTGGAAAAGTATTTCTCATAAAAATCATTATCAGGGACCATTTGTGCATCATGTTTCAGAAAAACACTTTTCTAGTAGAAAATTCCTACGAGGAAAATTTTGTGGTAATGCAATTTTTGTTGAAACAAATTACATTCTACAACTACAAGGCCATGTGGGAGAATTTTTTTATGAAACGTTGGAAAAGCATTTGTAGTAAAAATAATTTTCCAGGGACCCTGCCTCATTTTTTCTGGAAAAAACATTTCTTAATAAAATTTCTTAAAAGTAAAATTTTTTGGTGAGGCACTATTTGTTAAAACAATTTACTTTCTACACTTATAAGTCTTATTTAGTGCTTTTTCAGAAATATTAGAAAATAATTTCTAGTAAAAATACGTCTCAATGACCATTAGTATCTCATGTTTCTTGGAAACAATTTGTGTTGATAAAAATTCTTACTCGAAAAATTTTGTGTTAAAGAATTTTTTTCTGAAATAAATTAATTTCAACAACTTTAAGGCTTTAAGTTGAAAAATTTTTCGATTAAAATGTGTCTCCTAGGACCCTTAGTGATGGAAACATTTTTCTAGCCAAAAATTCTTAGCAAAAAAACTCTTGTGGGAAGGCAAATTTTGCTTAAACAAATTACTGTCTACAACCATAAGGCCATGGAAGTGCTTTTTCAGGAAATGTTGGAAAAGTATTTCTAGGGAAAATACATCTCCAAGGACCATTAGTACATCGTGTTTTATGGAAATACTTTTCTAGCTAAAAATTCTTACAAAGATAATTTAGTGCTAAGGCAAAATTTGTTGAAAATAATTAATTTCAACTATTATCAGGCACTATTAGGGCATTTTCTCCGGAATTGCAAAATTACTTCTAGGAAACATACTTCTCCAGCGACCATTTGTGCCTTTTCTTTAAGAGAAACTCTTTTCTAGCAAAAAATTGTTACTAGAAAATTTTTGTGGTACTACAATATTTGTTAAACAATTTACTTTCTACAACAATAAGGCATTGTTAGAGCATTCTGTCAAGAAAAGTTGGAAAAATATTGCGTGTAAAAATATGTCACCAGGAACCATTAGTGCGTCATGATTCCTGCAAACACCTTTCTACCTGAAAATTTAGTTGTAAGCCAATTTTGGTAAAACAAATTCTTTTCTACAACTATAAGGTCTTGTTAGTGCATTTTTTAGGATGAGTTGGAAAATTATTTCGAGTAAAAATACGTCTCCTCGGACCGTTAGTGCTTCATATTTCCTGAAACCACTTTTTCTTGCTAAAAATTATTAACTGGAAAATTTTGTAGTAAGGTAATTTTTGTTACATTCTAAAACTACAAGACCTTGTTAGTGTTTTTCTAACAAAATTTTAGAGAACTTTTTTTCTAAAAAAATACATCTCCAGGGACAATTAGTGCTTCTTGTTTCCCGGAAACACTATTATAGTTGAAAATTCTTACCAAGACAATTTTTTATGGCATTTTTTTCTGAAATAAATTGCTTTATACAACTATATGGCCTTGTTAGTGACTTTTTTTAGGAAACATTTGAAAATTATTTCAAGGTAAAATACATTTCCTAAAACCATTAGTGCGTTTTTTCTAGAAGCATTTTTCTAGTTAAAAATTCTTACCAGTAAAATTTTGTGGTAAATAAATTTTTATTGAAACTAAAAGACCTTATTAGTTCCTTCTTTCAGGAAACATTTAACACTTATTCAGATTAAAAATATGTCTCCAAGGACCATTAATGCCTCATGTTTCCTGAAAATACTTTTCTAGAAAAAAATTCTAAATAGGAAAATTTTGAGGTAACACAATTTTCACTCAAACTAATTATTTCTAAAACTAAAAGGCGTTGTTTTTAGGAAACGTTGAAAATTGTTTTAGGCAAAAATATGCCTCAAGGGAGCATTAGTGTCTCATGTTTCCTGGAAACCCTTTTCAAGACGAAAATTCTTACAAGAAATTTTTTATATGGAACAAATTAGTTTATGCAACTATCATGAGCTATAAGTGCATTTTTTTAAGGAAACGTTGAAAAATATTTCTCATAAAAATTATTTTCAGGGACCATTTGTGCATCATGTTTCAGAAAAGCACTTTTCTAGCAGAAAACCCCTATGATGAAAATTTTGTGGTAACACAATTTTTGCTGAAACAAATTACATTCTACAACTACAAGGTCTTGTGGGAGAATTTTTTTAGGAAACGTTGGGCAAGAATTTCTAGAAAATTAAGTTTCCATGGACCATTATACCTCATGTTTCGTCGGAAAATATTTCTTGCTCAAATTTCTTAAAAGGAAAATTTTGTGGTGAGGCACAATTTGCTAAAACAAATTACTTTCTACAACTACAAGCCCTAATTAGTGCCTTTTTAAAGAAATATTGGAAAAATATTTCTAGTTAAAATATGTCTTCACCGACCATTAGTACCTCATGTTTCTTGGAAACAATTGTTTTGAAAAAAATTCTTACTTGAAAAATTTTGTGGTAAAGAAATTCTTTCTGAAACAAATTACTTTCAAAACCTTTAAGGCTTCACATTGAAAATTATCTTGATTAAAATATGTCTCCAGGGACCCTTAGTGCATCATGCTTCCTGGAAACATTTTTCTAGCAAATAGTCTTAGCAAAAAAATCTTGTGGTATGGCAAATTTTGCTAAATCAAATTATTTTCTACAACCATAAGGTCATTTAAGTGCATTTTTTTCAGGAAAAGTTGGAAAAGTATTTCTTCAAAAAATACGTCTGCATTGACCATCAATACCTCATATTTCCATGAGACACTTTTCTAGCTGAAAATTCTTACAAAGAAAATTTAGTGCTATGGAAAAATTCGTTTATAGTAATTACTTTCCTCTATTATTAGGCCTTGTTAGGGCATTTTTTTCGGAACTTTTGCAAAATTTTCTGTAGCAAACATACTTCACCAAGGACCATTTGTGCCTCATGTTTCCAAGAAACACTTTTCTTGTAGAAAAATGTGACCAGAAAAGCTTAGTGGTATGACTTTTTTTGTTCAAACAATTTACTTTCTACAACAATAAGGCATTGTTAGTGCATTCTTTCAAGAAAAGTTGGAAAATTATTTCGAGTAAAACTACGTCTTCGGGGACCATTAGTGCGACATGATTTCTACAAACACCTTTCTATCTAAAAAATTCTTGCAGGGAAAATTTTGTTGTGGACCAATTTTGATAAAAAAAGTACTTTCTACAACTATAAGGTCTTGTTAGTGCATTGTTAGGATGTGTTGGAAAATTATTTTGAGTAAAAATATGTCTCCAGGGACCATTATTTCCTCATGTTTGTTGAAACCACTTTTCTACCTAAAAATTCTTACCTAGAAAATTTTGTAGTAAAACAATTTTTGTTGAAACAAATTTTTTTCTACAACTACAAGACCTCGTTAGTGTTCTTTTTCAGAAAATGTTAGAAACCTTTTTTCTAGTAAAAATACATCTTGTGGGAGAATTAGTGCCTCATGTTTCTAGGAAATACTTTTCTAGTTGAAAATTCTTATGAGAAAAATATTTTGATGGCAATTTTTTCTGAAACAAATTACTTTCTACAACTATATGACCTTGTTAGTGCATTTTGTTTTGGAAACGTTGGAAAATTATTTCTAGGTAAAATACACTTCCTAAGACCATTAGTGCCTCATGTTTTTTGGAAGCACCTTTCTAGTTGATAATTCTTACCAGTAAATTTTTTTGATAAAGAAATTTTTGCTGAAACTAATTATTGTCTACAACTATAAGGCCTTATTAGTGCCTTCTTTCAAGAAATATTTAAAACTTATTCCAATTAAAAATATGTCTCCAAAGACCATTAATGCCTCATGTTCTGGAAAGACTTTTCTAGAAAAAAATTCTTACTAGGAAAGTTTTGAGGTAACACAATTTTTGTAAAAAAAATTATTTCTAAAACTTTAAGGCATTGTCAGAGCATTTTTTGAGGAAACGTTTGAAAAGTATTTTTGGCAAAAATATGCCTCAAGGGACCATTAGCATCTCATGTTTCCTGAAAACACTTTTCTTGCCGAAAGTTCTTACCAAGAAACTTTTTTGTGGAACAAATTAGTTTATGCAACTATCATGAACTGTAAGTGCATTTTTTGAAAGAAACGTTGAAAAGTATTTCTCATAAAAATCATTTCAGGGACCATTTGTGCATCATTTTTAGAAAAGCACTTTTCTAGCAGAAAATTCCTACGAGGAAAATTTTGTGGTAACACAATTTTTGCCTAAAGAAATTACGTTCTACAACTACAAGGCCTTGTGGGAGAATTTTTTTAGGAAATATTGGAAAAGAATTTCTAGGAAAAGTAAGTTTCCATGGACCATTAGTGCCTCATTTTCGTGGAAAAAATTTTCTTGCTAAAATTTCTTAGAAGGAAAATTTTGTGGTGACATACAATTTTATGAAACAAATTACTTTCTACAACTATAAGGCCTATTAGTGCCTTTTTTTAAAAATATTAAAAAATATTTCTAATAAAAATACGTCTTTAGGGACCATTAGTACCTCATGTTTCTTGGAAACAATTTTGTAGCAAAAAATTCTTACTCGAAAAATTTTGTGGTATAGAAATTTTTCTGAAACAAATTACTTTCAACAAATTTAAGGATTTACATTGAAAATTTGGTCGATTAAAATATGTCTCCAGGGACCCTTAGGGCATCATGCTTCCTGGAAACATTTTTCTAGCAAAAAAATCTTGTGGTATGGCAAATTTTGCTTAAGCAAATTACATTCTACAACCATAAGGTCAAGTAAGTGCATTTTTTCTGGAAATTTTGGAAACATATTTCTAGAAATAATACGTCTCCAAGAACCATTAGTACATCATGTTTCTTGGAAACATTTTTCTATCTGAAAATTCTTACAAAGAAAATTTAGTGCTATGGCAAAATTCATTGAAACTAATTACTTTCAACTATTATCAGGCCTTGTTAGGGCATTTTGTCCATAACTGTTGTAAAAACATTTCTAATAAACATACTTCACCAGGGACCATTTGTGCATCATGTTTCCTAGAAACAATTTTCTCGTAGAAAATTGTGACCAGAAAAGTTAACTGGTACGACATTTGTTTTAAACAATTTACTTTCTACAACAATAAGGCGTTGTTAGTGCATATTTTCAAGAAAAGTTGGAAATTATTTCGAGTAAAACTACGTCTCCAAAGACCATTAGTGCGTCATGATTTATGAAAATACCTTACTATCTAAAAAATCTTAGTGGGAAAATTTTGTTGTGAACCAATGTTGGTAAAACAAATTACTTTCTACAACTATAAGTGTTGCATTTATAGAAAAGAGAAATACTTCTTTGACTTCTTTAACTTTTTTTAATCAGAGTACATGATCCTCTATTTATAGTACAGGAATGTAGTAGAGTCCAATTACAATAAAACTACCATTATCCAATTATACCCAAACTCTAACACTTAAAGATAAGTCCTAGCATAATTAAATAACTCAATATAGATAAAAGAACATAACTAAAACTAGAACTCTTCTAGGATGTGACCATAAGATAAAGATGCCTTTTTGAGTCCTTAATCTTCCAACTTATGTGATAAGGATACCAGCTCGTGGTAATCATGGTGGGTCCTAATTCTTAGGGGTTTGGGGCCATCTTGTGGGCTTTCCTTGGTCGTGTGGCCCATCTTATAATACTCTTAGATATGTGGTCTTTCCTTGGTCGTGTGGGCTGAAGCCCATCTTCCAACAATAAGGTCTTCTTAGTGCATTTTTTTGGATACGATGGAAAATTATTTCGAGTAAAAATACTTCCGTAGGGACCATTAGTACCTCATGTTTCCTGAAACCACTTTTCGAGCTAAAAATTCTTACCAGGAAAATTTTGTAGTAAGACAATTTTTGTTACATTCTACAACTAAGAGACCTTGTTAGTGTTTTTTTTTTTCCAAAAAATGTTAGAAACCTTTTTTCTAGTGAAAATACGTCTTTTGGGACAATTAATGCCTCTTGTTTCCTGGAAACACTTTTCTAGTTGAAAATTCTTACCAGGACAATTTTTATGACAATTTTTTCTAAAAAAAATTACTTTCAACAACTATTTGGCCTTGTTAGTGTATTTTTTTAGGAAACGTTGGAAAATTATTTCTAGGTAAAATACATTTACTTTCTACAACTATAAGGCCTTGTTGGTGCAGTTTTTTAGGAAATGTTGGAAAAGAATTTGTAGTAAAAAAATGACTCAAGGGACTATTAGTACCTCATGTTTTCTAGAAACAGTTTTCTAGCTAAATATTCTGACCAGGAAAATTTTGTGGAAAGACAATTTTTGCTTAAACAAATTATTTTCTACTAGTATAGTGCCCTTTTTGTGCATTTTTTCAAAAGACGTTGGAATAGTATTTCTAGTAAAAATATATCTTGAGAGACCATTAGTGCCTCATGTTTCCTGTGAACACTTTTTTAACTGCAAATTCTATCTAAAAAATTTTTGTGGTATGACAATTTTTGTTGAAACAAATTACTTTCTACAACTATAAGGTTTTTTTAATGCATTTTTTCAGGAAAATTAGGAAAAATATTTCATGTAAAAATACGTCAAAACGTACCATCAGTGCCTCATGTTTCCTAGAAATACTTTTCCATCTAAGAATTCTTACAGCGACAATTCTTAATGCTAAGGCTTATTCTTAAGTGTTAGAGTTTGGGTGTAATTGGGACAAAGGTAGTTTTATTGTAATTGGACTCTACTACCTTCCTCTATTATAAATAGAGATACATGTACTCTAATTATAATAAGTTAATGAATTCAATGAAGTATTTCTCTTTTCCATAAATTCAACTTGGTATCAGTGCAGGTTATGAGAGTTGACTTGGTCAACCCACAGTCCACAGAGATAATGAGATCCTTTCTCTAAACCCTAAACCCTAAGTCTAGGAGAGTAGTTATTTTTATAGTCCCTACATCCATAGTTTTATTTTCGTTTTTACCCTCTATACTGAGATTTTCATACTGCATATTATATATTGAAAGAAATATATTTGACTCTACTTCCAAGGAAAAATTAATTTTTTCCAATCGGGGTTATCTACAAAGATAAATTGATATTTTAATGAGCAAAGGTCAGATTGCAAAAGAGGTTCAAGCAACAGCAGAAAGCTTCAACTTCAAAGGTATTTTATGCTATCAAGAAGGAGACTTTATATGGATATATATATATATATATATTTATATATATATATATATATATTTATATATATATATATATATATTTATATATATACACATCACAAGAAAGACATGTAAGTTTATTCTCTTATACAGTCCCCCAATTTTCAATTGGATTTATCTACAAAGAGAAATCGTTATCTCATCCAACAAAGGTCAGATTGAAAAAAAGATTCGAGCAACAACAAAAAGCTTCAACTTTCGAGGTATTTTATACAATAAAAAATGAGACTTTATATGGAGAATTATATATCAAAATAAATATCTATAAGTCTATTTTCTTAAATATTCAACCAAATCTCAATCTGAGTTTTTTTTAAGAATATTTGATCTTGGAAGAGTCAATGGTCATGTTGAAAAAAAGGATAAATGGTGCATAGTTCGGGTAGATGACAGAGACCGAAATCTATCAGATTATTTATCTTCTAATAATTATATTTTATGAAAATAATTTATACTTGGATGAAATTTATTTAAGTCTAGTTTCATAAGGAGCAAATTTTATGTCAATCTGATCTATATTTAAAGATATATTCGCATTGGAAGAATCAAAGGTCATGTATATTTAAAGATATATTCGCATCGGAAGAATCAAAGGTCATGCTGGTATTCTATTGCATTGAAAAATCCAAATTTTAGCTCGTTGTTTTGCGTCACTTTTTGAGTCTATATATCAAGAAAATATCTCAATTCTCCCTGGTTTGAGGGCTTATTTATACATCTATGTTATTTGGGCTTATTGCTACATCTATGATATTTGGTTCAAGCTGGGATCACTGCCATTACCTCCCTGTTTTAGGGAGAGAAGTACAAAAAGTACAAGAAAGAGGTATTTTATTTCATATGTTGTGGATAAGTTTGTGTGACCAAAATATTCAAGAAAGGAGGAGTACAAAATATGAAGCTTCAACATCTAAGAAAAAATATTTATATCGGACTATGATTATTTCATGGGTCCTTCTAAAAGGATTATTATTTTGGTTTGTGTTATATGTGTTGGAAGATAGTCGTGTTATATTCAAATGTAGCTATTATTTCTCTTTGGGGACATTATTATTGAATAAGAGGTGGCTTCGGTATCCTTTCTCATATCATCATTTATTTGACCCCGTCAAAAAATATCATGGTTGGGAAAGCATGACGGAGAAACTTATTATTACATCTTTGTTATAACCCCTTTGAATTGGCCATATGGGCCTCATGGAAGAGAGCACCAACATGAGGGGGAGTGTTGGAAGATGGGAGGACTGCCATTTTACACAAAAAGATTCTATACATCATTTACACCAATTTGGGAGTTCATGATGTTCTCTCACACCCCCCCGCTTGAGGGAGAGTGTTTGAAGATGGGCTCCAGCCCACACGACCAAGGAAGGCCCACAAGATGGGCCCAAGCATGTAAGAAGTAGGACCCACCATGATTACCATGAGCTGACATCCTTATAACATAAGTTGGAAGATCAAGAAGGACTCACAAAGATAACACAAGCTGGTTGGAAGATCAAGAAGGACTCACAAAGATAACCACAAGCTGGTTGGAAGATCAAGAAGGACTCATAAAGATAACCACGAGCTGGCATCTTTATATTATGGTCACATCATAGAAGAGTTCTAGTTTGAGTTATTTTTGTCTTCTATTTATGTTGAGTTATTTAATGATGCTAAAGCTTATCCATAAGTGTTGGAGTTTGGGTGTAATTGGGACAAATGTAGTTTTATTGTAATTGGACTCTACTACCTTCCTCTATTATAAATAGAAGTTCATATACTCTGATTATAATAAGTTAATGAAGTCAATGAAGTATTTCTCTTTTCCATAAATTCAACACCTCATGTTTCCACGAAATACTTTTCTAGTTGAAAATTCTTACTAGGAAAAATTTGTGCTACAACAATTTTTGCTAAAATAAATTACCTTCTACAAATATATGTCTTTGTTAGTGCATTTTTCTACAAACATTGGAAAACTAATTTTAGATAAATTAGGTCTTAAGGGACCATAGTGGTTTGTGTTTTCAAAAAACACTTTTCTTATTGAAAATTCTTACCAGGAAAATTTTGTGGTAAGACATTTTTTGCTAAAATAAATTACTTTCTAAAACATTAGGGAACGTTGGAAAACATTTCCTAGAAATGCACTAAGAAGGCCTCCCGTTTCCTGGAAAAAATTTTCTAGTTGAAAATACGACTACAGGGACTATTAGTGCTTCATGTTTGCTAGAAATAATTTTCTACCTGAAAATTCTTTCCACGAAAAATTTGTGGTAGGCTTTTTTTCTAAAACAAACTATTTTCTACTACTATTATGCATTGTTAGTTCATTTTTTTAGGAAACGTTGGAATAGTTCATTTTGAAGATGGACTATTTGTGCTTCATGTTTATTGGAAACACATTTCTTGCAAAAAATTATTTTCATTAAAATTTTGTGGTAAGGCAGTTTTTGCTAAACCAAATTATTTTCTTCAACTATAAGGCCTTGTTAGTGCATTTTTTCATGAAACGTTGGAAAAATATTTCTTCAAAAACTACGTCTCCAAGGACTATTAGTTCCTCATGTTTCTTAGAAACACTTTTATAGCTGAATATTCTTTGCAAGAAATTTTGTGGTAAGGTAAGTTTTGCTGAAACAAATTATTTTTAACAACTATAAGGCCTTGTTATTGCATTTTTTTTTTTGGGAAACACTGTAAAAGTATTTCTATGTAAAAATAGGCCTCCATGGACCATTAGTGCCTCATGTTTCCTGGAAACCCTTTTCTAGTTAAAAATTCTTAGCAGGAAAAACTTGTGCTACAACAATTTTTGCATAAACAAATTACTTTCTACAACAATAAGGCCTACTTAGTGTAATTTTTAGGAAACGTTTGAAAAGTAATTCGAGTAAAAATACATCGCTAAGGACCATTAGTGACACATGTTTCTTGTAAACACTTTTCTTGCATGAAATTCTTACCAGGAAAATTAATTGGTAAGGCAGTTTTTTATAAAACAAATTAATTTCTACAACTATAATGCTTTGTAAGTGTATTTCTACAGGAAACTTTGGAAAAGTAATTCTAACAAAAGTTTGTCTCCTGGTACCATTAGCAGAAAATTCTTACCACAAAATTTCGACAACTATATGGCCATGTTAGTGTATTTTTTCATAAAATGTTGAAAAAGTCATTCTTCTAAAAATATGTCTCTAGCAATCATAAGTTCATAATGTTTCTTAAAAACATATTTCTAGCAAAAAATATAACCAGGAAAATTATCGTAAGACAATTTTTACTGAAGCAAATTACTTTCTACAGTTATAAGACCTTGCTGGTGCCTTTGTCACAAAATTTTGGAAAATTACCTTCAATTAAAAATACGTCTCCAGGGACCACTAATGCCTCATGTTTCTTGAAAACACTTCTCTAGCTAAAAATTCTTACTAAGAAAATTTTGAGGTAGGCCATTTCTTTTGAAGCAAATTACTTTCTAGAATTATAAGGCCTTGTTAGTGCCTTTTTTTAGGAAATGGTAGAAAAATATTTCTAATAAAAATAAGTCTGCATTGACTATTAATGCCTCTTGTTTCCTCAAAACACATTTTTGGCTGAAAATTATTAGCAAGTAAAACTTGTGTTAAAGCAATTTAGCATAAGCAAATTATTTTCTACAACTATAAGATCTTGTTAGTGTCTTTTTTCAGGAAATGTTAGAAAATTATTTAAAAAAAAATACAAATCCAAGGACCATTTGTGCCTCATGTTTCTAGGAAACCCTTTTCTAGATAAAAAATTTGTTTTATGGCAATTTTTGTTGAAACAAATTACCTTCTACAACTATAGGGGTTTATTACTGTCTTTTTTTAGGAAACATTGAAAAATATTTCTTGTAAAAATGTCTCCAAGGCCCAATTGTGTTCCATGTTTCATAGAAACTCCTTTTTTAAGCAACTTTTGCTGAAACAAATTACTTTTTACAACTATGAGGCTTTGCTAATGCATTTTTTCAGGAAAATTAGGCAAAATATTTCAAGTAAAAATACGTCAAGACGTACCATCAGTGCCATATGTTTCCTAGAAACACTTTTCTAGTTGAAAATTCTTACCAGGAAAATTTTGTAGTAAAGCAATTTTTTCTAAAACAAATTACTTTCAACAACAGTCAGGCCTTGTTAGTGCATTTTATCAAAAAATGTTGGAAAAATATTTCTAGTAAAAATACGTCTCCAGTGACCATTAGTGCCTCATGTTTCCTGAAAACACTTTTCAAGTTGAAAATTTTTGCCAGGAAAATTTTGTGGTGAAGGATTTCTGGTTATACAAATTACTTTCTACAACTGTTAGACCTTATTAGTGCATTTTTTCAAGGGACCATTAGTGCCTTATGTTCCTGGAAACACATTTCTATCAGAAAATTTGTACCATGAAAACATTGTGGCGAGGCAATATTTACTGAAAATGTTAATTTCTACAAATATGAGCCCTTGTTATTGCAATTTTTTAGGAACCCTTGGAAAAGTATATTTATTAAAAATATATGTCTTTAGCGAAAATTAGTGCCTCATGATTCCTGGAAATAGTTTTCAAGGAAAAACATTTTACCATGAAATTTTTTGTGGTGAGGCAATTTTTGTTAAAACAAATTAATTTTGACAACTATAAGGCCTTGTTATTGAATTTTTTCAGGAAACATTTGAAAAGTATTTTAAGTTATAATACGACCCCGCGGGCCATTTGTGCCTCATGTTTCCTGGAAACACTTTTCTAGTTGAAACTTCTTATGTGGAAAATTTTGTGGTAAGGCAAATTTTATTGAAATAAATTACATTCTACAACTATAAGGACTAGTTAGTACATTTTTATAGGAAACGTTGGAAATGTGTTTCTTGTAAAAATACTTCTCTAGGGACCATTAGTCCCCCACGTTTCTTCAAAATACTTTTTTAACTGAAAATGTTTTCTGGTAAAATGTTGTAATAAGGCAATTAGTTTTTGAAACAAAATACCTTCTAATCCTATAAGGATTTGTTAGGGCATTTGTCTGCAAACGTTGGAATAGTATTTCTAGTTAAAATAGGATCATTAAACACTTTTCTAATGAAATTATGACTCCAGGGACCATTAATGTCTTTCCTGCAAAAATTTCTAGCTGAAAATTCTTACCATGAAAATTTTATGGTAAGGAATTTTGTGCTAAAATAAATTACTATCTTCAACTATAAGGCTTTGTCAATACATTTTTTCAGGAAACGTTGGAAATTTTCTTTCAGTAAAAACACGTCTCCAAGGACTATTAGTGCCACAAGTTTCCAGGAAACAATTTTCTAGCAGAAAATTCTTTCCAGGAAAATTTTGTGGTAGGCAATTTTTGCTGCAATAAATTACTTTCTACTACTATAATGCCTTGTTAGTATATTTTTTTTTTGGAAACATTGGAATAGTATTTCTAGTAAAAGTACGTCTCCAAGGACCATTAGTGCATTAGGTTTCCTTGAAATACTTTTCTAATTGAATATTTTTTCCATGAAAATTTTGTGGTAAGGCAATTTTTGGTGAACGATATTACTTTCTTCAACTATAAGGCCTTGTTAGTGAATTATTTTATGAAATGTTTGAAAATTATTTCTTATAAAAATATGTGTTCAAGGACCATTAGTGCCTCATGTTTCCTAGAAACACTTTTATAGCTGAAAATTCTTAGCAGGAAAATTTTGTGGTAAGGTAATTTTTGCTGAAACAAATTACTTTCTACAACTAGAAGGCCTTGTTAGTGAATTTTTTAAAGAAATATTGGAAAATTATTTCTAATTAAAATAGATCTCCGTGGACCTTTAGTACCACATGTTTCCCAAAAACACTTTTCTAGTATAAAATTCTTAGCAAGAAAAACTTGTGCGAAAGCAATTTTTGTAGAAACAAATTACATTCTACAACAATAAGCCCTTCTTAGTGAATTTTTTAGGAAACGTTGGTAAAGTTATTCTAGTAAAAATACGTCTCTGCGGACCATTAGTGACTCATGCTTCTTGGGAACACTTTTGTTGATGAAAATTCTTACTAGAATAATTTTGTGGTAAGGCCATTTTTTTATCAAACAAATTACTTTCTACTACTATAATACTTTGTAACTGCTTTTTTTTAGGAAACGTTGGAAAAAAATTTCTAATAAAAATTCAACTCCTAGAACCATTAGTGCTTCGTGTTTCCTACAAACACTTTTCCAACAGATAATTCTTACCACAAAAATTTTGTGGTAAGGAAATTTTTGCTAAAACAAATCTACTTTCAACAACTATAAGGCCTTGTTAGTCCATTATTTCATCAAACGTTGGAAAAGTATTTCTTGTAAAACTATGTCTTCAGAGACCATTAGTTTGTCATGATTCTTGGAAGCACTTTTCTAGCAGAAAAATCTAACCTGGAAAGTTGTGCTAAGTCATTTTTTGTTGAAATAAATTACTTTCTACAATTATAAGACCTTGTTGGTGCCTTTTTTCAGGAAATTTTGAAAAATTATTTCAAGTAAAAAGAGTTCTCCAGGGACCATTAGTGCCTCATATTTCTTGTAAATACTTTTCTAGCTGAAGATTTCAACCAAGAAATTTTATTGTACGACCATTATTTTAGAAGCAAATTACTTTTTACAACTATAAGGATTTGTTAGTGCACTTTTTCAGGAAACGTTGGAAAAATATTTCTAGTAAAAATAAGTCTTCATGGACCATTATTGCCTTATGTTTCCTGGAAACTCTTTTTTAGAAGAAATTTATTAGCAGATAAAACTTGTGGTAAAGCAATTTTTGGAGAAACAAATTACTTTCTACAACTATAAGACCTACTTAGTGCATTTTTTTAGGAAACATTGGAAAAGTTTTTCGAGTAAAAATACGTCTCTAGGGACTATTAGTGCCTCATATTTCTAGAAAACACTTTTCTAGTTGAAAATTAGTACCCCTAAAATTTTGTGGATGTTGAATTTATGGAAAAGTGAAATACTTCATTGACATCAATAACTTGTTGTAATCAGAGTACTTGAACCCTTATTTATAATAGAGGAAGGTAGTAAAGTCCAATTACAATAAAACTACCCTTGTCCCAATTACACCCAAACTCTAACACTTAAAGATAAGTCCTAACATAATTAAATAACTCAATATTGATAAAAGACAAACATAACTCAAACTAAAACTATTCTTGGTCGTGATCCTAAGATAAAGATACTTTTGTGAGTCCTTCTTGATCTTCCAACTGATGTGATAAGGATGTCAGCTCATGGTAATCATTGTGGGTCCTACTTCTTATGGGCTTAGGCCCATATTTTCGGCCTTTCTTGGTCATGTGGCTCATCTTATAATAATCTTAGATATGTGGGCCTTCCTTGGCTGAGTGGGCTTGAGCTTATCTTTCAACACTCCCCCTCAAGTTGGGGGTGAGAGAACAACATGAACTCCCAGCTTGCTGCAAATGATGTATAAAATATTTATGTATAAAATGGCACATCTTCCAATAATGTTTCATCTTCAATTACTCCTCCTCACGCAATTGCGTCCTTCATTGAGTCCCTGCGGCATTATATAAGTGAGAGTAAAAATCACTCCTAGCCGGTAAGCCATTGCTTCATACTCCAGTCCTAATGCTAGATGTAGGACACACTCCACTTCTATCGGTAGTGTGTCTATCAGCATTGCTCTAAAGTGTCCACCACTGTGTCCCTCCACAGGACAACGACTCTCAAGTGGTAGGAGACATAAAAGCCATTACAAGGGGGGCGGGGGGATGATAACATAGATGTAATAATAAGTTCCTCTGTCATGGACTTCCAACAACAAATATTTTTCATCTTTTTGATGGGGTAAAATAAAAGATGACATGAGGCCACCTCTTCTTCAATAAGAATGTCCCCAAAGAGACATAATAGTTACAATTGAATATAACACGACCATCTTCCGACACATATAACACGAACCAAATAATAAACTTTGTAAAAGAACCCATGAAATAATCCGATATAAAAATTTCTTCTTAGATGCACAAGCTTCATCTTTTGTGCTCCCCCTTTCTTGAATATTCTGGTCACATAAACTCATCCACAACATATGGAATAAAATACCTCTTTCTTGTACTTCTTTTACTTCTCCCCCTGAAGCTCGGAGGTAAGCAGTGATCCCAGCTTGAACCAAATATCATAGATGTAGCAATAAGCCCATATAACATAGATGCATAGATAATCTCTCAAAACATGGAGAAGTGAGATATTTTTCTGATATATCAACTCAAAAAGTGACACAAAACAATAGGCTTAAATTCGGATTTTCAATGTAACAGAATACCAGCATGACCTTTGATTCTTCCAATGCGAATATATCTTTAAATATAAATAATATTTACATGAAATTTTCTTTGTCTGAAACTAGACTTAAATACCTTTCATCCAAGTATAATATATCTTCTTCAAATATAATTATCACAAGATAAATAATCTGATAGTTTTCAGTCTCTGTCATCTGGCCGAACTAAGTACTGTTTCTCCTATTTTTCCAAAATGACCATTGACTCTTCCAAAATCAATATCTTCTTCTAAAATAATCATACAGAGAATTGGTTCACAAGGTAAGAAAATAGACTTACTGATATTTCTTTTGATATATAATTCTCCATATAAAGTTTCTTTCTTGATAGCATAAAATACCTCGGAATTTGAAGCTTTCTGCTGCCGCTCGAACCTCTTTTTCAATCTAACCTTTGTTGCTTCAAATATCGATTTCTCTTTGTAGATAACTAAGATAAAAAATTGGTTGAATAGGTAAAAGAATATACATACATATATTTTTTTTGATATATAATTCTCCATATAAAGTCTAGTTCCTGATAGCAAAAATTACCTCGAAATCGGAAGATTGCTGCTGCTGCTTGAACCTTTTTGTAATCTAACCTTCGCTCATTCAAATATCGATATCTCTCTGTCGATAATCCGATAGGAACAAATAGTATTTATTTGGAAAGTATACTCAAATATATTTCCGTTAATATATGATTTGCAATATGAAAAGCTCCGAATAGAGAAAAAAAATGCAAAGAAAAATACAAGTGTAGGGACTGAAAAAAATAACAACGAACCTAGACCTAGGGTTTAGGGTTTAGAGAAAAGGATCACATTACCTCTATGAGTTGACCAAGTCAACTCATAGGACCTGCTCTGATACCATGTTGAATTTATGGAAAATTGAAATACTTCATTGACATCAATAACTTGTTGTAATCAGAGTACATGAACCTCTATTTAAAATAGAGGAAGGTAGTAGAGTCCAATTACAATAAAACTACCCATGTCCCAATTACATCCAAACTCTAACACTTAAGGTAAGTCCTAACATAATTAGGTAACTCAATATTTATAAAAGACAAATATAACTTACACTAAAAATCTTCTTGGTCACGATCCTAAGATAAAGATACTTTTGTCAATCCTTCTTGATCTTCCAACTGATGTGATAAAGATGCCAGCTCTTGGCAATCATTGTGAGTCCTACTTCTTATGGGCTTGGGCCCATCTTGTGGGCCTTCCTTGGTCATGTGGCCCATCTTATAATAATATTACATATGTGGGCCTTCCTTGGTCGAGTGGGCTTGAGCTTATCTTTCAACAGTGGAATGACAATTTTTGCTTAAACAAATTACCTTCTACATTTGTAGGGGCTTTTTAGTGCCTTTATTCAGGAAACGTTGGAAAAGTATTTCTAGTAAAAATACGTTTCAAGGAACCATTAGTGCCTCATGTTTCCTGCCAACACATTTCTAGCTAAAAATTATTACTAGGAAAATTTTGTGATAACACAATTTTTGTGAAACAAATTACTTTCTAAAACTTTAAGGTCTTGTTAGTGCATTTTTCTAGAAATGTTGGAAAATATGTTTTAGTAAAAATAAGTCTCCATGGAGCATTAGTGCCTCATGTTTCCTGAAAAGAATTTTCTAACAAAAAAGTTTTAGCAGTAAAAACTTGTGGTAAAAGAATTTTTGTAGAAATAAATTACTTTCTACAACTATAAAGCCTTCTAAGTGCATTTTTTTCAGGAAAAGTTAATGATTTTTAGTAAAAATATGTCTCCAAGGACCCTTACTGACTCATATTTCCTAGAAGGACATTTCTAACTTGAAATTCTTACTTGAAAATTTTTGTGGTAAAGTAATTTTTGCTGAAACAAATTACTTTCACCAACTGTCAGGCCTTGTTAGTGCATTTTTAAGGAAACTTTGGCAAGTATTTCTAGTAAAAATATGTCTCTAGGAACCATTAGTGCCTCGTGTTTCCTGGAAACATTTTTCTAGTTGAAAGTTTTGCAAGGAAAATTTTGAGGTATGACAATTTTTGGTGAAACAAATTACTTTCTACAACTGTAAGGCCTTGCTAGTGCATTTTCTAGGAAATATTGGAAAAATATGTCTAGTAAAAATAGGTCTTGAGGGACTATTAGTGTCTTGTGTTTCTTGGAAACACGTTTGTAGTTGAAAATTCAAACCATGATCTTTGGTGGTGAGGCAATTTTTACTAAAACAAATTTATTTCTAAACCTATAAAGCTTTGTTACTTCGATTTTTCAAGAAATGTTGGAAACTTATTTTTAGTAAAAATATGTCTCCATGGACCACTAGTGCCTCATGTTTCTTGGAAACAGTTTTCTAACTGGCAAAAACATTTTACCAAGATATTTTCAGGTGAGGTAATTTTTGTTAAAACAAATTAATGCCTACCAATATAAGGCCTTGGTAGTGATTTTTTTTAGGAAACGTCGGAAAAGTATTTTTAGTAAAAATATACCTTCGTGGACCATTAGTGGCTCATGTTAATGGAAACACTTTTGTAGCTGAAAATTCTTACTAAAAAAAATTTGTGGTGAGGCAATTGTTCAAACAAAATAATTTCTACAACTAAACGCTTTGTCAGTGCATTTTTCAGTAAATGTTGGAAAATTATTTTTAGTAAAAATATGTTTTTAAGGACCATTAGTGATGCCAGATAGGATAGCGATTATCCTGCAGGCAAGTCCAACTGATAATCCATAGGAAGAATGCAAGAGGTTTGTCCCAAAACACACGAAAATCCCTCTCTGGTGTTCGATTCAAAAATATTATAGTCAATAATGTCCAAAAATCAGCCCACAAGCCGGCCTATATAGCTAAAGATCAACATTATTACAATTTTGCCCAAAATAGTAAACCCGAAGGTCACGCAAAAAATATGGCCAACTTGGGTTCAGAAACACTTCCGAACGACGCTTGATGACCACAAGGTACCCTCTTTGCGCTGATCTGCCAACTCAAGGTATCTCAATGCCAACAACTCGTTATCTGACAACTCAGCATCATCTAACTCGGATCCTGCGTCAGTCACGTCGGGTGGAAAGAACTCTCCCTCGAGTTCACAATAGCTGACGACGGCGACTGTCGACCTTAACCTTGTACTTGGCATTACTCTCGTGAATGGCCAGCTTCACCTGCTCATGGATACCTCAAAGATATTCTACCATCTCATCTACCTTGTGACTCAGGTGACCCAATAGGGGCTAAGTCAAGCACCCCGGATGGATTCTGACCATAGACAATCTCAAATGTGCTCATGCCTGTGGTTCTATGTGTCGACCTGTTATAAGCAAATTTTGATTGAGGTAATGCCAAATTCAACTACTTCGGTTTAGTTCCTGCCAAACTCCTCAAAAGGTTCCCCAAACTTCGGTTCACCACCTCGGTTTGACCATCTATCTGGGGGTAGTAGGCGTTGCTAAAATTTAACTTCGTTACCAGTTTCTCCCATAAACTCCTCCAGAAATGTGGTGTCATGATCTGAAGTAATGGATTGGGGAACACCATGTAAACGCACAATCTCCCTGAAGTAAAGATGGGCGATCAGTGCAACGTCCATTGTTTTCCTACAAGCTACAAAATGGGCCATTTTGGAAACCTGTCAACCACAACCAAAAGAGAATCCAAGGCCCGTTGGGTACGGGGTAAGCCCAACACAAAGTCCATATTGACGTGAACCCAAGGGGCTTCAGGTATAGGTAAAGGTGTGTACAGGCCCACATTAGTGAGAACTTCCTTGGACCGTTGACACACATAACAATGCTCCACATAATGAGCCACGTCACTGGTCAATTTGGGCCAGTAATAGTGAGAAGAGATCAAAGCCAACGTCTTATCTCGCCCAAAGTGACCCTCGTTATGAAGTTCACTAATAATCAACTGCCTTAGTGAACACTCTAGAATGCACAACTGTAATCCACATAACAAATAACCATTATGCAAAATAAAATCATGGCGTTGACAATCAATTACCTCCCGAAGTATCCTCCTGAATGAAGGATCTACAACAAACATATCAGAGAAAGCCTCAAATCCTGCAACTCTTGCGCTCATGGTGGTGAGGCGATACACCAGTCAATTAGGAAAACTGGACCCCATAACAAGGTCAATTTGATGTTGAATATCGATCATAAGCGGCAGTCCAGGAGGAAGATCCTCTGGCATCAGGTAAAAAAACTCTGCTAGTAGCTACTGCACCTCTGTTGGTAAATCTGGATTCATGTCTGTGGCACTATTCCCGCAAGACAATAGAGCATAGACTACGTCTCCACGCTCTATCTCCACTAAAAACCTGGACATTGAAAGCAGGTTAGTAGTACCAGCTATCGGGGTAGGAGTGGGTCCTTCTCGACGAGGTGCCAATACAATCTTCTTCACTTTGATGCTAAGGAAATACGTATTTTTTTGCCCATCATAAATAACACTGCGATCATACTGCCAAGGTCTGCCTACCAATACATGACAAACATCCATAGACACAATATCACACCAAGCATTATCAAAATATTTCATGTTGATGGAAAAAGATAATTGGCATTGCCTATCTACTGTTACCTCGTAGCCTTCAGTCAGCTACGATAATTTGTACGATTTGGGATGACGATCTGTCTTCAACTGCAATTTCTGGATAGGCTTTTTAGACACTACATTCTCACAACTATCACTGTCAATGATCATCTTGCAGACTTTATCAGCGACTGTGCAGGTCATGAGCAAAATATTGGTTCTCAACCAATCGTCCCTTGAATCTCCCTTGGGAGTCAACAGACTCTTACCAACAACCAGAGTCTCAAGGCCTTCTCCATCCTCTTCATCGTCATACATAGGCTCACCAATCTCCTCAGTTTTGTCTACCACGTCTTCCTCAATCAGGAGATTTTTACCCTTCTGACTAGTAGGCTTCCTACACTCAGTCGGTTTACGTCCCTGCTCACCACATCGGAAACATCTAATATTTGAGTTAGAATTACCTTGTGGAGGCTGCTGGGCAGGACGGGATTCTTGAGGGGAACTGGTCGACTGCTTTGATCGGGTCTGATCATTGGCCTCCTGTTCTGTTGTTTTTCCACAGCAAGTGCACGCTGGTATGCTTCAGAAACAGTCCACGGAGCGTGAGGGCTGAGGACGTCCTGCAAGGGTTGTCATAATCCCCCCAAATACCATGCCACCATCTTCTCTTCCATCTCAGATAAATCATTCTGAGCTATCAAATAATAGAAATCCTCCATGTAGTCATCAACCGATCTTGTGTCTTGCCTCAACGAATGAAGTCGCTGAAACAAGGTTTGAGTGTAGCCTAAAGGAAGGAAGTGACCCTTCATCTTCTCCCAATCAGTGATCTTGGCCGTGCCTTGTCGGTCTCGTGATCGCCTCAATTGCTCCAACCACACAGATGCTCTGTCCTTGAGTTTGATGACAACCAGTTTCACTTTGACACGACATGGGACTTCCTTATACTCGAAAATACGCTCTAATTCATTCAACCAATCGACGAATCCTTTGGCCTTTAACGTACCAGAAAACTTGTGTAGAGTCACTCTGAAACTGAGGTCTCCAGATTGATCCCCTCGACCGCAGTGCTCCCAGCATCGAGCATGATTGCGATATGGGTTTTCAAAATTGACATCGGAATCATGATCTTCCATCTCACGATCACCGAAATCCTGCGCCGTTAGACGTTGGGTTAACTCTGCAACTTGCCATTGTAAATCCTCAATCATCACATCCTGAACATTACGACCATGGTGTGGAACTTCCTTGTTCGGACTCGGCCTGCGACGACCACGACCACCAGCCATGGAAACCGATGAAATCTCACCCCAGAAAGATGTTGAGGCTCTAGTATAGCAAACGCGTCACGCGTCAATCTCGTTTCTCCTAGGAATGAGATCTCCCATAATTGAAATTTTAGAAATCAAGATCTCCCAAAATCAGAATTTCAAAACCCTCCCTTTCCCGAAATCGAGACGTCTGCAGCAGCCCTCTCTGACCTTTGTCTGCCATGGTCTCCGGCAGATTGTCGCCTCCCACGATGCTTCCTCTCGTCTGGTTCTGGTGTCTCGCGCAAGGTTCTCCCTTCTCGGATGAAACCCCAGTTTTTGACACTCTATTTTCTGTAAGTCCCAAACCCTCTCTGTTCGAGTAGTACCGTCAAACGGCAGTTCCGGCAACGGCGATGACAACAGCAATGACATCGTCCTTCTCGAGCCCTCTCTCTTCCGAGTCCCTATCTTCCAGCAACAGCCACGAATAGCAAATCTATTTGGTCGACTCCTGAGTTCTACTCAGTCAAGTCCCAAGTTCTTCCGGCAGCAACGTCGAATGGCAGCTCCGATAACGGCGTCGTTTTCGTCCATCCTTCTAACTGCTTCTCACCGCAGTGTCTCTGGAAAGACCTAAGCTTCTCTCCTAGCCCGATGCTCTGATACCAACTGACGACGAACAAGATAGCGATTATCCTACAGGCGAGTCCAACTGATAATCTACGGGAAGAACGCAAGAGGTTCGCCCCCAAAACATAGGGAAATCCCTCTCTGGTGTTCGATTCAAAAATATTCCAGTCAATAATGTCCGAAAATCAGCCCACAAGTCGGGCTGTATAACAAAGATTGGCATTATTAAAATTTTGCCCAAAATAGTAAACCCAAAGGCCACTCCAAAAATCTGGCCCCACTCGGGTTCAGAAACACTTCCAAACGACGCTTGATGACAACGAGGTACCCTCTTTGTACTGATTTGCCAACTCAAGGTATCTCAATGCCAACGACATGTTATCTAACAACTCAGCATCATCTAACTCAGATCCTGCATCAATTAGTGACTCATGTTTCCTGGAAACACATTTCTAACTAAAAATTCTTACCAGGAAAATTTTGTTGTATGGCAATTTTTGCTTAAAAAAATTACTTTCTACAATTGTAAGGCCTTCTTAGTGTCTTTTTAGGAAACGTTGAAAATTATTTCTAGTAAAAAAACTTCTCCAAGGACCTTTAGTGCCTCATTTTTCCTGAGAATACTTTTCTAGCTAAAACTTCTTACTAGAAAAATTTCATGGGAAGGTAATATTTGCTAAAATAAATTACTTTTTATAACTATAAGGCCTTGTTAGTGCATTTTTCAGGAAATGTTGGAAAAGTATTTAAAGTAAAAATACATCTCGAGTGACCATTAGTGCCTCATGTTTCCTGGAAACTCTTTTTAAGATGAAAATTTTTACTAGGAAAATTTTGTGGGAAGGCAGTTTTTTATGAAACAAATTACTTTCTACTACACTAATGCTTTGTTAATGCATTTTTTGCAAGAATCGTTCGAAGAGTATTTCTAACAAAAATAGGTCTCTTGGGGACCATTAGTGGTTGTTGTTTCCTAAAAACACTTATCTAGTTGATATTTCTTACCAGGAAAATTTTGTGGTAAGGCAATTTTTGTTGAAAGAATTATTTTCAACAACTATTAGGCTTTGTTAGTGCATTTTTTCATAAAATGTTGGAAAAGTATTTCTTGTAAAAATATGTCTCCAGGGACCATTAGTTCCTCATGTTTCTTGGAAACACTTTTCAAGCTGAAAAATCTAACCTGGAAAATTGTGGTAGGGCAATTTTTGCCTAAACAAATTACTTATCTACAACTATAAGACCTTGTTAGTGCAATTTTTCAGTAAACATTGGAAAAGTATTTCTTGTAAAATTAAGTCTCCATCGACCATTAGTGCCTCATGTTTCATGGAAAAATTTTTCTAGCTAAAAAATATTTACAGGAATAACCTATGGTAAAGCAATTTTTGCCAAAACAAATTACTTTCTACAACTATAAGGCCTTTTTAGAGCATTTTTTTAGGAAACATTGGAATACTATTTGTAGTTAAAAAAACTTGTCCAGGGACCATGAGTGCATCATGTATCTTGGAAACACTTTTCTAGTTAAATTTTTTTACCAGGAAGATTTTGTGGAAAGGCCTTTTTTGCTACAATATTTTACTTTCTACAACTATAAGGCCTCGTTAGTGCATTTTTTTTCATAAAATGTTGGAAAAATATTTTTTTTTAAATTCCATCTCCATGGACCATTGGTTCTTCATGTTTCCAAGAACACTTTTCTTGCAAAAAACATTTACCATGAAATTTGTGGTAAGGCAATTTTTGGTGAATCTGGTTACATTCTACAACTATAAGGTCTTGTTAGTGTCTTTATTTTAGGAAACATTGAGAAACATTTCTAGTAAAAATACATCTCCAGAGACCATTAGTGTCCCATGTTTCCTGGAAACACTTTTCTAACTGAAAATTCTTACTAGGAAATTTTTTTGGTCAGACAATTTTTTCTGAAACAAATTACTTTCGACAACAATAAGGCCTTGTTAGTGCATTTTTTTCATATAACGTTCGGAAAGTATTTCCTGTTAAAATACATCTCCAAGGACCATGTGCATCATCTATCTTGGAAACACATTTCTAATGGAAAATTAATTGGGAAGACAATTTTTGTTAAAACAAAATGCTTTCTACAATTGTAAGTCCTTATTAGTACATTTTTTTCAAGAAACAGAATTTCTAGTAAAAATGCCTCCCCAAGGACCATTAGTGCCTCTTGATTCTTAGAAACACTTTTCTAACTGAAAAAATTTTAATAGGAAAATTTTGAGATAAAGCAATTTTTGTTGAAACAAATTTATTTCTTCATGTATAAGGCCTTGTTAGTGCAACTTTTTAGGAACCGTAGGAAAAGCATTTCTAGTAAAAATATGTTTCCATGGACCATTAGTACCTCATGTTTCCTAGAAAGTGTTTTCTAGCTGAAAATTCTTACCTAGAAAAAGTTTTGGCAAGACAAATTTTTTTGACCCAAATTACTTTCTACTAGACTAAGGCCATAAACGTTAGAAATATATTATGGGTAAACATATCTTCAGGGACCATTAGTGTCACATATTTTTTGGAAACACTGTTCTAGCTGAAAATTCTAACTAGGAAAAGTTTGTAGTTAAGTAATTTTTGCTTAAACAAATTACTTTTAAAAACTATAAGCGTTGTTAGTGCATTTTTTGGGAAATGTTGGATGAATTTTTCTAGTAAAAATACATGTCCTGGGACCATTAGTGCATCATGTTTCTTGCAAAAACTCTTCTAGGTTAAAATTCTTACCAGAAAATTTTTATGGTAATGCAATTTTGTTGAAATTACTTTCTACTATTATAATGGTTTGTTAGTGAAATTTTTCAGGAAAGGTTGGCAAAATATTTCTATTTAAATTTTATCAAAGGACCATTAGTGCCTCATGTTTCCAAGAAACATTTTGTAGCTGAAAATTCTTACCAAGAATATTTTGTGGTAAGGCAACTTTTGCTAAAACATATTACTTTCTACAACTATAAGGCCTTGTTAGTGCATGTTTTCAAAAAATGTTGGAAAAATATTTCTAGTAAAAATACATCTGAAGGGGCCTTTAGTACCTTATGTTTTCTAGATACACTTTTCTAGTGGAAAATAATTACCAAGAAATTTGTGGGGTAAGGCAATTTTTGCATAAACAATTTACTTTCTACAACTATCCTTGTTAGAGCATTTTCTAAGGAAACGTATGAAATGTATTTCTAGTACATATAACTCTCCATGGACCATTAGTGCCTCATGTTTCCTGGAAATACTTTTCCGGCTGAAAATACTTACATGGAAATTTTGAGGTAAGGAATTTTTTGTTGAAATGTTCAACAACTTTAAGGTCTTATTTCTGAATTTTGTTAGGAAACGTTGGAAACATATTTCTAGTAAAAATACGTCTTCAAAGACCATTAGCGTTGTATATTTTCGGTAAACACTTTTCTAACTGAAAATTCTTACCTGGAAAATTTTGTGGTAAGCCAATTTTTGCTTATTCAAATTACTTTCTATAACTATAATGCCATGATAGTGCTTTTTGTAAAAAAACATTGATAAGTATTTCTAGTAAAAATTCTTCTCTAGTGACCATGAGTGCTTCATATTTCTTGGAAAAAAATTTCCAACTGAAAATTCTTACCATAAAAATTGTGGTGAGGCAATTTTTATAGAAACAAAATACTTTATACAACTATAAGGCCTTGTGAGTGTATTTGTTCAGGAAACGTTGGAAAACTATTTGTAGTAAAAATACATATCCAGGGACCATTAGTGCATCATGTATCTTGGATACACTTTTCTGGTTGAAAACACATATCAGGAAAATTGTGGCAAAGCATTTTTGGCTGAAACAAATTACTTTCAACAATTATAAGTCACTGTTATTGTATTATTTCAAGAAACATAGGAAAATATTTTTTAGTAAAAATACATCCTTGGTAAACATTAGTGCCTTATGTTTCCTGAAAACACCTTTCCAACTGAAAATTCTTTCTAGAAGTATTTTGTGGAAAGGCAAGTTTTGCTAAAACAAAATTATTTCTTAAACAATATGGCCTTGTTAGAGCATTTTTCTAGAAATGCTAAACACTTATTTTTTAAAAAAATATGTCTCCAGGGACCATTAGTGCCTCATGTTGCCTACAAATTCTTTTCTAGCTGAAAATTCTTACCATAAAAAATTTGTGGTGAGGTAATTTTTGTTGAAAAAATTTACTTTTTACAACTATAAGGCCTAGTTAATGAATTTTTCATGAAATTTTGGGAAATTATTTCTAGTAAAAATACGCCTCCAGGACCATTAGTAACTCATGTTTCTTGGAAATACATTTCTATCTGAAAAATTCAAACCAAGAAAATTTTGTGGAATGACAATTTTTACTGAAAGAAATTACTTTCTACAAGTATTAAGTCTTGTTAGTACATTTTTCAGTAAATGTTGGAAAAATGTTTCAAGTAAAAATACGTCTTCAAGGACCATTAGTGCCTCATATTTCTAGGAAACACTTTTCTAGCTAAAAGTTTTTACCAAGAAAATTGTGGTAAATAATTTTTTGCTCAATCAATTTACTGTCTACAACTATAAGGCCTTGTTAATTCATTTTTTCAGAAAACGTTAGATAATAATTGCTAGTAAAAATACGTCTCCAAGGACCAATATTGCCTCATGTTTCATTAAACACTTTTCTAGCTAAAAATTCTTCCCAAAAAAATCTTTGTTAAGGTAATTTTTTTCTGAAACAATATACTTAAACTATAAAGCCTTCTTAGTGCATTTTTTTTATTAAATGTTAAAAAATTACTGCTTGTAAAAATAAAACTCCAAGGACCATTAGTGCCTTATGTTCCCTGAAAACATATTTCTAGCTGACAATTCTTACTAGAAATATTTTGAGGCAAGGTAATGAAATAAATTATTTTCTACAACTGTAAGGCTTTGTTAGGGCCATTTTTCAAGAAATGTTGAATAGAATTTCTAGTAAAAATACATCTCCATGGACAATTAATTCCTCATGTTTCTTGGAAACATTTTTCAAGCAAAAATTTCTTACCAAGAAAATTTTCTGGTATGACAATTTGTTTTTCAAACAAATTATTTTCTACAACTATAAGGACTTGTTAATGCATTTTTAAGGAAATGTTGGAAAATAATTACTAGTAAAAATACATCTCAAGATACCATTAGTGCCTCATGTTTCCTGGAAATGCTTTTCTAGGAAAAAAATTGAAGGAAATTTGTTTTCAAAAAAAATTACTTTCTACAACTATAATGCCTACTTTGTGGTTTTTTTTAGGAAATGTTGAAAAAGTATTTCTTGTAAAATTCATCTCCAAGGACTATTAGTGCCTCATGTTCTGTGGAAACAATTTTCTATCTAAAAATTCTTACCAACAAAATTTTGAGGTAAGGCATTTTTTGCTGAAACAAATTACTTACTACAACTGTAAGGCTTTGTTAGTGCCTTTTTCAGGAAACATTCAAAAGTATTTTTATTAAAAATACATTTCCAAGGACCATTAGTGCCTCATGGTTGCTAGAAACACTATTCTAGTTGAAAATTCTTAGTAGGAAAATTTTATTGTTAGGCAATTTTTGTTGAATATAATTACTTTCTACAACTAAAAAGCCTTCTTAGTGCATTTTTTAAGACATGTTGGAAAAGTATATAAAGTAAACTTACATCTCCAAGGACCATTAGTGCCTCATGTTTCCTGGAAACACATTTCTTGATGAAAATTCTTACCGAAAAAATTTTGTGGTAAAACATTTTTTGTTGAAACAACTTACTTTCTACAACCGTAAGGACTTGTTAGTCCATTTTTTTTTTTAATTTTGGATAAGTATTTCTAGTAAAGAAATACATCTCCTAGGAAAATTAGTGCCTCAAGTTTCCTGGAAACACTTTTCTATTGGAAAATTTTATTGTGAGGCAGTTTTTAGTGAAACAAATTACTTTCAACAACTATAACGCCTTGTTAGTGCATATTTCAGGAAATTTTTGAAAAGTATTGCTATTTAAAATATGTCTCTAGGGACCATTATTGCCCCATATTTCCCTCAAACACATTTCTAGTTGAAATTTTTTACCATGAAAATTTTGAGGTGTGGCAATTTTTGCACAAAAAAAATTAATTTTTAAATCTATAAAGCTTTGTTTGTGCATTTTTTCAGGAAATGTTGGTAAATTATTTCTTGCAAAAATTCTACTCCATGGACCATTAGTGCCTCATGTTTCTGGGAAACACTTTTCCAACTGAAAATTCTTACCATGATAATTTTGTTGTGACACAATGTTTGTTGAAACAATTTAATTTCTACAACTATAAGGCCTTAATAGTGCCTTTTTTCAGGAAATGTTAGAAAATTATTTCTTGTAAAAATACATCTCCAAGGACTATTAGTGCCTCAAATTTTTTGTAACACTTTTTAGTTGAAAATTCTGACCAGGAGAAATTATGGCATGGCAATTTCGCCTGGAAACAAATTTCTTTCTAAAACTATAAGACCTTGTTAATCATGTTTCTTGGAAATGTTGGAAATTTATTTCCATTAAAAATACCTTTCTAGTGACCATTAGCGCCTTATGTTTCCTAGAATTACTTTTCTAGCCAAAAATTCATACTAGGAAAAAAAAAATTGTAATCCAATTTTTTTAGAAACAAATTACTTTCTAAAATTATAAGGCCTTTTTAGTGCATTTTTTTCATCAAACATTGGAAAAGTATATCAAACAAAAATATGTCTCCAAGGACCATTAGTGCCACATGCATCCTTGAAAGCTGAAAACTCTTACCCAAAAAATTTTGTGTTGAGTCAATTTTTGGTGAAACAAATTTCGTTCTACAAATTTTGTGGTGAGATATTTTTGCTGAAAAATTGAAACAAATTACTTTCAACGATTATAAGGTTTTGTTAGGGCATTTCTTCATGAAATTTTGGAATAATATGCCAATTAAAAATGTGTCTAAGGACCATTAGTACCTCATGTTTCTTGGAAACGATTTTCTAGTTGAAATTTCTTACCAAGAGAACTTTTTTGTAAGGCAATTTTTGTTGAAGCAAAATTCTTTTCTACTACTATAATGCTTTGTTAGTGCATTTTTTATGAAATGTTGGAAAAGTATTTCTAATAAAAAAATACTTCTCCAAGAACCATTAGCGCCTCATGATTCCTAAAAACAGTTTTCTAGCTAAAAATTCATACCAGGAAAATTTTGTGGGAACACATTTTTTGTTGAAAGACATTTCCTTCTAGAACTATAAGGCCTTGTTAGAACATTTATTTCTAAAATCCTTGAAAAAGTATTTCTTTTAAAAATAAGTCTCCAAGGACCATTAGTTCCTCATATTTCCTAGAAACACTTTGCTAGCGGAAAATTCTTATCAGGAAAATTGTTCGGTAAGGCAATTTTGTTGAAACAAATTACTTTCTATAACTATTAGGGCTTGTTAGTGAATTTTTTTTTCAAGAAACATTGGAAAAGAATTTCAAGTAAAATTATGTCTCCATGGACCATTAGTGCCTCATGTTTCCTGGAGACACTTTTCTAAAAAAAACATTTTATGAGGAAAACTTTGTGCTAAGGCAATTTTTTTCTAAATCAAATTACTTTCTACAACTATAAGACCTTCTTAGTGTGTTTTTTAAGGAAATATTGAAAAGTATTTCTAGTAAAAATACGTCTCTAGGGAATATTAGTGCCTTATGTTTACTAGAAACAGTTATCTAGAAGAAAATTCTTATAAGAAAAATTTTGTGTTGAGGCATTTTTTGCTGAAACAAATTACTTTCTACAATTATAAGGCCTTATTAGTGCATTTCTTCAAGAAATGTTGGAAAAAAATTTCTAGTAAATATACATCTCGAAGGACCATTAAGTGCGTTATGTATCTTGGAAACACTTTTCTATCTGAAAATTCTTACTAGGGAAACTTTGTGGTAAGTGAATTTTTGCTTAGTAAATTACTTTCTACAACTATAAGACATTGTTAGTGCATTTTTTCAAGAATCATTGGAAAAGAATAACTATTAAAAAAATTTCCCAATGGACCATTTAGTAACTCATATTTCTTTGAAACACTTTTCGTGTTGAAAATTTTTTCCAGTAAAGTTTAATGGTTGCACAATTTTTGCTGAAACAAATTACTTTCTACAAGTAAAAGGTCTTTTTAGTGAATTTTTTCAGTAAACATTGAAAAAGTATTTTTCAAGTAAAAATACGTCACAGCGACCATTATTGCCTCTTGTTTCCTAGAAACATTTATTTAGCTAAAATCTCTTACCAAGAAATTTTTATGGTAAGACAATTTTTGCTAAAACAAATTGCTATATGTTGAATTTATGGAAAAGTGAAATACTTTGTTGACATCAATAATTTGTTTTAATCAGAGTACATGAATCTCTATTTATAATAGAGGAAGGTAGTAGAGTCCAATTACAATAAAACTACCTTTGTCCCAATTAAACCCAAACTCTAACACTTAAAGATAAGTCCTAATATAATTAAATAACTCAATATAGATAAAAGATAAACATAACTCAAACAATAACTCTTCTTTGACGTGACCATAAGATAAGATACTTTTGTGAGTCCTTCTTGATATTCCAACTGTTGTGATAAGGATGCTAGCTCATGGTAATCATTGTGGTCCTACTTCTTATGGGCTTGGGCCCATCTTGTGGGACTTCCTTGGTCATGTGGCTCATCTTATAATAATCATAGATATGTGGGCATTTCTTGGTCATGTGGGCTTGAGCTTATCTTCCAACACTCCCCCTCAAGTTGGGGCTGAGAGAACAACATGAACTCCTGGCTTACTGCAAATGATTTATAGAATATTTTTGTAAAAAATGGCACAACTTCCAATATGTCTTCATCTTCCAACATTCTCCCTCACAATGTTGCGTCCTTCCATGAGGCCCTGCTGACATAAGTGAGATTAAAAATAATTCCAAGCCAATAAGCCATTGATTCATACTCCAGTCCTAATGCTGGATGTAGGGCACACTCCATCTTCTATCGGTAGTGTGTCTATTGGCATTGCTCTGAAGTGTCCACCACTATGTCCCTCCACAGAACAACGACTCTCAAGTGGTAGGAGTCGGAAAAGCCATTACAGGGGGGGAGGGATAACATAGATGTGAAAATAAGTTCCTCCGTCATGGTTTCCCAACAGTGATATTTTTTTACAGGGCCTATCATGGTTTCCCAACAGTGATATATATATATATATTTTTTTAATGGGCCCATCATGGTTTCCCAACTGTTATATTTTTTATAGGGTATCCTCCGTCATGGTTTCCCAACCGTGATATTTTTTTACGGGGTAAAATAAATGATGATATGAGGCCACCCCTTCTACAATAATAATGTTCCCAAAGAGACATAATAGTTGCACCTGAATATAACACGACCATCTTCCAACCCATATAACACAAACCAAAATAATAAACCTTATAGAAGGAACCATGAAATAATCCTAATCAATTATAAATATTTTTTCTTAGATGCAGAAGCTTCATCTTCTGTGCTCCCCTTTTCTTGAATATTTTGGTCACATAAGCTTATCCACAACATATGGAATAAAATACCTCTTTCTTGTAATTTTTCTACTTCTCCCGCTCAACCTGGGAGGTCATGGCAATAATCCCAGTTTGAACCAAATATCATAGATGTAGCAATAGGCCCAAATAATAGAGATGTATAAATAATCCCTCAAACCAGTGAGAAGCTAGATATTTTCCTGATTTATCAACTCAAAAAGTGACACAAAATAATCGGATTAAATTCGAATTTTCAATGTAACAGAATACTAGCATGACCTTTGATTCTTCCAATGCAAATATTTCTTTAAATATGGATCAGATTAACATGACATTTTCTCATTATGAAAGTATAATTAAATACCTTTCATCCAAGTATAACTTCACTTCATAAAATATAATCATTAGAAGATAAATAATCTGATAGATTTTAGTCTCTGTCATCTGGCCAAACTAAGTACTGCTTCTCCTTTTTTTCCAAAATGATCATCGACTCTTCCAAGAACAATATCTCCTTATAAAAAAATCATACCGAGAAATGGTTGAACAGGTAATAATACTTATCTTTCTTTTGATTTATAATTCTCCATATAAAGTCTCTTTCTTGATAGCATAAAATACCTCGGAAGTTGAGGCGTTCTGCTGCTGCTCGAACCTTTTTTTCAATCTGATCTTTGTTGCTTCAAATATCGATTTCTCTTTGTAGATAACTCAGATAAAAAATTGGTTCAATAGATAAAAAAATAGACTTACAGATCTTTCTTTTGACTTATATTTCTCCATATAAATTATAGTTCTTGATAGCAAAAAATACCTCAGAATCTAAAGATTGCTGCTGCTACTCGAACCTTTTTGCAATCTGACCTTCGCTCATTCAAACATCAACATCTCTCTGTAGATAACTCCGATTGGAACAAATCATTTTTATTTTGAAATTAATCTCAAATATATTTCTGTCAATATATATTTTTCACTAAGAAAAACTCCGTATAGAGGTAAAAAACGCAAATAAAATTATGAGTATAGGCACTTAAAAAAATAACTACGAACCTAAACTTAGGGTTTAGAGAAAACAATCACATTATCTCTCTGTAGATAACTCTGATTGGAACAAATCATTTTGATTTGGAAATTAGACTCAAATATATTTTTGGAAATATATAATTTGAAATATGAAAAACTCCTTATAGAGGTAAAAAACGCAAAGAAAACTATGGGTGTAGGGACTGAAAAAAATAACTACGAACCTAGACCTAGGGTTTAGGGTTTAGAGAAAAGGATCACATTACCTCCTTGAGTTGACCAAGTCAACTCACAAAACCTACTCTGATACCATGTTGAATTATGGAAAAGTGAATGCTTCATTGACATCAATAACTTGTTGTAATCAGAGTACATGAACCTCTTTTTATAATAGAGGAAGGTAGTAGAGTCCAATTAAAATAAAACTACCCTTGTCCCAATTACACCCAAACTCTAACACTTAAAGATAAGTCCTAACATAATTAAATAACTCAATATGGATAAAAGACAAACATAACTCAAACTAAAACTCTTCTTGGTCGTGACCCTAAGATAAAGATACTTTTGTGAGTCCTTCTTGATCTTCCAACTGATGTGATAAGGATGCCATCTCATGGTAATCATTGTGGGTCCTACTTCTTATGAGCTTGAACCCATCTTGTCGGCCTTCCTTGGCCGTGTGGCCCATCTTATAATAATCTTAGATATGTGGACCTTCCTTGGTCATGTGGGCTTGAGCTTATCTTCCAACACTATTTACAACCATAAGGCCTTGTTAGTACCTTTTTAAGGAAACGTTGGAAAAGTATTTCGAGTATAAATTTGTCTCCATGGACCATTAGTGCCTCATGTTTCATGGAAACACTTTTCTAACTGAAAATTCTTACCAAAAATATTTTGTGGTAAGGTAATTTTTAATTAAAAAAAATACTTTTACAACTGTAGGGCCTTGTAAGTGTATTTTTTCAAGCAAAGTAGGGAAAGTATTTCTATTAAAAATAAGTCTCTTGGAACCATCAGTGCCTCATTTTTTCTGGAAACAATTTTTTAGCTAAAAATTCTGACCAGGAAAAACTTGTGGTAAGACAATTTTTACTTAAACAAATTAATTTCTTCAACTTTAAGGCTTTCTTAGTGCATATTTTTCAAGAAACGTTGGAAAAATATTACTAATAAAAATATGTCTTCAAAGACCATTAGTGCCTGATGTTTTTTTGAAACACTTTTCTAACTTAAAATTCATACCATGAAAATTTTGTGGTATGACAATTTTTGCTCAATAAAATTACTTTCCACAACTATTAGGCATTATTAGTGCATTTTTTCTAAAAAATTGGACAAACATTTCTAGTAAAAATACGTCTCCAGGGACTATTAGTCCCTCATGTTTCTAGGAAACGCTTAAGTCGCAAAACATTTTGTGGTGAGACAATTTTTTTCTAAAACAAATTACTTTCTACAGTTATAAAGCCTTATTAGTCCATTTTTTATGAAACGTTGCAAAAATATTTCTAGTAAAAATATGTCTCCAGGGTCCATTAGTGCCTCATACTTCCTGGCATTTTTTTCTCTAGCTAAAAATTCCTACTAAGAAAATTTTGTGGTTAAACAATCTTTTCTGACACAAATTTTTGCTAAAAAAAATTACTTTCTACAGTTATAAGGCCTTGTTAGTGCATTTTTTATGAAAACCTTGAAAAATTATTTCTTTAAAAAATACATCTCTAGGGACCATTAGTACCTCATGTTTCCTAGAAACAATTTTCTAGCTGAAAATTTTTACCAAGAAAATTTTGTAGCAAGGCATTTTTGGTTTGAAACAAATTACTTTCTATAACTAAATGCATTGTTAGTACATTTTTTTTTTGGAAATGTTGGATAAGTATTTCTAATAAAAATATGTCTCAAGGGACTATTAGTGCCTCTTGTTTCCTGGGAACCCTGTTCTAGCTGAAAATTTTTACAAGGAAAAGGTTATGGTAAAGATATTTTTAAGAAAGAAATTAGTTTCTTCAACAATAAGGCCTTGTTAGTGCATTTTCTTTTAAAATATCAGAAAAGTGATTCTTTTAAAAAAAACATCTCCAAGGACCATTAGTTCCCTCATGTTTTCTGAAACACTTTTCTAGTTGAAAATTCTTACCAGGAAAATTTTGTGGTGAGGCAATTTTTTTTGTACCAAATTTTTTGGTAAGGCAATTTTTGCTGAAACATATTGAAAGAAATTACTTTATACAACTAGAAAGCTTTGTTAATGCATTTCTTTTGGAAATTTTGGAATAGAATGTCATGTAAAAATACGTCTCCAGGGACCATTAAGTTCCCCATGTTTCCTAAAAATAATTTTCTTGCAGAAAATTCTTACCAGGAAATCTTTCTTGTAAGGCAATTTTTTTTAAACATATTACTTTCTACTACTATAATGTTTTGTTAGTGCATTTTTTTAGGAAATGGTGGAAAAGTTTTTCTAATAAAAATACTTCTCCGGGGACCATTATTGCCACATGATTCCTAGAAAGACTTTTCTAGTACAAAATTCTTACCAAGGAAATTTTGTGGTAATGCAATTTTTGCTGAAACAATTGTTTTTTAGAACTATAAGGCCTCGTTATTGTATTTTTTTTCAAAAAACCTTGGAAAAATATTTCTTGTAATAATAACTCTCTAGAAACCATTAGTTTCTCTTGTTTCCTGGAAACACCTTTCTAGCAAAAAATCTTTTCAGGAAAATTGTGTGGTAAGGCAATTTTGGCTGAAACAAATTACTTTCTACAACTATAAGGCCTTGTTAGTGCATTATTTTCAGAAACATTCCAAAATTATATGTCGTAAAAATAAGTCTCGAGGAAAAATTAGTGTTGCATGTTTCCTGGAAAAAACTTTTCCAGCTGAAAACTCTTGCCTGGAAAAACTTGGGTAAGACATTTTTTGTTGAAACAAAATTTTTTTATAACTCTAAGTCCTTCTTAGTGCTTTTTTTTTGGGGAAACATTTCAAAATATTTCTAGTAATAATATGTCTCCAAGGACCATTAGTGCCTCACATTTCTTGGAAACATTTTTAAACTGAAATTTCTTACTAGGAAAATTGTCCTTAGGCTTTTTTTGCTGAATCAAATTACTTTCTACAAATGTAAGGCCTCGTTAGTTCTTTTTTCAGGAAAAGTTTAAAAGTATTTTTTGTACAAATATGACACTAGGGACCATTAGTGTCTTATGTTTCCTAGAAACACTAATCTACATGAAAATTCTTTCAAGGAAAATTTAGTGGTGAGGCATTTTTTACTAAAACAAATTACTTTCTACATCTATAAGGCCTTATTAGTGCATTTCTTTAGCAAATGTTGGAAAACCATTTCAAGAAAAAATATGTCTTGAAGGACCATTAAGTGCCTCATGTATCTTGGAAATACTTTTCTAGCTAAAAAATTTTACCAAGAAAAATTTGTGGTAAGGCAATTTTTCCTAAAACACATCACTTTTTACAACTATAAGGCCTTGTTTTTGCATTTGATCAAGAAATGTTGGAAATGAATAACTAGTAAAAAAACGTCGCCAGGGACCATTTGTGTCACATGATTCCTGTAAACAAGTTTCTGGATGAAAAAAATTACTTTCTATAACTATAAGGTCTTGTTAGTACATTTTTTTTCAGGAATTATTGAAAAAGTTTCTCTAAAAAATACGTCTTCAGAGACTATTAGTGTCTCATGTTTCCTACAAACACTATTCTAGCTCAAAATTCTTACCAAAAAAATTTTGTGGTTAGGCAATTTTTGCTGAAACAAATTACTTTCGACAACTACAACGCCTTTTATTGAATTTTTCAGGAAACGTTGAAAAATTATTTCTAGTACAAGTACGTCTTCAGGGACCATTAATAACTCATGTTTCTTGGAAACACTTGCTAAAAATTCTTTCCAGAAAAATTTTTAGTAAGGAAATTTTAGCACAAACAATTACTTTCTACAACTATAAGGTCTTGTTAGTGAATTTTTTCTGTAAACGTTGGAAAAGTATTTCAACTCAAAATACATCTCAGGGGCCATTAGTACCTCATGTTTTCTAGAAATCCTTTTCAAGCGGAAAATTTTTACCAAAATAATTTTATGGTCAGACATTCTGAAACAAATTACTTTCTACAAGCATAAGGCCTTATTAGTGCCTTTTTTAAGGAAACGTTGGAAAAGTATTTTGACAAAAAAAATTGTCTCCAGGGATCATTAGTGCCTCATATTTCATGGAAACACTTTTCTAGCTGAAAAATCTTACGAAGAAAATTGTGTGGATAGGTAATTTTTAATGAAACAAATTATCTTCTACAACTGTAGGGCCTTATTAGTGTTTTTTTTTTTCTTTTAGGAAATGTTGGAAAAGTATTTCTATTAAAAATAAGTCTCAAAGGACCAATAGTACCTCATGTTTCCTAGAAACAATTTTCTATTTGAAAATGCTTACCAGGAAAAATTTGTGGTAAGGTCATTTTTTCTTAAACAAATGACTTTTTACAACCTTAAAGCCTTCTTAGATCAATTTTTGAAGAAATGTTGGAAAAGTATTTCTTGTAAAAATACGTCTCCAAGGACCATTAGTACCTCATTTTTCCTAAAAACACTCTTCTAACTGAAAATTCTTGCCATGAAAATTTTGTGGTATGGCAATTTTTGTTGAATTAAATTACTTTATACAATTATAAGGCCTTGTTATTGCATTTTTTGCAAGAAACTTGGAAAATAATTTCTAGTAAAAATACGTCTCCAGGTACCATTAGTGCCTCATGTTTTTACGTAATACTTTTCTAGCTAGAAATTTTTTGGACTTGTAGTTTTTACTGAAATAATTACCTTCAATAACTATAACGCCATATTAGTGCATTCTTTCAGGAAACGTTGGAAAACTATTTCTCTTAAAAATACGTTTCCAAGGGCCATAAGTGCCTCATGTTTCCTACAAACGCTTTTCTGGCTGAAAATGTTTTGGTGAAGCAATTTTTGCTTAAACAAATTACTTTCTACAACTATAAGGCCTTATTAGTGAAGTTTTTCAAGAAGCATTGGAAAGTTATTGGTAGTAAAAATACATCTCCAAGGACCATTAGCATCACATGTATCTTGGAAACACTTCCTAAACTGAAAATTCTTAGCAGATAAATTGTGGTAAGGTAATTTTTGTTGAGAAAAATTGCTTTCTACAATTGTAAGGTCTTGTTAGTGCATTTTTTCAATAAATGTTGGAAAAGTATTTCAAGTTAAAATACGTCTCCAGGGACCATTAGTGCGTCATGTTTCCTGGAAACACTTGACTAGCTAAAACTTTTGCCATAAGGCCTAGTTAGGGGATTTTTTCAGAAAATATTGGAAAAATATTTCTTTTACAAATACATCTCTAGAGACCTTTAGTGCGTCATATTTCCGGGGAACAATTTTCTTGCTGAAATTTCTACCAAGAAAATTTGTGATAAGACAATTTTTGTTTGTTGGAAGATGAAGGCATATTGGAAGATGTGCCATTTTATACATCATTTGTAGCAAGCTGGGAGTTCATGTTGTTCTCTCACCCCCAACTTGAGGGGATGTGTTGGAAGATAGGGCCCAAGCCCACACGACCAAAGAAGGCCCACATATCCAAGTGCATTAGAAGATGGGCCCAAGCCCATAAGACCAAGGAAGACCCATGCAAGCAAGAGATATAGAAAACGGGCTTAAGGCCCACAAATCAAAGAGAAGGCCCATAGGCCCAAATACAATGATGGCAGGATGATAAATAAAGGGTCATCTCATAGAGATGACATTTATGTAATTAAGTTAAAGTTTCAGGGTTAAAACCCTAAACCCTAAACCCTAAGTTCAGGGGTATTATTGTAATATAATAGTTTCATAAATATATAAATAGAGCTTCAAGGGGAGGGTTAGGATAATCAAGTCCATAACCCTTCTTCCTCTAGTTTTCTCCCAATGAGTCTCTCTCCTTTTTTCTCCATGAGCTAAATTCATGGAGTCCTAAAAATCAACATGCTATCAGAGCATTGATTTTAAGGACTCGTGGAATGGTTTTCAGGATTCCAGAAACCCATTATTTTTTTTCTCTCATATTGACTTTTTTAATATAGTTGTTGGAATTCGTTTTTTTATTTTACACTGTTATTTTTTTCTTCTTTTCATATCTGAGTTGAGCCGAGTCGACTCGGTAGATCAGTGTCGTACCAGTGGGTCATCAATGTTTTACCAACATGAAAGTTCTGTCTTCCTCTGCTTGGCTCTCTCGTAGATGTCACGATAGCATCTCAAAAGATGGTTGTTCCTGATATTGCTAACCCCACTTTCTGGAAGAGGCCCGTGCAAATTACCAGAACCTAGTGGGTTCTGAGAAGAAGCTTTCAAATCCAATGAAGGCCTAGCACCCGCCTCGTTCGAGCTTGGTCAGTGAAACCAGTGCAGGATAAGATTCTTTGTTCAAGAACTCTGCTACCGCCGTTCACCACCGCACGCCTCACGTATACTATCGTTCGTCGCTCGCCACCAACGGCAGATACGAATCTCTTTAAGAATGAGATTTTACGATTCTCGTTGTTGTTTTCGAACCAGCTGTTGTTTCCATTTTCTTGAAACTATCTGATTGTTGTCAGAGATCTCTCGCTACTGTTCCATTTCTGCTCTACGCTAGCTCTGCCGTAGGGAGGAAGATGATATTGTTGCCATTTTTGGATGACAAAACAGGGAAACCAATCATCGTCAGGGAAGAAGACGTTCTGCTTGTTAGAATTCCGTAATCTTTAAATCATGATCCAAAATTTTCATCACGCTAGATTAGGATTCGGATACATATCTGGATCCATTCCGAAATTTTGTCTTCTGATGCGGAATTACCATGACGAACAGAACGATTTTATGATCTTCCTCAATTAAATCACCCTTATTCCACTACGGGACCGTCGTGACTCTTCCGGATGGGGAGAAGAGAAACCGTGTTGGATTTAGTGTGTTGGGGACCACAACCCTGATGTTCTATTTATATTGTTTAATTAGGGTTCCCATAACTCCCTAATTAAGACAATATGGGTATCTACTCAATTGGCCCATATTCATTCTTTAGTGGGCTTACCAAAATTAGACCACTTAATTTTAGCCCATATTAAATATAATTGAATAAAATATGTTACCCAACTTAGGAAACTCACGTTTCCTAACACTACTGCCACTGCTGCTACTGTGAGAAAGCTTCCTTCTATTGCTGGCTATCTTCGGAAAGATTTTTTGAAAACTCCTCTCTGTTGTCGATAAATCTGCTGGATTGCTGTTATTCAAAAAATTTCTTTGTTTTTCACTGTTCAGTCAGGGAAGAAGACATTGTTCAAATATTTCATGTTTCCTAAGTTAGGAAGCATGAAATAATCAACCAGGCCGATCGGTTTTGCCGAGACCTGGACTCGCCTGAGTCAAGCCAGTGAACCAGCAACTCGAGGGTCTTGGTTTTGTTTCGACTAAGCCAACTCGGACCGAGTTAACCCGGTCCAGGTCAACCTGACTCGGGCCACTTATTTTCAACCTCGGTATACATGCCTAATTTTTATACATATTTCGGCTAGAGTAAATTTTTTCTCAGGCTGGATTATTATTTTTAAAGAATTGACAAATTATTCCTTGGTCAGCATATTATTTGGTATAGATATGAACATTGGATTTTTTCATGGGTTATTTTACAAGGATTATTTTGGTTAGTGTTATATGAGTCCAAGCCCATTTCAGATATTGCTATTGTGTCTCTTTTGATGAGACATTATTATTGAAGAAGAGGTAGCCTCATACCATTATTTATTTGTCCTCGTAAACATTATCAAAAATATTTGTGGTTGGGAGTCCATGATGGAGGAACTTAATACCCCATCAAAAATATCAAAATTATTTCTGGTTAGGAGTCCATGACGGAGGAACTTAATACCCCATCAAAAATATCAAAATTATTTGTGGTTGGGAGTCCATGACGTAGGAACTTAATAACCTATATAAAATATCAAAATTATTTGTGGTTGGGAGTCCATGATGGAGGAACGTATTATTACATTTATGTTACTTCCCCGCATTAATGTCATTTATTACTCTACCACTTGAGAGAAGTTGTCCTGTTGAAGGATACGGTGGTGGAGGTGGACACTTCAGAGCTATGTCGATAGACACACTACTACAGAAGGAGTGTGCCCTACATCCAGGATGAGTTAAAACTGGAGTATGGAGCAATGTCTTAGCGGCTAGGAGTGATTTACTCTCACTTATATTATGCCAGCAGGGCCTCATGAACAAGAGCACCAGCATGAGGGGGAGTGTTGGAAGATGAAGGCATATTGGAAGATGTACCATTTATACAAAGATTTTATACATCATTTTCAGCAAGTTGGGAGTTCATGTTGTTCTCTCACCCCCAGCTTGAGGGGGAGTGTTGGAATATAGGACCCAAGCTCACACGACCAAGAAAGGCCCACATATCCAAGTGTATTAGAAGATGTCCCCAAGCCCATAAGACCAAGGAAGACCCATGCAACCAAGAGATATTGAAGACAGGGTCAAGGCCTATAGATCAAAGAGAAGGTCTATAAGCCCAAATACAATGAAGGTGGGAAGGTAAATAAAGGGTCATCTCATTGAGATGGCATTGATGTAATTAAGTTAAAGTTCCAGGGTTAAAACCCTAAACCCTAAGTTTAGGGGTATTATTGTAATACAGTAGTTTCATAAATCTATAAATAGAGCTTCAGGGGGAGGGTTAGGATAACCAAGTCCATAACCCTTCTTCCTCCAATTTTCTCCCGCTAAGTCTCTCCTTTTTTCTTAATGAGCTAAATTCATGGAGTCCTAAAAATATACATAAAAAAATTACTTTCTATAACTATAGGGCCTTGTTCGTACATTTCAGGAAACGTTGGATAAGTATTTCTAGTAAAAATACATCTTAGGGGACCAAATTACCAAGAAAAACTTGTAGTAAAGAAATTTTTGCGTAAAAAAATTACTTTCTAGAACTATTAGGCCTTCTTAGTCATTTTTTCAGGAAACGATGGAAAAGTATTTCTAGTAAAATATGACTCCAAGGACCATTAGAGCCTCATGTTCCTTGGAAACAATTTTCTAACAGAAATTGTTAGCAGGAAAATTTTGTGGAAATGCATTTTTTTCATAAATAAATTACTTTCTACAACTATAAGGCCTTGTTAGTGCATTTTTTCAGGAAATGTTAGCAAATTATATCTATAAAAAATACATCTCTAGGGACTATTAGTGCCTCATGTTTCCTAAAAACACTTTTCTCATTGAAAAGTTTCTGGTAAGGCATTTTTTGTTGAATCAAATTACTTTCTACAACTATAATAACCCTTGTTAGTATTGTTTTTCAAGAAAGGTTGTAAAAATATTTCTAATAAAAATAAGACTCCAGGGACCATTAGTTCTTCATGTTTCCCACAAACATTTTTCTAGCTGAAAATTCTTACGAGGAAAATTTTATGGTGAGGCAACTTTTACTAAAATAAATTACTTTCTACAACTATAAGGCCTTATTAGTGACTTTTTTAAGGAAAAATTGAAAAATATTTCGAGTAAAAATACGTCTCCATGGACCATTAGTGCATTGCATTTCTTGGAAAAACTTTCCTAGCCAAAAATTCTTACAAAGAAAATTTAATTGTAAGGCAATTTTGGTTAGTACAAATTACTTTCTACAACTATAAGACCTTTAGTGTATTTTTCAGGAAACATTGGTGAAGTATTCCTAGTAAAAAATATGTCTCCGGGGACCATTAGTGCCTCATGTTTCCTGGAAAACTTTACTTGCTGAAAATTCTGACCAGGAAAATTTACGGTAAGGCAATTTTTGTAGAAAAAATTTCTTTCTAAAACTATATGGCCCTGTTAGTGCATTTTTTCAGGAAACATTGCAAACATATTTCTAGTAAAAATACGTCTTTAGGGACAATTAGTGCCTCATGTTTCATGGAAACACTTTTCGAGCTAAAAATTCTTACTTGGAAAATTTTGTGGAAAGGCAATTTTTTCTCAATAAAATTACTTTCTACACCTTTAAGGCCTTTTTAGTGCATTTTTCAGGAAACATTGGAAAAATATTTCTTGTAAAAATTCTCCAGGGGCCATTTGTACCTCATGTTTCCTGGAAACACTTTTCTAACATAAAATTCTTACCAAGAAAATGTTTTGGAAAGGCAATTTTTGCTTAAACAAATTACTTTCTACAACTATTAGGCATTGTTAGTGGCTTTTGCTCAGGAAACATTGAAAAAATATTTCTAGGAAATACAGGCCTCTAGGGACCATTAGTGTCTCATGTTTCTAAGAAACACTTTTCTAACTACAAGTTCTTACCTGGAAAATTTTTTGGAAAGACAATTTTTGCTTAAACGAATTACTTTCTACAAATATAAGGCCCTGTTAGACTTTTTTTCTGGAAACTTTTAAAAAGTATTTCTAATAAAAATATGTTTCCAGGGACGATTAGTATCTGATGTTTCCTTGAAACACTTTTCTAGCTGAAAATTTTGTGGTAAGCCATTTTTTGCTGAAACAAATTACTTTCTTCATCTATGAGGCCTTGTTAGAGCATTTTTCAGGAAACGTTGGTAAATTATTTCATGTAAAAATACATCTTCAGGGACCATTAGTGCCTCGTGTTTCTAGGAAAAACTTTTCTAGCTCCCAATTCTTACCAGCAAAAATTTTATGGTTGGCATTTTTTGCTGAAACAAATTATTTTCTACAACTAAATGCCTTGTTAGTGTATTTTTCCAGGAAATATTGGAAAATTATTTATAAAAAAAATACATCTTAGGTATCATTAGTTTCTCATGTATCTTGGAAACACTTTTCTAGCAAAAAATTCTTAGCAAGAAAATTTTGTGATAAGGCAAATTTTTATGAAACAAATTACTATCTACAATTATAAGGACTTATGGCTGCCTTTTTTCAAGAAAAGTTGGAAAATATTTCTAGTAACGATACATCTCTAGGGACCATTAGTGCCTCATATTTCTTGGAATCACTTTTTTAGCATAACATTTTTTTTGCAAGGAAGTTTTTTGCGAAAATTAATTACTTTCTACAACTATAAGGCCTTGTTAGTGCAATTCTTCAAGAAAACATTGAAAATTACATCTAGTAAATATATGTCTCGAGGGACTAGAAGTGCCTCATGTTTCACGGAAACATTTTTCTAATTGAAAATTCTTACCACAAATATTTTGTGGTAAGCCATTTTTTGCTGAAACAAATTACTTTCTACTACAATAAGGCCTTATTAAAACATTTTTTCAAGAAACGTTGAAAAAATATTTCTTGTAAAAATATATCTCAAGGGACTATTAGTGTGTTAAGAACCTAGCCAATACTACCCAAAAGACCGGCCTGTTAGAAGCGGAAGACATAGGTACTTAACCCCAAGACCATAACATGACACCCCACCTTCGCGAGCCGACATCCACAGCGGCCCACTCTAGCGACGGCCTACTCTAACGATGGCCTAATCTAGCGATGGCCTACTCCACACTGAGGTTGCCCCCTCCGCTAGGTCGCCCCTTCCGCGAGGTCGCCCCCTCCGGGATTCGAACACGCGACATGAGAGCTCGCTTTGATACCAAATGTTAAGCACCTAGCCAATACATCCAAAAAGACCAGCCTGTAAGGAGCGGAAGACATAGGTACTTTACCTAGGACCGGCCCACTCTAGTGATGGCCTACTCTAGCAACACCGGGTGGACCCAGGTTAAGTTCCTACGGCCTACAAGTAATTTTAATCCCTCCGCTAGGTCGCCCCTTCAGCTAGGTCGCCCCCTCTAGGATTCAAACGCGCGACGTGGGAGCTTGTTCTGATACCAAATGTTAAGTACCTAGCCAATACTACCCAAAAGACAGGTCTGTTAGGAGCAAAAGCCATAAGTACTTAACCCAGGACCATAACAGGCGAACATACTGACTGGCGTGTGCCAGGCGTTCCTAAATTTTTTTCTAATACATCTCAATTGTCCCTATCTGTTTTAAATTGACCAGATCGCCCAAAGGGTTACTGCGTGCTGGGGGGCCAAATCTCAACATGCAATAATCTTTAAAAATATCCCAATCATGAATATGGTGCTCCGAATCAAATTGATGGTACCATTGTTGCACTTCGTCGAGCATATGGAAGGCGGCTAATGGAACTCAATCATCAGCATGAGTTCTTTGATTCCAAAAGAATTGGTCACATCGGTGTAACCAACTTAGAGGGTCCGAGGACCCATCATACGTGGGAAAGTCTAATTTGTTATAGCTGGGCACCATTGTGGGGCCTGGTCCGTGGACTCCCATGACTGGTGGATATGTCTGACGCATATGCGTTGGAGGTGGAAATGGATGGGGAGGTTGGTGTTCGGAAGGCCGTGTGGAACTTCCTGGCAGAGAAACAATCCGTGCAAGTCATTCCTCCATTCAAAGATTCATTTGCTGAAGAGTGTCTTTCATCTCCAAAACTTCAGTTTGGAGTGCGTCATCCCAATTCTGAGCTTCAATTCGATTTTCCTCAATAAGATTACGCAAATCAGTAGGAGAAGAGGAATTGACAATGGTGGTCCTGTCTGATACCACGTTTTTAGGTTCCCTTGCCATGGATCGAGTCACCCGGCAATCACCTCTAGATTCCAGATTGAATGGCAAAGAGGATGCTGGTTTAGAATTCTTAGAGTGACCAATTGCAGTGAGAGAATGAGCCTTCGAAGGAGCTCAACCCTTGGACCTCGTCAAAGAGAGAATCCGACCTAGTTTAATCTACTTTGATTAATGCTTAATGTTAGAAGATAAGATCAAGCCCAAACTACCAAGGAAGGCCCACATATGTAAGATTATTATAAGATGGGCCACATGACCAAGTAAGGCACACAACCAAACCCATAAGAAGTAGGACCCACAATGATTACCAAGAGCTGGCATCCTTATCACATCAGTTGGAAGATCAAGAAGGACTCACAAAAGTATTTTTATCTTAGGGTCACGACCAAGAAGAGTTTTAGTTTAAGTTATATTTGTCTTTTATCAATATTGAATTACCTAATTATGTTAGGACTTACCTTAAGTGTTAGAGTTTGGAGGTAATTGGAACAAGGGTAGTTTTATTATATTTGGACTCTACTACCTTCCTCTATTATAAATAGAGGTTCATGTACTCTTATTACAACAAGTTATTCATGTCAATGAAGTATTTCTCTTTTCCATAAATTCAACATGGTATAAGAGCAGGTTTTGTGAGTTGACTTGGTCAACTCACGGAGGTAATGTGATCCTTTTTTTTTAAACCCTAAACCCTAGGTCTAGGTTCGTAGTTATTTTTTTCTCTCCCTACACTATAGATTTCGTTGCGATTTTCACCTCTATATGTAGTTTTTCATATTGCAAGTTATATATTGACAGAAAGATATTTGAGTCTACATTCCAAAGAAGAATTATTTGTTCCAATCAGAGTTATCAACAGAGGGATATTGATATTTCAATGAGCGAAGTTCAGTTTGCAAAAAGGTTCGAGCAGCAGCAGCAGTAATCTTCAGATTCCGAGGTACTTTTTGCTATGAAGAACTATACTTCATATGAAGAATTATATATGAAAAGAAATATCTATAAGTCTATTCTTTTACCTATTTGACCAATTTTTTACCTGAGTTATCTACAAAGATAAATGGATATTTGAATCAAGAAAGGTCAGATTGAAAAAGAGGTTTGAACGGTAGTAGAAAGCATCAATTTCCGAGGTATTTTATGCTATCAAGAAAGAGACTTTATATGGAGAATTATATATAAAATGAAAGATAAGTAAGTCTATTTTCTTACCTATTCAACCAATTCTTGGTATGATTTTTTTATAAGGAGATATTGATCTTGAAAGAGTCAATGGTCATTCTGGAAAAACAGGAGAAACATATCTTAGTTCAGTCAGGTGAAAGAGACGAAAAACTATCAGATTATTTATCTTATTATAATTATATTTAATGAATTTAATTCATACTTTTATGAAAGGCATTTAAGTCTCGTTTCAAAATGAAAACATTTCATGTCAATCTGATCTATATTGAAAGATATATTCGAATTGGAAGAATCAAAGGTCATGTTGGTATCCTGTTGTATTGAAAAATCCGAATTCAAGCCAATTGTTTTGTGTCACTATTTGAGTTGATATATCAGGAAAATATCTCACTTCTCTCTGATTTGAGGGCTTTTTTACAAATCTATGTTATTTTGGATTATTTCTACTTCTATAAGATTTGGTTCAAGCTTGAGGAGGAGAAGTAGAAGAAGAACAAGAAAAAGGTATTTTATTCCTTATGTTGTGGATAAGTTTATGTGACCAAAATATTCAAGAAAGGGGGAGCACAAAAGATGAAGCTTGTTCATAAAAGAATAAATTTTTATATCGGATTATTTCATGGGTTCTTTGACAAAGTTTACTATTTGGTTCGTGTTATATATGTTGGAAGACGGTCATGTTATATTCAGCTACAACTATTATGTATCTTTGGGGACATTATTATTGAATAAGAGGTGGCCTCATGTCATCATTTATTTAACCCCGTCAAAAAGATCAAAATTGTTTGTGGTTGGGAGTCCATGACAGAGGAACTTCATCCCCGTAAAAAAGATAAAAAATATTTGTGGATGGGAGTCCACGACGAAGGAACTTCATCCCCGTCAAAAAGATAAAAATTATTTGTGATTGGAATTCCATGATGGAGGAACTACATCCCCGTCAAAAAGATGAAAATTATTTGTGGTTGGAAGTCCATAACGGAGGAACTTCATCCCCCCCCCCCCCCCCCCCCCCTGTAATGGCTTTTATGTCTCCTACCACTTGAGAGTCGTTGTCTTATGGAGGGACATGGTGGTAGACACTTCAAAGCAATGCCGATAGACACACTACCGATAGCAGTGGAGTGTGCTCTACATCCAGCATTAAAACTGGAGTATGAAGCAACGGCTTACCGGCTAGGAGTGATTTTACTCTCACTTATAATACCGCAGGACCTCATGCAAGGACGCAACAACGTGAGGGGGAATGTTGGAAGATGAAGGCTTATTGGAAGATGTGCCATTTTATACAAAAATATTTTATACATCATTTGTAGCAAGCTGGGAGTTCATGTTGTTCTCTCAGCCTCAACTTGAGGGGGAGTGTTGAAAGATAAGATCAAGCCCAAACGACCAAGGAAGGCCCACATATGTAAGATTATTATAAGATGGACCACATGACCAAGGAAGGCCCACAAGATGGGCCCAAGCCCATAAGAAGTAGGACCCACAATGATTACCAAGAGCTGGCATCCTTATCACATCAGTTGGAAGATCAAGAAGGACTCACAAAAGTATCTTTATCTTAGGGTCACGACCAAGAAGAGTTTTAGTTTAAGTTATATTTGTCTTTTATGAATATTAAGTTACCTAATTATGTTAGGACTTACCTTAAGTGTTAGAGTTTGTGTATAATTGGGACAAGGGTAGTTTTATTGTAATTGGACTTTACTACCTTTCTCTATTATAAATAGAGATTCATGTACTTTGATTACAACAAGTTATTGATGTCAATGAAGTATTTTACTTTTCCATAAATTCAACACTTAATCCCTTTTTCTCAGCCCGTTCTTCCTATAAAAGGATTAGGGAACGCATACAAGAAAAGTCCCAAACCGAAGGGCCACAAGTTTGAAGGAAATTACGATAAAAATCTCCTAATAACATAAACAAAAAATTGCATAAAGTAAACCTTACGTCTACTGATTACTTTGGATGCTATGGAGTCCATAGTAGAAGAGCTGGAATAAGTCTAGAGGAGCCAAGACACTAAGATGCGCTAGATGACGAGGCTTGAAAATACCAGCTTTAGCTCGGGTGATCATAGGATGAGAGCCCAAGGGAGAAGGAGGATGAGCAGTGGTCTCAATAGAAGGCAGACTAGAGGCCGAGGGTGTCAAAGAAGCACCTGCAAGAGGATTATTAACTTGCACAAACACATCCAAAGGGTCAGAACAAATATTACATGGGGAGGAGCTAGATAGTGAAAAGAGTATTAGTAAATGTAACGGAGAGAGGGAAATCAGAAGTCAAATTATTAATTGAAAGAAGATTTTTAGTGAGATGAGGGACAAGCAAGACATCTAATAAGTGAATATTTGGAACAGGAGAAAAAGTACCAGTGTGGGTAATGGGTAGAGATTCACCGTTTCCTACGATCACAGAGTCCTTACCCATGTAATTTTTGGATTGATCCAAAGTAGATGGATCAGTGGTCATATGGGCTGAAGTCCCAGTGTCCAAAAACTAGTCAGCAACCTCGGATCCAGAGAGAGAACAAGATGTGTTGAAGGCTTCAGTAAGATTAGCCAAGGAATCAGTTCGAGTTTACCGCTGATTGCAGTGATCAGCATAATGGCCCTCCATGCGACAGATTTGGCAACGAGGTGGATGACGACCCTGACTAGAGTGCGTGCGCCCTCTGTTGGAAGAGTTGTTTCCATGGAAATGAGAATGACCTCGCTGGTTACCATGGGAAGCAAAGGAAGTTCCATGTGTATTGTTACGGCCTCGATGTGTGGCTGTGAACGTCGCAATGGTGGCAGAAGGCTCAGGGGACCACTGGAACAACTCAAAACTTTTTGCTTTAGAAACTAAATATGCAAAATAGGGGAGAGAGGTGAGAGCCATCTGAGCGGAGGAAAAGCTGGAAAATTTGGCACCGAGGCCACGAAGGAACCAATGCACTTTGTCAATATCCTCGACGGGTCTCCCAATGGCATGAAGCTGGTCACAAAGACCTTTGAAGGTACAAGCGTACTCAGTAATTGGCTTGGTGCTATGTTTCATTAGCTGCAAATCATCCTTGAGCCGCAGTTCACAGGATTTTGAATGATGGCTTATGTTAAGCACTTAGCTGCAAATCATCCTTGAGCCGCAGTTCACAGGATTTTGAATGATGGCTTATGTTAAGCACCTAGCCAATACTACCCAAAAGACCGGCCTGTTAGGAGTGGAAGGCAAAGATACTTAACCCCAGGACCATAACAGTACACCCCGCCCTCCCGAGCTGACAACCACGGGGGCCTTAACACAGCCACGGGGACCAGGTCAGGAGCCCATACTCCCTTACAGTGTCCCACCAGGGGAGTGCGGTCCACCTGCGCACACGGGGATTCGAAGTTGGGACGTAGCGCCTGCTCTGATACCAAATGTTAAGTACCTAGCCAATACTACCCAAAAGACCGGCCTGTTAGGAGCGGAAGGCATAAGTACTTAACCCCAGGACCATAACAGCTTAATGTATTCTCCAATACGACCAAGACATCACGGGCAATGGAGAGGCAAACAACGACAGCCATGGTTTCCTCTATGAGAGAAGAGAGTAGTAAATTGAGAAGTTGTTGATCGGCCGATTTCCATTCCAGAAATTTGGGGTTGAGTGTGGTAGAGGAAGTTGGTTCAAAACGGTATGGCAGGACATGAGTTCCATTGACATAGGCCAATAGTTCTTGACTCTCAAGGAGAGGAAGAAATTGGCTTTTCCAAAGAAGATAATTGGAGGAAAAAAACTTGATGATGATCATGTGGATTAGAGTGGTAAAAGGAAGAAGATGACAAGAGGAATCAAAAGCCATGGGAAGAAAGGTAGACGAATTTTTATTTTAAATCTGCCCAAAATACAAAAACAATGTCAGTTACGGTGTGACACACTTATGAATCGGGATGCATTACTGCCATCGACAGTGGGCGTCGCTCTCTTCTTTAGAGCAATTTTTGTCTTTCTACTGGTTGGAGCATAGGATTCTCAAGGAGGCTATGTGGAAGACGACGACGAACCGCAGCGGCGAGACGGGACGACGGCGTTAGTTGCCGGCAAGCTGGGGAAGATCGGTGTTGTGGCCAGAAGAAGAACGACGGTGAGCTCAAAGAGCCTGGTGTGAGACGGAAATGCAACGACTTATCGGCTTCAGATTTGCGTTGGATATGATCTCCCATAGGTAGTTGTCAATTAATTTTCTGACAAGGATGACCTAATTCACCGTCGGCAAGCAGCTACAACAGACGGCGAACGATGTAGCAAATAGTGGCAAAGAAAAGAAAGAAAAAAATGATTAGAGAAGCTCGGCAAAATGACGAGAAATTTTTTGGAGAAATTTCTAAGAGAAATCTAGAGTCATGCTATAGAAACAACGTAGATCGCCTGCTCTAAAACCATGAAAAGGATTTGATAAAAACCACCACATGTCGAAGGTGGTGAGATGATTTATTTCTAACCTTTACAGAATCAAGTATCACCATATACAAAAGATTACAAAACAGAAGATTACAATGGAAACGGAAAGTTTACAAAAGAGGAGCCTTAATCAAGGCTAATTATCCTCAATAATATCTACACAAAAGGGAAGCCTTTAATCAAGGCGAAGTATCTTCAGCAGTATCTTCAATAGAGGGTATAAGTAGAAGAAGAAATTCAAGAAAGAGGTAACCAATAATAATGAATTCCACATGTTATCGTATTCAAATTTTATGTGACTAGAATATCCAAGTCATGGGGGGAGATAAGAATAGAACAAGACGAAGACTACAAGCAAGATGTGAACAAGAAAAATTTGAATCAAAGCATCACAATCGAAATTTCTTTTTCAAGCCACATAAGATTGGAGTTTATTTTCAAGCAAACAATTTTCTTGACAAAGATTATTTTTAATGTCGAGTTACAAACACCAGCTTGAGCGGGAGTGTTAAAAGATGCCCACATGCATGGTTAGTAAATAAGGAGAACTTTCATAGAGATGGCATAGAAGTTTATTTATGTAAGCTGGTGTATGTCATCTTATGTCTTTTTCCTTTTGAAGCATGTAGCCCTTAGGGCATTGTAATCATATAAACACCTTGACACAACTATAAATACAACCTCAAGACATGGGGTAGAGCATTCAAGCCTCTTCCTCTTGGCTAAAATTCGTCCATACACTTCTCATGTTACTGGTTTTTGAATTTAGAAGATGATTCAAGTATGAATATGTGAATGCTTTCGTCTTATTATATTATGGATATGCATATCTCTCTATCTAGAAGGAGCTATCAAAACAGTTTTGTCAGTTTGGAAATTTTGTTTATCGAGACCACTCCATGATTAGATTATTGGAATTTTTTTTCGTGGGATAAGAGTTCCCTAATATAGAAGATTGTTATTGAGTCTCTTATAAGTAGTATTAGATAAAAAAAATCAGAATAATAATTTAGCATCAATGCTAAAATTCCCCATATAACGAATTGATTGAAGAAGTACTACTTGGTGTTATTATTAGAATTATTTTTTAAGAAGGGCCTATCATGGCTGAAAAAAATATGAATATCAAAGGTGATATACTGAGAATCACCACCATACCCTTACGTGGGTATCAAATTTTATGAGTTGGTCCACATCGGTTCGGAGGTTCCTTATAACAAAAGACCTACTTGGTCATGCCCGGATACTCTACATAGACCCTATGATATTCTCCAAAGAATGTTGAATACTAAACAAGGAGAAAATATCCATGAGTATGTGGCCCGTTTTAGAGGCTTTCTTCAAGAGTGGAAGTTAGCTCAGCCTTCAACCACTGATATTTCTATCCAAGACAAACAGAAGGAAGCCTTAATTACTGCTATTTGTCTTGCAAATGTTAAACCTCATCTTGAGATTGCCAAGAGTCAACTTTTGAGTACATATGATGTCCCAAAGTTTTATGATGTGTGTGCAACACTATTTCGTATTTTAGACACTTCTTCCTCCACTATCGACGTAGCATCTGCTATGTATTCCGATCATAGAGGATCATCATCTGACCACGGCCGAGGCTGAGGTAGAGGTTATAGAGGAGGCAGAGGAAGAGGTGGAAGGAATGGTGTTGGCAGAATAGATGAGAAAGAATGTACTCGTTGTAAAAAATTTGGCCACACTATAGATCAGTGCCGTTACAGGGCATGCACTTATTATGGAAAATATGGCCATTATAAAGAAATATGCTATAAAGCCAATGAACAGTCAGAATTGACAAAAGCTAATCAAGCCTTTCTAAGTGATAGAAAAGAAGAACATCCCACAAAATCAGCAGCACAGAAAAATATTACTGATGAAGAGTATGAGCTATTTTAGAAAATGAAGACAATGCTAGGTTCTTCTCTTAGTTCCTCCGCAACTACTGCTGCCACTACCACTTCAAGTATGCTATCTGCCTCATCTTCATCCTGGATAATTGACTCAGGAGCCTCTGAGCATCTATAGGTCACAAAAATTTATTAAATTCTCTAACTCCAAGTCTTTTACACAAGTTTGTTATCATAGCTTACAGTTGTCAAACCAAAGTCCAAGGGAAAGGTTCCACTTCTTTCACCCCATCACTTCTGCTCATTGATATTCTTTTCATTCCTACTTTCCCTTTGAATCTATTATCTGTTAGTCAGCTGACAAAATATTTTAATTGCTTGATTACCTTCTCACCCACTTCATGTGTCTTTCAGAATCTTATAACGAAGCGGGTGATTGGTGGAGGCCATGAACAAGGGGGTTTTACTACTTGGACGTGCCAAAAATAAATATGGTTTCTACAACTGAAAATGAGACACGATTATGGCATAATCGGTTGGGACATCCATCTGCATAATCTCTTCATTATATGTTTCCATCTCTTAAAGTAAGGTCAGAATTTCATATTGAGGTTTGTCAATTGAGTAAACAGCAAAGGAGTACATAGTCTCCTCGTCCAGAAGTCAAAAGTGTCACTTCATTTTTGTTAATTCATACTGATGTTTGGGGGCCCTTGAGTGTTTCCAATATTTCTCAAGCAAAATATTTTATTACATTTATTAATGATTTCACTCACACAAATTGGTTTCTTATCTTTAAGGAGCATTTTGAGATACCATTCATTTTTAAGTCATTACATTCTATGATACTTACACAATTTGGTCAAAAAATAAAAATTCTCCGATCTGATAATGCCAAAGAATATGTTTCCAAAGACCTTGACTCTTTTTATCAATAAAATGGCCTTATCCATCAAACATCATGTGTTACCAAAATGGTGTAGCCGAATGGAAAAATTTTCATATTCTTGAGGTAGCTCGAGGTTTATTATATGCCATGAAAGTTCCATACTTTTATTGGCCCCATGCCATCCTTACGACTTGTTGTCTTATAAATAGTCTACCATCTACCGTTCTTGGTAATAAATCTCTGTACTCTAGATTATTACTGAATGATGATCCATTTTCATTACCTTTGAAAGTCTTCGGATGTCAATGTTTTGTTCATAATTCATTACCTAGACACAACAAACTTGATCCTAAATCTATCAAGTGTATCTTTTTGGGATACTCTCTCACACAAAAGGGTTATGTTTGTTATAGCCCTACTCTTTAACATTTATTTTTGTCCAGGGAAGTAGCATTTTTTTGAAGACTCCTCATTTTATTCTAATAGTGCTCCTCCTGGTTTGTCCTTTGTACCAGGTTCCCCTTGACTGGTTGTGCCTTATGATACAGAGATTATTCAACCCCCAAAGCAAGTGGCCGACACCACACCTACCGAGTTAATAGATCCACCAGAGGTAAGTCCTTCATCACCAGTTATTTTTGGTCCTCAATATGATACTCTTCCTATTGCTATAAGGAAAGAACCTCGATCAAGCACTAGACCTTCTACTTCTCATCCCATTTCAAATTTTGTGTCTCATCATCGCCTCTCACCTTTATGTTGTCAGTTTCTTTCTTCTATTTCCTCTATATCAGTTCCACAGTCATATCAGGAGGCTCTACAACATCCAGGGTGGAAGGTAACAATGGATGAAGAAATGAAGGCTCTTAATGACAATCATACATGGTCACTGGTTCCTCTTCCGACAAGTAAAAAACCCGTTGGTTGCAAGTGGGTTTATACTATCAAACATAATCTGGATGGGTCAATTGCACGACTGAAGGCTCGACTGGTTGCCAAAGGTTATACTCAGTGTTGTGGAATTGATTATGAAGAAACCTTCTCTCCAGTGACAAAAATGAACTTGGTACGTATATTATTATCTCTAGCAGCCAATTCATCATGGCCAATATATCAACTTGATGTGAAAAATGCATTTCTTAATGATGATATTAAAGAAGAAATTTACATGCAACAACCACCTGGGTATGTGGTTGAGGGGAAGTCTGTATGCCGCCATAAAAAATCTCTATATGGTCTAAAGTAGTCCCCTCGGGCATGGTTTGAGAAATTTAGTCAAGCCATCATACGGGCCGGCTTTCATAGATGCTCTACAGATCACTCAGTATTTATTGAAAATACACCAAGAGGTAAGGTGATTTTGGTTGTATATGTTGATGATATTATTTTAATTGGGAGTGATTCCGAGGGCATTCAGAAAACAAAGGAGAAAATATCTGTTGAATTCAAGACGAAGGATCTTGGACTACTCAAATATTTTTTGGGTATTGAAGTATTACAATCCAGACATGGGATTGCACTATCCCAAAGGAAGTATGCCCTTGATCTACTAGAAGAGACAGGAATGATGGGATGCAAACCAGAAGACACTCTTATGGATGAAAATACAAGATTATGTGGAGGCACTAAAGAAGATGTAGATATTTGGAAATATCAAAGACTAGTGGGATGACTTATTTACCTGTGTGTAACTAGGCCGGATATTTCATACGTAGTAGGTGTGGTAAGTCAATACATGCACAAGCCACAACTTAGTCATTGGCAAGCACTTGAAAGATTACTACGATATCTGAAAGGAGCTCCAGGAAGGGGGCTTCTCTATAAAAACCATGGTCACTTCAACATCAAAGGATTCTCAAATGCAGACTGGGCCAGATCCCCAAATGACAGAAAATCTACTTTGGGATTTTGGCCGAGTTTGTTACCATAGCTAACGGTTCTCAAATTAAAGTTGAAGGGAAAGCATCCAATTCCGTTAAACCATCACATCCGCTCACTGATATTTTATTTCCTCTAACCTTCCCTTTGAATCTATTATTTGTTAGTCAGCTTACAAAATATTTTAATTGCTCTATCACTTTCTCACCCACTTTGTGTGTATTTCAGGATCTTATAACGAAGCAGGTGATTGGTGGAAGCCGAAAAAAATGGGGGCTCTACTACCTCGACGTGCCAAAAAAAAATATAGTTTCCACTTGTGAAAATGAGAAGGCTATGGCACAACTGGTTGGGACATCCATCTATTAAATCTCTTCATTACATGTTTCCTACTCTTAAAGTCAACTCAGAGTTTAATTGTGAAGTTTGTCAAATGAGTAAACAACAAAGGAGTACATACTCACCTAGTCCAAAAGTCAAAAGTATTGCTCCATTTTCATTAATTCATACCGATGTATGGGGACCCTTGAGAGTCTCAAATATTTCTCAAGTCAGGTATTTTATTACATTCATTGATGAGTTTACTCATACCACTTGGTTGTTTCTATTTAAGGAGTGTTCTGAGATACCATTGATTTTCAAGTCATTTCATGCTATGGTACTCGCTCAGTTTGGTCAAAAAATAAAAATACTTCAGTCTGATAATGCCAAAGAATACATTTCCAAAGACCTTGACTTATTTTGTCAAGAAAATGGCATTATCCATCAAACATCATGTGCCTACACTCCTCAACAAAATGGTGTAGCCGAACGGAAAAATTGTCATATTCTTGAGGTAGCTCGAGGTTCATTATATGCAATGAAAGTTCCATACTTTTATTGGCCTCATGCAGTCCTTACTGCTTGCTTTCTTATAAATCATCTACCATCTTCTGTTCTTGGTAATAAATCTCCTTACTTTATATTATTACCATATAATGATCCATTTTCACTGACCTTGAAAGTCTTCGGGTGTCAATGTTTTGTCCATATTTCCTCCCTAAAACACAGTAAACTTGATCCTAATTCTATCAAGTGTATCTTTTTAGGATACTCTCAAAAGGGTTATGTTTGCTATAATCCCACTCTTCAGTATTTATTTGTTTACAGGATGTCACAGTTTTTTGAAGACTTTCCATACTATTCTGACAATGCTCCTCCAGTTTTATCTTCAGTACCAGGTTCTCCTCAATCGGTTGTACCTCGTGCTACAGAAACTACTCATTCCCCAGAAACACTGGCTGACACCACACCTACTGAGTTTACGGATCCCACCGAGGTAAGTCCATCTTCTCTAGTTGTTTTTGGCCCAAAATATGATACTCATCCTATTGCCATTAGAAATGAACCCAGATCATGCACCATACCCTCTACTTCTCATCCCATATCAAATTTTGTGTCTCATCATTGTCTATCCCCTGCACATTGTCAATTTCTCTCTGTTATTTCCTCCATATCTGTACCAAAACATCCAGGGTAGAAGGCAGCAATGGATGAAGAAATGCATGCACTTTATGAAAATCAGACATGGGCTCTTGTCCCACTTCCATCAGAAGAATCATCGACATCTAATTCTGCCCTAAATGTTGATACTAGGGGCAAGAACTTCGAGAGGAATTCCAACAAGGGCAACAGTAGAGGAAAGTCAAGGAATGGAAGAAGCAAGTCCAAATTCCGAAAGAATGTGGAGTGTTATAATTGTGGCAAGTCTGGTCACATAAAGAAGAATTGGAGAGCATCAAAGAAGGATGAAAAGAAAAATAATGCTGCAAATGTGGTGACTAAAGAAATACAAGATGTTTTACTCTTGTTGGTTGATAGCCCTATCGACAATTGGGTGTTAGATTCAGGAGCTTCTTTTCGCACCACTACGCACCGTGAGATCATGGAGAATGTCAGTTTGTGGAAGTCAAACGGATCAATCTAAAAAATTCACATAGTGAGACATGTACCAAAACTGATGTGTAATTTGATCTCAATAGGGCAACTTGATGATGAAGGTAATGATGTGACTTTTAATGGTGCAGCCTAGAAAGTCACAAAGGGAGCTATGGTTGTTGCACAAGGAATTAAAATTGGAAGTCTGTAAATCACTTCCAAATACAGAGACACAATTGTAATGTTTGATGTTATTACTGATTCTGATTTGTCGCATTACGATCACATGAGTGAGAAGGGAATGAAAGTGTTTTAGTCCAAAGGGAAGCTACCAGGGTTGAAAACTGTAAACAATAGTTTGTGTGAAGGCTGTATTTTTGGCAAGAAAAAAAGGTTTAGCTTTTATACTGATAGAAAAGAGCAAAAGACAGCAAAGTTGGAGTTGGTTCACACAGATATGTGGGGCCTTCAACTGTTACCTCCCTTGGCGGGTTCTAACTACTACGTGACATTTATTGATGCTGCAAGCAGAAAGGTATGCATTTATTTCCTAAAAAAAAATTGATGTCTTTCAACAAATGGAGAGCAATGGTTGAGAATGAGACAAATTTTAAGGTAAAGTGGTTGTAGTCAGATAATGGGGATGAATACATAGAAGATGATTTCAAGCGGTATTGTACTGATAATGGAATCAAGATGAAGAAGACCATTCCAGGAAAACCTCAATAGAATGGTGTAGCTAAGAGGATGAATAGGACCTTGAACGAGCATGCTAGGAGCATGAGATTACATGCGGGATTGTCTAAGATATTCTCATCTGATGTTATTAGCACTGCTGCCTATTTGATCAAAAGAGGTCCTTCAACACCATTGGATTGCAAAATACCAGAAGAGGTCTGGAGCGACAAAGTGGTAAACCTTTCTTTGTTGAAAGACTTTGGTTGTGTTTCTTATATTCATATTGATTCTGCTGTTAGGAGTAAACTTGAGGCTAATTATAAGATATGTTTCTTTGTTGGCTATGGTACTACCAAGTTTGGTTATCGCTTCTAGGTTGACCAAAGTCGTAAGGTTATCATGAGCAACTACATGATCTTCAATGAAGGTACCCTATATAAAGACAGGTTGAGAACAGAGTCTGAGAGAAAAAAGTGATGAAGTCAAGATGTCTGAAGTGATTCAGTTGAAAGATCTTCCAGTTATTGAGATGGAAAATATTGCTCAGAAAGACCAAGAAAACATACCCTCAAAAGTAAATCAGAACATTCTTGCGACTTAACTTAGGAGATCTGCTAGAACTAGCAAAGCACCATAGAGCTACTCCCCTACACTGAATTATATTTTATTGACTAATCAAGGTGAACCTGAGAGTTATGAGAAAACCATGCAAGTTATTGAATCAACCAAGTAGGAGTTGGCTATGAGGGATGAGATGGACTCTCTGTTATCCAATCAGACATGGCAGTTGACTGAGTAACCAAAGGGGAAGAAGGTCTTGCAGAATAAATGGGTGTACCGAATAAAAGATGAACATGATGGCAGCAATCAGTACAAGGCAAGACTGGTAGTCAAGGGCTTTCAACAAAAAGAAGGCATTGACAACACTAAGATTTTTTCTCCACTAGTGAAATTGACTACTATTAGAACAGTGCTTGGACTAGTGGCAAATGAAGACTTGCACTTAGATCAGTTGAATGTATAGATAACAATTCTTCATGGTGATTTGGAGGAAGAAATTTACATGTTTCAAAACACAAGGAAAGGAGAAAATGGTGTGCAAACTTCCAAAGAGCTTGTATGGTCTTAAACAGGCTCCAAGACAATGGTATAAGTAGTTTCACACCTTTATAAGTAGTAATGGTTTTTTGAGGTGCCAGACGGATCATTGTTGTTATGTGAAGAAGTTTGATGACTCCTACATCATTCTACTATTATATGTTGATGACATGTTGATCGCAGGTGCTTGCAAACAGGTAATAGATAAGTTGAAAAGCGAGTTTTCCAAGAAGTTTGCAATGAAGGATTTGGGTGTTGCAAAACAAATCCTTGGGATGAGGATTACTAGGGACATTGATGTCTTGAAACTGTCACAAGAAGAAAATGTGAAGAAGGTGTTGAGCAGATTCAACATGAATGATGCAAAACCAGTGAGTACTCCTTTGGCTAGTTACTTTTGGCTAGTAAACAACATTGGGAAGCAGTGAAGTGGATTCTCAGGTATTTGAGAGGCGTGCAGACTCAGCCTTATGTTTCAGAAAGTCAAACTTGGGATTACAGGGTTATGTAGATGCTGACATAGATGGAGACATTGATGGCAGGAAGAGTACAATTGGATATGTATACACATTGGATGGTACAATAGTTAGCTAGGTCTCTAAGTTGTAGAAAATATTTGCTCTTTCCACTACTAAGGCAGAATATGTCACCGTGACCGAAGCCAAAAAAAAGATGGTATGGTGTTGTGGTCTCTTACCATAGAACGAGTTATTCGATAGTGGGAGAGAGTATCTTGCAATTTCGAATCAGAACCAGGTCCTCCAGCTCTGCTCGGTCAATCTATGTTGACGAGTGAAGGCTAAAATGAAAGGGGACAAAACGGAAAATGGGGAAATCGGACGGAGTGGAGGGTGAATGCCGGAATGTGAGTGGAGAAGAGGAATAATCAGGCTCTTCAAAGGGATACCTGCATCTTGGGTTCTAGGGGAACGCCGACCCTGGTTCATCAAAGGGGAACTCAGATCCTTGATTAATTTTCTGCTTGATTTCCATTTCATTCGATAGCCTCTTAAAGCTGCGGCCCGAAACCACAATTATTACAATAATGCCCTTAGAGGCCCTCCTACTTACAATTCATGAATTAAAGAAATACATGAAACATGTAATGTTTAATGTCCTTCACTACTCCACTGAGTCACCAACTTGTCTGCATTGCCTCTGGATGACTTGTTGTGCTATCAAGTCCACAACATCACCCCCCTCCTTGAAAACAAGGTTGTCCACAATCTCTAATGTGGGATAAACCTGTTGAAATACATCGATGTCCTCCCAAGTCGCATTGGTGGCATCAAAGTGGAACCATAGAACTAACACTTCTCGGCGCTGCTGATTTTGCCGAGCGTTGAGAATTTTGGTGGGCATGAGAGAAAGCTGCTCGTCTTCCATGGGTGGTAAAGACGAAGTGTGAAGGGGGACGCTGCCTTTGAATTTCTTGAGGCAATAGACATGGAAAACATCATGGATCTTGGCATCGGGAGGAAGCTGGAGTTTATAGGCGACTTCACCCACCCGTTGAGTAATGAGGAATGGCCCAAAATATTTGGGCGAGAGTTTGTGCTGAGTGCTTGCCATAGACGATTGGCGGTAATGCTAGAGCCTTAGCAAAACATGATTACCTTTGTTGTACTGAATGTCTTGATGGCCTTGATCGTAATACTCTTTCATCAGTGCTTGGGCTTGCCATAGGCACATGCGCGTAAGGGCTAACAATTGATCCTGGTCAATGAGAGTTGTGTCAACTGCATCCACCTGGGTGGACCCATGAACATAAGAAAGGAGATGGGGTGGATCCCTGCCATAGACAATATAGAACGGTGTCTCCTGTAAGGCCGTGTGGAAGGAGGTATTGTAGGAATATTCTGCCCAAGGAATACATTCTACCCATTTTTTTGGACAGTCTCCTACCAAACATCGTAAATACATTTCATTGGTATGGTTCAGCACTTTTGTCTGCCCATCAGATTGAGAATGATATGCTGAAGAGTAATGTAATTTGGTGTCGTATAGGTGGAAAAGGTCATGCCAGAATTGACTAGTGAAGACTACATCCCTGTCATTGACAATTGACTCTGGAATGCCGTGTAGAAGAACAATGTGGGTAAAAAATATCTTGGCGACCGATGTCGCGGTGTATGGGTGTTCCAAAGGGATGAAATGGCCATACTTTGATAATCTGTCCACGACCACAAGAAGAGTAGATTTTCCAGAAGACTTTAGAAGACCTTCAACAAAATCCATAGATATATCTAACCAAACCTACGTGGGAAGTTGGAGTGGTTGCAGCACCTCGGCGGGGATTAAATGCTTTGCCTTATTACGCTGACACACAGTACAAGTAGCTACATAGGAAGTAATAGAGGATTTCATACCTTCCCAATAAAAATCCCTTCTGATCCACATTAAGGTTTTCTGAATTCCTTCATGATAGTTGTTATGATAGGTTGACAACACGGTGGCGATCAGAGGAGATGATTGAGGCAAATAAATGTGGGGCTTATAGAGAATGATGTTGTCATGAATGGTCCAATGGGAGCCCATTTTGCCTGCTGAAATGTTCTGATATAATTCCTTCAATTCCGGTATGGTCCTATGTGCAGTCTTGATAGAGTCCAACAGTGTCGATGTGGGATGACTGATGGCACTCAATTGTGTTATAGCTTCAGATCTGTGTGAGAGAGCATCAGCCACTGTATTCAATCTACCGGTCATATGTTCCACCTTGAAATCAAACCCCAGCATTTACTTATCCACTGCTGTTGACGGGAAGTGGAAATGCGTTGATCCAGTAAATATTTCAAACTATAGTGGTCAGTGCGGATGAGAAAATATCGACCCCATAAATAAGGTCACCAGTGGCGTACTGCCTTCGCTAGACCAATAAGTTCCCATTCATATGCTGGTAAGTTGTGCTGGTGGAGGGGAAGTTGTCGGCTGAAATAGGCAATAGGATGGTTTGCTTGTTGCAGCACTGCCCCTATACCTCCTCCGGAAGCATCACATTCTACCACGAAGATCTCCACAAAATCCAATAATTGTAATACAGGCGCAGTGGCCAATGTTGTCTTAAGAGTGTGAAAGGTTGTGCTCGTTTCTTCACTCCAATGGAAGGCATTGCGACGTAGTAGATTGGATAAAGGTTCTACGAGTGCCGCATAATTTGGAATGAACTTTCTGTAATATCCGGCTAAGCCCAAAAAACCCCTTAAAGCTTAAATGTTGCTAGGTGCAGGCCACTGTGTAATAGCTTCAATTTTTCCCAGGTCCACTGTAACCCCTAATGCTGTAATAATGTGTCCCAAATAAGTTACCTGTTGGGGCTCAAAGGTACACTTGGTCCTTTTTAAGTAAAGCCAATGGGCGCGAACAAGGTGGAAAACCATTTGCAGATGTTCTAAATGTTGAGGCCATGATTTGCTGAAAATTAATATATCATCTAAGAAGACAAGAACAAACTTTCTAAGATAGTCAGCAAATACCTCGTTCATTAATACTTGAAACGTGGAAGGTGCGTTGGATAGTCCAAATGGCATGACTATAAATTCAAAGTGTCTGTGATGAGTACAAAATGTTGTTATCTGAATATCTGGAGGATGCATACGGACTTGATGATACCCCGAACGCAAGTCCAACTTGGTGAAGAACTGAGCCCCATGTAGTTCATCTAATAACTCATCGACTACCAGAATAAGAAACTTGCCCTTGATAGTATTGGCATTTAATTCTTGATAATCTACGCAAAACCTCCAAGTATGGTCCGGTTTCTTGACCAGTAAGACAGGAGAAGAGAAAAGGGATGTACTCCTTTGGATGAGGCCTTGTTTGTTCATCCTTTTGAAAATGGGGGTAGCGGTAGGGTCTCACAACCACCACCTTGGAGCCAGCCTTCAAACAAATTATGTGGTCACATTGTCTCAAAGGCGGAAGGCCTGTAGGTGCCTGGAAAATATCGGTATAGTCCTCCAATAAATTTTCTAAAGTAGCAGGCGGCTGATGTTTGTGCTAGAGTATATGCAATTGTGGCTGAACTTTTCTGCCTTGTGCCCCTGTAAAGTGAACTGCTGGCCTGCCAACTCAAAGCTCATGGTCAAAGCGACGAAATCCCACAAACTTGGGCCCAACATTTTCAGCCATTTAATTCCGAGAACCATATCAAATCCGGGTAGAGAGTAATAAGAAATTCTACATCAAACCAATGACCCTCAATGGAAAACATAGCGGCCTTGATGAACCCATAACTTGGAAGTTTTTCTCCATTAGCCACTGACACTGAAGCTACTAGGCGAGGTTGTACTTGAAGGTGTAACTGTTGAGCCGCATTGAAGCTTATAAAATTATGTGTACTCCCTGACTCAACCAGACTTAAGAGAGGTTGCTCGTTGACTAGAGCACAAAGTTGCATGGTTTTGGTGGATTGGAGACCAGTAATGGCGTGGAGAGAAATTTCAGGGTCTTCCTCCATTGGCGCTGCAGTCTATGGGGCTTCCTCCTCCTCATCATCAACTTCTAACCAAAACAACTTCTGACATTGATGTCCAAATGTGTAATTTTCATCACAATTATAACATAAACCTTTGGACCTTTTGTCTTCCATCTCTGCCCTGTTCAATTTTCTGATGAATGCTGGTTGAGACGGAGTGGGCTTGGGTTTGCAAAAGCACTCGAGCGTCACGGGGGGGGGTTGTATGTGGTTCCAGCAGATGACCTGCTACCTTGCCAATTAGGCCGACGGTTCTGAATTTTCTGTTTGGCCTCGAGTGTTCTTGCCAAGTTCATTGCCCTGGCAAAATTAGAGGGAGCCAGGAGTTCCACCTCTAACTTGAGAGACTCTGTTAAGCCTGCAGTAAATAATCCTACTTGTTAATCCACCCTAACCATGTTGCTGGCTCTGGCCAATTTTTCTTGAAAGGCCTTCTGATATTGCTCAATTGTGCTGGTTTGGCGCAACAAGACTAAATCCCCTAACGGATTGCTTTGAGCTGGTGGTCCAAACCTAACTGTACAGAGCTCTTTAAATTCTTCCCAGTCTATATTCGGATTCTCCATTTCTAACTGATGCCCTCAAAGCTGCGCTTCATCGAGCATGTGAAAGGCGGCCAACCCCACCTTGTCAAGTTCAGCTATCCTTTGGTGAGAAAAACAATTTTCAAATCGATGGAGCCAAATTAAAGGGTCTTCAGACCCATTAAAAAATGTAAAGTCCAATTTGGTATATCTCGGGATGGTCCCACCACTTGAACCCGAGCTCATACCATTTGTTGGATGCTCTATTCGTCCAACGAATTGGTCTCCCTACATAATCGCAGGGCTCCTCCCTCCTTCACGAGGGGAGAGGTTTCTTACCCCATCAATTCGTCAATCTTAGCCGATAAATTTTGAACTTGGATATTTATCTAAGAAGCTCTGCTGTCCACCAACATAGCTAGACGGCCCTTGATTTCTTCTTGCCCTGTTTGTATCATTTCCCTGACGATGGCCATCCATTCTGCATTGTTCAATGACTCTCCCATATTGACCTGCTCTGATACCAAGATGTTGTGGTCTCTGACCATAGAATGAGTTATTTGACAGTGGGAGAGAGTATCTTGCAATTCCAAATTGAAACCAGGTTGTCCAGCTCTGCTCGGTCGACCTATGTTGACGAGTGAAGGCTAAAACAAAAGGGAACAAGGGGGGAAATGGGGAAATCAGACGGAGTGGAGGGTGAATGCCAGAACGTGAGTGGAGATGAGGAATAATCAGGTTCTTCAAAGGGATACTTGCCCCTTGGGTTCTAGGGGAACGCCGACCCTGGTTTGTTAGAGGAGAACTCAGATCCTTGATTAATTTTCTGCTTGATTTCCATTTCGTTCGACAATCTCTTAAAGCCAAGGCCCAAAACCAAAGTTATTACAACAATGCCCTTAGAGGCCCTCCTACTTACAATTCATGAATTAAAGGAATACATGAAACATGTAATGGTTAATGTCCTTCACTGCTCCACTGAGTCACCAACTCGTCCGTGTTGCCTCTGGATGACTCGTTGTGCTATCGAGTCCACAACAAAGCACATACAAGTGCGTTATATCTTCATTAGATCCGCTCTTGAAGATGGAGTATTGGCACTTGAGAAGATTCAAGGAAGTCAGAATCTGGCTAATATGTTGACAAATACTATTATGATTGAGAAATTGAAGTTGTGTGCAACTTCAGTTGAACTTCTCTCTGAGGATTGAGAAGTCATTGTCGTTGTAGAGGAAAAATTGATGATGGATTAGTCTCCAATTGGGATATTGTTAAGTTTTTTAGCCTAATTAATGCCTTACGATGAGTCGGTACGTGGGTCGACCTTCGTGGTATGGTCGTTGTAGGGGTTGGAAGGGGGTGGGGAGCCCCCCTCTCGGGGGTGTGAGCCCCCACCAGATCCACGATATATTGACTACTGTTTCATTAAGGGTTGTTTGGAGATTTCATACTTTTAATCTCATTACCCTAATATTCTCTTTATATTTGGGGGCATTGTTGTTTGGGTTTTATCATCATTGTGGAGAATCATCTATTGCGGCCCGAGAGAGAGGTTAGAGAAAAAACACCTTTCAGGTATACAATTTCTCTTGTAAACTATTTCATTTTCATAGCTGATTATTGCAACGATGGAAGACAAGACGTAGTCTCACCTTAAGGTGAATCTGTATAAATCTTGTGTGTTATTCTGTGCTTGCTTTTCCTTTCTTGTTCGATTATTATTATTGCTCTCGTTAGTTTGGAATTAGGGCATCTAATTCCTAACACAGATAAGGCTTGATATTAGCAACACAAATAGTAACTGCTAATGCCTCTCTTTGTTTCTCATGGACCGCTATATCCATAGAATAAGGTCGTGCAATCTTCCATTCTTAATCGAGCAAGATAATCGTGTAGATTATCGCCCTATTTATTATTATATAATATTTGAAAACATTATTAAAGATATTTAGACAATTAGCACTAGAGTATAACTTGGCACAAGTATCCCATACTTGTTTAGCGGTCTCAAGATGGACGACATTGTTGGCAACATTTTCTTCCATACTATTAATCATCCAGCTAAGGGCATGTGTATCTTCTTTAAACCACTTCATGTACATACTATCTTCTTCATCCACCAAAAGAGGGAGTTTACTTAAGTGACTCAGCAAATCACAAGTAATGAGGAACCTTTTCCCCGATTGAGACCAGCTTAAATAATTAGATAGTCCTTTGCAAGGAACCATAGTGATTTTAAGCAAATCACTTTTTCCAGCCATTGTAGCAGTTAGCTCATCAGCCATATATGAGCTTTGAGAAATATTTAGCTCTGGACTCCTTGCGCAATATCAAAATAACAAGAGGAGAGTAATATACTACTATTGTAATAGAGACCAGAAGCACGTCTCAAAAAAATAAAAAACAGTTGCTAAACAAAAGTCTGCAGCTACCATCATATACTATTGTAATAAAAGAGTTGTTGTAAGATGTCTAAGAGAGGTAATACTTGCTGCTGATTAGAAAATAAGAGAACCACAAATATCTCATATGGCTGCTGCTATAATAGATGTCTGAGAGATGAAATTCCAGCACTAAGAAAGTGTTGGTCACGTTAGTAGTAAACCATTATTTCTTGTCCTCCAACAAATAAGTATAGCAACAGCAAAACAAGTATCAAAAGTTTGATAATTGTAAACTCAACAACAAGATCTGTTTCTAAATTGATCAGTCCATATGAGGAAAGTTTCTAATCAAGTACCCAATGAATTCCTGGCTGGTATACTTTCTAGATTCTGCAGAAACAAAACAGAATATTTTCCAAAGATAGACTTTCCTAGATTTGCAGCACTTTCCTAAATTAAACTTTCCAAAGATAAGAGATCTCTGAGATCAAAGAGGCTTCAAAAAAGAAGATAATTTTTTGTCCAATATACTAGAATTCATCCAAAATTCTGGAATTCACACAGAGCTTCTTTGCATACATCAAACAGCAATGCAAGATGTCAAATTATAGCAATCAATCAACCAGTATTATGACAATTCAACTCAGGTATGTAATGAAAGAGAGGTATCTAGTAGCGATAGATTAAACTACTGATTTCCAGAGAATAATATCATAACTAGCTACAATTTTATAAAAAAATTAAGGTTGTATGAAGCATAGAAACAAGGCTACAAAACACCTCAAATCGATAACTTTCTTTCACAAAAAAAAATAGCTTTCATGGAGTAGGAAAGCCTTCAAATTCTCCTCATAAATCTCATGAAAGAATCATAAATTCTGGATGAAGAAGATCTGCCATATATATGGTATTAATATAGATGAAACATCAAGGATCAAACCTAGAATAAATACTTAAGTTTTCCCAAGTAATTCCAGCATAAATCAAAAAAGAAGACTTGAGCCCTTCAAAATGAAACTTGCCCCTTGGAGTCCTGAAATAAGCAACTCAGATACCATATTGTTTTTAGGACTCCATCATATCTGAACTTTAAGGTCACGAGGGGTGAAGGGGAGGAGGAAGAAGGAGAGAAGAAATAAGAAGAAAAAAAAGAGAAAGTGAGAAGGAAGACAAGAGGACAACAATAGGGGAAAGGGAGTACGTAGAGGAGACAATGAGGAGAGATTAGGGTTGTGTTGACTGATCTAGTCGTCCCCCTTAAGCTTTATTTATAGTGGTCAAGAATACATCAATTATAAGTATACCCTTCACCTCAATAAGTGTGAATAAGAGACAAAAATAAAAGGGTTATTATAATAATGTCATTGAAGTTTGACCATATCTTCCAACATTCTCCCAAGAGATGATTTGTGTTTAAGCTACCCTTAAAAAGTGAGTAGTCTTTTTGTTAAGCCCTAAACTTGGGCTATTTTTTCGCCTTTTAAATTGAGCGGAGTGTGTTTCACTAGTGTATGGAGCTTTGTCATATAACTAGAAGTGATTTTCTTCTCCCAGATTGTGTTTTTTTCAAGTTGGTTCTCTATGTTCTTTTTATCCCCAACTTGAGGGAGAGAAATAAAAGAAGTACAAGAAAAAAGTATTTTGTTCTACATATTGTGGTAATTTTTATGTGACCAAAATATTCGAAAAAAGGGTAGCACAAAAGATGAAGTTTTTGCATCTATGAAGAATGATTTCAAAAAAACAAAAAAATTGAATTCCAATAATCTTTTTCATTGCAAGTTGAAGTTATAAACTCCAACTTGACAGAGAGTGTTGAAGAGCATATTTGGAAGTCTTACATGACTATCATAGTAAGAAGTCTCACAGAACTAGAATTCATATAGTGGAGTCTAAGAAGAGTCTCATGGAAGGATGTCTCACAGAAAAGTCTTCAATAATGGTGTTTTAATTATGTTAGTATTTTATTTATATTTAATTGTTCAATTATTCTAGGACTTATAGTTTAGTGTTTAACTTTAGGTATAATTGAGACAAAGGTAGTTTAACTGCAATTGGATTCTACTCATTTCTTTTATTATAAATAGAGGCCCATTGTATTCATAATACATTAAGTCGGTGAAGTATTAGATCTAGGAATGGACTAAAACAAATACCTTTCAACAAGTCTGATTTACTGAAGCTCACTTAAGCTGCCATATTTCCTTTAGCCTCATTTGTGCACCACTAGTGAATTGATTTTTTATAAGATGTGGAGCAAAGCCTGAATTATCTCCATTCTTATGTGAAAGTTTTAAGACTACGAGAGCATCCCAAAACTCAAAGAATTGTTAGAAGATATGATGTAATTAAGGTGTCATTGATGTAATTAGTTTATGTTTTCTATCTCATCTTCACTCTTACTAGGGTGAAAGGTATAATTATAATATTATACTTTTATCATTTATAAATAGAGCTTAAGGGGAGGGGGGTTGAAGTCTATAACCCTACTCCCCTTTTTTTTTTCTTCTTTATGAAAGATGTGATCCATGTAATCTTGAAAATCAACATGGTATCAAAGCATTGATTTTTAGGACTCATAGCTATGGTGTTTTAGAATTCCAATCTTGTTATCTACTCGAATTATTACTGCTGCCCATTCCGATTCGTTCTACTCATATTGTGGGTTTTTTAATCTTTTTTAACAGTTTAGACACTACTATAAGAGAAGCTATAAGTGAATTTTTTTTTCTTCTGAATCTATGAGTTCTGATATCTTGTTACTGTTTTAGATTACTACTGCTACTGGCGCTGCCCATGCTTTGAGATCGACTTGGGCATAATTATCCGGTCCAGAATGTTGTGTATTGTTGGATAGTCCGAGTTGGATTGCACCATAAATGGGACCCGAGCTGGATTGAAAGTTGATAAAGAAATTTTGCCTATAGAGAAGTGAGGGAATGAATGCTTAGAAGAACAATCTCTAGCCGTGGAAGTATCTTGCTCTGGTGATCTCAGTTCATTCATTGGTTCGTCGCTCTCTTGTTGTCATCTGCTGGCCAGTTACTTTTTTTTTTTTTTCATAGCCTTTTGCTTTGCTGTTTCGGTCGTCCCCATGTTAGATTAAAGTTGCTACCTCGAGAGTCGCCGTTAATCTCAAACTGCCATCAATCTTGTCCTGCAAATTGTCGTCTGCCATTTGTCTCTAGTCAGAGTTTTCCACTCTGCCCTCAATCACGGACTCTACTATTTGGATGCCTCCAATGATTTTTTGTAGTTGTCTTCCGAGCCAATTACCAGCTCTGTTTTTGGAAAAGGTTGTTGTCTATCCTTCTACCGTTGTTTGGCGTACATTGTTGTATGGCGTCACTTGAGAGATTATAGTGGATTTTTTGTCTTCTTATTGCCGTAATTGGACGAAATCTTACTGATTGATACTTCTTATTATTGCTGATTGATACTGGTAATCATGTTTCTTACCGTAACTGGATAGTGGCTCGGCTTATTTCTGTTGTCAATCCGAGTATTTTCTAGGCTGACATGCCCTGTTAATACACCATTAATAGTAGGTCTCGTCATAACTGGCTTCTATTGTTGGCATCTTCACTCATAAGTTATTATTCTCGGCAGAGTTACTCTGGCATCGTCATTTAGCATTTTGATTGCAGGCTTGGATTATCCTCGATCCAGCTCGTCAATATCGTCCAGTTTGTTTCTGGCTATTATTGGAAGATTTTCGTTGCTATTTTTCAGAAATTTTTCTGCCTCATCTCCCTCCCTAGCGTGAGAATTTTTTTCTACTGTAAGTTGCCCTTAATCTCCTTGATCACTGCCACTTATCTCACGACGCGTAGTTGTAACTTGTTTTGACTGCTCGATTACTGTTGCTCTTGAATTTTCACTTTCTTTGCTGAAATGGGAGGGAAGCCGAGAGAGAGAGGTCCTTGTTTGAATTTAATCTATCAGATTAACTACATATCAGGCAAAGAAGTTGCGAACCAACGAATTATCTACCCAGACTGGGTTAACTCAGATTGACTCAATACCAACGATTCAACTCGGATCCAGTCAACTCAGACTCGACTCGGTCTGACCCAGAATTTATTACTTGATCCCAAGCCACACATACTAGTCTGGTAATGGTATTTTGTTGTTGATTCTGCTCAGCCTAACTCGGATTGACTCATTATCCAGTTAATACTGATCTAGCTGACTCGGTACTTGACTTGGCCGATTTGCTCTCTGCCTCTGGTATACCGATCCCGATCCCGCGTCGCTGAGTTGGTTTATCCTGAGTTGGCATGTCATACATACCGGTCAGACACCAACTCAACCCTTGACTCAATGTGACTCATTTTTTACCTCATATTATTACCTTGAATTATTGCCAATTTATTACTTGGCACACTAATTCCTTATTCTTTGATTGACTCGCTGCAAATTATTTCATGCGTCTTTACTATTGATTTCAGGACTCCATGAATTTAGCTCATGGAGAAAAAAAAGGAAAGAAACCCACTAAGAGAAAACTGGAGGAATAAGGGTCATGGAATTGATTATCCTTAACTCTCCCCCTGAAGCTCTATTTATAGATTTATAAAACTATAATATTATAATAGTACCCCTGACCTTAGGGTTTAGGGTTTAGGGTTTTAACCCTGGAACTTTAACATAATTATATCAATGTTATCTCTATTAGATTACCCTTTATTTATCATCCTACCATCAATGTATGTGAGCCTATGGGCCTTCTCCTTGATATGTGGGCCTTGAGCCCATCTTCAATATCTCTTGGTTTCATGGGTGTCTTCCTTGGTCTTATGGGTTTGGGCCCATCTTCTTATACACTTTGATATGTAGGTCTTCCTTAGTTGTGTGGGCTTGGGCCCTGTCTTCCAACACTTCCCCTCGAACTAGGAGTGAGAGAACAGTATGAACTCCCAACTTGGTGCAAATGATATATAAAATTTTTTTATATAATATGTTTTCATCTTCCAACACTCCCCCTCATGCTGGTGCTCTTGTTCATGAGGCCCAGTTGGTATAATATCAGTGAGAGTAAATCACTCATAGCCGTGAAGAGATTGCTCTAAAGTGTCCACCTCCACCACCACCACCGTGTCCCTTCACAGGACAACAACTCTCAAGTAGTAGAGTAATATATAATATTAATGGGGGGAAGTAACATAAATACAACAATAAGTTCCTCTGTCATAGACTTCCAACTACAAAAATGTGATATTTTTTATAGGGATGAAGTTCCTCCGTCATGGACTTCCAACCACAAAATTTTTGATATTTTTTATGGGGATGAAGTTCCTTCGTTATGGACTCCTAACCACAAAAATTTGATATTTTTTACAGGGATGGAGTTCCTTCGTCATGGACTCCCAACCACAAATAAATTTGATATTTTTTAAGGGAATAAAGTTCCGCCATCATAGACTCCCAACCACAAATAAATTTGATATTTTTTAAGGGAATAAAGTTCCGCCATCATAGACTCCCAACTACAAATAAATTTAATATTTTTGACGGGATGAAGTTCCTCTATCGTAGACTCCCAAAAAAATTTGATATTTTTTATGGGGTTGACAATAAATAATGGTACGAGGCTACCTCTTCTTCAATAATAATGTCTCATCAAAAGACACGCTGCTAAAATGGGCTTGGCTTGGGCATATTTAACACGACCTAAAATAATCCTTGTGAAATTACCAATGAAATAATCCAATGCACATATCTAGACTAAATAATATGTTGACCAAGGAATAATCTATCAATTCTTCAAAAAATAATAATCCAGCCTGTGAGAAAAAAAAATTACCGAGTCGCACCAAAATCTTGGGCACATATACCGAGGCAAAAATAAGTGGCCCTAGTCAGGTTGACCCGGACTTGTTGACCCGAACTGAGTTGGTCCTAGTTGACTCGGTCTGACTAGTGCAGAAACAGTACCTCGGGTCGGCTGGGAACTCGGTCTGGCTGGTTTTGTTGGCTCGCTGGCTTGACTCGGGCGAGTCCGGGTTGGCAAAACAGGAGCGGGCCAGGCGCTGATTTAATTCAAGTTTCCTCAGGAAACTTGAATTCGGCAACAGTGCCTTCTTCCCCGACCCTACAGCGGAAAACCAGAGAACACCGAATGGAGGAATTTTTCAGAATAAACAGCAGCTGGTTTCCCTAATTCATCCTCCCAAAAACGGCAACACAACTTCGTCTTCTCCTGGGCACCGAACAGGAAAACTTTCCAAATATAGCCAGCAGCAGATTTATTTTTTCGGGTGCAGAGTTGTCTTCTCCGGCGACGGTGGGTCGTCTTTCCCCGTGGCCGAAGAGAAGAGAAGGGACGAGCAGATGAGTGCGCCGGGCAAGGGTAATGCGAACCCAGATCCAGCATCCGGCGATTGCGCGGAGACAGCGGCCGCGAACATGGCCACGACGACGACGACTAAAGCCGTAGAGACACTGGTTAAACGGGACTCTGTAATCGACTTCCAAGGAAGGAGGTAATAGCAGCATTCAACTTCCCACCAACGACGACGAGCGCCTCCTTCGTTCTCAGAAAATATTACATTACCTTACTTCACCTCTATGAGAAGGTTCACTATTTCCGATTAAAAGGCCCTTTAGTTCCTCCCGCTGTGACTGCGCCTGCAAAAAGCCCTACATGCAAACCAGCAAGCGTGCATTTGTCAGTGTCTGCGCCTGACGCATTGCAGACGCGAGGGGAAGAGCAGGCACCGCAGCCCAAGAGGCGGAAAAAGGCTACAGATCGGAGGGCAACTAAATTTCCGGTTGTAGGAATTATTGATGCGAAATTAGATAACGGGTACTTGGTAACTGTGAAGATCGGTGCAGAGGTCCTCCGCGGCGTACTGTTCCACCCATCAACTCCATCCGCCTCGGAAAACCCTCAGCTCCCAACCGGCGCTTCTCCTACTCGTCTACACCGGCGACAGAAGAGAGGGCGGAGGCGCTGGGACCCCTCTCATCCGAAACCCAACCGGAGCGCTACAACTTCTTCTTCCCAGAGAAACATTCCACGCTCAAAGTACTATACCCGCAGCGAGAACGTGAATTCAGTAAAATGATCGGCGCGTCATGAAACAAGCTGACGGAGGCAGAGACGAAGAGAAATAGAAGTAAAAAAAACAACGCACGAGTACTAAGAGATGAAGAGAAAATAAATTCTAACAACGGACAATAATGAACTTTGAAAAAACCCATAGTAGGAGTCCTGAAAATCAAAGTTCCAATACCATATTGATTTTCAGGACTCCATGAATTTAGCTTACGGAAAAAAAATGAAAGAAACCATTGGGAAAAAATTGGAGGAAGAAATGTTAAGAAATTGATTATCCCTAACTCTCCCCGTGAAGTTCTATTTATAGATTTATAAAATTACAATATTATAATAATACCCTTGAACTTAGGGTTGGTTTAGGATTTTAACCTTAGAACTTTAATATAATTACATCAATACCATCTCTATAAGATGATACTTTATTTATCATCCTACCATCAATGTATGTGGCCTATGAGCCTTCTCCTTGATTTGTGGGCCTTGAGCCCATCTTCTATATCTCTTGGTTCCATAGGTCTTCCTTGGTCTTTTGGGCTTGGGCCCGTTTTCTTATATACTTTGATATATGGTCCTTCCTTGGTTGTGTGGGTTTGGGCCCTGTCTTCCAACACTTATTATTCTTAAGGACTTTCATTATTTATTGTTGAATTTAGGACTCCTTTACCAAAATCGTGAGCAAGGTGAGAGAGGGAGAAATAAAAAGAAAGAGAGAGAGAGAGCTCTCGGGTAAAGAGGAGATAAGAGAGAGAAAAAGAAAAAGAGTTTAGGCTAGAGAGGAAGTCTTCACGAGATAGAAGTGGAGAACTACTTCACTTTTTTATTATTAATTCAAGTACAAACACCTCTATTTATCATAGAGAAAAGTAGTATCGTCCAAGTACAATTAAACTACTATTCTCCTAATTACATCTATATTATAACTCTTAAAGATAAGTATATCATAATAAAATAACTCATATTTAGAAGAGTAACATAACTCAAACTAAAACTCTTCAATGAGGACGTGATCATATGATAAAGGTACCAGCTTGTGGTTATCATTGTGAGTCCCACTTGATCTTCCAACTCATGTGATAAGGATACCAGTTCATGGTTATCTTTGTGGGTCCCACTTGATATTCGAATCTTTCAACTCATTCCAACTCGTGTTTCACATCTTCCAACTCATGCCAGCTCATGTGATGACTCATCATGTGATTTAACGTTCTCATGGTGGGTCCCACATTATAACATTTACCAATTATCCACTGCGATATAACTTCATATTTGGTACGTGTCGCAGTTACTATTGTGTCTCTTTGATTAAGCCATTATTAGACTTTTTATTGGTATCCTTGGATTTTTTATAATCGTCTTGTAATGGCAAGCATTACCCAGTTTAATAATTATTATCATTATATTTGTTCGAAATCATTTGAGGTTGGTTTCGTCTTATGTTCTTTCACCCATTTCTACCCTTTGAGAGTTTGTGCCCAGTTTCGTACTTATACTTGGGTCACCGTGATGAAGGATATTACTATCACATCTATGTTATTTGTTTCAAGTCATTGCTATTATCTCCCAGCTTGAGGGGCAGTTTTGGAAGATATGATGTAATTAGGGTGTCATTGATATAATTAGGTATAATTGGAATATTATACTTTTATCATTTATAAATAGAGCTTAAGGGGGAGGGTTTGAATCGAAGTCCATAAACCTATTTTCTTCTTTCTCTTCTTTACCGAAGATGTTGTTGGAAAATGGACCCAAGCCCACAAGACCCAGGAATGCCCACACATCCAATTGTGTTAGAAGATGGGCTCAAGCCCATAAGGCCAAGGAAGGCCCACACATCCAAGAGATGTGGAAGATGGGCTCAATGCCCATAGGCCCACATACAGTGATGGCAGGATGGTAAATAAAAAGCCATCTCATAGAGATGGTATTGATGTAATTAGGTTAAGTTTCAGGGGCATAATTATAATATTAAAGTTTGATTAATCTATAAATTGAGCTTAGTGAGAGGGTTAGGACAATAAGTTCATAACCTCTCCTTCCTCTTGTTTTCTCCCAATGGGTGTCCCTTCTTCTTTTTCCATGAGCTAAATCCATGGAGTCTTGAAAATCAACATGGTATCAGAGCATTGATGTTCAGGACTCATAACTATGGTTTTCAGGATTCCAGAAACTCATTTTTTTTTTTCTGTTTCTTATATTGATGGTTAGTTTTACAAGGGGGGGGGGGGGGGGGGGGTTAGTCAACTTGAAGTCCGAGATGATTTTCAACCGCATGACACCCTTCAACACTTGAAGTTGTTAGTGGAGAGTAGATGACATTTCATCTGGATGCAGGGGATGAAGCGGTCCTTCATCTTCACGGTTTAAAATCCTTCATCTCAAAGAACACCATATTTGATCTTCTTCGAGATGAAGGACGTGCGACGCTTGCTTTTCTCCTCTCTCGCGCGTCCTCATTTCCCTTTTTTTCTTCCTCTCTTCCGCACTCCCACTCTCGTCTCCCTGCACCCCCAACGTTGTTGCTACCTCTCTTCTCTCGGATTCTCGTCTCCGGCCTCCATCTCTGCTCCCTCTCGTCTCCGACCTCCGTCTCTCGGTCTTCTCTTGGACTCGCCCTCTCTCTCACACCCCCTCTCTCGTCTCCGTGCTTCCCTCTCTTATCTCGGACTCGCTCTCTATTTTTCTCTCTAGCTTCTCTCTCTCTCTTATCCCTCTCGACTTCCCTTTCTTCTCTCTCTTCTCCCTCTCTTCTCTCTTTCAGCCTCCACTCCTTTCTCTCTCTGGCTACTCTCCTTTCCCCCAAAATACCTTTCGATTTCATTCGATTTCCCCATTTCAATTTCGATTTTCTTCGATTTTGACATTTGGGCATCGATTGCTTAATTTCTACTTCGATTAGGCATCAATTTCCCCATTCGACATCGATTTCACCCTTCGGCTTCAATTTTCCCAAAATTTCAGAAGGTATGACAAAACCCAATTTTTTTTCATTAAATTAGTGTTTTATTTTATTTTATTTTATTTTATTTTATTTTATTTTATTTTATTTTCAGTGCCTAATTGGGGGTTATTTATGCATAATTGTGGGATTTAGAGTTACGGTTTAGGGTCTAAATTCTTGATTCGTGTTAGGGATTACTTTTAGGGTTTGGTGGTCGGTATTTAAGGGTCCTATAATTAGGGTTTAGGGTTTATGGTTAAGGATTTAGGGTATTTTAGAGATTAGGGTTTTTAAGGTTTTGGGGGTTTTGTGTTTTTAAGCTCTAGGGTTTTTTGGGTTTAGGGTCTGGAATTATGGTGTAGGGTTTAGGGCTTTTAAGGTATTAACTTCTAGAATAGGTGTTTAGGGTTTAGAGTTTAGTAGGTGATAGGGTTTAGGGTTTGATAGTTTAGGGTTTTTAAGGTTTTGGGGGTTTTGTGTTTTTTAGCTCTAGCTTTTTTTGGGTTTAGGGTCTGGAATTATGGTGTAGGGTTTAGGGTTTAGGGCTTCTAAGGTTTAGGGGGGGGGGGGGTCTAGGGTTAAGGGTATTATGTTATGGAATTAGTGTTTAGGGTTTAGAGTTTAGTAGGTGATAGGGTTTGACTTTAGGGTTTGATGGTTTATGGTTTATGGTTTAGGTTTTATTAGGGGTTTTTTAGTCCAATTCAAACAAGGCTAAGTCGCCTACACGGGCGTCCATTGGCCCATGAAACCCGACCCCCATCACTGACGAGGTACAGTTCATAGTGACTGTGAAGTTATATGGGGCTCTACCAGGGGTGTTCGGTGAATTTGGACTTGATGTGTGTGTTTTCTCATTGTTTAGTGCATATGTAGTAGTGAAAATAGTTTAATTAATTTTGAAATGTTTGAAAATGTTGTTGAGAATTTTTGAAGTGTTATGGAATGTTTTTGCCATGTGGTGAGGAGATTCGGGTATTATACATATCCACCACGTGGTATTCTATTTTTTATGGTTTGTGTTTCTGTGACGGGTAAAGGTTGTCTGATAAAGTTTTTTCCATGAGGATCGTCTCGGATTTAGATTATACATGGCTACAAGAAGACAAACAATTGGTCGACCATATGACATTTGGACCTTTGAAGACGATAGAAAATTGCTCGATCTCTTGGTCGAGCAGGTTAATCTAGGGAACAAGTTGCCTAACGGGGTATGGAAGCATGAGGTATATATGGACTATGTTAATAAGTTCAATGAAGACGCAGTCAATAAAAAAACTATTGAGCAGGTGAAGAATCGAACAAAATCATGGAAGAAAACATACCAAACGGTAACGAGTTGTATCAACACTAGTGGGTTCAGTTGGGATGCAACCACACAATGAATTACTGCATGTAATTCTGTATGACTTGACTACATAAAGGTCAGTAAATCATGATGTACTATAAAATATTTTTTATGTATTCTGCATTAGTATAACTCTATTCTAAGACGTATAAAGGATGTTTTATTCTTGTAGGAGCATAAAGATGTTGAGAAGTACAAACGTGAAGGTTGTCCCCCTATACAACAAATTAGTTGTGGTGGTGGGAAACACAATAGCCATAGGGTCAGGAGGTGCAACCTTTGTAGATCAGGGCGATAACTCATCCGTGAATCGGAACATGTCCCGATGGATGAGCCCGAGGATGTTGATATAGTTAGGAATACACCATCGCAATTATTAAGCATGGATGAGTCTCCAGGTAATCAATCTGAAAGAAGTAAGCGGTCATCTTCAAGTCGTTGTAGAAAGAGAACCGAAATGCCCGATGATGACACTAGTAGATTCATTGATTCAATGGATCGAATAGCTCAGACATTTGAGAATTTCATGATGAAGCCTAAAGAGAAAGAGCCCGATATGGAAAGAGATTGGGTCAAAGCCCTCAGGGAAATCCCGGACCTGTCAGCAGAATTGAAGTTTCGCGCTCCTTTACGGTTGGATATGCCAAGTAAGAAGGTCATTTTTACGGAGATGACAGTGGAAGAGCGGGTCGAGTAACTTAAATTTTGTTTTGAAAACTAATTGTAATGCGTTATAAATACACTATTCTTTTGAAATATTATTATGTATTAGGTATGATGTTTGAATTATGACGTTGTAAGACTTATTAGTGTGGTTAGTATTTAAATTTGATATGTTGTTGTGTTTATATATTGCATGGATGAATATGGTAGATGAGTATGGATGTGGACAATTAAATGAATATGGTTGTGTACGGATGTGATTGAATGTAAGACATGGGAATGTGGATGAATATGGTGGTGTATAGGTGTGATTGCAAATAGGTTATGATTAAAGATTGATATTTACTTGTGTTTATGACATTTAGGCAATTGAATTTGTAGATTTCCATGGATACTATGACAGACGAAGAAAAGGTTACAACTATGGTTGCATTCACAATTTTGTTTATCGCCATGGGAAGATACTATATGTACCATTGCAACAGACGTGTACCACATTCTTGTGGGATGAATGGTCCATTGTATTCGCAAAAGGCACTAGACAAGTCACCAGTTAAATTTCAAAAAGTTTACAAGATGAATCAACTGATATTTCACAAATTGGCAGATATAATTACTAGTAAAAGGTTTTTATCAGCCGCAAAGTCCATCTCAGTTAAAGAATAACTTGCATATTTTCTCATAACTGTTGGTCAACAACAATCTTATAGTGTCACAACAGAGATGTTTGATAGATCAAACTGGACCATAAGTAAGTATTTCAACAAAGTGATGGATACAATCCTCAAACTTCACTCTGATTACAACAAACAACCTTCGGAACGCACACACTCGAAGATTTGAACTAGTTCAATGTTTTATCCGTACTTCAAGGTAACATCACTTCCTATAACTAAATAATTTTAGATTAATATACAAAGTTAGTCAATATTAATTGAAAATGTATAATTAGGATTGTATTGGAGCTATTGATGGAACTCATATCAAAGCGAACATTCCACTCGAAGATCAACCAAGGTTCTAAAATAGAAAAGGCTATCTCTCACAAAATGTGATGGCAGCATGTTCATTTGACATGCAATTCACTTATGTACTTGCTGGATGGTAGGGATCAGCAGCTGATTCCCGTGTACTGAAGGACGCATTGACTCGCCGAGATAAAACCTTTGTACCTGAAGGTAAGTAATATATTTTTATGCAGTCATTTTTTATCTATTTTATCTTCAATTATTTTATGTGGTATATAATTTCTATTATAGGAAAATATTATATAGTCGATGTTGGTTATGCAAATTTTTTGGGATTTTTGGCTCCATATCGAGGAACCCGGTATCATCTACAAGAATTTGGAGATAATATTCCTAGAAATGAAAAAGAATTATTCAACCGAAGACATTCATCTTTACAGAATATTATTGATCGAACTTTTGGTGCTTTAAAAGCTCGATTTCAAATGTTAAAAGGAACTCCTCCATTTTCTTTTAAGATCTAGGTGAAAATTGTAGATGCTTATTGCATATTGCACAATTATATACGTGGAGAAGATTATGATGATATATTTGAAGATGAAGATGATGATTCGGGTGGCGAGCTTGGTGGAGGAGGTGATGCAGTCCAATTAGGTGCAATGGATGATACAGACAGCGACGATTACGATGACCTTGAGGATGTGGGTAGCCAAGTAACATGCTTTTGGAGGCAGAGTGCATTAGAATCTACAAGAGCTGCACAATTTTGAGATGCCATATCGACTTCCATGTGGAATGATAAATGATGGTTGTATCTTATTACTTTTGAACATGTGTCGTTTATATGTACTAAACTTGTAACTTGATGATTTTAATATTAAATGCACAAACTCGTTATTAGAATAATCTTTCTTTTAGGTTATTAATAAAGTTGTATATGTATTTATTTATTATTTTTTTTCAATTTTATTACTATATTAAACTTCATATTTAAGTCTCTGGTAAATAAAATGTAATTAAAGTATGAATTTGATTAATTAATTACTTTAAATTTTATCAAAATATATTATTCATTAATACCGTGTAAAAAATCTATCTTATGTTATTAATATAATACTTTTTATTCATTAATCATATTTATTTTTTATTTACTCTATTGTATTAGTGATTTAATAGTGGTAATTAAAATATTGTTAACTCAAAACTTATTTTTATAATTAATAAAATCAATGGTTTTAAATTTCAAAGATGAAGATGAAGATGAACTTGTCCACATTAACACCCATTTCGAAGATGAAGATCATGTAGATGCATGAGATGAAGATGAAGATGAAGATCAAATTTTCGTTTTGTTGACTAACTCCCCATAGTTACAACTTCATTTTTTTTATTTTATTGCTCGTTTTCTCCTACTACCCAACATTATACGGAGCAGTTTTTTTCTTCCCATTAGAGAGATGGAATTCTTGTACCATGTGTGCTTTTGACACACGCTGCAGATGCTGTCATTGGACGCCAACATGCACTGAGTGAAGCAGTAGATACGATTCCCGTGGCGGTCGATGCTGAGGAAGGTTAATCCATCGGATCGAAGAATATAAAATATGGACAAATCTAGGAGAAATGGACTCTTGAGTCAGAATGAGTTTCTAAAGGATCCAGCGAGCGATAGCGCCAGTGTTACCAGTGTAACACCAACACCCAAAACTGCAACTACATGGGAGGTTGGGTTGTCTCCAGAAGACGGCTTCTTCTCTGCATGCGGCAAGCTCAAGAGCCAGAGGAAGCTTCACGGAATCTGTTTGGTCTGCAGGCAAGGCTGGTCTTCTCTCTTTCCCACAAAATCTATCCGTTCTCTGCTCATTAACAGAAGTTCTTGCTTAGACTGTATTGTCGTATTCTCCAAAATCTACCAAATGATCGGGCACCACCACTATTTTTGGAGTTGTTCCTTATTTCGGAAAATTATCTACCATTACTGTTGTTGATTCTGTTCTTTGCTAGAGTACCTGTCCGGCTTACATTCCTTAGTCGAAGCCTCCCCGTCACTGCCACAAATGCTGCTGTCGTTCATGCTGCTCCATTAATAGAGGAATTTTCCGTTAAACACTAGAGGTTGGCTCCATTTGTTCGGTTGGCATCTCTATCTTCAGCATTATTTCCTGAAGGAAGATTGTATTTCCAGCTGCCTTCAATCTCGTCCAGTAAATTGACTTCCATCTCGTACAATAAGTTGCTCTCTGGACATTGTTGATTTTCTCGAAGAATATTGCTGGAAAAAGTCTGGTTTTATCACGCTGCTATCTGAGCAATTTTCCTATCAATTTTTGTTTAGTGCTCTGTCCGAATTAATCTCTAGAAGTAATTACTTTGCCAAACTTCCTGAATTAACGCTGGCTATCTTCAGAAGGTTTTGCATTGCTGGAAGATTATCCCGCTAACACAGAATAGAGCATGCCAGCCGAAAAAAATAATTTGATCTCGCGGGAAGATTTTTGCTGGCTGGTTGGTATCTTTTCAGTAACTTTCCAAGTTGACTCTGGCTCATATCTTTCTGATATCTCTTCATTTGCTGGATGGTTGGTATCTGTCGGATCATTGCCGAGCATTATACACGGTGCTGATTTCTCAGCTTATCTCACAACTGGCTGACTACTCTTATTTTCAAGTCTCTGTTTGCTGGATTATTTCCGTTCTGTCAAGCTGGATTGTCGCTTCGGGAGGACGATGACTCTGTTGATTTCAGAAAGTTTATTTGTTGACTGATCTTTCGTTCGTTGCTTCTCCGCCGTGATTGTTGTTCGTGATCTCTCGCACCGTTGAGAAGCCAATGCCGTGAGGAAGATAATACTGTTGACCTAATTTAGGAAACTGAATTTAATCAAGCAAATTACCTTATGTCTACCGTGGTGCGTATATTAACCTTGCCGAGTTAACTCCGGCCAAGTAGACCAAGTCAACTTGGCCGGATCAACTTGGTCTGGTCAACCTAACTTGACCCACTTATTTTTTTCTTCGGTATATGTGTCTGGGTCCCAAGTTTTATACATATTTCTTTTACGACTCAACTATATTGGTCTGATGTCTGACTTGGTTCGACTCGGTTTTCTTTGTCATTGACTGGATTATTATTTTGAAGTATTGGCAGCTAATTACTTGGTTAGCATATTATTTGGTGCAAAGACTCGGATCGGATAATTTTATGGTTTTTTTTTAGAATTTTTATTATTTGGTATGTGTTAATGGGCCCAGACCCATTTAAGCTGCTATTGTGTCTCTTTAGCTGAGATATTATTATTAAAGGACTTCTCAATTGCTGATTGTTGTAAGCATTAGCTATTCTGATGAAGAAGAAAGAACAAGGTGGCCCCATAATATTATTTTTCTAGGTAATTACCCATTACGCCCTTAATTGGTATTTATTACTCCTACCATTTGAGAGTCGGTGTCTTGTGAAAGGACATGGTGATGAAGGAGTTTTAGTACACTTTTGAGCAATACGTATAGACTCACTACCTATAAAATATAGAAGTGTGCCTTACATCGAGCATGACTTATGACTAGAGTATGGAGCGATGTCATACGGCTTGGAGTGATTTTACTCTCACTTATCTTATACCAGTTGGACCTCATGGAAGAGACCACCAGTGTAAGGGGGAGTGTTGGAAGATATGGAGGACTGCCATTTTATACAAAAAGATCTTATATACCATTTGCAGCAAGTTAGGCGTTCATGATGTTCTCTTACCCCCAGTTTGAGGAAGAGAGTTAGAAAATGGGCCCAAACCTACACATCCAAGTGTTTTAGAAGATGGGCTCAAAGTCATAAGAGCAAGGAAGATGGACTCACATAAACCAAGGAGAAGGCCCATAGGGCCACATACAGTGATGTCATGATGGTAAATAAAAAGTCAACTCATAGAGATGGCATTGATGTAATTAGATTAAGTTCCAGGGGCACAATTATAATATTGAAATTTGATTAATTTATAAATTGAGCTTAGGGGGAGGGTTAGGACAATAAATCTATAACCTCTTCTTCCTCTAGTTTTCTCCCAATGAGTGTCCCTTATTCTTTCTCCATGAGCTAAATCTATGGAGTCTTGAAAATTAACATATGTGATCTATAAAGTCCTAAAAATCAATAGGAATAAAGCTGCTAGGTAGATCAATACCTCGAGTTCAATGGGGACCTAACTGCAATAAAGAGAGCTAGATTGAAGAACAGGTAAATGGATTTTTTTTTTCATTGGAGCTAATTGAACTCTTCTCGAGACAAGCAACAATTTCAGCTAAAATTTGAAAATCCAAGTTGTGAAAAGCCAACCAAATTTAGGCTACAAATAACCAGACACAAAGGGAGAAGTTTTTGTAGCTTACTCAGAGATTAACAAGATCAAGTTAGACAAGAAGATGTACACAGTGGAAGTGGCGAGAAGGAAAGTCAAACTAGAGACTGGTTATGAGAAGAAGCAACTCTGGTTTGAAAATCCAATATAATTTTCAAGAAAAATCGTGTATATTAAGAAAAGAGAGAGAATATTGATGAAAAGAAAATGATTAAACTAATCAAAGATTAAACAATGAAAAACTACAAATTAAGGATCACAGTGGACTCGGGGTTTATGTGGGTTGACCGAGTCTATTCATAGAACATACTCTGATACCATGTTGAAATTTTGGAGAAAGAGAAATAATTCATTAACTTGTTCAATTTGAGTATATTGATGTTTTATTTATATATATAATCATACTAAAAATTTCACTACCTGAGTTTCATTTATACCCAGAATAGTACTCCTAATTATAATCAAACTAAAAAAAATTAAGAAAAATTAAAATAAATAAAATACTTTTTCACCGAGATATTCCTATGAGATTTCCTCCCATGAGACTCTTGTTATACTCTATATTAATTCTCCTATTTTGAGACTTCTTCATATAAGAGTCATATAAGACTATTCCATAATTACTTTTCAACACAATTTTTTTGGACTGAGAGTTGGAATCCAACTCAATACACATAAATATAGGAGCCGGATCAATAGAGTTGGATCAGGACTGGCCAGTCTAGTGGCCAAATCCGGCAAACCAAAGGGAACAACCAGAACAAAAAGTTCAAGTCGCAAGTCAATTCAATGAGTAAAAAAATTATGGTTGTACCCAAACAACACTTGCTTTTTTAAAGAGATCATCCTCCTATACACTTTCTTTCCAAGTTCATTTCATAAACATTCATGTTTATTTTAACAAATGTGAGCCCCACGACCCTCTTTATGAGGCTTACAACTGCACCCTAAAATGCATATTTTATCACAAACAATTGTAAAAAATTCCAAGTGAGGAGATGCTAGAAACAATTCTGAATTGCAGAAGCTTGCCGATTGGTTTGACGATCCACTAGTCCTATCGGTAGTCATGCAGGAGCAAGATAGTTGCAGATACGAAGACGATCAGTAGCTGAAAGAGCACCAATCATTCTTCTTATGCTTTTAGAACATGGGTCGACAATTCCTCCATCTCTCTCTTAAAACTTTTGGCGAGCAATAGAAATAGAGAAAAGATAGGACTGTTGATTGTGACGAGATAAAAAGAGAAAACTGGGTTTGAGTGGGCTCTCACCATTTCCTCGGTGGATCAGGCCATGACTTCATTCCATCCTGTAATATCAAGCAAACCACCCAAAAAAGATATCCCGAAATCCTTCAACCCCACCCAACAAATACGGAATATGTGAAAATAAAAACAAACCCATAACATCATCATCACCATCATCGATACCATCGTTCTTCCTCACGCACCAACCCGACAGAAACAGCGATACAATTTCTCAACACTGACCAGCTGCAGCTCATTTCCCACACTGAAGACATTTTAGACGCCTGCTTCTCGGCAAATCAAAAGGAATTACCCAAAAGATAGCTTGTCTGATGCTTTTCTGAATTCCTTTTGCACTTGCAGGTTGGCTCTTGCGTTTTGCGTGTTTCTGATTTTTTGCTTGGATGGATTCCTTCGATCAGAAACCTGGGTTCTGCTATGATCATGGCTCGCATTCTAAGGTTGATGGCGATGGGATTTCAGGTCTCCTGGATATCTTTGTCCACCATGGTAGGAACATTCACAACATATGTATCTATGACAATCAAGATGTTTATGCCAAATTCTCCCTCACTTACAGCCCTGATGAAGCCCTCTCAACGAGCATTGTGAAAGGTGGTGGGAAAAACCCGGAATTCAACGAAGGCCTGAGGATGAAGGTCACCCAAATTGATGGTCTCCTCAAATGTGAAATTTGGATGCTTAGCAGGGCGAGAAACTACTTAGAAGATCAGTTGTTGGGTTTCGCTCTGGTCCCTTTATCAACATTGGCAGGTAAAGGCAACTTGACACAAAATTTCACCCTGTCATCCACCGATCTCTTCCACTCTCCTGCAGGAACAGTTAAGTTATCGCTCTTCTTGGCCACTTACGACGTTGCTTCAAGGAGATTTTCCCAGACCATAAGTTCAGAGGTTGTGCTGCTTGACCGCGAAGGGTCCGAGGTCACGGACCCAGGTAGAATCGAATTTCCTGATATTAATATAGTAACGGAGAACAATAAAATGGTCACCCAGTACTTCAACATGGCAGAGAGGAACTCTACCTCGAAGACTTGCTTAGAGGGAGCTGCCTCGTTTCTACATCTCGGAGCTTCTTCACAATCTTCAGAAGATTATGATATGGCTGCAAACTCCGGTGAATACAATTGTGGTGGTTCTGTTTCTCCAAACGAAAGTGTGCAGAATTCCGGCGTCTTCAGTTCAACCACGACTAGTCTGAGTGATGATAGGAACTCAGGTGATTCTATGGACAAGAAGAATCGTAGGACTCGCGATTCTTCCAGTTCTTCATCTGATCCGCGTCGAAGCACCGACACTTCACCAGAAATCCGTACCTCTAAGAACGGGAATCTGCCGCGAGACAACAATAACAAGTCGGATTACACCTGTGAGGGGGAGGACGGAGCGAAACAAGCCGAGCTGGGTTCTGTCTTCACGGCCCCGCTTGCACACATCAACCTCGAAGCAGAGGAGAAGGTAATGCAGCAGCAGATAGTGGATATGTATATGAGAAGCATGCAGCAATTTACTGAGTCATTGGCCATGATGAAGCTCCCTATGGATCTTGATAAACGAGAGTCCACCGATGATGGTGATATAAACAAGTTGGCAAAGGAGAAAAAGGACGGATCAAGAGTATTTTACGGCAGTCGGGCCTTTTTCTGACTAAGAAAGAATGCAGCACTCGGGTAGCTGGAAATTTGTAATAACTTGTTATTTGAGATAATGGTGATATAAACCTCCTCATAGAGATGATTTCCAGTGGTAACTTGTAGTAGTTGGATGTGTTGGCCTGCCATATTTCCTCCTACGTTCTTGAGATTGTTTAAGTTCAAGAGACCCGAATGTCAGTGGAACAAAACATGAGAACATTCTCAAATTCCTAGGTGTTCAGTTCAGTATGTCAGTGGAGAGGTTAAAAATAACACTCCAACAAGCTATTGTCTTAGAAGGTGGTAGTACAGTGTCTAATCTTTCATATTTGTTATTCTGCCTATATCTCATACTTCTCCCCTGAATGAGGTAGCAAGAATTCTGTCTTTTAACTTTTGCAAACTGAATGCCACGCATAGTTTCAGATTTCATGAAGAAATGAAGAAACTAAGCCTCCCAATTTAAGATTTTATCTCCCCAAATGAAAAATAGAAGGAAACTGAACAAATCATAATTAAATAAAAACAAAGAGAACATTATTTCATTCTGCACAAGTTACAGTGGGTTTTGGTGCTACAAAACATCAAATGCAAACACTTCTAAGCAGCACGAAGGTTCTACAGTATCAGAAACATGATAAGGGCACAATATACATACAGAAGTATCAATTTCAAGAATATATGTGGGTTGAGCACTTATTCTGCACAGACACCTACAATGAATTGGCCAACAAGTATCAGATTTTTTGGCCCTCCTGAAGCGCTGCCTCCAATTCAATGAACCTTGTAGCATATTCAACTGATGGAATCAGATACATGGCAAAAACATAACAGGGACGACAATTTAGTAGATTTAAACAAAACTGTCAAATGAGAGAAGCGAATTTTTATTTTTAATATCAATGAGAAATATTATTAAGAGTGGAGCTCCGTGAGGAAAAAAAGTGCAGCGATTACAAAGGAGATACAGCAACATTTGAATGAAATACAGACAACAAACAAAAAGTGAAAAATAACTAGTCAAAAGGGAAAAGTTTACCACAACAAGGTGAAGCTCTGCTTATAGCCAGTGAATCGGCTAAGCAATGAACATTCTCAGAGGATGAATGCAAGAAACATTCAAAATAATCTGCAAATATTCTCAATGTAATGCAGGAACCATAATAAATGACCCAGAGAGTAATTGCTCCCCGAGATCCAACAGATACTGCCGCATAATCACCTTCAGAACAGGCTGAGAAAAGTGAACCGAGTATAACAAGTCTCAGGAGATTGCTTTTTCTTAGCTTTCGTGGAATCAGAATGACTGCAAAGAGTTGATATTAATATTGACCACTGAATCTCAAAGACACCCCTGCCACCAACATTCTGCCGAGCATTACCAATCGAACTGCCACTAAAATTAAGCTTAAGCTAGTCAACACTGGGTAGGGACCAGACAACCAGAGTTTATTTCTAGAGATGCTGAAATTAATCACTGGTCTCTAGTTTACAACAGCATTAGACACGAGGTAGAAAAGGACACTATGCATGATTTTTACCATAAACTGGTAGTTACTCCCTTTAAAAATACTCGCGATAGCATGACACTAAAGAATCTTTCCAACTCACAAAAGGTAGAGAAGGTAGAGGGACATAAAAATGAAACCCAACTTGCAGAAAAAAAGGCCTTAATTCGAAATATTTAAAAAAGAAAGAGCAGAAGAGTACATGTACCTTTTTGTGTAACCCCTATACTTCAGGTGATGAGTATGTACAGGACAGCAGTTGACTACGTCCAAAAGCTTCCATGCTTTTCGAAGCACTGATACAGATTATTGTATATTATTAGTTGTTGTTCTTAGCTATTCTAACAGTATTGGACTTTATCAGCTTTGGATATTTAATTTTCCTATTAGGTATTCCAAGGTTCGTGCTATACTGACATAGATTTCACACCAACACTCTGAAATTTGAAAACTAAAATTAGCATTATCCACCTTAAAACCCTAGTCCAAAAAGAAAAAATGAGTTACAAAAATGGAATAAAGTATGATATGATAACGTGAAAATCATCATGCACAGGAAACTGCCAGCAGAGATGTCAAGACAGTAAAATAATCTTGTTCAAATGAAATCCAAAATGATTGAGATTACATGAATCTCCAATATTTGTGTCATCCACCCCTTTGCATAATGGAGCTAGAAAAAAAAAATACAGTAATGCAAATGAACCATGTGGTCACCTGTTCCTACAATGTAGTTGATCCATCAGAAACTTCAGGCGACACTGCTATTTTTTATCTGCAATGCATCCCCAAAACTCATGTAAGTTCATCTAAGCAAGTATCTGATAAGCTCTTCCATCCTCACGAAAAATAAGTTGTGGAACAAATAAGTTTAAGATTATGATAGGAGCACAATAAAAATCACACAAAAAAGAGAGGATTTCCAGATAAATTACTGTTACTTCTTTTCCTTCTCTTTTTGCTCATTCTATCATTCATGTGGATCATATTGAGGATTTCCAAATTTTATTTACTTTCAGAAAATGAGAATATAAAATGATCTGCCAACAACTACAAGGTCCAGCATATGAACAGCCAATGTTCAGTGCACACAAAATTGTAAAGTTGGAAATCAAATAGCAATTTCTGTGCAATGACGGGCCAAAAGAAGAGGCCTTTCTAATTTAACTCTATGACTAAAATAGGCATTGTTAAGTTCTAGGGCTTTGTCTTCAAGTAACAACGAGAGGAGAGAGAAAGTGAGAAGAGCAAGAAAAGGGCAAGTGTGAGAAGAGAGAAGAAGAGAAGGCTTGCATGGGAGGAGGGACATGTTATGGTCCCTAGCCATGGATTGAGTAACTCGGCGTGGGATTTGTGAATCCAGAACTGTAATAGTCCTTTTCTTAGCTGTTCTCGGTAAGATTGAAAAGGAGTTTCCTTTTCTTGACTTTCTCGGGTCAGGGATGAGAACCCTTGCTGTTCTCAGCAGGAAGGGGTTCAACCCTTGGCTGCTCATGGCTAAGAGGGTAATGACCCTCTTGGTAAGGTACTGCTGTTCACGTAGGAGGGATTAGGAGTTCCTAATCCTGCCTTGCTCGATTAGAGGCTAGAGGCACCTCTTTTAGAGCTTGCTGCTCGGTTTGGGGATTGGAGAACCCCAATCTCTTGCTCGGAATGAAGGAGAGAAGCTCCCTCTTGCTGCTGTGAACGTAGGAGAGGCTACAGCCTCTAATTGAACTCGGAAACAGTAAATCAATCCTTTTTCCTTGGCTTCGGTAAGATCAATGCATACCAGAATTCAAAAGACAAAGAATAAACCAAAATTCAAGAGAGAACTATACCTAGAGCTCGTTAAGGAGACCTCCCAAACCCTAGAGCTCGTCAAGGAGAACTCCAAACCCTGTTTAACCTAATTCAATGTTTGTCTTTCTTCTATTTCTCTACCCTCTAAATAGGGTTTGACGTCATTAGAGTTTTAGGGCTTAAATTGACAATTCTGCCCCTACGACCTGGATCCTTACATAATTAATGAAAAAATATACTTAAAGTAATATAAAATATGAACTTTAAAAGTTATTAACTCAGTGAGTCATTGCCGCCTCCTTTGGGTGACTCGGTGTGCTATTGAGTCCTCAACAGGACAACCTGTGAAGAGAAATAGAAGGAAGCTTGAAATCAAAGAGCTCTCCTCCACACTTTATATATATATATAAAAGTTTATCAATGCTTACACTTCACAAAAATACCCTCACTACCATTAAGACTAAACATAAAAGGGTAAAAACAACAGGTACAAATAACATAAATAAATAGACAATTTACTCTCTAGTACTCCCCCTCAGGCTGGTCGATACACAACTTGGAACATGCATTCCTGAAGTAGACCAGATCAACTACCTTGGTGAATATATCAGCCAACTGACTTTTAATGGAACAAATACAGTGCTAATGACCCCTGATTACACATCTCCTCTAATGAAATGACAATCTACCTCAATATACTTACTGCACTCATGAAAAACTGGATTTGTGGCTATGTGAATACAACCTGAATATCACATTGAAAGGACATAGGACCTGTCACTGAAAAAGTGAGCTCATGTAACAAAGACTTCAACTACATACACTGCATGGGCCATGTCCCATATTTTTGCTTATGCACTGGACCACGCCACAATATTTTTTTTCTTACTTTTTCAAGTGACGAGATTGCCCACAACAAAGGTACCTTCTTGTCATCTGGAGATCCTGCCCAATCTATATTTGCATAGCCTTCAATGTCACAAGGTCATGTGTTTTATAAACTAACCTCTATCCAAAATATTTTTAAGGTACTTTAGATTCCTCTCTAATGCCTGCCAATGAGGGACTTGGGGGTTGTACATGTATTGCCTGATCACACTTACAAGAAACAAAATTTTAAGTTGTGTCACAAGAAGATAAAATCAACTAACCAACTAGTTGTCGAAACCATTCCAGACCAACATCACTCTCTGAATCTCCAAAAACCTTCACACAAGAATCCATGGGAGTCTTGACTAGGCAACATCCAAGCATTCCCATCTCCAATAGCAATTCTAAGACATGCTTTCGCTTGGACAAAACAATCCCATGGAGCTACTACAACATCTCAATCCCCAAGAAATACTTCAACGTACCAAGATTTTTGTTTTGGAAATGTGTGCACAAGCTCGGTTTAACCCTCTTATGTTTAAATTGTATCACCGTATCTAAGGATAATATCATATATGTAAACCACTATAAAAACTATACTTGCACTTACATGTTTCACAAAAACCGAATACTACACAGCACACCCTTTCACGCCAAATTGAAGCACCATTGCACTAAATTTTTTAAACCAAGTTCGAGGCAATTGCTTTAACCCATATATAGCCTCCTTAGGCTTACAAATATAAACATCCTCGCTGACTCATACAAACTTCCTTGTGAAGAACACCATTAAGAAACACATTCTTAAGTTGATTTAGATACCATTTAAAATCTGCAACAATAGAAATAAAGACCCTTACTGAATTGAGTTTGGCCACTGCAGAGAATGTTTCCTCATAGTTAATGGTTAGAATTTGGTGTAACCTTTGCCAAACAAGCGAGCTTTAAGACGGAAAAAACTCATCGTCAAGTAGCAAAGTAATCAGATCCCATGTCTTATTGTGATACATGGCATCCATCTTTTCTTCCATAGCACCACACTGCCCAGGGTTATTCAGGGCCTCCTGATAAGATTGGGGAATGGAAACAAAAAAAGGCTCCTAGGAAGACAAAACAACTAGGAAACAAGTGGGTAATGGAAACAAAATTTGGAATAGGATGAGAGGTTTTGGCCTTTAGTTAGACACATGTCCATGGTGGTTTCCAAACAGCTATGGGTCAATCATCAAAAGACGGTTCAAATACAACCAAAGAGGAAGGAGACTAACCTTAGATGTCATAGGATGATCCACAGATTGCAGAGGTGATGGATCTGACAATGAAGCACTAGTATCAGGTGTGAGCTCCAAGATGTCAAACAGCGTATCAAGTGGTAAGGTGGTAATTTTCAAAAAAACTCAGTTTTGAACTAAGTTATATAGGCTTTCCAAATTCACAGGTCACAGGAGTATCAACCATGTCGTGAAACAAACAACTAACTAACACAGGCTAAAGAATAACAGTTCATTCCAGCAAACAAAAGCAAACGAACAGAGGATCAAACTAGGAAACTAGCATCCACTGCAGCAATGGTGGTAAGCAAAGAAAAAGAGAATAGGATTTTATCTAAAGCACCAATGGTAGTTTAACGATACATGCAGCCAAAGAAGCAGGCAGAAACATCAGTTTGTTAAACACTAAGAACACAGGTTTTAAGAAGACTCATAATCTTAGTTCAACTGGCAGAGGTCATGCCTCCTTCAGTGCCTGGATCCCTGGTTCAACAATCCTAGTAAGCAACAGCAGTAGTCCTAGTTTGACTAGAAGAGGACCTTCAAGGCCTGGAGCTACACTAGCGGAAGCAATCTTGGTTCAACAAGAACTCAGAACCTACAAAGGAATCCTGCTCAGATTGAAAGCGGTCTGAAACATGCAGCAGTAGCAACAGGTCAACTATGTGCGACAACAAGAAGAAAGTAGCAGATAAACAAGCAGCAGCAGCAGCAGCAGAATAATGAGAAAACAAAAAACCTGCAACAAAAGCAGAATCTATGGTCTAAAACTTGGTTAGTTGTTGACAGGTAACAGCAGCAATCAACGAAAAGCACCACTGGTTAAGCATAAAATGCCATGGCAGGATAGAAACATTAGCTTTTGAAACTAAGAAAGCAAATAAAAAAGTCAGTTCCTCAGGTACTCAAGCACGGGCGACAGACCACACGAAACAGTCATGGACGAGAGAAAATAAGACATTATCATAGCTAATGATCCTTCAGCTCTTGGCAAGACACACCACTGTGCAGTAACCAAGAAACCTTAGAGCCTCTTCTCTGATGCCATAATAAGCTCTAGGTTACATGTCTTCAAATAGCAACGAGGCCTGTGTGTGTGAGTGAGAGAGAGAAGAGAAAGAAAGAAGAGGTCGTGGGGGGAAATAGAAGAGAGAAGAGAAGAGTTTGTGTGGGAGGAGAGAGAATCTATGATGTGAAAAAGGAGACTCAAAATCAACGATCCCTCCACCACACTACATGTATATATAGGTTTATCAATGCTTACACTTTCCAAAAATACCCTCAATACACTTATGACTAAAAACTAAGAGGGTAATGACAATAAGAGAAAATAACATAAATAAAGAGAAAACTTATAGCATATCAGGATTAACCAACAGGCATGTCTAGGAGAAAATGAATTGTTTGGCTACAAATTAATATATAATCTTAATATTTTTCTAAAAAATACTATTATACTGCATATATGGCAGTGTCATTGTCAATCACAATTTACTGTGGATGCTTTGATGAACTCCCTTTGCCCAGTTACATGCCAAATGTCCATCAATATACTCCATTATGAAAGTAAAATAACATGTCATCAAGCATCACCAACTTGCTAAATACACCAAAAATCTCTTTTATAAACAGTCTATCCATCATGATCATCATCACCCAAATCATGTTAGGTACTTATCCAATATGAAAAAAACTCGAGAATTGATGAATGTGAAAAGGAAGACCCTAAACTCATCTCATACTAGGTTGACTCAACCTGACGCTCATTTGCAAGCTTGGGTCTCAGAGAAACATAACAATCCACCATGCTGCAAAATTAATCTTTCACTCCAGATTAAGCAGTCCTTCACACTCTGTCAGGATGGTCCAATCTACTATGAACAGGTTTAAGAGCTAAGCTTTTAACATTCCATTAAATCTGGAATTTGAACATGGAATGTGGTGCTTACCCTGATACTAATTTTAGGTATCTAGCCAATACACCAAAAAATCCAAATTTAATAGAACACAAAAAGCACAAACCATACACCTATCAATACTAGATTGGTGCAACCTAACACCCATACCCAGCTGACCATAACATATTGCAAATTATGTTGAAGTTAGACTCACTCGTTTTACTCCAGCTTTTATTAACTTATTGTCAAGTAGGTCATTTTCAAGTTCTTTAATCACAACTTTCACTGATGTCATTTCAGACTCACAAGTTCTTTTCGTATCAAATTATGCTTTTAAACTTCTTAACATGCTGCATAGTTCTTAAACACTAATCTTCACACTAGCCATCAAGCAATTGGTATTGTCATTCAGCATCTTCTTAAAGTATCTTATTTTGTTAGTCTATATCTAACCTGTAAGCATCTCTTGCTCGTCAACACCTGTTTGTGCATGGAAAACATGGGTTGTACCATTTATGCTTAACCAACTTGTACCCGGGGTTTTGCTCACACCATGATCTTTCATCAATTTTCTAATCCTTCTTACATCCTTCCATCTCCCATTTTTGGCGTAGATATTAGAGAGTGTAATATAAGTTCCGGGGTCTTTTGGATTGAGACTTAAAAGTTGTTCAGCTGAGTGCTCAGCAATCTTAATATTACCATGCGTTCCACTAGATACAAGCATGGAAGTCCATAAAGGCTCAGTTGGCTCAAAGGGCATGTTGTGGATGAGATCTAATGCTTCATCCAGCCTTCCAGCTTGTCCAACCAGGTTAACAAGACAGGTATAATGTGCAATTGTTGGCTCTTTAACCATCTCAAAGCATCGATACCCCTCTTCTACTAGACCATTATGGCGACAAGCAGAAAGAACACCCAAAAACGTGATGTGGTCTGGCTCTATGTTTGTCTCATTCACCATTCTATGAAAAGTTTCCATCACATCTTTGAAATATCCATGTTGAGCCAAGCCCGTGAGTATTGCATTCCATGAGGCTAAGTCTCGGTGTCTCATCTTATCAAATAATTTTCTTGCTTCAGTTATGCAACCACATTTCGCATAAGTGTCAATCAGACCACTGGCAATAAACAGATCTGATCCAATCTCAGCATTTAACTTGACTATCTGAGCATGTATTTGCTTTGCTTCCTCCAATGCTGTGAGACTAGCACATGAGTGTAACAGACTCGAGAATGCGTAATTGTTAAGTACTACCACTAATCCTTCTGACACCATTTGCATGTACAGCTTCAATGCCATCCAGCCTTTTTCTTTGCGGCAAAGAGATGATATTAATGAAGTACATAAGATCATATCAGGGTTATCTACTTGATCAAAAAGTGTTATAGCATCTCCAAAACATTCAAAACTGGAGTATATTGTGACAAGTAAGCTAGTAATAACTTCATTTCCTGACCAACCAAACTTAACAACTAGAGCATGCAATTGCTTCCCATGATGAATGTCTGTTACTCTCATCAAAAGTGATTTTAAGGTCAAGTCATTGACTTCCTTCCCTATCTGGAGAGCTTCATAAAACAAATTGATGGCTTTGTCTGCATGTCCGTTTCGAACGTAACCTTGAATGGCTGAATTAAAAGCAGCAAGATCTTTATTACGAATCTCTTCAAAAACTTGCTTCGCATCACAAACACAACCATGGTCCACATAACAATCAAAAAGTGCAGTGCCAATAAACACATCTGACTGAATATTCATCATCTTTGCAACAAAACCATGTAGCTGTTGTACCAAACTTAATTGAACATCTTCACAAGCTCTAAGAATAGTGGCATATGTCACATGATCAGGAGTCACCCCAGACAGCCTCATTTGAGAAAACAAATCTAGGATTTGCCCACCCGACAAGTTCCCACCCATTAAAGCATTCCATGAAAATGAATTAGGGGAAGATATTTCTGAAAATGCCAATTTTGCACTACCCATGATATCACATTTAGCATACATGTCAACCAAGCTGGTTCCCACAAAAACATTTGACTGAACAGATGCCTTAACAGCATAAGCATGGATTTGTTCCCCGCCAGACAAAGAATATAATCCAGCACAAGCACATAAACCACAAGTGAACACAAATTCATTGGGCATCATGTAATCACCTCTTAACAAGTTCGAGAAAATTCTCAAAGTTTCTTCGTACTGGCCAACCTCATTAAAAGCTGCCATCATTGCAACAGAAGCAACAACATCTCTGTTGGAAATCCTCTCAAACACCTGGTGCGCATTTTCGATCAATCCAAATTCCCGGTACAAACAAATTAAACGAGTGTTTGTTATTACGTCTACTGAATATAAACCTTGAAGCTTGAGTATATAACCGTGAACCTGTAACGCAAAGAGGAGATTACTCGTTACAGCACATGCCTCCAGAACTAACCGGAGCGTTTTAGAGTCCGGTAACTGGGAAGCAAGGGCGAGCATTTCTACGAAAAGATGGAGGACCATAATATACCACCCTTGTTGCGAACTTGCAGCGAGAATGGTATTCCATGACAAAGTGTCACGGTGCGGGAGTAAGCGAAAGAATTTGAGGGTGACGTCCAAGGGTTTGGATTTGGAATAAGAGGACAACAGAATGTTAGCTCTGGTACTAATTGAGTTCGACCAAATCGTGCTTGCAGAGCATCGTGTTTTATGTGGTTGGTACGATACTACAGGGATTCTTGTTGGTTTGTAAGTTAACCAAGCCATCTAGAGCAAAAGAGAGCTGATTGCACGCCAGACTATGAAGATGGTCTACTGTCAACGTTAAACTCAACCTGTAGAATGCAAGCCATCCAGCTCGAAGCAGATGAACTTTTCCATTAATTTTTCACAACGTGACAGCTGATAGGGGCAGGATTATAAACCGTAACCGCCAATAGCACCTCATCCGTTCTCTGCGAAACTTGGTTTCTCTGTTAAACGTACAAGAACTGCTCTCGAAAATTATCCAAATCTAGTGTAATTTGTCCATAAACTGCATAATCAAAACAAGTTTTTGGACAGTAACCCCAATAGTCTCCGCTTTTTGATAAAGAAAGAACTAGAGAAACGGTAATGACAGAACAGAACTCCTGCTAGGGATAAGAAAACGTTGGTAGGGGTGGCCGGGTGGGCACCGCCGAGTTCGGGCGGGGTTTTTTAAAACCCATCAAATCCGTGAGCCCTCGGTCACGGTTTTGGAAATCTTAACTCCTTTTCCGCCTCTAATAGTTTTAACTTTTTCAAGGATAGGTTTTTTTATTACACTCAATGGTCAGAATGAAAATAATTAAATTATGATATTATATAAAAATATATAATAATTGACAGTAACAACTCAAGCATATTATTTAAATTGACTTTCAACAATAAAAATAAAAAAAAATTTATCTTATTCACCTTAAATATGATTTTTAAAATACACTACGTAAGTAAAACTATGTGTCTAATTCTGGGTGGGGATAGAAAACCTGTCCCCACCTTATAACAGCATCAGGATTTTTCTCTTACCCCATCTATCCTCGTCTTACCGGGTAAGTGGCAAATCCATCCACTAAAAAGTCGTGTTGGGTCAGGAGAAATCAGTTTTCCCATTTAACCCAATTGTTGCCCACAACACTCTAACTTGTGTATCTTAATAAGAGTAAGAATATAACTTCACTCATTGCAATATGATTGAATTCGTAATATAGTATCTTTATATGATGGATATTAGAGTTTTTATGATCAAATTTTAATTAAAAAGAAAGAATAAATAAAACAAACTAACGCCTTCTTGAAGGGGTCGTCTCCTCTCCTCCTCTTTTTGGTGAACATGAACTAATGGAAGATGTTTGGTCCCTAAAGGCACAAGCTTAGAGTGAATAGGTTTGTACTAAAAACAATGTTGAACTATTTTTATTTCCCTTGTCACTTCTTATGAAATCCTTCTATATGGGACAATCTATTTGCAAATTAATGTCAAACTAAAACTTTAGGTAAATTAAAAATTACCACAATATAAAACTTGGAGTTTTATAGTGACACCAAGGTGTTTCTACATCTTGGAGTTCAGTCCACTAAATCAAATAGTCAAGTGACACCTTACATGAAGAGATAACAAAGGCTAGTAGAACAATATGCTGAGATAGGGGCAGCTCAACTAGGTTATCTATGCCTAGATATAAATATATATATATATATATATATATATATATATATATATATAAAGCTTAACTAGGCTACACAAACTTATACTCACAAAGGGATTTTTAACAACAATAAACTACAAATTGCCCTCCATCACTTTCCAACGACTCAACCTTAATCATATGACTTTTAGACAATGTAAATCGAGATCATTAACTTGCCTGCACAAGCTTCCCAATGATAATGAAAGGGTTGTTTGTGTACAATTTCATCACATGCAAATGCCTCTACATACATTGATTTATAATAATAAGCACAAATAGGAATACATCCCTTTTACATACTCTCCAAAGTAATGGCAGATCAAAGGTTAAGCAAATTCAATTGGTTCTAAATTCAAGACCAATTTGCAAACTCAATAAAGGGTTTCAAATATAATGCCCAAAATTCAAACAGTCCTTTATAGTAGATGATTTCAAAATAACAACTTGAAAGGTTTATTGAATTAAAATATTACCTCCTTTGCCACCTCCTTGACGTGGAGAAAGTAATTACTTTGATGCTACTTGGAGTTGTCTTTCAACACTCCACCTCAAGCTGGGGGAGAATAAACATTGTAGATACCCAGCTAGCTGCATATAGTAGTTAAAATCTTCAATGTCACTGGTTTCGTAAGAATGTTTCATGTCCTTGTGATGAAATATATTTGAGAGATAAGATACCAACATGAAATTTCTCCCTTATAAAGTGGCATCATACCTCAATGTGTTTTGTTCTCTCGTGGAAGACATGATTTGAAGTGATATGAATAACAGTCTGGTTGTGGCAATATAATCCCATAGAAGTTCCTTTATAGAATCCCAATTCATTAAGAAAGGATTTGATCCATAGAAGCTCATTGACTATGTGGGCCATAGATCTGTACTTTGCTTTAGTACTAGACCTTGCAATAAACATTCTGTTTTTTGCTTCTCCATGTTACCAGGTTACCTTCAACTAAGGTACAGTACCTTGAAGTGGACTTCCTATCATCAGGTGATCCAACCCAATCTGCATTTAAAAAACCTTCTCTATTGAAGTAGCTATGATTCTTATAGAGAAACCCTTTCCCCGGAGCTCCTTTTAATTATCTTAGTATCCACTCCAAGACTTTCTAATAGGTAAGTTGTGGTTTGTGCATATACTGACTCACCACACTTACTGCATATGATATATCTGGTCTGGTCATTGTGAGGTAAATAAGTGTTCCCACAAACCTCTAATATTTACCTATGTTAACATCTTCTCCAGAGCTTGCACATAGCTTTGTATTGGCATCGATAGGAGTGTATGTTGGTCGACACTCCATCATCCATGTGTCCTCTAGTAGATCTAAAACATATTTTCTCTAAGATTATACAATCCCATGTGTTGATTTCTAGGGTCAACACATAAACACAAGAGATCTCAAGGAAAGGAGAGAATAAAGGAATTCTAGCTCTTGGGAGAGAGGAGAGAAGAAATTGTTGGAAGATAGGGCACAAGACCACAGGACCAAAGAAGACCCACATACCTAAAAGTGGTGTAAGATGGGCCCAAGCCCATAAGAAGATCAAGTGAGACCCACAAAGTTGGAAGATTAAGTGGGACCCACAAAGAAATTGTTGGAAGATAGGGTTCAAGCCCACACGACCAAGGAAGACCCATATACCTAAGAGTGGTGTAAGATGGGCCCAAGCCCATAAGAAGATCAAGTGAGACCCTCAAAGTTGGAAGATCAAGTGGGACCCACAAAGATACCCACGAGCTGGCATCCTTATCATTATCACGTGCCACAAAAGCTTTTCAGTTTAAAGGAGTTTTAGTTAGGTTAATCTTTTATTTATTGTGGGTTATTTAATTATGATAGAACTTATCTTTAAGTGTTAGAGTTTGGGTGTCATTGGGACAAGAGTAGTTTTATTGTAATGGGACTCTACTACCTTCCTCTATTATAAATAGAGGTTCATGTACTTTGATTACAATAAGTTAATGAAGTCAATGAAGTATTTCACTATTCCGTAAATTCAACAAGGTATCAGAGTAGGTTTTGTGAGTTGACTCTGTCAAACCACAAAGGTAATGAGATTCTCTTTTCTTATCTATCATCTTTATCACTTAGGGTTCGTAGTTTTTTTTTTTTTCAGCCCCTACACCCATTAGTTGTTTTATTTTTTTATTCCTCCTCTATACTGTTCTTCAAGTGGGACGATTTTTGCTGCTTGGATAAGTTTTTTTTCGTTGCTGACACTTTTTTTATCAACCGTTGTCATTGTTGCTGGTTCTCCCTCGAGACTGCAGAGGGGTGTATCTGGTGAGACTTGTCTGCGGCTGTCGAGACCGATAGGAGCTGCTGTTCGGCATTGTCGATGAGGAATACAGAGAGCTCACTGTTCCGTTGACTGCCTCTCTATTCTGAATGACTCAGATACGATGACTATGTGAGTATGGTTTCTGTTACATATGAGTACTCCACCGAGAACTCTATTTCCGTTGAGAAGATAGGCGTTGATTCGAACTAGCGAACCAGCATACCGAGTTTTAGAGTCATTCCGGTGAGGGGGAGAATCTTTGTTCAGTGCCATTGCCGAAGAAGAAAAAAAAGAGAAAGAGTTAAAATGTTGTTGTTGAGGCTCGCGAAAGAGAAGGAGAAGAAGGAGTTTATTCGATTCTCTGTCCGTGCCATTGTCGAAGGAGGACTATTCAGCACCGTTGCAAAACAAGAAAAAAAATATTTGCACCAATGAAGATGATGACCACTCAGCCCGCCAGATTATCACCGAGCTCTCGGCTGGTTCTTCCGAGCCATTCTGACATTCCGTTATGCTCGAAAAACCCATGGGTTGCCGTCTCTAGTCTCAATGCCGTGAGGAGGATGAAGATTGTCTCTCGCTCTGTTCGGTGTCGTGAGAAAAACGATGACAGTCTCCCACCTTATTCGGTGTCGTGAGGAAGACAATGATTGTTGAAGGATCATGCTTTCACCAGATAAGTATCTGAATTAAGAAAGTACATCGGATTTTATTGCAGCATATATTTTTTTTGCACTTTTGGGATTAGCATAAGGTTGAAGACAACCCCGATTAAATTTTTTCCTAAGTTAGGAAAAATTTAATCAACGTTGGGTCATGCCTCTTCAACCCAAAGAGATGAGTCTCGTGTCGGATAGGGCCGATTGAACCAAGCTCGGGCTTGCTTCTGTTAATTACCAAGTCAATCGAGGCCAACTCGGACCTGGTCAACTTAGTGAATCAACTCAGGTCAACGTGAAAAAAGAAGAAGAAGAAGAGTATACCTAGGCTCAACTCGGTCTGGGTCAATCTAAATCGGGCCACTTATGTTTCTACGTTGGTATACGTGTCTGGACCAAAGTGTATACATATCCTACGGCCTACCAGTATTTAAATCCAGCCTCTGCAGCTTTGCCGGGAATTGAACTCGCGATCGAGAGTCGGCTTTGATACCAAATGTTAGGTTCTTCCCGAGCCATGGATCGAGCCACCCTTCTTTCCTCTCTTCACTCCATGGATGCTCTTGACGCTGGAAGAAAATTCTTGTTTCTGGAACATGGAATGATGGAAATCAAATAGAACGAAGGAGCTTTGAAGGAAGCTCAACCTGGACCTCAGAGGGAGAATCCAACCTAGACCTCTGAGGGAGAATCTGACCTGTTTAATCTAATTTTCTCAATACTTGATTTCTCCTTCCCTTGATGTCCCCCTAAATAGGGTTGAGGATGAAATTACAAAGGTTGCCCATAGGTCAAGTGGTTCACACCACATTACATCTAAACCAACCCAAAGTAAACCAAACCAAATGAAATTACATGAAAAGTAAATTGACATAGTTTAATTCCTATGCCTATGGATAACGCATGATGCTATGGAGTCCATAACACATTGTCCTGTGGAGGGACACGGTGATGGAGGAGTTTTTTATTACACTTTCGAACAACGTATAGACCCACTAACTACATTAATAGGAGTGGGCACTAGCTAAAAAATATAGGAGTGTGCCGAACATCCAGCATGAGTTATTTGACTGGATTAAAGTGCAATGTCATACGACTTGAAGTAATTTTACTCTCACTTTTCTTATGCCAGCTAGGCCTCATGAACGAGAGCACCAGCGTGAGGGGGAGTTTTGGAAGATGTGCCACATTATACAAAAAAAATAATTTATACATCATTTGTAGCAAACTGGGAGTTCATGCTGTTCTCTCACTCCCCAGCTTGAGGGGGAGTGTCGGAAGATAGGGCCCAAGCCCACACGACCAAGGAAGACCCACATACATAAGAGTGGTGTAAGATGGGCCCAAGCCCATAAGAAGATCAAGTGGGACCCACAAAGATAGCCATGAGCTGGCATCCTTATCATTATCACGTGCCAAAGAAGAGTTTCAGTTTAAAGGAGTTTTAGTCAGGCTAATCTTCTATTTATTGTGGGTTATTTAATTATGATAGGACTTATTTTTAAGTGTTAGTGTTTGGGTGTAATTGGGACAAGAATAGTTTTATTATAATGGGACTCTACTACCTTCCTCTATTATAAATAGAAATTCATGTACTCTGATTACAATAAGTTAATGAAGTCAATGAAGTATTTCACTATTCCATAAATTCAACAGAAACCAAGGGAGAGAAGGAAGAGGAAATAGAGAGGTGTATGGACGTATTTGAAGCAAGAGGAAGAGGCTTGAATGCTGTATCCCATGCTTTGAGGTTATATTATAAGTTGTGTGAAGGTATTTACAATAACTACAATGCCCTTAGGGATACATGCTTCAAAAAGAAAAATACAAAAGAGGACATATACCAACTTGTATAATGTTGATTTCTAAGGCCAACACAAACACAAAATATCTCAAGGGCAGGAGAGAAGAGATGGAAAAGGAAAAGAGAGAGAGGTGTATGGACGAATTTGACCTAAGAGGAAGAGGCTTGAGTGCTCTACCCCATGCCTTGAGGTTGTATTTATAATTTTAGGAAGATGCTTAAAATGACTATAACACCCTTTGGGCTACATGCTTCAAAAAGAAAGAGACATAAGAGGACATACCAACTTGCATAATTACAACCTATGCCATATCTATGGAAGTTCTCCTTCTTTAGTGTTATGGACTAAATAGCAGATCGAGTCATTCAGAGGCGTTGTGGCTGAGTCATTGAGTTATTCAATTAATTGCCAATTTGCTTTTACTTCATTTTTATTTCAATTGACGAGTTAGTATGCCGCAAGGGTATTATTTTAATTCTTTCTCTTGAACCTTTATTAGCGTGAACCCTACTTAAGGGGTGAAAGGAATGAGAAAAGATAAGTCTAGATTTAGGGATTTTGAGTTCTCCTCAATGAGCTCTAGGGTGTGCGTTCTCCTCAACGAACCTAAGGATGTGCGTTCTCCTCAATAAACCTGTAGAATTTAGGATCTCATGAAAGGAACTTTAGATCAACAAGAAAGAAGAAGAAAAAGAAGAGAGAAGGAGAAGAGAAGAAGAACATGGAAGAAGAGAGTTTGGATTAAGGGAGAAGAGGGTTGTGTCAAAAAGAAAAATGAGGGCTAGACGAATTTGTGGAAAGAGAGGAGAGTGCTTCAATCCTACCTCTTAGCCAATGCCTTTATTTATAGTTTTACAATACCCTTTAGGGCTACAACTTGATAAAACAAAAGACATAAAAGGAACACATATTTACACTTCTATGCCATCTTTATGGAAAGTACCATATTTTACACATATGCCACTCCTTTGACATGTGGGCTTCTTGTCTTGAGCTCGTGGGCTTGAGCCCATCTTCCAACACTCCCCCTCAAGCTGGAGGAGAAAAGACATCATAAATACCCAGCTTGCCACATATAAACGATAGGATTTTAGATGTAACGGGTTTAGTGAGAATATCAGCTACTTGCTCTTGAGATGACACATGTTTGAGAGAGATTATTCCTGCTTGAAACTTCTCTCGTATAAAATGACAATCCACCTCAATATGTTTAGTTCTTTTATGAAAAATTGGATTTGGAGTGATATGAATAGCTGCTTGATTATCACAATGCAGATTCATGGACCCCTTTTTATAAAAACCTAGTTCGGTAAGAAGGGTCCTAATCCATAAAAGTTCACTAACGGTATGGGCCATAGCTCTATATTCTGCTTCGGCACTAGATCTTGCAACCACATTTTGCTTCTTACTTTCCATGTAACCAAGTTTTCCCCAACCAAAGTACACTATCCTGATGTAGATTTTCTATCATCAGGAGATCCAGCCCAATCTACATCTGAGAAACCTTCTATATTGAAGTGCCCATGTTTTTTATATAGCAATCCTCTTCCTGGAGCTCCTTTTAGATAACGTAATATTCTCTCTAAAGCCTGCCAATGGGTAATTTGTGGTTTGTGCATGAATTGACTCACCACACTTACAGCATATGATATGCCTGGCCTAGTTACCATGAGATAAATCAGTTTTCCCATTAGTCTTTGATATTTTCCAATATCAATATCTTCTTCATTTGTGGCACATAATTTTACATTTGTATCCATAGGTGTGTCAACTGGTCTACAACCCTTCATTCCTGTTTCTTCGAGGAGATCCAAGACATATTTCCTTTGAGACAATATTATCCCATGTTTGGATTGAAGAACTTCTATACCCAAAAAATATTTAAGCATACCAAGGTCTTTAGTCTTGAATTCTTGACATATCATCTGTTTCACCTCTTGTATGCTCAAAGCATCATCACCGGTTAAGATAATATCATCCACGTATACGGCCAATAATATTTTCCCTTTGACCGTATCTTTATAATATACAGAATGATCAACTGAGCACCGATGAAAACCAAACCGTAGGAGTGTTTGACTAAATTTATCAAACCAAGCCCGAGGGGACTGCTTAAGCCCATATAAAGACTTTTTTAACCGGCATACTGACTCCCCCTCAACCACATAACCAGGTGGTTGAACCATATAAATTTCCTCATTGATATCACCATTTAAAAAAGCATTTTTAACATCCAACTGATAGACGGGCCATGAGGAGTTAGCAGCAATAGATAAGATGATGCGTACCGAATTCAATTTTGCAACAGGAGAGAAGGTCTCCTTATAATCTATCCCATAGCATTGTGTATAGCCCTTAGCAACCAGTCGAGCTTTAAGACGAGCAACCGATCCATCCGGATTTTGTTTCACCGAAAAAACCCATCGACAACCAACCGGTCTTTTACCTTTCGGGAGTGATGTTAAGTACTAGGTTTGGTTTTCATATAAGGCGTGCATTTCTTCATCCATAGCTGCCTTCCATCCTGGATGTCTCAGGGCCTCCTGATACGACTGTGGAACGGAAGTAGAAGAAAGGGACACAAGAAACTGAAAACACTCGGAAGACAAGCAATGGTGAGACATAAAATTTGAGATAGGATGCGAAGTAGTACAGGAGCGACGTTCTTTTCTTAAAGCAATAGGCCGAGTATCAAATTCAGGCCCATACATAGGAGGAGAAGGACTTACCTCAGGTGGATCTGACAACTCCACAGGTGAAGGTACGGCTAGTGCATCAGGGGATGGATCCACTTCAAGATTGAACGACACAAGCGGACAAGGAGTAGTAGAAGGACAAGTCCATCCTGGAGGAGCATCATGGGAGGAGTAGAAGGGAGTGTCCCAAAAAAAATGCACTTCATAGACCGAGGATCAAGTTTATTTTTATGTGGAGATGTAACATGAACAAAACACGTACATCCAAACACTTTCAAAGGAAGGGAAAAAGGATCTTCACCATTAAATAACACAGAGTAAGGAGTTTTATGATGAAGGACTGATGAAGGTAACCTTTTAATGAGAAAGCATGCTATAAGTATAGCATGAGGCCAATAGAAATAGGGTACCTTCATGGAGTAGAGGAGGCCCCGAGCAACTTCAAGAAGATGACGATTCTTCCTTTCAGCAACACCATTTTGTTGAGGAGTATAGCACATGATGTTTGATGAATAAGCCCATTACTCTCACAAAATGATTTGAAGTCATGAGACATGTATTCCTTAGCATTATCAGATCTAAGGGTTTGAATTTTCTTCCCAAATTGTGTCAAGACCATAGCATGAAAATTTTTAAACAAAGGAAGAATTTTGGAACGCTCTTTAAATAGAAATAACCAAGTCACTCGAGTAAAATCATCAACAAAAATGACAAAATATTTAACTTGGGAAATATTTGAGACACATAAAGGGCCCCATACATCAGAATGTATTAGCTCAAACGAAGCAATACTTGTAGTTGTAAGACGAGGAGAATATGTACTCCTGACACGTTTACTTAATTGACAAACCTCGCAACTGATATTAGAAATTCCTTTTAAAGATGAAACCAAAGCACGAAGTGAAGGGGTAGATGGATGACCAAGTCGGTTGTGCCAAAGTTGGGCCTCAGATGTAGTGGACGATAATGCAGCTAATGGTCAAAGCTTCCTATTTCATTCATACCTATCCCTTAAATAGGGAGTTTTAGGGTTAGGGTTACAATAATTCCCCATAATGCCCTTACATATAAAGTAATTAGAAATAACTCCTATTTAAAACAATATAAGAAATAAATCCTACTTAAAACAATATAAGAAATAAATCCTACTCAAAGAAATATAAGAATTAAATACTATTGAGTGAGTTGTTGTTGTCTTCTTCGTTGTGTGACTCGGTGTGCTATTGAGTCCACAACACTGGCACTTATGATTATTTGCAGGATCATGCCAAGGGTAGCAACCCTTATGGATTCAAGGGAGGTACCGCCGAAGTGATGAAGTGCAAATCTAGCGAGTTTTCATTCGAATTTACCTACCCTTATAGATATCAGGGTGGGTTTGGAAGGGAACAGGATTGACACACCAACTCAGATTATCAAATCCGTAGAGGTGTTTGAGAGAATAGTGGATAGGAGTATTCTCCCTAGGAACTCTCGGTTCTCTGTTTTTATGATGAAATTGTATGCTCAAAACGGGCAAGGAGGCTTGTACCCAGTGGAAGGTGTTAAGCTTGATAACCAAACATGGTACCACCATAGGCAATAAAGAAACATAATTTAGATTTTGCATCAAGTTTTCTTCTAGCAGTACAATCAAGGTGAATGTAAGAAACACAACCAAACACTTTCAAGAAAGAAAGGTTTACCTCTTGGCCACTCCATACCTCTTCTGGTATTTTGCAATCCAATGGTGTTGAGGGACCTTTGTTGATCAAATAGGCAGCAGTGCTCATAGCCTCAGACCATGTTATGATCCCGGATCTGACACAACGATTCGTAGGGAAGAAGAAGAAAAGAGAAGAAAATCAATCCGAAGGAAAGCTTGAAAACCCTAGGTTCTTTGAGGAGAACGCACACTTCTGAGCTCATTAAGGAGAAGTCAAAGCCCTTGTTTAACCTAAATCAATGCCTTACTTTTTCTCATTACTCTTACCACTTAAATAAGGTTCACCCTTACAAGATTCAAAATAAAATGTTACAAAAATGCCCCTATGGCCTATTAGTTCTTTAACTGAAATAAAATAAAATAAAGTAAAGAAAAAAAATTAATTAGACTCTAAATAACTTAGCAATATTATCACATGCATAACATTACACCCCCCTTGAAGAAAGAGTTTGTCCACAAGCTCGAAGGTAGGGTCTGCTTGCCGACATCTCCACCTGTTCCCAAGTAGCATCTGCGGTATTTGGGTCAACCCTCTGGATGACAAAACTGTAGCATTTCACCCGAGAAGATTTTTTTTTTCTGACACTGCTAGCATCACTTGTCGTAGCACACCCCAATACGGTTAAGAAACCAAACAACAAGTTCAACTATCACCTGCTCCAAACAAACTGGTAACTTCTGCTTCGACATTAACAACCCTTGTGTGATCTGGCCCAACGGTTGCCTCATTGCCAAAATGCAGCATGTCCCCGGTAACCTCAGACACCTGATTGAGCTAATTCCTAATTATTGTTGGCTGCCCAAGTTCATCCAATGGTCCTTTACTTGTCAGTGCATTCATTGCTGCTATTGCGCTACAAAAAATTAAAACAAAGGCAGAGGGCACAATAGTCTTGTTGGCCAATTGACATTGTGGATGATCGTGTAGCATATCAACTAAACTATATTGGAGGTCTGACTTGGCAACAACAATGTTGCTAGAATTGGGCTGAGAAGTTGGTGCACAGACCACCCAGTGAGGTAGAGAAATCTGTGTTCCATTTTCAGACAAAGCATTCATCATACTGCCCATTATCATGTTGACCACAAGCTTCATTTTAGATCCATTAGCAACCTGCCCCAAATAGAAAGAGTTTTCCCCATGACATCGAATGCATGAACTACTTCCTCATACAATGCCTTCACCGTAGCAGAAATTGAAATGGGTGGTCCTATGCCCATTACAGAAGGGTCCACACCAACAATAGTAAAATTCTTGAATACACCAAGAATTGGTGTTATAATGTGGGACCCACCATGGTGCTCGAGATTGTGGGACCCACCATGAGGACGTGGTACACCAAGAAGAGTCCTCACCCAAGCAAGCACAAGGTAAGGAATTAAGAAGCACAAGCTGAATTGAGTTAGAAGACTTGAAGATCAAGTGGGACCCACAAATATCTCATGAGCTAGCAACCTTATCAAGATGAGCTGGAAGATCATGAGGGACCCACAAGGATAAGGCCATGAGCTGGCCTCCTTCGTTCATTCATGTGAATGGAGAAAGAGTTCTAGTTCAACTCATATTAGTCTTCTAGTGGATTGGTTTGAATAGACTTATCTTAGAGAGTTAGAGTTGGAATGCAATTAGAATTGAAAGGAAAATTTTATAAGGACTCTAACTCCTCCTCTACTATAAATAGAGGTGTTTTAATCCTGAATTCATCAAGTTACACATCTCAATCTCGAGTTACTCTCTCTCTCTCTCTCTCTCTCTCTCTCTCTCTCTCTCTTTGCTTGGCGCAACCTCTCCTTTCTCTTTTAGTTTTTTCTTCTCTCTACCCGAGAGTTCTTCTTCCCTTTTCTTCATTTTTCTTTCTTCTTTCTCTTGCTCGGAATTATGGAAAAGGTATTCTAAATTCAACATGGTATCAGAGCATTATATTTAGGATCTCTCATCAAAGGAATGCTCTAAAGAAGTGATGATCAACACCACTCAAAGAAGGCTCTTTTATGAAGGAAGACCAAGCTAAGAGATAAGTGTTCAATTTTTATTTTTTTTCATGTTACTTGTTTCAGAATTTAGAAGATGATTTAAGGATGATTATTTTAATGCTTTCATCTTATTATATCATGGATATGCATGCCTCTCTATCTAGAAGGAGCTATCAAAACAGTTTTGTCGATTTGGAAATTTTGTTTATCGAGACCAGTCCATGAAAAGATTGTTGGAATTTTTTTTCGTGGGATAAGATGTCCCTGATATATAAGATTGTTATTGAGTCTCTTATGAGTGGTATTAGAGGAAAAAAAAAGAATAATAATTTAGCATCAATGCTAAAATTCCCCTTACATCGAGTTGATTGAAGAAGTACTACTAGGTGTTATTATTAGAATTTTTTTTGTTAAGAAGGGTCTATCATGGCTGAAGAGAATATGACTATCAAAGGTGATATAATAAGAATCACCACCATACCCTTACTTGGGGTATCAAATATTATGAGTTGGTCCACATTGGTTCGGAGATTCTTTATAACAAAAGACCTACTTGGTCACCTCACCACACTAGGACCACCAATTGATGAAGATGATATTTTTTATAACAAATGGTTGAAAAATGATATTTTTGTGATTAGTTGGTTAATCAATTGTAAGGAAGAACATGTCTCCAACAATGTTATTCATCTTGGCACTGCTAAAAAAATTTTGGAGACATGTGCTAAACTTTACTCTTGCCCGGATACTCTACATAGACTATATGATATTCTCCAAATAATGTTGAATACTAAACAAGGAGAGAATATTCATGACTACATGGGTCACTTAGTGGCTTTCTTCAAGAGTAGAAGTTAGTTCAGCCTTCAACCACAGATATTTCTATCCAAGACAAACAAAAGAAAGCCTTAATTACTACTATTTGTCTTGCAAATGTTAAACCCCATATTGAGATTGCCAAGAGTCAACTTTTGAGTGTTTCTGTTGTCCCCAAGTTTGATGATGTATGCGCAACAATACTTCATATTCCAGAAACTTCTTCCTCCACTAATGACGTATCATCAGCTATGTATTCCGATCATAGAGGATCATCATCTGACCATGGCCGAGGCTGAGACCGAGGTAGAGGTTATAGAGGAGACAGAGGAAGAGGTGGAAGGACTGGTGCTGGCAGAACAAATGGGAAAGAATGTACTCATTGTAAAAGATTTGGCCACACAACAGATAATTGCTATTACATGCCATGCACTTACTGTGGACAATATGGCCATTATAAAGAAATATGCTATAAAGCCAATGGACAGTCAGAATTGGCAAGGGCTAATCAAGCCTTTTATAAGTGATACAAACTAAGAACAGCCCACAAAATCAGTACCACAAAAATTTTTTACTGATGAAGAGTATGAGCTATTTCAAAAAATGAAGACAATGTTAGGTTCTTCTCCCAGTCCCTCTACAACTAGTGCTGCCTACCGCTTCAGGTATGCTATCTACCTCATCTTCATCTAGGATAATTGACTCAGGAGCCTTCGAGCATATTACAGGTAACGAGAATTTATTACATGCTCTATATCTGAATCTTTCACACAAATATGTTACCATAGCTAACTGTTCTCAAACCAAAGTCCAAGGGAAAGGATCCACTTCTATCACCCCATCACTTCTGCTCACTGATATTCTTTTCGTTCCTACTTTCCCTTTGAATCTATTATCTGTTAATCAGCTAAAAAAATATTTTAATTGCTCTGTTATCTTCTCACCCACTTCATGTGTCTTTCAGGATCATATAACGAAGCCTGTGATTGGTGGAGGCCATGAATAAGGGAAGTTGTACTACTTGGATGTGCCAAAAATAAATATAGTTTCTGCTACTGAAAATGAGACACGGTTAGGGTACAATTAGTTGGGACATCCATCTACACAGTCTATTCATTATATATTTTCTTCTCTTATAGTAAGGTTAGAATATCATTGTGAGGTTTGTCAATTAAGTAATATCAAAGGAGTTCATACTCTCCTCGTCTAGAAGTCAAAAGTGTTACTCCATTTTTTTTAATTCATACTGATGTTTGGGGGCCCTTGAGTGTATCCAATATTTCTTAAGCGAAATATTTTATTACCTTTATTGATGATTTCACTCGCACAACTTGGTTGTTTATATTTAAGGAGCGTTATGAGATACCATTCATTTTTAAGTCATTTCATGCTATGATACTAACATAATTTGGTTAAAAAATAAAAGTTCTCTAGTCTGATAATGCCAAAGAATATGTTTCCAAAGACCTTGACTTTTTTTGTCAAGAAAATGGCATTATCCATCAAACATCATGTGCCTACACTCCTCAACAGTTAGAAGATGGTCTCAAGCCCACAAGCTCAAGGCAAGAAACTCATACGTCAAAGGAGTTGCACATGTGTGAAATATGATACTTCAGTTAAAGATGGCATAGAGGTGTCTTTTTATGTCTTTTATTTCATCAAATTGTAGCCCTAAGGGCATTGTAAAGACTATAAATAAAGGCATTGGCTAAGAGGTACAACATTGAAGCACTCTCCTCTCTTTCTAAAAATTCGTCCAACCCTCATTTTCACTTTGACGCAAACCTCTTATGCCTTAATCCAAAAATTCTCCTTCCACGTCCTTCTTCTTCTCCTCTCCTTCTCTCTTCTTCTTCTTCTTCCTCGTTGATCTAAAGTGCCTTTCATGAGATCCTAAATTCTACATGGTATCAGAGCAAGGAGTTTAGGATCCCTCTTGATGAAGTTATCATGAATCAGTTCAAGAAGTTGTAAAAGAAGGTGTTCAATCATGAAGAGATAAGTTCATTCTCTTCTTATTTACAGTTTTTTCCTTTCCTTATATACATACTCCTCTTTACTGTTTTTCTACTTCTTGATCTTTGAATCACATCAAGTCAAGATAAATCTTTATATGTTGTGAAGATTTATTTTTATGACTAAATTGATGTTATAATCGTGATCTTCTTGTAAATCAATTACAAGCGTGATCAAGATCATTTGTTGTTTGCATCTTATTAAGATTGATGAGTGAGATTCAATTACCTTTATGTAACTTGGATCAATCTTATTTGAGGTATAATTCCAGCACATGTTGTTATAACTTCTCCTACTTAAGGTTGCTCATGGGTTTGTGTTATATTGTTGGATGCCCGTTATATGTTTGGTGAAATTCTAGCAGTCGTTTACCGTTGTAGTTCCTTTTGAACTTCAACAATTGAATTGTTTTTTACATTGAAGTATCCCATGAGCTGAAGATAAATTTCTTCCAAGTATCTTGATTTGCCTTTAAATCTTCTCTAAATATTTGTTTCTATCTCTCGGTTTGTGTTGGAGTTTGGATTAAGGCTTAATCAGTTGCATCTACCTTCTTCTTCTTTTTTTTAAGAATACAAGAGGAGTTGAGTGATGGCTGGATTTTATTCTCACTTTCTAAAGGCACAAATTTTTTGATAATTTGGTGCTTGATTTCGTGAAAGAAATTGGTTCTTGTTCCCTTTTTTGGTGACTGATTTGGTCCACAGGTTCTTCAAATTACATTGAGTAATTGTTATTTGAAGAAGGCCCCTTCCCTTGACCTCCACATTTGACTTGCCTCATCATGGAGAGTGGACACAACAGTAATAACAGTGATATACTCTATATTACTACGATTCCACTAAGAGGTCTCTCCAATTACATGAGCTAGTCACAATCGGTCTGAAGGCTTCTAATTACTCGTGACCTCTTAAGCCACGTTATTAAATTTCCTCCTCCGATTGATGAAGAAGATGAAACCTACCACAAGTGGGTTAAAGAAGATAACATGGTGATAAGTTGGCTCATCAATAGCATGGAAAAGCATGTGGCCAACAATGTGGTCCACTTGGAAACCGCTAAGGACATATGGGACACTTGTGCTAAGATTTACCCAATTACTGCTTCATTACAAAAAGTATATGATGTCTTAAAAAATGTGCTACATATGAAACATGGAGATAATATTCATGAATTTTTGGCCCGGTTTTGAGGCCTTCTCCAAGAATGGAAAATAGCTCAGCCATACTCCACTGATATTACCGTTCAAGAACAACAACGAGAAGCTTTGGCAGTAGCCATTTACTTATCGAATATTAAACCTTACCTTGAGGTTGCAAAAACTCAGTTTATAAGTTCTTCCGTTCTTCCATCCTTTGATGAAATTAGTTCAACATTACTTCGGATACTTGATCCATCCCCTCCTTCTCCTATGGATGCCCCATCATCGATGTTCTCTGGCAATCAGGGTACATCTTCATCATACCAAGGACGGGGCAGAAATATGAGAGGGGTCAAATTATGAGACGGGCTGAAAATAGAGGTGGTTGAACGGGTCCAAATAATACCCGTATTGAGCCTCGACTTTGCACTTACTGTGGTGGTCAGAACTACCTTGTGGCAAGCCTGATTGGACCATGGCTAACCTAGTCACTGTTATTGTTGAGAAACATGAAGATAAGGCTGAATCATCCTCCGAAAATGTGACTCTTTCTGTTGAAGAATACGTTGCATTTTAGAAAATGAAGTCCTTCATGGAATCCTCTATTCCCTCATCATCTATTGCTGCTACTACTACTGCCTCAAGTATGCTTTCTTCCTCTTCTTCCTCTTTTTCTTGGATCATTGACTTCGGGGCCTCCGAACATCTATCAGGTAACAAACACTTGTTGCAGTCCTTATCTCCTCGTTATCCTCAGAAATTCGTTACTGTTGCTAATGGTACCCAAACCAAGGTCCTTAGCAAAGGTTCCTCCTCTCTTACCTCATCTATTCCCCTTCAAGATGTTTTATTTGTCCCTCAATTTCCTTTAAATTTGCTCTCGGTTAGTCATTTAACCAAACAATTAAATTGCTCTATCACCTTCTCACCGTCTTCTTGTGTATTTCAGGATCTCCCTACGAAGCAGGTGATTGGTGGCGGCCATGAAAGGGGGGGGGGGGGGGGGGGGGGGGGGGGGGGGGGGGGGGGGGGGGGGGGGGGGGGGGGGGGGGGGAGGAGTTGTACTGCTTCACTCTTCCACCATTAGCTGCATTATCATCCACTACATCTGAGGCCCAACTTTGGCACAACCGACTTGGTCATTCGTCTATCCCTTCACTTCGTTCTTTGCTTCCGTCCTTAAAAGAACTTTCTAATTTTACGTTGTGAGGTTTGTCAATTAAGTAAACATATTAGGAGTACATATTATCCTCGTCTTACAACTACAAGTACTGCTCCTTTTGAGCTAATACATTCTTGATGTATGGGGACCTACATGTGTCTCAAATATTTCCCAAGTTAAATATTTTGTCATTTTTGTTGATGATTTTACCCCAAGTGACTTGGTTATATTTATTTAAAGAGCATTCAGAAATTCTTCCTTTGTTTAAAAATTTTCCATGCTATGGTCTTGACACAATTTGGGAGAAAATTCAAATCCTTAGATCTGATAATGCTAAGGAATACATGTCTAATGAATTCAAATCATTTTGTGAGAGTAATGGGCTTATTCATAAAACAATCATGTGCCTATACTCCTCAACAAAATGGTGTTGCTAAAAGGAAGAATCGACATCTTCATGAAGTTACTCAGGGGCCTCCTCTACTCCATGAAGGTATCCCTATTTCTATTGGCCACATGCTATACTTACAACATGCTTTCTTATTAATAGGTTACCTTCATCAGTTCTTCATCATAAAAACTCCTTACTCTGTGTTATTTAATGGTGAAGATCATTTTTCTCTTCCTTTGAAAGTGTTTGGATGTACATGTTTAGTCATGTTACATCCCCACATAAAAATAAACTTGATCCTCGATCTATGAGGTGCATTATTTTGGGGTACTCTCGCACCTAGAAAGGTTATGTCTATTACAATCCTACCCTTCGGAGGATGCTTATCTCTAGGGATGTGACTGTCTTGAGGACCACCTCCTACAATCCGCCCATGATGCTCCTCCAGGATGGACTTGTCCTTCTACCACTCCTTGTCCACTTGTGCCTTTCCAATCTTGAAGTTAACCCAACCCCTGATGCACCCGCCGTACCTTCTGTTATGGACTCTATAGCATCACGAGTTACCAATAGGCGTAGGAATTAATGAATGTGTTTTTCAATTTCATGTAAATGTTTCTTGGTTTGTTTTGTCTTTGGTTTGGGTTGGGTTAGCATTTATTGGTTTGAACCATTGACCCAAGAGGTCTTTAGGGTTTTGACGTCCTCCACCCTATTTAAGGGGACGGCTAGGGTAATGAAGATTATCAATTGAGTTCACTTTAGTTAACGTAATTTAGATAAATTGTTACGGTCTCGGATCTGACACGTGGATTCTTTGAGAGGATCTGCAATCTGCCATGGGTTACGGGTCTTCCAAGCATTACCGTAGGGGTAGTAGGAAGACATGGGGAAGACAAAAACGAAGATCAAGCCTAAGGGAAGCTTGAAAACCCTAGAGCTCGTTGAGGAGAACTCTAAGCCTCTGTACGCTAGATTTAACCTAATCTTAATACTTTAATGCTTCCTTTTCTCATTACTCTTACCCCTTAAATAGGGTTCACCCCCGTTAGGGTTTAATATAAATATTACAAAAATAACCCTATGAATAAAATATTCCAAAAATATCCCTATTAATAAATAATTCCAAAAATCCCCTGTGACCTAAAACTGAAATAAAATAAAGTAAATTAAAGAAAATATTAAAATAATAATGTTATTGCGTGCATAACATTACACCCCCTTGGAAGACGTGCTTGTCCTCAAGCTCGGAAGTACTATCTGTATGCCGACGTCTCCACATGCGTCAAGCAGGTCACTCTCCAGTGCTGCTACGGTAGCAAGTGCTGACACCAGAAAATTCAGCTCCTCTGCCATTGACAATAAATGATACATTGAGAAACCCATGGCTAGCACAACATGAACAACTGAACTAATTGAATCCTTCACCAGCTGTACATCTGCCCTCGCCCTATCCGTGACAGGAAGGTGGAGAGGACATGCTACCAATGCTGTAGTAGCCCCAGCCAAAGACAGTGAATGCTCTCTATCCCGTACAGCCCAATCATCAAGGTAGGTAATTTGATCAATAAGTAGTGAAGCCAATGTCATATCCTGCCTGAGTTGCTGGAGGGTGCTCCTCTTCATGGGGACAGAATCAAGCTGCTGCTCATGTTTAACAGAAAATTGAAAGTCCAAGGTCTTGTCTTTGGTAGAGAGCTGAGGAAACTGTGAAGAGAGAGCAAAAATTCCGTAGGCTGGAGAGGTTTGGATGCCTTTGTCAGTGGGATTACCACTCCATTTTCCAGAAGTGTGCACCCAAGCACCTGCCATTCTTATCTTTATTCCAATCTGATTTCACCCAGAAGAGTTGTTGGAGCCGCTCTCCTACCAATAGTTCCATTGAGCTGGGGTAGTGACCAAATCTGTTTGGTTCCAGAAACCCGCCGAGATGAAAATCTCTTGCCCTTTGCACTACTGCCATATCGTTGATTCTCTCACTAGAAGGTTCATACCACAAGAAATCTAACACGATTCCAATGCTGATTGGAATAGCAGCAGACCCAGCAGTAGTTACTGCACTAATAGCAGAACCATACAACACAAATGCATCCTTAGCAGTAGATACAGGTGCCCAGTAGTAGGAGTTCTCAGGCTTGAGATCTCCGTGCATGAGCTCATGCGTAGGACACATCTGCACTACTGCCACAACGGTTCTGGTAAGCCTAGCAGCAGTCCTTTCTGTAAAATGTCCCCGAGCAACCATACGATCAAACAAGTTACCTCCTGCACACAATTCCAGCACAAGATGCACTGCAATATCATCCTCGTAAGTATCCCTCAAACACACTATGTATGGATGTTGAGGTACATGCTTCATAATCTCCACCAACATGCCACTTGGAGCCCACATAATCCCTCGGTGATAAGCTCTTTCCCAAACAGAAAAGGAACAACTGCATTGATCCCATTATCAATGGCATGCAGCTCCCTCCATGACACTCCAGAAATTCCAATAGAAATTCCAACAAGCAACTGAGTCATGGAAATTCCAACAGAATTTCCAGCACGTCCTGTCAGCTGCACCTGGATGGTATCTTTAGGTAGCGGATACCTGTGGTAACTTTCCGGCACATCATGACTTCGCATTGTGCCAACAGCACAATTCACAATGCTAAATGGCATAGCCATGTATACTTGCTGGCCACTTTGCAGGGCAGGTGTGCCTGAAGCACTCAATTTCTTATCCAATCCCATGTCCAAACCATGGACCATATAGAGCTGCATAATATGTTGCAGTGTGTGGTTGCTGCTGGGGTGCCCATATCATCACTGCAATTGCAGCAGGAAAGGGAGAGAGCAGAAACATCTTGGCCTCATCAGCGCGAGCGCCATATGTCACTGCTGCAACTACTTTATGAATAAACAACACTGGTTGCAGCAGTGCCACTGATGGCAGCACTGGTGGCTGCAGAACCGCAGCAGCAGCACAAAACAATTTCTAGAAGAACCACGCAGCGGCAAAACTAGCACAAATAACCTCCAGTACAGCACCTTTCTCGAACCTCCCTCGATACTCCTCTTGCACACGGTGGCAAACACTCTCCTGCACCCAATAAATGAACTCAGCTCTGCGAACAAGAGGGTAGGCCTCAGGATGCAAGTCCCTTGGACCATCCTTGACATCATCAATCATATCCCTCCCCTCATCCACATCGGCATCTACATGTTGTGGTTGAGATTGGCTACTGATTTCCCATGCTGAAAACAGAACCTGGATCAAATCCCACCCCATGACCTTGTGCAACAAATACATAGAAGAAGAAGCAAAAGACCCATGAGTTTCATCATCAACGTCCAATTCTTCCACCCCAGTGGTTCCCTGTGGCTCTTGAACCAGAGTATCATCCATGATAATATCAACCTCAACCTGCTCATCATGCAGTCCAAATCTACAGAAATGGCAAACAAAAAATCTCCATTCACCCTTTGGAGGATCAAAAGAAATAAATTTAGCGCCTTGCCGTTGGTTCGTGATTCGAGATAATCTAAAAGGCGGATCTTGTTTGACTTTGTCTGAAACTTGTAATTTTTTTTGGAGTAGTAGTGTAACTTCAGCCGTCAACCTTTTATTTTTTGAAGCTGGCTTGGCACCGGGCTTGGTGCTGGAACCTAGTCCCACCATTTCTGAAACTAAAATAAGACCATCTGCAGGACCCCCATGAATACAGTGTCCCCGATTCATTGCATACCAGTACACGACATTTTTCTTGGGCAATTCATCAAACAGCTGCAATGCCTCATACATCTTCCCTCTCTTCCCCACAGATTGCAAAACAAATAGAGAATGTGTTCTAATACCACTGCCTAATGAAGCAACCTGGTCCAGATAATAAGCAAAGGGAAGCAAGACTATGCAATCCACAAATAAAATTGTGAAAACTGCTTTGATCCTAAGATCAACCTCATTCAAATCTCTCCAACGAATTCCAGCAGGCAAATTAGTCAGGGACCACAATTGAAAAGAAGAGGGAAAACTCGATTCCAATTTCTGAGACACATACCCAACCACACCCTCAACGTCTAGAATAGCAACATCTATAGTCTCTAATTCACCTTGCTTATCATACAAGAGCATCCCAGTAAGCACAAACCGATATGGGAAATCCACCCTGCTGGTGGTCTCATCAACAGAAAGAATAAACAGCCCCACAATTTCAATTGGGCAATGACCATACACACAAGTATTGTGTGCATCAACATAAAAACAAAGTTCCTTCAAAAAAAAATTTCCAAGACGCTTACCCCCCCCCCCCCCCCCCCCCCCCAAATTGGAATTTGGGTTTGCGCTGGTCTACCGAGAAGTAGATTGCGAGTGGAATGTGTTGGCCGGAAATCCAATCCCACCGGAGTTGTGTCCGACGGCGCCGACGGATCCTCCTCCGTGTCCGATGGCAAAGGGCACCCCTTTGGAGCTTCACCTCTTGGTTATTTTCCGCAACCAAGGGCTCTCGAAAACGCCTCCTTGTCGGACGAATTGCTTCTGCTGGCCGTGAGGAGGGGTTTGTTGAGGATGAACCCAAATCAACCCTTACCAACGGGTTTGTCGTCATATACCCCTCCGATTTTTGATTTCCAAGGTCCTTCTTGGTGTTTGCCTCTTCTACAGGGACGTCTGGCTCTTCTGGGACCTCGGCTGGAAAAGAAGATAAAATCTTCGATTTTCTGGGTGGCCGTTGTGCCCGTCCGAGATATTTTCAACTACCTCTTTTGCACATATTTCATGGTTGGATATTTGAGGTCGTGTGACCATTTCTGCTGAAGCAACGAGTTCTTCACTTGCATAAATTTCAATGGAAGCATCTAACCGTACTCGTATTTCTTCCAATTCCTTAACCATAGCCATCCATCTTTCATGGGATATAGAATAACCCATTGTGTTCCCGCTCTGATACCAATTGTTACGGTCCCGGATCTGACACGTGGATTCTTTGAGAGGATCTGCAATCTGCCACAGGTTACGGGTCTTCCAAGCATTACCGTAGGGGTAGTAGGAAGACATGGGGAAGACAAAAACGAAGATCAAGCCTAAGGGAAGCTTGAAAACCCTAGAACTCGTTGAGGAGAACTCTAAACCTCTTTACGCTAGATTTAACCTAATTCTTAATACTTTAATGCTTCCTTTTCTCATTACTCTTACCCCTTAAATAGGGTTCACCCTGTTAGGGTTTAATAAAATATTACAAAAATAACCCTATGAATAAAATATTCCAAAAATATCCCTATTAATAAATAATTCCAAAAATACCCCTGTGACCTAAAACTGAAATAAAATAAAGTAAATTAAATAAAATATTAAAATAATAATGTTATTGCGTGCATAACATAAACAGGTCAAGAGCTCCTTCAAGCTCTCTTCCAATTTTCCCCCAATTCTCCTTTCCGAAATTCAATTCCCTTCAACCCCTTATTCCATCTCAACATCAAGCAAGGTAATGGAAGGAAGAGAAGAGAGGAGGGTGACAAGATCCATGGCTCGTGAGGATCCTAACAACGTGGTATCAGACAGGTCCACCCTCGGTGATTCCTCTTCTCCAGAGGACATACGTCAAGTCCTTTCAGAACTTCAACAACGATCCACTCTTCAAGGTACTGAAATTTCTCACATCAATACTACCTTACAAACTTTGGAATCATCTCTACAAACCATCCTCCAACAACTTGCTGCACTTCAAGCACTAGCAACCAATTTTCAACCACAACTAGTTCCCCACCAACAATTCATGCACCACCAAATCCACCCCTGCGCCAACCAATGGGTTCAATAACCACTCATGCACAAGGACCATCAACGGTTCCCAGGTACTTTAAACTTAACTTTCCTACATATGATGGCTCTAAAGATCCTTTACTGTGGTTCACGAAATGTGAACAATTCTTCTATCATCAACAAATGGTGGAAATGGACAAGGTTACTTTGGCCGCCTACCACATGCTCGATGAAGCGCTCATGTGGTTCCATCACTACAGAAATGTCCATTCCATTCAGGATTGGCTGCACTTTAAACATGCTTGCCAGTTGAGGTTCGGACCTCCAGCTAGCAGCAACCCAGTGGGGGAATTGATCAACTACAAACAGACCAGCACCTTAGAAGTTTACCAAAAACGTTCCAAGAAAGGTTGGCCAGAGCTAGTGAATTTGTTCCTCCTCACCTACATGTTCAGATTTTTAATGCTGGATTGACAGAGGCAGTCAAATTGGAAGTGGAATTACTTGGTCCGACAAATTTGGACTCAACAATGAATAATGCCAGGGCTGTGGAACACAAACAGAGAGTTCTAAAAGAGTCTTTACAAAGAAAACCATTTTGGCAAAACAGAATACAGGGTACTGCATCTGGTCCATGTTTTGGGTCCTCTGCCCCTAACCGAGCAGATCAGGCTACTAGTGTGCCTCCACACTCTATGCCACATAAATTTTTGACTAAACAGGAAATGGATGCTCGAAAGGCAAAGGGCCTATGTTTTAATTGTGACGAACAATTCCTGCCCAGACATACCTGTAAACGTTTATTCAGTATTGAATTGTTGGAAGAAGATTTAGAAGAGCTTCTTGAAAATGAAATTGTTGAAGAGGTACAACAGGAAGCAGAGCTCTCCCTCCATGCCATGCATGGCCTACGTAGTTCTAATACCATGCAGGTAAAGGCCATGTTACATCATCTCATGCTACTTGCTTTAGTTGATTCGGGCAGCACACATAATTTTATCAATGAACCAGCCGCGCAACAATTGGGATTGGAAATTCAACAACAAAGGGGACTCTCAGTTTCAGTGGCCAATGGGGCCAAAATTGCTAGTGTGGGGTTATGTGCTAACACCCCTTTCACCATTGAGGGGCATTCCTTTCAGGCAGATTTACTAGTCATTCCATTGGCTGGATTTGATTTGGTGCTCGGGTTCAAATGGCTCCAGTTATTAGGACCGATATTATGGGACTTTCAGGCTCGGACTATGACATTTTCAGCACCACAGGGCCAGATTACATTACAAGGCATTGTGGCACAGGTCCCTAACGCACTTCACACTTTGCATATTCAACACACGGGTGATGGTCAGTTAGCTCCTTTACTTACAGCATTTGCGGATTTATTTAATGACCCTACAGGTCTACCACCAGTGCGTCATTGCGATCACCGCATTCGTTTAAAGTTGGGAACTGATCCAGTAGTGGTGTGGCCTTATCGTTACCCGCATATCCAGAAAGATGAAATAGAACGACAGTGCATGCATATGCTCGCTCAGGGTGTGATCCAGCCCAGTCGATCTCCTTTCTCCTCACCAGTGTTACTTGTACGTAAACAAGATAAATCTTGGAGATTTTGTGTTGACTATAGGCAACTCAACTTGCACACAGTTAAGGACAAGTTCCCCATTCCAGTCGTGGACGAGTTGCTTGATGAGTTACATGGTGCTACAATTTTTACCAAATTAGATTTGAAATCGGGCTATCATCAAATACGAGTTCACCAGGCGGATGTGGAGAAGATTGCCTTCCTCACACATCACGGTCATTTCGAGTTCCTCGTCATGCCCTTCGGTCACTCCAATGCACCATCCACCTTTCAGGCCCTCATGAATGAGGTCTTTTCATCACTTCAGCGCCACTATGCGTTAGTCTTTTTTTATGACATTCTGGTCTATAGTAAAAATTGGGAAGAACATCTCCACCACCTCCATCAGGTATTTACCATTCTACACTCTCATCATTTGGTTTTGAATAAATCAAAATGTTCTATGGGTACATCTGAGGTGGCATATTTGGGCCACGTCATATCAGCTGTGGGCGTGAAAGTTGACCAGAGCAAGATACAGGCAGTTACAGATTGGCCGGTTCCCACCTCCACCACAACATTAAAGGGATTATTGGGCTTAGCGGGATATTATAGCAAATTTATCCAATCTTATGGCCAGATAGCAGCACCACTCAACAACCTACTCAAAAAAAATGCCTTCCACTGGTCTTCTTCAGCAGAACAGGCCTTTAACCTGTTAAAGGAGGCCTTAGCCTCAACACTAGTCCTACATTTACCAGATTTTGAGGCAGAATTTTGGTGGAATGTGATGCCTCCGAGGGAGGTATAGGGGCAGTGTTACAACAATTGGGACACCCTATTGCTTATTTCAACCGTCAGTTGGGACAACACCACCATAAGTTAGCTGCATATGAGAGGGAATTGATTGGGTTAGCCAAGGCTGTCCAACATTGGCGACCTTATCTTTGGGGACGACCGTTTCTCATTCGTACAGATCATTGCAGCCTCAAGTATCTTTTTGAACAATGCCTCACCACATCCCCACAACAGAATTGGTTAACTAAACTCATGGGCTTCGATTTTACGGTTCATTATAAGCCAGGTAGTTCGAATTTGGGGGTTGATGCCTTATCACGTCGAGATATTTCCGCCACTCAAATTTATGCTATCAGTCACCCACGTGCACTGCTATTAGATTCTATTCGTGAGGAAGTAAATCAATATCTGGATTTCATGTCATTATATCAGGATATTCAACAGGGGACATCTGCTCCTCATTGGACGATTCAGGATCGTCTCATTCTCTACAAAAATAGGATCTTTTTGCATAATACATCCCCACTTCTTCACACCATCCTGTCCTCTATCCATGATAGCACACATGAGGGTCAACAGAAAACATATTTCCGAATCAGTCGGGACTTTTACTGGAAGGCATGAAGAGCACAATTGCTGATTATGTAGCTGCTTGTCAGATTTGTCAAATAAACAAGGCCGAATCTTTAAGTCCAGATGGCCTACTGCAACCTCTGCAACTACCATCTCAAATCTGGTCTGATATTTCCATGGACTTCATTGCTGGACTTCCCATTTCATCAGGTAAATCGGTGATATTCGTCGTCGTTGATCGGTTTTCAAAATATGGGCACTTCCTTGCTTTGGCGCATCCATATACTGCTGCTCAGGTCGCTCAATTATTTATGGACAACATTGTCCAATTACATGGAATTCCCTCATCCATTATCAGTGACAGGGATGCCATTTTTACCAGTCTCTTTTGGAAGGAATTATTCAAATTACAGGGCAACCAATTGGCATTTTTGTCTGCCTATCATCCACAAACGGACGACCAAACAGAGGTCGTCAATCACATGATTGAAATGTATCTTTGTTGTTTTGTGGGGGACACACCTAGAAGATGGGTGAAATGGCTTTCATGGGCAGAATTTTGATATAACACATCTTACCACACAGCACTGGGTACTACTCCTTTCAGGGTAGTTTATGGCAGAGATCCACCTCGTTTGTTACCATATGAACCGGGGGCATACAAAGTCGTCACTTTGGACCAAGCATTAGCTGAACGAGACGCTATGCTCACTGAGGTACGTACACATCTGCAGGCGGCCCAACACTCTATGAAACGCTTTTATGATAAGAAGCACCGGGAGGCAACTTATTGCCCTGGAGACTATGTGTGGTTAAAGCTTCAACACTACCGCCAGCTGTCCCTGACTGCAGCCAAGCGCCATAAGCTGTCTCCAAAATATTATGGTCCATTTCCAATATTGGACCAAATTGGGCCCGTGGCATACCGCTTGCAGCTACCACCGGAAGCAAAGATCCACAATGTATTTCACGTCTCCCAATTGAAGTCCTTCCAGGGTGACTCGCCCCTACTGCACACTCCACTGCCGCCACTACATGAGGGCAGAGTCCTTTCTCTTCCGGCTCAGGTAATACTAGCATGCCACATTCAAGGGGATTGGAAAATTCTAGTCCAGTGGGCAGATGCCGATCCCAGTGACACCACATGGGAGCCGTTATCAGCATTTCAACTTTTATATCCTTCCTTCGAGCTTGAGGACAAGCTCTTTCTCCAGGAGGGGGGTAATGTTATGGACTCTATAGCATCACGAGTTACCAACAGGCGTAGGAATTAATGAATGTGTTTTTCAATTTCCATGTAATTGTTTCTTGGTTTGGTTTTGTCTTTGGTTTGGGTTGGTTTAGCATTTATTGGTTTGAACCATTGACCAAGAGGTCTTTAGGGTTTTGGACGTCCTCCACCCTATTTAAGGGGACGGCTAGGGTAATGAAGATTATCAATTGAGTTCACTTTAGTTAACGTAATTTAGATAAACAGGTCAAGAGCTCCTTCAAGCTCTCTTTCGTTTTTCCCCCAATTCTCCTTTTCAAAATTCAATTCCCTTCAACCCCTCATTCCATCTCAATGTCAAGCAAGGTAATGGAAGGAAGAGAAGAGAGGAGGGTGACAAGATCCGTGGCTCGTGAGGATCCTAACACCTTCACCTGTGGATTTTTCAGATCCACCAGAGGTAAGTCCTTCTCCTCCTATGTATAGGCCTAAATTTGATACTCGGCCTATTGCTTTAAGAAAGGAACGTCGATCTTGTACTACTTCGCATCCTATCTCAAATTTTATGTCTCACCATCGCTTTTCTTCCGAGTGTTTTCAGTTCCTTGCGTCTCTTTCTTCTACTTCCATTCCATAGTCGTATCAAGAGGCTCTAAGGCATCCAGGATGGAAGGCGGCTATGGATGAAGAAATACACGCCCTATACAAAAATCAAACTTGGTCCTTAACATCACTCCCAAAAGGTAAAAGATCGGTTTGTTGTAGATGGGTTTTTTTGGTAAAACATAATCTGGATGGATTGATTGCTCGTCTTAAAGCTCGACTCATTGCTAAGGGCTATACATAGTGTTATGGGATAGATTATGAGGTGACCTTCTCTACTGTTGAAAAATTGAATTCGGTACGCATCATCTTATCTATTGTTGCTAACTCATCATGGCTCGTCTATCAATTGGATGTTAAAAATATTTTTTTAAATGGTGATATAAATGAGGAAATTTATATGGTTCAACCACCTGGTTATATGGTTGAGGGGGAGTCAGTATGCCGGTTAAAAAAATCTTTATATGGGCTTAAGCAGTCCCCTCGGGCTTGGTTTGATAAATTAAGCCAAACACTTCTACGATTTAGTTTTCATCGGTGCTCGGTTGATCATACCGTATATTATAAAGATATTGTCAAAGGAAAAATATTATTAGCCGTATATGTGGATGATATTATCTTAACCGGTGATGATGATCTTAGCATACAAGAGGTGAAAAAGATGATATGTCAGGAATTCAAGACTAAAGATCTTGGTATGTTTAAATATTTTTAGGGTATAGAAGTTCTTCAATCCAAACATGGGATAATATTGTCCAAAGAAAATATGTCTTGGATCTCCTTATAGAAATAAGAATGAAGGGTTGTAGACTAGTCGACACACCTATGGATACAAATGTAAAATTATGTGCCACAAATGAAGAAGATATTGATATTGGCAAATATCAAAGACTCGTGGGGAAACTGATTTATCTCACTGTAACTAGGCCAGACATATCATATGTTATAAGTATGGTGAGTCAAATTACCACAAACCACAAATTACCCACTGGCAGGCTTTAGAGAGAATATTATGTTTACCTAAAAGGAGCTCCAGGAAGAGGATTGATGTATAAAAAACATGGGCACTTCAACATAGAAGTCTTCTCAGATGCAGATTGGGCTGGATCACCTGATGATAGAAAATCTATAGCAGGATCTTGTACTCTGGTTGGAGGAAACTTGGTTACATGGAAAACAAAGAAGCAAAATGTGGTTACAAGATCTAGCGCCGAAGCAGAATACAGAGCTATGGCCCATACTGTTAATGAACTTTTATGTGTTAGGACCCTTCTTAATGAATTAGGTTTTTATAAAAAAGGGTCCATTGGTCTGCATTGAGATGATCAAGCAGTCGTTCATATTACTTCAAATCCAGTTTTTCATAAAAGAACTAAACATATTGAGGTGGATTGTCATTTTATACGGGAGAAGTTTCAAGTAAGAATAATCTCTCTCAAACATGTGTCATCTCAAGAGCAAGTAGTTGATATTCTCACTAAACCCGTTACATCTAAAATCCTATTGTTTATATGTGGCAACCTAGGTATTTATGATGTCTTTTCTCCTCCAGCTTGAGGGGAGTGTTGGAAGATTGGCTGAAGCCCACAAGCTCAAGGCAAGAAAATCACACGTGAAAGGAGTTGCACATGTGTGAAATATGATACTTCACTTAAAGATGGCATAGAGGTGTAAATATGTGTTCTTTTTATGTCTTTTATTTCATCAAGTTGTAGCCCTAAGGGCATTGTAAAGACTATAAATAAAAGCATTGGCAAAGAGTTAGAGCATTGAAGCACTCTCCTCTCTTTCCACAAATTCGTCCAGCCCTCATTTTCAGTTTGACGCAAACCTCTGCTCCCTTAATCCAAACTCTCTCCTTCCACGTCCTTCTTCTTCTCCTCTCCTTCTCTCTTCTTCTTCTTCTTCCTCATTGACCTAAATTCCTTTCATGAGATCCTAAATTCTACAAGAACAAAATGGTGTAGCCGAATGGAGAAATTGTCATATGCTTGAGGTAGCTCGAGGTCTATTATATGCCATGAAAGTTCCATACTTTTATTGTCCTCATGTGGTCCTTACGACTTGCTTTCTTATAAATCGTCTACCATCTGCCATTCTTGGTAATAAATCTCCTTACTCAAGATTATTACCAAATGATGATCTGTTTTCATTACCTTTGAAAGTCTTTGGATGTCAATGTTTTGTTCACAATTCATTACCTAGACACAACAAACTTGATCCTAAATCTATCAAGTGTATCTTTTTGGGATACTCTCGCACACAAAAGGATTATGTTTGTTATAGTTCTACTCTTCAGCGTTTATTTGTGTTCGACTCCTCATTTTATTCTGATAGTGCTCCTCCTGGTCTGTCCTCAGTACCAGGTTCTCCTTGACCTGTTGTGCCTCGTGATACAGAGATTATTCAACCCCCAGAGCAAGTGGCTGACACCACACCTACCGAGTTAATAGATCCAACAGAGGTAAGTCCTTCATCATCTGTTATTTTTGGCCCTCAATATGATACTCATCCTATTGATATAAGGAAAGAACCTCGATCATGCACTAGACCTACTTCTCATCCCATTTCAAATTTTGTGTCTCATCATCGCCTCTCACCTTTATGTTATCAGTTTCTTTCTTATATTTCCTCCATATTTGTTCCACAGTCCTATTAGGAGGCTCTACAACATCCAAGGTGGAAGGCAGCAATGGATGAAGAAATGAAGGCCCTTAATGACAATCATACATGGTCATTGGTTCCTCTACCCACAGGAAAAAAATATGTTGGTTGCAAGTGGATTTATACTATCAAACATAATCTGGATGGGTCAATTACACGACGGAAGGCTCGACTGGTTGCCAAAGGTTATACACAGTGCTATGGAATTGATTATGAAGAAACCTTCTCTCCAGTGGCAAAAATGAACTCGGTACGTATATTATTATCTCTAGTGGCCAATTCATTATGGCCAATATATCAACTTGATGTGAAAAATGCATTTCTTAATAATGATATTAAAGAAGAAATTTACATGCAACAACCACCTGGGTATGTGGTTGAGGGGGAGTCAGTATGCCACCTAAAAAAATCTCTATGTGGTCTAAAACAGTCCCCACAGGCATGGTTTGAGAAATTAGTCAAGCCATATGTTATGGTCTCCATAGCATCGAGAGTAATTGAAAGACATAGAGGGTGATTTGTGTAATTTTTGGATTTCATATTGAGGGGCATGTGGATGTAATTTTTCTGAAACTTATGTCTTTTTACTTTGGCCATGTAAGGCACGCCTTGATTTTATAAGGGGCATGAGTGTAATGAAAAAGCAAGCAATTTCCGTAGACTAAGTGGGATTAGGTGCTCTCCTTAGACGAGGCCTAAGGTGGAGCTCCTTTGAAGCTCAAATCTCTTCACGCATTTACTCATCTCCCTCATTGAACTTGCTAGCATCACACCCACCTCTGTTCTCTCTTTCCTCTGAACTCACCAACAGCTATTGGACGTTCAAAGAAAACTACAATCCTTCCTTCATCGTCTTCAACACTGGAATCAAGAGGGAAACGTCGGGTGACACGATCCAACGTACTGCCCTTGATGCATTACAAGCTTCCCAGATTGCTCAGCAAGCTACCCAGGATGCTCAGCAAGCTTCCCAGGCTGCTCAGCAAGCCACCGAGGCTGCTTTCAATCCAGGTTCTCCAAGCTCAGGGGCCCCGCGAAGCTCCCCATCCAAATAGTTTCCCACGCCCAGCAGAACACTTTGCTAGGTTACCCACACCCCCCCCCCCCCCCCCCCCCCCGCCTGTGCCTCCCCTGTGTCATCATCAATTCAACCCAAGGGCCTCTCATAGCACCGGCACTTCCAGTGTGCCAAGGTACACAAAATTAAAGTTCCCTACTATGATGATTCCACCGATCCCCTAATGTGGTTGCATCGTTCTGACCACTTCTTTTGGCACCAACGAATTCAGCCAAATGAGCAGGTCTCTTTACCCGCCTTCCACATGCTCGACGAAGTGCTGTTGTGGTATACCCAGTTCGATTCGGACCATCAAGTGTATGATTGGGACATGTTCAAGGCCGAATGCATGTTGCGGTTTGGTCCCCTCGCCCGCAGCAACCCTCTTGGGGATTTGGTTAATCTTAAACAAACCGGCTCCATTGAGGCATATCAGAAACAATTTCAGGAACGACTCGCCCGTGTCGATGCCCTTGTGAGACCCAGCCAGCACGTTCCTTTGTTTACTACTGGGTTGGTGGAGGCTCTACACCTTGAAGTGGAATTTCTTGGCCCACCCTCCCTCGCCCATGCAATGAATTTTGCCTGGACTCTCGATACTAAACACATAATTCTCAGGGACTCCTTGCTGCGCCACCCACCTTGGCCGAACAGAATGTCCACTGGTACAGCCCCAACTCACAGTCCTCCCCTATGCCTAGCCTCTCCCCCCACCCATCCAGCGGCGACTTCCAGCTCCACTCCTCAGCCTCAATATTTTAAATGCCTCTCTAAATCTGAAATGGATCAGCGGCGGGCATAGGGCCTATATTTTAATTGCGATTAGAAGTACGTCCTAGGCCACTTATGCAAGAGACTGTTTTGGTTAGAGGTTGAGGATCCCGAAGACAACCCTTCCCTCGAGGACGAGGACGGCCCCAAAGAAGAAGAACCCGCCATCTCCCTCCATGCCATGTCGGGGTTACACGGCACTAATACGATGCAGCTATATGCTGGCATCCAGGCTCGTATATTGCTTGCACTGGTTGACTCGGGCAGCACCCACAATTTCCAGAGCCAACCAGCAGCACAGCATTTGGGGTTACCACTTCAGCATAACGCAGGTCTGTCTGTTGCAGTGGCTAATGGAGCAAAACTTAACAACGTGGGGGTCTGCTCCGCCGTTCCATTTGTGATTGACGGCCACACCTTCACGGCAGATTTTCTGGTGATTCCGCTTGCTGGTTTTGATCTAATGCTTGGCATTAAATGGCTGCAGTAGTTGGGCCTGAACTTGTGGAATTTTCACTCCCTTACTATGACCTTCACACAGGGTCCACAGCAGCTCACACTCCAGGGGACTCATGCCCCATTCCAGTGGACTCTGGAAAATCTCCAAGTGCTGGATTCCAATGGCCAGCAGCTCACCCAGCTAATTGAGGACTTCACTGATTTATTTCAGCAACCTGCTGCTCTTCTGTGGATACGGTCATGTGATCATCGTATCCGGTTGAAGTTGCGCACTGAACCAGTGGTCGTGTGGAGATCGAGCGGCAGTGCCAGCTCATGTTAACTCAAGGACTCATTCAGCCCAGTCGATCGCGCTTCTCATCCCCCGTGTTGTTGGTAAAGAAATCTGACAAGTCTTGGAGATTCTGTGAGGACTACAGGGAGCTCAACGCTCACACGGTCAAGGATAAATTTCCCATCCCCATGGTGGATGAACTTCTGGATGAACTTCATGGCGCCGTAATTTTTACGAAGTTGGACTTGAAATCCGGCCACCATCAAATCCGGGTCCACCCGGATGATGTGGAGAAAATGGCTTTCCAGACACACTACGGTCACTTTGAGTTCTTGGTAATGCCCTTTGGTCTTTCCAAAGCACCATCCACCTTCTAGGCGTTGATGAATGAGGTATTTCATCCCTTCCTTCGCAAGTTTGTTCTTGTGTTTTTTTACGATATCTTGATCTATAGTCAGCATTGGGGCGACCACCTTCAGCACTTGCGTCAGGTGTTCCATCTCCTACACTCACACCATTTGTTCCTCAACAAATCCAAATGCGCGATGGGCACATCCGAGGTCGCCCACTTGGGGCATGTGATCTCAGCCTCCGGGGTGAAAGTGGACAGCACCAAAATCCAATCAGTGCTGGAATGGCCTATTCCCCAGTCGGTAACAGCCTTGCGAGGGTTTCTCGGCTTGTCGGGGTATTACAGAAAATTTATTCGTGATTATGGCCAGATTGCTACTCTGCTGACCAGATTGCTCAAGCGGAATGCCTTCACCTGGACAGAGGTTGCCGGTTCATCTTTCCACAAGCTCAAACAGTCCTTAGCTTCTGCCCCAGTTCTCCAACTTCCAAATTTTGTGGAACCCTTCATTATTGAATGTGATACTTCCGGTGGGGGCATCAGCGCCATCCTACAGCAGCACGGTCATCCCATCGCGTACTTCAGCCACCACTTGGCCCCGCACCACCACAAGTTAGCTGCCTATGAACGGGAACTCATCGGCTTGGCCAAGGCCGTCCAACATTGGAAGCCCTACCTGTGGGGTCGGAACTGTGTGATCCGGACAGACCATTGCAGCTGGAGCAATGCTTCATGACATATCCCCAACAACATTGGCTTAGTAAGCTCATGGGGTTTGATTTCAAGGTGGAGTACACTCCCGGTCACCTCAACAGAGGAGCAGATGCGCTGTCCCGCCATGACTTGTTGGAACCTCAGCTGCATGCTATCAGCCGGCCGCAGGTTCTCTTGCTCGACTCTATCCAAGGTGAGACACAACAACATCCTAAGTTTATCGAGTTGTTACAGAAAATTGAGCAGGGCACTGTGGACAGCCAGTGGATAGTTAAGGACCGCCTCATCTTCTACAAGAACCATCTTTTTCTGCAGCACACGTCCCCTCTCATCACAAGCATTGTCTCTTCCCTCCATGATAATACTCACGAAGGCCAGCAGAAACCTTACTTTCGTCTCAGCCGGGACTTCTATTGGCGGGGCATGAAAAGAATGGTTGCTGAGTATGTTGTTGCCTGCCAAGTTTGCCAATGAAACAAAGCTGAGTCACTACACCCGGCTGGCCTACTGTAACCTCTCCACCCGCCGTCCCAGGTCTGGGCAGATCTCTCCATGGATTTTATAGAAGGCCTTCCCACGTCTTCCGACAAAGCGGTTATTCTGGTTGTGGTGGACCGCCTCTCTAAACATAGCCACTTCCTGCCCTTGGTGCATCCGTATATAGCAGCCCAGGTCGCCCAACTTTTCATGGATCACATTGTCCGCCTCCATGGCTTGCCCGTGTCCATCACCAGCGACCGCGATGCTATCTTCACGAGTACCTTATGGAAAACTCTCTTCACCTTACAGGGTACCAAATTGGCCTTCTCCTCTGTCTACCACCCTCAGTCCGATGGGCAGACTGAAGTCATGAACCGCAATCTTGAGATCTATATGCGGTGCTTTGTTTGGGATCAGCCCAAACGTTGGGTACACTGGTTAGCATGGGCAGAGTATTGTTACAACACTTCGTACCATACAATGTTGGGGTAGTTCCCCCTTCCGAATAGTATATGGCCATGACCCTCCTCGCCTCATCTCTTATGAATCTGGGCTGTCTCCCCTCCCACTGATTGACCAGGCCTCGGGTGAACGGGATACTATGCTGGCCCAGGTCAAGGCGAACTTGCAAAAAGCTCATACCACTATGAAGCTCCACTATGACAAACCTCATAGGGACCTTTCTTTTGCTCCAGGAGATTACGTTTGGTTGCGCCTCCAGCCTTACCAACAGTGGTCACTTACAACAGCTTGCCGGCACAAACTTTCTCCCAAGTATTATGGGCCTTTCTAGGTCTTGGATCACATTGGCATTGTTGTGTATCGCCTCTAGCTCCCACCAGACGCCAATCTCCATGACGTCTTCCATTTTCTCTCTTGTGGCCCTTTCATGGTGACTCTCCCCTGCTGCATACGCCCTTGCCTCCACTCCATGAAGGTGTACTCTTCCTTGCCTGGCACAGGTCTTGCAGGCTTGTCGTGCCCAAGACTTATGGGAGCTACTCACCCAATGGTTTGACGCCGAACTGCTTCCAGCCTCATGGGAACCCCTCGAGGAGTTCTAGACCCTTTTTGCACCTTTGAGCTTGCGGACAAGCTCTTTCTCCAGGAGGGGGGGTGGTGTTATGGACTCCATAGCATCGAGAGTAGTTGATAGACATAGAGGATAATTTGTGTAATTTTTTTATCTCATATTGAGTGGCATGTGAGTGTAATGAAAAAGCAAGAAATTTCAGTAGACTAAGTGGGATCAGGTTCTCTCCTTATACGAGGCCTAAGGTGGAGCTCCTTTGAAACTCAAATCTCTTCACACATTTACTCATCTCCCTCACTGAACTCACTAGCATCACACCCACCTCTGTTCTCTCTTCCCTCTGAACTCACCAGCAGCTATTGGACGTTCAAAGAGAACTACAGCCCTTCCTTCATCATCTTCAACACTGGAATCAAGAGGGGAACATCGGGTGACACGATCCATGGCTAGATAACCCAACACCATCATAAGGGCCGGCTTTCACGGATGCTCTGGCGATCACTCAGTGTTTATTGAAAATACACCGAAAGGTAAGGTGATTCTAGTCGTATATGTTGATGATATTATTTTAATTGGGAGAGAATTCAAGGGCATCTAGAAAAAAAAGGAGAAAATATGTGCTGAATTCTTGACGAAGGATCTTGGAGTAGTCAAATTTTTTTGGGTATTGAAGTATTACAAACCAGACATGGGATTGTGCTATCCGAAAGGAAGTATGCCCTTGATCTACTAGAGAAAACATGAACAATGGGATGCAAACCAGCAGACACTCCTATGGACTCAAATACAAAACTATGTGGAGGCATTGGAGAAGATGTAGAAATTGGGAAATATCAAAGACTAGTGGGGCGGCTTATTTACCTATGTGTAACAAGGCTAGATATTTCATATGCAGTAAGTGTGGTAAGTCAATACATGTACAAGCCAAAACTTAGTCATTGGCAAACACTTGAAAGAATACTATGATATCTGAAAGGAGCTCCAGGAAGGGGGCTTCTCTATAAAAACCACGGTCACTTCAACATCGAAAGATTCTTAGATGCAGACTGGGCTAGATCCCCAGATGAATGAAAATCTACTTCGGAATTTTGTACAATGGTTGGAGGGAATTTGGTTACATGGAAAAGCAAGAAGCAAAACGTAGTAGCACGGTCTAGGGCAGAAGCAAAATACAGGACCATGGCACACACTGTCAATGAACTCATATGGATAAGATCTCTTCTCACTAAATTGGGATTCTATAAAAAAAGCTCCAATCGATCTATACTATGACAATCAAGCAGCAATACACATTACATCGAATCCAGTCTTCCATGAAAGAACAAAGCATATTTTTTCTTCTCCTGACTTTTAGTGTCAGTGATCTTTGTAGCCATTGATGTAGTTGCAGCAGCAGCTTGCTTATGGGAGAGAACAGAAGTGTGGTTTTGCTCCTGCCTGGTGACACCAATTCGATGAGGAACATATTCAGAAGTAATACTCAGATGAATAAAATCTGGAGCTTGCTGGAAATTCTTTATCTTAGAGTGGATTGAGCCTTCCCATGCCCTAGAATTTGCAGTCATCAAATCTAATCCAGCTCCAAGTCATATGTCATCGGAGCCTGCTTGTATAGCTGCAACAACAGCAGTAACAGCCTGAAGGCTAGAAGAACCTTGCTATTTCACAATTCTGATTGGCATCGTTTCTGGAAAACCAGCATAGAATGCCTGCATCCTGCAAACCCGCATGCCAACATGGGCTGGAAAACCAACAGCGTCGTCTAAGGCTGCATGACGATCCAACCCGAAAACTAAGGCTGTCAAAGTCCAAAAATATTTCTGGAGCATCTACGCAATTACAGCCAAAGAGTTATTTAGATTTCCAGAATTAACAACACCTGTTTCATGTTCCAATGCCACTGTTTTCAGCACTGGTTTCTGCACTGTCACAACAGCTCTGTTTTCTTGGCTGTCTGGCAGCACTGTTTTCTGCACTGGCACAGCAGACATTATTTGGTGGAAGAACACATTAGCCTCTTCATGTGGCATGTTAGGTGTATACCCTGCTGTATTGAGAACAGACACCCTACAGTTACAGGTTTCATTCGTTGGAGCCCATCCAAGTTCATTACATTGGCCAGCATGCTGCATACATAATATATAAACAATAGATTTTAGTAAGCCATTGTCGTCACTAAATAAGCTTCAAAATCCAGAGTACTCCTCGTTACAAAAATCCAATTCCATATCCACATAACGAGCTGCTGAACTTTGCGTGTTTAGCTTCTGCACACAAGCCCCATTGCCAATAGGTTGGGAACAGAATTTGAAATCCCTTGGAAGGTCAAGTGCTGGAACGATAGGTGGAACTCTGGATAATCCATGTGCTGGTGCAGGCCGTCCTAGTTTTTCTTTTAATCCTGGAGCAGTAGCCTACAAAACCTTGTTAGACCAGATTCGTTGTTTGAGATCCATCAGGTTCAGTCCAGCTCCATCAATTTCATCAATACTTGCAAAACCTCCAATAAGAAGAGATGCCATGAAGGAACTAACAAGAAAAATTCTTTCTAATGCATTATATACATCTGTTTGCTTCTCAAATATCTTCCTAATTTGTGGACCTGTGAATCTTTCATATGCACGAGACCCAGTAAGTTGAGACAATGCTAATGCACCCCCAACAGTTCTCTCTATCTCTTGGCACTGTGAAGTGGTACTTTTGTCCATCCATATAGGTGAATCTTTGGTGGAAAAACCAACACTCAACTGGGTTAAAAGAGGCATTTCTAGGTTTAAAGAACTCAATGTAGCGGAACTTCCTTTCTTCCAATAAACACTTGCATGCAGCTGGCCGCTGCCAGAAACAGTTACTATTTTTCCGAAGTCCAGCTTCGATTTGACAAATCCTTCAAGTATGAGATCCAAAGCCTCAACCCACATTAAAGTTGGTGAGACAATTCTCCCACTTTCTGAAGGGTCACGATAGATTCCATCCTTTGTCTTGTGATGTAGTAAATCCTTTTTATCAGTTTTTATTTGTTGTTGTTGTGCCCCTTTCTGCACTGCAATAGCAACAACATTTCGAAAATTCATCAGACTGTTCAACCTAGCAGTCTCTCCATGTTTACCCACCTTGGCTACCATCTCATTTCCAGAACTCTCACCTGGTTGAAGAATTTTTTCAAACAGTTGGCCGAACATACATTGGACCCAAAAAATTAAGCACAACATTTTTAGATTAAATTTTTCTGCTGGATCTATGACAATGAATAATCACACTGCTGTTGTTCTCATCAACAAAAAAATAAAACATCACCCTTAGAATGTTTTCTAACATTCCCAAAATCCCCAAAAAATTCCCATCTTGCATTTCATACCCCAAAATCGAAATTCCATAAATTTGCTCTGTTTTTCTGCTTCATGGAACAGAAAACTCCCAGCCCAAAAATTTGAGCTGCGTTGTTACTGCTCATACCATTTGAGCCCCATCAAGCCTATGGAAGAATCATTTTGACATACAAATTGAGGGCGTTTCAGAAACTTACCCCCAAATTTTGTCTAGTCGACTCGCATAGGTCTTGATTTCTCCTCCTAGTGTCAACGCATAGTTTTCCACATGGGTTCCCCTTTCTCTCATTGCCCTTTCTCCCATTTTCTCCTCACCTTGCCAGATGCCAGAATGATGGATCCCCAATTTCGGATGTCCAAGCACTGGACTGCGCCGTTGGAATTCCTTTGGGTTTTTTTTTTTGGTCATGTGGCCTTTCTTCCCATCCGTGATTGCATCTGCTCGAGCGAGTTTAGGTCGTATGACCCTCTTTTCTACAACAGTGAGATGCCTCTCAATTGCAGAAATTTTAAAGGAAGATTCATGCATTCCATCACGCAAGGCTACTTCCCATGCTAAACACCTTGCACTTATTTCTTCCAATAGATTGCATATGGAAATCCATTTTTCTTGGGACGGAGATTTTCTCATTGTGTTCCTGATCTGATAGCAGTTGTTATGATCTCGGATCTGACACAATGATTCGTAGGGAAGTAGAAGAAAAGAGAAAAAAATCAATCTGAAGAGAAGCTTAAAAATCCTAGGTTCTTTGAGGAGAACGCACACCCCTGAGCTCGTTGAGGAGAACTCAAAACCCTTGTTTAACCTAAATCAATGCCTTCTTTTTTCTCATTACTCTTACCCCTTAAATAGGGTTCACCATTACAAGGTTCAAAATAAAATATTACAAAAATGCCCCTATGGCCTATTAATTCTTTAACTGAAATAAAATAAAGTAGAGTAAATAAAAAAATTAATTAGAATCTAAATAACTTAGCAATGTTATTTCATGCATAACAGACCAAAACATCTTTGGCAATCCCACATGTAATCTCATGCTCCTAGTACGCACGTTCAAAATTTTGTTCATCCTCTTAGCCACACCTACTGTTGAGGTTTTCAAAGAACGGTCTTCTTCATCTTGACTCCATTATCAACACAGTACTACTTGAAATCATCATCTGTTTATTCTCTGTCATTATCATACTGTAGACACTTCACCTTCAAATTTGTCTCATTCTCAACCATTGCTCTCCATTTCTTGAAGGAATCAAAGACATCGGATTTCTTTTTCAGGAAATAAACCCATACTTTTTTTCATGCATCATTAATAAATGTCACATAGTAGTTAGAACCACCAAGGGAAGTAACAGTTGAAGGTCCCCCACATTTCAATATGAACCAACTCCAATTTTGTTGTCTTTTGTTCCTTTCCAATCTTAGAAAAGCTAACCCTTTTCTGCTTGCCGAAAATACAGCCTTCACACAAACTGTTATTTATAGTTTTGAACCCTAGTAGCTTCCCTTTGGACTGAAGCACCTTCATTCCCTTCTCACTCATGTGACCGAACCTATAATGCCACAAGTCTGAATCAGTAACAGCATCAGCAAGTGGAGCCATGTCTCTGCAACTAGAAGTAATGTAAAGAGTTCTAGTTTTAACTCCTCATGCAACAACCATGGATCCCTTTGTGACTTTCCATGCAGCACCATTAAAAGTTACATCATGACCTTCATCATCAAGTTGCCCTACTAAGATCAAATGTCACATTAGTTTTGGTTCATGTCTCACCTTGTGAATTTTCCACTCTATCCCATTTGACATCCTCAAACTGACATTACCAATACCGACAATATCTAAAGGTTCTCCATCAGTAAGATACACCTTCTCATGATCTCCAGCAACATAATTCTCCATGATCTCACATAGTGCAGTGGTGTGAAAAAAAGCTCCTGAATCTAACACCCAAGAGTAAATAGGGCTTTCAACTGATAAGAGTAAAGCATCTTGTACCTCTTCAGTCACTGCATTTGCAGCATCGTTTTTCTTTTCATCCTTCTTCGATGCTTTGCAGTTCTTCATTATGTAACCAGGCTTGCCACAGTTCCAGCATTCCACATTCCTTCTGAATTTGGACTGGCTTCTACCATTCATTGACTTCCCTCTACCATTGCCCTTGTTGGAATTCCTCTGGATGTTTCTGCCTCTAGTTTCGACACTTAGGGTAGAACTAGATGTCTACGATTCTCCGGAGTCCTTTCTAAGAACTTCCTCTGAGAGAATGGTATTTTGAACAACACTAAAGGTCAACTTCCCATTGTCTACAAAGTTGTTGACCGCAGCCCTCATAGGCTCCCAACAATTAGGCAAAGACACCAAAATAACTAAAGCATGAACTTCATCATTAAATTTAATTTGAAAAAATGTCAATTGATGGACAATCGTGTTAAACTCATTCAAATGAAATGCAATTTATGTATTTTCTTTCATCTTTAAATTGAAGAGTTTTTTCAAGAGATGTACTTTATTATTTGCGGAAGACTTCTCATACATGTCAGGCAGAATCTTCATCATTACCACTATGATTTTCTCTGACACCACTATTACAACGTGGGACCCACCATGGTTACACGAGCTGGTGGGACCCACCATGAGAACATGAGATGACATGATGAGTCATCACATGATCTACCATGAGTTGGAAGATGTGAAGCACGAGCTGGAATGAGTTGGAAAATTTGAAGATCAAGTGGGACCCACAAAGATAACCTCGAGCTGGTATCTTTATCACATGAGTTGGAAGATCAAATGGGAACCACAATGATAACTATGAGCTGGCATCTTTATCATATGATCACATCCTCATAGAAGAGTTTTAGTTTGAGTTGTGTTAGTCTTCTAATTATGTTGAGTTATTTTATTATGATCGACTTATCTTTAAGAGTTATAGTTTCGATGTAATTAAGAGAATGGTAGTTTAAATGTATTGTGACTCTACTACTTTACTATAAATAGAGGTGCTTGTACTCAAATTAATAATAAGAAAGTGAAGTAGCTCTATACTTCTCTCTCGTGACGACTTCCTCTCAAGCCTAAATTCTTTTCCTTTGTTTTCTCTCTTCTCTCCTCTCTACTCGAGAGCTCTCTCTCTCTCTCTCTCTCTCTCCCTCTCTTTCTTTTTCTTTCTCCCTCTCTCACCATTCTTGAGATTTCATTAAAGGGGTCCTAAATTCAAAATGGTATCAGAGCATCAAATTTAGGATCCCCACGTCAAAAGGAATGTTCTAAGAAGTTATGTTCAAATCTACTCATAGAAGGCTCTTTGTGAAGCAAGATTGAAGCTCATGAGATAAGTTATTGTTATTGTTATTGTTTTTGGATTTATAAGATGGTTTATAGATGATTTTATGGTTGTCTTCCCCTTATGAGATTATTGAGATTTATGCATCTCAATTAGAAGAAGTTACCTAGTCAATTTTGTTGGTTTGGAAATTTTTTTATTGAAACCCAATTTAAGTTGAGATTTTATGCATAAAAATTTATAATTCTGTGGGAACAAGATTTCTTGATAAAGAAGATTGGTATTGAGCCTATTATGAGTGCTTATTTACTCATTAGATTTCAGAAATATGATTACTTAGCTTTCTCCATTAACCAAGTTGGTTGAAGAACTCTACTTGGTTTTTCTATTATTATTTGTTGGAGAATTTTTTTTTACATTGAATTTCCTATTATGGCTGAAGATAACATGGGTAACAAGAGTGATATACTCAAAATTACAACTATACCCTTGCGAGGCGTATCAAATTTCATGAGCTGGTCCACATTGGTTCGCTGATTTCTTATAACAAAGGACCTACTTGGTCACCTCACCAAACTTGGACCACCTATTGATGAAGAAAATATTTCTTATAATAAATGGTTAAAAATGATACTTTTGTTATTAGTTGGCTCATTAACAGCATGGAAAAACAGGTCTCCAACAAAGCTATTCATCTTTATATCACTAAACAAATTTGGGAAACATGTGCTAAGTAGTACTCTAGCTTCGACAACTTACATAGGCCATATGATATTGTCCAAAGAATGTTCAACACTAAACAAGGAGAAAATATCCATAAATATTTGGCTTGTTTTAGAGGCCTTCTTCAAGAATGGAAAACAGCCCAGCCTACCTCCATAGACGTGTTTGTCCAAGACTAGCAGAAAGAAGCCTTTGTCACTACCATTTGTCTTGCAAACTATTACAATGTGGGATCCACCATGGTGCTTGAGCTTGTGGGACCTACCATGAGGACGTGGGATGCCAAGAAGAGTCCTCACCCAAACTAGCACGAGTTAAGAAGATAAGAAGCACAAGCTGAAATGAGTTAGAAGACTTGAAGATCAAGTGGGACCCACAAAGATACAACGAGCTAGAATCTTATCAATATGTGTTGGAAGATCACGTGGGACACACAAGGATAAGGCCACGAGCTGGCCTCCTCCCTTATGCCCACGTTCTTGAAGAAGAGTTATAGTTCAACTTATATTAGGACTCTATTAGATTGTGTTATCCTTTCATGATAGACTTATGTTAGAGAATTAGAGTTGGAATGTAATTAGGATATTTAAAGGTTAATTTTATAAGGACTCTATCCCTTCCTCTACTATAAATAGAGGTGTTGTAATTTGGAATTAATCAAGTTCTAAAATTCTCTTTTGAGTAAATCTCTCTCTTTGCTTGGCACACTTGTTCCTCTTCTCTTCTTCTCTCTACCCGAGAGCCTTGTTCTCCTTTTCTCTTTCTTCTTTCTCTCTTTCCTTGCTCGGAATATAGGAAAAGGGATCCTATATTCAACATGGTATCAAAGCATTAAATTTAGGATATCTACATCAAAAGGAATGTTCTAAGAAGATATGGTCAACACCACTCATAGAAGGCTCCTTGTGAAGGAAGATAAAAAATCGTGAGATAAGTTCTTTCATTATTTTTTTATTACTTCATGTTAATAGTTTCCATATTTAAAGATGATTATGTGAATGTTTTTCATCTTATGAGATTGTGGGTATGAATGCCTCTCAATCTAGAAGAAGTTATCAAAGCAGTTTTGTCGGCTTGGAATTTATGTTAACCGAAACCAGTCCATGATCAGATTGTTGAAAAAAAAATTCATCGGAACAAGATTCCCCTGATATAGAAGATTGATATTGAGTCTATTATGAGTGTTTATTTACTCAGAAAAAAAATCAGAATAATGATTGTTTAGCGTCAATGCTAAATTTCTCCATGCACCAAGTTGTTTGAAGAATACTACTTGGATATTTTGATTAGAATGTTTTGGAGAATTATTTTAGTTGAAGTGCCTATTATGGCTAAAGAAAATGTGAGTAGCAAAGGTGGTATACTCATAATTACCACAATATCCTTACGAAGGGTATCAAATTTTATGAGTTAGTCCACATCGGTTTGGAGGTTTCTTATAACCAAGGACCTACTTGGTCATCTCACCAACCATGGACCACCTATTGATCAAGAAGACATTTTTTATAAAAAAAATGGTTCAAAAATGATACCATTGTGATTAGTTGGCAAATCAAAAGTATGAAAAAATTGTGGAAAGAATGCACTCATTGTGGGAGATATGGCCACACTATCAATACATGTTATTTCAAGGAAATGAGTTATTGTGGAAAAAATGGTCACTATGGAGAAATATGTTATAATGTCAACGATAACTCAGACTTGACAAAGGCTAATCAAGCCTTGGTAGGTGATACAAAGGAGGATCAGCCCACAAAATCAACTTAAAATAAAAAAATTACCGATGAAGAATATGAGTTGTTTCAAAAAATGATGGGTTTTTCTCCAAGTTCCTCGTTAAATACCACTACCACCACTGCTTTAGGTATGCTATCAGCCTCATCTTTATCCTGGATAATTCACTCAGGAGCCTCCACGCATCTTACAGGTAACAGACATTTATTACATTATGTATCTCTATGTCTTTCACATAAGTTTGTTACCAAAGCATACGGTTCTCAAACCAAGGTTCAAGGGAAAAGATCCACGTCCGTTACACCATCGTTTCCGCTCACTAATATTCTACTTATTCCTACCTTCCCTTAGAATCTGTTATCTATTAGTCAGCTGACAAAGTATTTTAATTTCTCTATCACCTTCTCACCCACTTCATGTGTATTTCAGGATCTTATAACAAAGTAGGTGATTGGTGGAGGCTGTGAACAAGGGGGGTTATACTACCTGGATGTGCCAAAAATAAATACTATTTCCACCAATGAAAATGAGACAAGGCTATGGCACAACTGGTTGGGACATCCATCTTCAAAATTGTAGAATTTAGGATCTCATGAAAGGAACTTTAGATCAACAAGAAAGAAGAAGAAGAAAAAGAGAGAAGGAGAAGAGAAGAAGAAGAACGTGGCAGAAGAGAGTTTGGATTAAGGGAGAAGAGGGTTGCGTCAAAAAGAAAAATGAGGGCTGGACGGATTTGTGGAAAGAGAGGAGAGTGCTTCAATGCCCTACCTCTTAGCCAATGCCTTTATTTATAGTTTATAATACCCTTACGGCTACAACTTGATAAAACAAAAGACATAAAAGGAACACATATTTACACTTCTATGCCATCTTTATGGAAAGTACCATATTTTACACATATGCCACTCCTTTGACGTGTAGGCTTCTTGTCTTGAGCTCGTGGGCTTGTGCCCATCTTCCAACAATCCCCCTCAAGCTTGAGAAGAAAAGACATCATAAATACCCAGCTTGCCACATATAAACGATAAGATTTTAGATGTAACGGGTTTAGTGAGAATATCAGCTACTTGCTCTTGAGATGACACATGTTTGAGAGAGATTGTTCCTGCTTGAAACTTCACCCGTATAAAATGACGACTCACCTCAATATGTTTAGTTCTTTCATGAAAAACTGGATTTGAAGTGATATGAATGGCTGCTTGATTATCACAATGCAGATTCATGGACCCCTTTTTATAAAAACCTAGTTCGGTAAGAAGGGTCCTAATCCATAAAAGTTCACTAACGGTATGGGCCATAGCACAGTATTCTGCTTCGGCACTAGATCTTGCAACCACATTTTGCTTCTTACTTTTCCATGTAACCAAGTTTCCCCCAACAAGAGTACAATATCTTGATGTAGATTTTCTATCATCAGGAGATCTAGCCCAATCTGCATTTGAGAAGCCTTCTATGTTGAAGTGCCCATGTTTTTTATACAACAATCCTCTTCCTGGATCTCCTTTTAGATAACGTAATATTCTCTCTAAAGCCTGCCAGTGGGTAATTTGTGGTTTGTGCATGAATTGACTCACCACACTTATAGCATATGATATGTCTGGCCTAGTTACCGTGAGATAAATCAGTTTTCCCACAAGTCTTTGATATTTTCCAATATCAATATCTTCTTCATTTGTGGCACATAATTTTACATTTGTATCCATAGGTGTATCAACTGGTCTACAACCCTTCATTCTTGTTTCTTCAAGGAGATCCAAGACATATTTCCTTTGAGACAATATTATCCCATGTTTGGATTGAAGAACTTCTATACCCAAAAAATATTTAAGCATACCAAGGTCTTTAGTCTTGAATTCCAAACATGTCATCTATTTCACCTCTTGTATGCTCAAAGCATCATCACCGGTTAAGATAATATCATCCACGTATACAGCCAATAATATTTTCCCTTTGACCATATCTTTATAATATACGGAATGATCAACTGAGCACCGATGAAAACCAAACCGTAGGAGTGTTTGACTAAATTTATCAAACCAAACCCGAGGGGACTGCTTAAGCCCATATAAAGACTTTTTTAACCAGCATACTAACTCCCCCTCAACCACATAACCAGGTGGTTGAACCATATAAATTTCCTCACTAATATCACCATTTCAAAAAGCATTTTTAACATCCAACTGAGAGACAAGCCATGAGGAGTTAGTAGCAATAGATAAGATGATGCATACCGAATTCAATTTTGCAACAAGAGAGAAGGTCTCCTCATAATCTATCCCATAGCATTGCGTATATCCCTTACCAACCAGTCAAACTTTAAGACGAGCAACCGATCCATCCGGATTATGTTTCACCGAAAAAACCCATCAACAACCAACCGGTCTTTTACCTTTCGAGAGTGATGTTAAGTACTAGGTTTGGTTTTCGTATAAGGCGTGCATTTCTTCATCCATAGCCGCCTTCCATCCTGGATGTCTCAAGGCCTCCTGATACGACTGCGGAACGGAAGTAGAAGAAAGGGATGGAAGAAACTGAAAACACTCAGAAGACAAGCGATGGTGAGACATAAAATTTGAGATAGGATGCAGAGTAGTACAGGAGCGACGTTCTTTTCTTAAAGCAATAGGCTGAGTATCAAATTCAGGCCCTTACATAGGAGGAGAAGGACTTACCTCGGGTGGATCCAAAAACTCCACAGGTGAAGGTACGGCTGGTGCATCAGAGGATGGATCCACTTCAAGATTGAACGGCACAAGCAGACAAGGAGTAGTAGAAGGACAAGTCCATCCTGGAGGAGCATCATGGGAGGAGTAGAAGGGAGTGTCCTCAAATAAAGTCACATCCCTAGAGATAAACATCCTCCGAAGGGTAGGATTGTAACAGACATAACCTTTTTAGGTGCGAGAGTATCCCAAAAAAAGGCACTTCATAGACCGAGGATCAAGTTTGTTTTTATGTGGAGATGTAACATGAACAAAACATGTACATCCAAACACTTTCAAAGGAAGAGAAAAAGGATCTTCACCATTAAATAACACAGAGTAAGGATTTTTATGATGAAGGACTGATGAAGGTAACCTATTAATGAGAAAGCATGTTGTAAGTATAGCATGAGGTCAATAGAAATAGGGTACCTTGATGGAGTAGAGGAGGCACCGAGCAACTTCAAGAAGATGACGATTCTTCCTTTCAGCAACACCATTTTGTTGAGGAGTATAGGCACATGATGTTTGATGAATAAGCTCATTACTCTCACAAAATGATTTGAAGTCATGAGACATGTATTCCTTAGCATTATCAGATCTAAGGGTTTGAATTTTCTTCCCAAATTGTGTCAAGTCCATAGCATGAAAATTTTTAAACAAAGGAAGAATTTTGGAATGCTCTTTAAATAGATATACCAAGTCACTCGAGTAAAATCATCAACAAAAATGACAAAATCTTGAACTTGGGGAAATATTTGAGACACATAAAGGGCCCCATACATCAGAATGTATTAGCTCAAACAGAGCAGTACTTGTAGTTGTAAGATGAGGAGAATATGTACTCCTGACATGTTTACTTAATTGACAAACCTCACAACTGATATTATAAAGTCCTTTTAAAGATGGAACCAAAGAACGAAGTGAAGGGGTAGACGGATGACCAAGTCAGTTGTGCCAAAGTTGGGCCTTAGATGTAGTGGACGATAATGCAGCTAATGGTGGAAGGGTGAAGTAGTACAAACCCCCCTTTTCATGGCCAGCACCAATCACCTGCTTCGTAGTGAGATCCTGAAAGACACAAGAAGACGGTGAGAAGGTGATAGAGCAATTTAATTGTTTGGTCAATTGGCTAACTGAGAGCAAATTTAAAGGAAATTGTGGAACAAACAAACATCTTGAAGGGGAATAGATGAAGTAAGAGAGGAGGAACCTTTGCCAAGGACCTTGGTTTGGGTACCATCAGCAATAGTAACGAATTTATGAGGATAACAATGAGATAAGGACTGCAACAAGTGTTTGTTACCTGATAGATGTTTGGAGGCCCCGGATTCGATGATCTAAGAGGAAGAGGAAGAAGAGGAAGAAAGCATACCTGAGGCAATAGTAGTGGCAGCAGTAGATGATGAGGAAATAGATGGTTCCATGAAGGACTTAATTTTCTAAAATGCAGCATAGTCCTCAGCCGTAAGAGTCACATTTCCGGATGATGATTCAACAAATGATTTTGATCACTCTTGTAATTGATTTACAAGGAGTCAAGATTATAATATCAATTTAGTCATATAAATAAATCTTTACAACATATAAAGATTTATCTTGACTTGATGTGACTCAAAATTCAAGAAGTAAAGAAAAACAGTAAAAAAGAGTATGTAAATAAGAAAAGGAAACAAAAAAAAACGTAAATAAGAATATGATGAACTTATCTCTTTATGACTAAACTCCTTTTACAACTTCTTGAACAAATTTCATAATAACTCCATGAAGAGATCCTAGACTCCTTGCTCTGATACCATGTACAATTTAGGATCTCATGAAAGGAACTTTAGATCAATAAGAAAGAAGAAGAAGAAGAAGAAGAGAGAAGGAGAAGAGAAGAAGAAGAACGTGGAAGAAAAGAGTTTGGATTAAGGGAGAAGAGGGTTGCGTCAAAAAGAAAAATGAGGGCTGGACGGATTTGTGGAAAGAGAGGAGAGTGCTTCAATGCCCTACCTCTTAGCCAATACCTTTATTTATAGTTTTACAATACCCTTAGGGCTACAACTTGATAAAACAAAAGACATAAAAGGAACACATATTTACACTTCTATGCCATCTTTATGAAAAGTACCATATTTTACACATATGCCACTCTTTGACGTGTGGGCTTCTTGTCTTGAGCTCATGGGCTTGAGCCCATCTTCCAACAAAAATATCTTCATTTTATGTTTCCTACTCTTACAGTCAGGTATGAGTTTAATTGTGAAGTTTGTAAACTGAGTAAACATCAAACGAGTACATACTCACCTCGTCCAAAAGTTAAAAGTATTACTCCATTTTAATTAATTCATACCGATGTATGGAGACCCTTGAGCATTTCAAATATTTCTCAAGTCAGGTATTCTATTACATTTATTAATGACTTCACTTGTACCACTTGGTTGTTTCTATTTAAGGAGCATTTTGAGATACCATTGATTTTTTAAGTCTTTTCATCCTATGGAACTCACTCAGTTTGGTCAGAACTTAAAAATACTTCAGTTTGATAATGCCAAAGAATACATTTCAAAAAATCTTGACTCTTTTTGTAAAGAAAATGACATTATCCATCAAACATCATGTTCCTACACCCCTCAACAAAATAGTGTAGCCAAACAAAAAAATCATCATATTCTTGAGGTAGCTCGAGGTTTATTATATGTCATGAAAGTTTTATACTTTTATTGGCCTCATTGTTAAGCACCTAGCCAATACTACCCAAAATACCGGCCTATTAGGAGTGGAATACATAAGTACTTAACCCCAGGACCACGACGGGTGCCAGATCAAGATCCCATAATCCCTTACGACGACCACGTTTGGGGCTCGCGACACCCACGCCAGGACTCCCCTCGGGGATTCGAACTCATGACGAGCCGACAATGTTACGGTCCCAGATCTGACACAAGGATTTGTAGGAAGGAAGAGGAGGACGACGAAGATCAAGCCAAAGGGAAGCTTGAAAACCCTAGAGCTCGTTTAGGAGAACTTCAAGCTTGTTTACTCTAGAATTAACCTAATTCTCAATACTTCAATGTTTGTCTTTCTCATTACTCTTACCCCTTAAATAGGGTTCACCCTGTTAGAGTTTAATATAAAATATTACAAAAATACCCCTATAAATAAAATATTCCAAAAATACCCCTATAGAATAAACTGAAATAAATAAAGCAAATTAAATAAAAATAATAAAATAATAATGTTATTGTGTTCATAACATTACACCCCCCTAGAAGAATGAACTTGTCCTCAAGCTCAAAGGTAGGCTGCTTGTCCGTGCCGATGTCTTCATCCATTCTCAAGCGACAACCGTGGTATCTGTGTGAGCCCTCTGGGCTACAAAACTAGAGCATCCAACCAAAGAAGCATTTTTTTTTTTGACGACATAACCAACTCTCGTCAAAATTTTGGATCTCCCAGTTGTAGTTCATGTTTCCCATCCAGACCTCCTTGGTCATGGGGCAACAACATCTTCCTTCTCATTTTTATCTTCTTTGTCACCACTAGTTCCTTGTTTGTCCCATGCAGCTTCGGAGCTTTTCTTTTCCTTATGTGGTACTGGACTGGAGATCATTTCTGGCCCCCAAAGATAACCCTAAAAGTGACTGTTATAAGGACAACAACCACGAAGACCAGAATGCCAATAGGAATGTTAGGTGGACGCCCTCCCATCTCAATGACATCAATGATCATGAACTTATATGTTGCCAAGAAAGAAATATCTGCAATCCGGTAGAGCACAGCAAAGACCTTCTGATGAACACCAGAAAGTCCACCAGATGCTGCAAAGTCTGCTTTCTGCTGCTTTTCCTTCTCCAATTCAAGCTTAGGCTTCCATGTACTCATCTTGACAGATTTTGCAGTCTCCTCATCCCCAACAAGCAAAATTGTGTCAAAAAATACCCCATCCTGCATCGTCCCTATCTCAAATCCAATAGCTGCAATGGGCTCAAAGTCAGGTTTATCAAGCTCGAAGTACTCAGGCTTAGGAATCTGCCAACTGTTGAATGGTCATCAAACAGAAATAGGAAATCACTGTGCTAAGAAGTTGGAGTGAACGGGTCAGTATACTCTGCCAGAATTGCTGGTATGGGCAGCACTGTTTTGTAAACAGCAGTCAAAAGGACAATATCACCCAACTTCAAAATTTGCAAGTGGTTCTGAAATCCAGAAATTGCATCAATATGATAGATAGAAATAAATCTAGCACGCAAGCTAACCCCAGAAATAATAACAGGAAAACTAGTTGTTGAGGCAGCTCTTCTAACAGCACTACTGTCAAAGTGCATCATGACAATTATATCAGCGTATCCTTCAACCTATCGTAGGGTAGCTTCAAGCAGTTCTCCTTTTGGTGTTGTAGAAAATTGTCGAGCCTGATCTGTTGTCAAAACTTCAACCCTTGATTTCACCTGAATAACAGAACAACCCGGCAAACCTTCACCATACGCAACATCCTCTTTGCATTCTAACTCAACAAAAAGATTGCCAAATTCAATTTCAGGTTCTACTACAGTTTTGACACCATCAACAGAACTAGACTTTATTTCTGCAGTATCAACTGAGGCACTTCTAATAACAAAATCATTTAGCACTAAGACACCTTTCTTAGCAAACCCATCCGTAGTTCCAGCACTAATAGCCGAATCATTCAACACTAATGCATCCTTATCATTAGATATAGGTTCCCTTCTCTGAGCCGATGATATTTTCTCCACCATTATGCTTCTTGGCGCCCGCATAATCTTGCATGAAGTAATTATACCCAACTCAGAAAACACTACAATCAGCTTCTCATCATCTATAGCCTCTATAACCAATTCCAGAAAACTCAACAGAATTTCTATTAACACACACCCTCTATGATAAGTAAGCCCTTTCTCAAACAGAAGAGGACCAACTTCATTGATCCCATTATCAATGGCATTCAGTTCCCTCCAACTCACTCCAGAAATTCCAATAGAATTTCTTGCATGCAATTGAGTCATGGACAGCAATGGAAAAGGAGAGGTAAAAGATGATTCCAATTTCTGTTTTCTCACTTGCAGTGCATAATGACAACCTTTCGTGCAAACAAAACTAATAGCATCATTATACAACCAACCAAACATCTTCACTACACCCAAAAATTTGTTATCTCCATTTCGAACCACAATGGCTCCCTTCCCATATGCTGCACTCCCACGGAAATGAAACTTATCCCCTAACAGTGCCCGAGCAACAAATATGGAACCCAAAATAATAAGCCCAACGTTGCCAAATTGATAAGGAAGAGTCTCACTGCTGTTGTTCTCAACAGTAGAAAAAAAAACAGCACCCAAACAATTTTTTCTATCAATCCAGAAATCCCCAAACTCCTTACTGTAGAATTGTAGTAATCCCCTTTTCTGCTAGGCATTCCATCATACAACTGCCTGTCTTCATCCCTTTTCCCTATATACCCAAAATTCTGCCAGAAATTTATCGTTCATTGGCTACTTCTATTGCCAAATGAATCAACTTTGCCCAAATAATTTTCAAAATAAAATGCAACAAGAAGAAAGACAATCCCTTCCCGCTCAGGCAAGTAACCCCTCTATTTCTCAGCCCCAAAATTTTCACAGAACAATTTCAATGCCATCGGAGAGGAATTATCTAAAACATAGAGGGATTTGATAAAAGAGAAGACAAAATTTGGAGAAATTCGTCGCAAGAGTTTACCCCAATTTTTCTGGAATTTCGTCTTCCGCTGTGCTGGCGAGACCTTTCGGAATTTCGTTTTCCGCTGCACTACCGAGACCAAGAGTGAGGTTGAGAGGGAGTGTGAGAGGTGGTGGCCGGAAGTCACATCCCACAGGACTTGTTTCCGACGGCGCCGACGGAGCCTCCTCCATGTCCGGTGGCAAAAGGCAGCCCTTCGGGGCTTCACCGCTTGGGGATTTTCGCTGTCGATGGTTAAGAACAGACCTTTATGGTGTCTTGCACAGAATCAATTTGAGGTTGAACCAAAATCGATGAAATCTTCCGACGAAATCCTCTTTTCTACACTTGCTTGAGAGGATGGATTTCCCGATTGGAGACCGAGAGCAGCAACAAGGGGTTGGCGCTTGTCGTATCGTTCCGAAGGGCGGTTTGCCCCAAAATCCTCCGATTTTGGATTTGCAGTGTCTCCTCCATCTGATTTTGGAAGTTTTGAGGCCGATTTCAGATTTGAAGTCGACTTCGATTTCTGATGTGCAGGGTCCCTCTCGTTTGATTTCCCTGATTCAGAAATCCATTTTGTCTGGCACGTCACTGGAGTTCCCCTGCTCAGACATATTGAAATTTCTTGGCTTGACTTTTTGCCCGTCCGAGACAGCTTCTGCTGCCTCTATTGTGCATATGTCATGCTTGGAGAATTGAGGTCGTATGAGCTTTTCTGCTCTAGCTAGTTGCTTCGTTGCATAATTTTTTAATGGAAGTTGCACGCCATTCACGCATTATCTCCACTTCATTGTGAATACTGCACGTTCTTCTTCCATTTCTCTGCACATGGCCATCCATTCTTCTAGGAATAATTCTTTGATCACAGCAATCCATTCTTCTAGGGAATGGCTCATTGTGTTCCCGCTCTGATACCAGTTGTTACGGTCCCAGATCTGACACAAGGATTCGTAGGAAGGAAGAGGAGGACGACGAAGATCAAACCAAAGGGAAGTTTGAAAACCCTAGAGCTCGTTGAGGAGAACTCCAAGCCTGTTTACTCTAGAATTAACCTAATTCTCAATACTTCAATACTTGTCTTTCTCATTACTCTTATCCCTTAAATAGGGTTCACCATGTTAGGGTTTAATATAAAATATTACAAAAATACCCCTATAAATAAAATATTCCAAAAATACCCCTATAAATAAAATATTCCAAAAATACCCCTATGGCCTAAACTGAAATAAATAAAGTAAATTAAATAAATATAAAAAAAATAATAATGTTATTGTGCTCATAACAGACGACCACTACGGCTTAGCAACACTGGTCCAACCGCAGCGACACTGGCCCAACCGCAGCCTACCAGTAATTTTAATCAAGCCTCTGCGCCCTACCAGTAATTTTAATCCAGCCTCTATGCCCTACCAGTAATTTTAATCCAGCCTCTACGCGCCCCAGGAATCGAACTCGCAATGTGGTACCCGCTCTGATACCAAATGTTAAGCACCTAGCCAATACTATCCAAAAGATTGTCCTGTTAGGAGCAGAAGACATAGGTACTTAACCCCAGGACCAAAACACTCATGCAATCCTTATTGCATGTTTTCTTATAAATCATCTACCATCTTCCCTTCTTGGTAATAAATCTCCTTACTCTATATTGTAACCAAATGCTGATCCATTTTTACTGCCCTTGAAAATCTTTGGGTGTCAATGTTTTATCCATATTTCCCCCGCAAAACACAGCAAACTTGATCCTAAATCTATCAAGTGTATCTTTCTAGGATACTCTCGTACACAAAAGGGTTATGTTTGTTATAATCCCACTCTTCAGTGTTTACTTGTGTCTAGGGATGTCACATTTTTTGAAAACTCTCCATATTATTCTGACAATGCACCTCCAGGTTTATCTTCAGTACCGGATTCTCCTCCACCGGTTGTGCCCCATGTTGTAGAAACTTCTCAGCCCCCAAAAACACTGGCTGACACCACACCTGCTGAGTTTATGGATCCCACCGAGGTACGTTGTTATGGACTCAATAGCATCACGAGTTACCAACATGCATAGGAATTAATTAATGTGGTTTTCAATTTTCATGTAATTGATTTTGGTTTGGTTTGGTTTAGAATTTATTTTGCTTGAACCAGTGACCCAAGGGTCTGAATTGTATTTGGCGTTCTCAACCCTATTTAAGGGGACGACTAGGTTAATGAAGGTAGCGATTGAGTTAGTAAATTAGCCTAGAGTAATTTAGATAACAGGTCAAGAGCTCCTTCAAGCTTTCCCCCGTTTTCCCCAATTCCCCTTTCTGAATTTCTTTCTTCATCACTCCATCAATCTATCTCTACGTCAAGCAAGGCAATGGAAGGACGAGAAGAGAGGAGGGTGACAAGATCCATGGCTCGTGAGGATCCTAATAACGTGGTATCAGATAGGTCCACCCTCAGTGACTCCTCTTCTCCAGAGGACATACGTCAAGTGCTTTCAGATCTTCAAAGCATCAAGGTGCTGAAATTACTAACATCCATAATACATTGCACACGCTGAAATCTTCTCTCCAAACCGTCATCCTCCAGCTTGCTGCACTTCAATCGCCATCGCCACCACCAGCTACCAACTTTCAACCACCGGCAGCACACCACCCACACTTCACACCACCACCACCACCACCCCCACCACTGCGCCAACAACCTGTTCCCATGGCTGCTCACACATAGGGACCAAGTAAGGTTCCCAGGTACTTTAAACTCAATTTTCCTACATCTGATGGATCTAAAGATCCTTTACTTTGGTTCATGAAATGTAAACAATTTTTCTATCATCAACAAACGGTGGATGTGGACAAGGTCACACTGGCTGCCTACCACCTGATCGATGAAGCGCTCATGTGGTTCCATCACTACCGAAATGTCCATTCGACTAAGGATTGGCTACATTTTAAACACGCTGGCTAGATGAGGTTTGGACCTCTAGCTAGTAGCAACCCAGTGGGGGAATTGATCAACTATAAACAGACTAGCACCTTAGAATTGTACCAGAAAAAATTTCAGAAAAGGTCGGCCCGAGCAAGTGAGTTTGTTACTCCTCACCTGCATGTTTAGATCTTTAGTGCGGGCTTGACTGAGTCGGTTCGATTGGAAGTAGAATTACTTGGTCCGACAGACTTGGACTCAGCCATGAATTATGCCAGGGCTGTGGAATAGAAACAAAGAGTTCTGAGGGAATCTTTAGGCTGAAAACCATTTTGGACCAACAGACTACCGGGTAATTCACCTGGACCACGTTTTGGCACCTCTACCCCTAACCGTGCAGACAAGTCTACAAGCGTGTCCCCCCCCCCCCCCCCCCCCCACGATCTTCCACGTAAATTCTTGACTAAACAGGAAATGGAGGCAAGAAAGGCCAAGGGCCTCTATTTTAATTGTGATGAACAATTTCTTCCAGGACATACCTGCAAACGATTATTCAGTATTGAACTTTGGGAAGAAGGTCCAGAAGAGCTTCCTGAAACTGATATTGTTGAAGAGGAACAGCAAGACCCAGAGCTCTCCCTCCATGCCATGCATGGTCTGTGTAGTTCTAATACCATGCAGGTAAAGGCCAAGTTACACCATCTCCTGTTACTTGCTTTAGTTGATTCTGGCAGCACACATAATTTTAACAGTGAGCCCGCAATGAAACAATTGGGATTAGAAATTCAATAGCAAAAGGGTCTCTCGATTTCAGTGGCCAATGGGGCTAAAATTTCCAGTGTTGGGTTATGTGCAAACACACCTTTTACCATTGAGGGACATTCATTTAAGGCAGACTTACTGGTCATTCCTTTGGTAGGATTTGATTTGGTGCTAGGGGTAAAATGGCTTCAGCTATTAGGCCCTATATTGTGGGACTTTCAGGCTCGAACTATGACATTTACAGAACAACAGGGCCAGATTACACTGCAGGGTATTATGGCACATGTGCCTATTCAAAGCACTCGTGATTGTAAGTTAGCTCCATAACTTACAGCATTTGCGGATTTATTTAATGACCCTACTAGTCTACCACTAGTGCGTCACTGTGATCATCGCATTCGTTTGAAGTTGGGAACCGATCCAGTGGTGGTGCGTCCTTATCGTTACCCACATATATAGAAAGATGAAATCGAAAGACAGTGTCTGAATATGCTCGCTCAGGGAGTTATCGAGCCCAGTAGGTGTCCCTTCTCATCACCTGTTTTACTGGTATGAAAAAAGGATAAATCATGGAAGTTTTATGTCGACTATAGGCAACTCAATTTGTAGACAATTAAAGACAAGTTCCCCATTCCAGTGGTGGAGGAGTTGCTGGATGAGTTACATGGTACTACGATTTTTACCAAGTTAGATTTGAAATCGGGTTATAATCAAATTAGAGTTCACCCTGCAGATGTGGAGAAGACTATGTTCCGCACCCACCATGGTCATTTCGAGGCGCCCTCCACCTCCCAGGCCCTCATGAATGAGGTATTTCCTCACTTCTGCAGAATTATGTGTTAGTATTTTTTTATGACATCTTGGTCTATAGCAAAAATTGGGTCGAACATCTCCAACACCTCCACCAGGTATTTACCATTCTACGCTCCCATCATTTGATTTTGAATAAATCCAAATGTTCTATGGGCACCTCAGAAGTGTCATATTTGGGCCACGTGATATCAGTTGTGGGCGTGAAGGTTGACCAGAGTAAGATCCAAGCAGTCACAGATTGGCCTCCTCCCACCTCCCTTACCGCATTAAGGGGATTTTTGGGCATAGCAGGATATTACAGAAAATTTATTTGTTCTTATGGCCAGATAGCAGCACCACTCAACAACCTTCTGAAGAAACATGCATACAACTGGTCTTCCTCAGTGGATTAGGCCTTTCAGCTTTTAAAGGAGGTCTTAGCCTCAACGCCTGTACTACAACTACTAGATTTTGATGAAGACTTTGTGGTGGATTGTGATGCGTCCGTGGGAGGTATTGGTGCAGTGTTACAACAACTGGGACACCCCATCACTTATTTTAGCCTCCATTTGGGACAGCACCACCATAAGTTAGCCGCATATGAGAGGGAACTGATTGGGTTAGCAAAGGTTGTCCAACATTGGCGGTCGTATCTCTGGGGATGACCATTTCTCATTCGTACAGATCATTGTAGCCTCAAGTATCTTCTTGAACAACGCCTCACCACATCACCGCAGCAGCATTGGTTGACTAAACTCATGGGCTTCGATTTTACAGTCCAATATAGGCCAGGAAGTTTGAATTTGGGGGCTGATGCTTTATCTCGTCAGGACATTCCAACACCACACATTTATGCTATTAGCAACCCACGTTCACTTTTGTTGGATTCTATTCGAGAGGAGACACATCAATATCCAAAACTTATTTCATTATATGAGGATATTCAGCAAGGGACAACAGCTAATCATTGGACGATTCAGGATCGTTTTATCCTATACAAAAACAAGATTTTTATGCATCACACATCCCCACTTCTTCACACCATTCTGTCTTCTATCCATGATAGCACACATGAGGGTTGATAGAAAACGTATTTCCGAATCAGTCGGGAATTTTATTGGAGGGGTATGAAGAGCACGATTGCTGATTATGTAGCTGCTTGTCAGAATTGTCAATGAAACAAGGCTGAATCTTTAAGTCCTGCCGGCCTACTACAACCTCTGCAGCTACTGTCTCAAATCTGGTTTGACAATTCAATGGACTTCATTGATGGCTTTCCCACTTCATCAGGTAAATCAGTGATATTAGTTGTGGTTGACCGTTTTTCAAAATATGGTCACTTCATTGCTTTGGCGCATCCATATATTGTTGCTCATGTAGCTCAGTTATTTATGGACCACATTGTCCGATTACACGGGATTCCAGCATCCATTATCAGTGACAGGGATGCCATTTTTACCAGTACCTTTTGGAAAGAATTATTCAAGTTACAGTGCACCCAATTGGCATTCTCTTATGCATATCATCCATAGACTGATGGACAAACCGAGGTCGTCAATCGTACGATTGAAATATATCTTCGTTGTTTTGTGGGGGACTCACCTAAATGGTGGGTTAAGTGGCTTTCCTGGGCAGAATTTTGCTATAACACGTCTTACCACAGCACACTGGGAACTACTCCTTTCAGGGTAGTTTATGGCAGAGATCCACGTCATTTGTTATCCTATGAACCAAGGGCATCCAAAGTGGTCACTTTGGACCAAGCGTTAGCTGAAAGAGACGCTATGCTCATTGAGGTCCGTACTCATCTCCAAGGGGCCCAGCACTCTATGAAGTTCTATTATGATAAGAAGCACCGTGAGGTATATTATTCCCCAAAAGATTATGTGTGGTTAAAGCTCCAACACTACCCCCAACTATCACTAACTGCTTCCAAGCGCCACAAGCTGTCTCCGAAATATTATGGTCCCTTTCAGGTGTTGGACTGAATTGGCCCCGTGGCCTACCGCTTGCAGCTACCAACCGAGGCAAAAATACATAATGTATTTTACGTATCCCAACTGAAGCAGTTCCACGATGACTCGCCATTGTTGCTCACCCCTCTGCCACCACTCCATTAAGGCCGCATCCTTTCTACTCCAACTCAGGTATTGAAAGCACGTCACATTCAAGGCGATTGGGAAATTCTCCTACAGTGGACAGATGTTGACCCCAGTGACACTACATGGGATCCCTTATCAGCATTTCGACTTCTCTACCCTTCCTTTGAGCTTGAGGACAAGCTCTTTCTCCAGGAGGGGGGTGATGTTATGGACTCAATAGCATCATGAGTTACCAGCAGGCATAGGAATTAATTAATGTGGTTTTCAATTTTCATGTAATTGATTTTAGTTTGGTTTGGTTTAGAATTTATTTGGCTTGAACCAGTGACCCAAGGGTCTGAATTGTATTTGGCGTCCTCAACCCTATTTAAGGGGACGGCTAGGTTAATGAAGGTAGTGATTGAGTTAGTAAATTTTCCTAGAGTAATTTAGATAACTGGTCAAGAGCTCCTTCAAGCTCTCCCCCGTTTTCCCCAATTCCCCTTTCCAAATTTCTTTCTTCATCACTCCATCAATCTATCTCTACATTAAGCAAGGCAATGGAAGGAAGAGAAGAGAAGAGGGTGACAAGATCCATGGCTTGTGAGGATCCTAACATAAGCCCATCTTCTCAAGTTGTTTTTTCCCCACAATATGATACCCATCCTATTGCACAAAGAAAAGAATCCAGATCATGCACCATACCCTCTACGTCTCATCCCATATCAAATTTTGTGTCTCATCATCATTTGTCCCCAACATGTTGTCAATTTCTCTCTGCTATTTCTTCCATATCTATATCACAGTCCTATCTGGAGGATCTCAAACATCCCGGGTGGAAGGCAGTAATGGATGAATAAATGTAGGCACTTTTTGAAAATCAAACATGGGCTCTAGTCCTACTTCCATCAGATAAGAAACCCGTCGGTTGCAAATGGGTGTTTACTGTGAAACACAATCCGGATAGGTCTATGGCTTGGCTGAAGGCTCGCCTTGTGTCTAAGGGTTATACCCAAAGTTATGGAATTGATTATGAAGAAACCTTCTCTCCAATGGAAAAAATGAACTTGGTATGTGTGTTATTATCTCTGGCAGCTAACTCTTCCTGGCAGGTATATCAACTTGATGTGAAAATGCCTTTTTGAATGGGGACATCAAAGAAGAAATTTATATGCAACAACCACCTGGGTATGTGGGTATGTGGTTGTGGGGGAGTCAATATGTCGACTAAAAAAATCTCTATATGCAGGATTTTACAGATGCTCTGGAGATCACTCAATTTTTATTAAAAACACGCCTAGGGGCAAGGTAATTCTGGCAGTATATGTTGATGGTATCATTTTATCTGGTAGCGATTCTAAAGGCTTGCGGGAAACTAAAGAAAAAATATGTGTTGAATTCAAGACAAAGGATCTTGGACTACTCAAATATTTTCTGGGTATTGAAGTATTACAATCCAGACATGGGATTGTGCTATCCCAAAGGAAGTATGCCCTTAATCTACTGGAGGAGATAGGAATGTTGGGATGCAAACCAACAAACACTCCTATGGACTCAAATACAAAATTATGTGCAGGTACTGGAGAAGATGTAGATATCAAGAAATAGCAGAGACTAGTGGGAAGACTTATTTACCTGTGCGTAACAAGGCCAGATATATCTATGCAGTAAGTGTGGTGAGTCAATACATGCACAAACCATAACTTAGTCATTGGCAAGCACTTGAAAGGATATAATGATATGTGAAAGGAGCTCCAGGAAGAGGACTTCTCTATAAAAATCATGGTCATTTCAACATCAAAGGATTCTTAGATGCAGACTAGGCCAAATCCCCGAATGACAGAAAATCTACTTCGGGATTTTGTAAGATGGTGTAAGAAGCAAAATGTAGTAGCACGGTCTAGTGCAGAAGAAAATACAGAGCCATGGCACACTGTTAATGAACTCCTATGGATAAGATCTCTTCTCACTGAATTGGGATTCTACAAAGAAGATTTGATGGATATATATTGTGATAATCAAGCAGCAATACACATTACATCGAATCTAGTCTTCCATGAAAGAACAAAGCATATTGAAGTGGACTGTTATTTTATCTCTAAAGCATATATCATCACAAAGTCAAATTGTAGATATTCTCACTAAGCCGGTCACTCACAAGATTATGTCTACCATCTACAGCAAGTTAGGCATCTACTATGTTTTCTCACCCCCAACTTGCTGGAGAGTGTTACAATGTGGGACCCACCATGGTGCACGAGCTGGTGGGACCCATCATGAGGACGTGGGAAGCCAAGAAGAGTCCTCATCCAAGCTAGCACGAGTTAAGAAGTTAAGAAGCACAAGCTGAAAAGAGTTAGAAGACTTAAAGATCAAGTGGGACCCACAAAGAACTTACAAGCTGGAATCTTATCAATATGAGCTGGAAGATCATGTGGGACCCACAAGGATAAGGCCACGAGCTGGGCTCCTCCCTTATGTCCATGTTATTGAAAAGGAGTTATAGTTCAACTTATATTAGAACTCTATTAGATTGTGTTATCCTTTCATGATAGACGTATTTTAGAGAGTTAGAGTTGGAATGTAATTAGGAGATTTAAAGGTTAATTGTACAAGGACTCTATCACTTCCTCTACTATAAATAGAGATGTTGTAATTCGGAATTAATCAACTTCTACAATTCTCTCTTGAGTAAATCTCTCTCTCTTTGCTTGGTGCACACCTTGTTCTTCTTCTCTCTAACTGAGAGCTTTCTTCCCCTTTTCTCCCTTCTCTTTCTCTCTTCCCTTGCTTAGAATATTGGAAAAGGGATCCTAAATTCAACATCGAGGATGAGTATGACTTATTCTAGAAAATGAAAACACTGATGGTTCCTTCTCCAAGTTCCTTCTCAACTGTTGCTGCCACCATCGCTTCCGGTATGCTATCTGCCTTCTCTTCATCCTAGATAATTGACTCAAGGACCTCTGAGCATCTCACAGATAATAAAAATCTACTACAGTCATTTTCTCCTTGTCTCTCAAATAAATTTGTTATCATAGTTGACGGCTCTCAAACTAAAATTCTCGGGAAATGATCCACTTTTAGTACACCATCACTTCCGCTCACAGATATTCTTTTTGTTCCTACTTTTCCCTTGAATCTTTTATCTGTTAGTCAGCTCACAAAATATTTTAATTGCTCCATCACCTTCTCACCTACTTCTTGTGTGTTTCAGAATCTTATAACGAAACAGGTGATTGATGGAGGCCGCGAACAAGGGGGGCTCTACTACCTAGACGTGCCTAAAATAAATACCATTTCAACCAGTGAACTGAGACACAACTATGGCACAATCGGTTGGGACATCCATCTGCACAATCTCTTCATCGTCTTTTTCCTACTCTTAAAGAAAGGTGGGAGTTAAATTGTGAAGTCTGTCAATTGAGCAAATACTAGAGGACTACATACTCACCTCGTCCAGAACATAAAAGTGTTGCTACTTTTTTATTAATTCATACAGATGTCTGGGGACCCTTGAGCATCTCAAATATTTTTTGAGTCATGTAATTTATTACATTTATTAATGATTTTATTCGTACCACATGGTTATTTCTCTTTAAAGAATGTTCTAAAATACCATCCATATTTAATTCCTTTGGATGTTATGGTACTCACTTAGTTTGGTGAGAAAATAAAAGTACTTCAGTCTGATAATGCCAAAGAATATACTTCCAGAGACCTTGACTCCTTTTGTCAAGAGAATGGCATTATCCATCAAACATCGTGTGCCTACACCCCTCAACAAAATGGTTTAGCAGAACGGAAGAACCATCATCTTCTTGAGGTAGATTGCAATTTACTGTATACCATGAAAGTCCCATAATTTTATTGGCCGCATGCCATCCTTACTACATGCTTTATTTTTGTTGAATTTATGGAAAAGTGAAATAATTCATTGACATTAATAACTTGTTGTAATCAGAGTACATGAACCTCTATTTATAATAGAGGAAGGTAGTAGAGTCCAATTACAATAAAACTACCCTTGTCCCAATCACACCCAAACTCTAACACTTAAAGATAAGTCCTAACATAATTAAATAACTCAATATAGATAAAAGACAAACATAACTCAAACTAAAACTCTTCTTTGACGTGACCATCAGATAAGATACTTTTGTGAGTCATTTTTTATCTTCCAACTGATGTGATAAGGATACCAGCTCATGGTAATCATTGTGGGTCCTACTTCTTATGGGCTTGGGCCCATCTTGTGGGCCTTCCTTGGTCGTGTGGCCCATCTTATAATAATCTTAGATATGTGGGCCTTCCTTGGTCGTGTGAGCTTGATCTTTTCTTCCAACACTTTTAAATAGGCTACCCTCTTCCATTCTTTGTCATAAATCCCCATGCTCCTTAATGTTGTCAGATGATGATCCTTTTTCACTTCCCTTGAAAGTCTTCAGTTGTCAATGTTTTGTTCATATTACCTCCCCACAACACAGTAAACTTGATCCCAAATTTGTCAAGTATATCTTCTTAGGATACTCTCACATACAAAAGGTTTATATTTTCTATAATCCCACTCTCCAAAGGTTACTTGTGTCTAGGGATGTAACCTTTTTTGAAGACTCTTCATATTACTCTAACAATGCTCCTCCAGGTCTAGCTTCAGTACCAACTTCTCCTCAACTAGTTGTGCCTAGTGCTACAGAATTTGAACAACCCCCAGACACACTGGCTGGCACCACACCTACTAAGTTTATGGATCCCACCGAGGTAAGTCCATCTTTTCCTATTGTTTTTGGCCCACAATATGATACTTGTCCCATTGCCTTGCGAAAAGAACCCAGAACTTGCAGTAGGCCCTCTACTTCTCACCCCATATCCAATTTTGTGTCTCACCATCATTTACCTCCTTTATATTGTCAATTTCTTTCATATATTTCCTCCATATCAGTCCCACACTCCTATCAAGAAGCTCTCAAACATCCAGTGTGGAAGGCAGCAATGGACGAAGAAATGCAGACACTTTATGAAAATCAGACATGGGCTCTTGTTCCTCTTCCAAAAGATAAGTGGGTTTTTATTGTGAAACACAATCTGGATGGGTCTGTTGCTCACCTTAAGGCTCGTCTTGCTGCTAAAGACCATACACAGTGTTATGGAACTGATTATGAGAAAACATTCTCTCCAGTGGACAAAATAAACTCAGTACGTATTTTATTATCTCTGGCTGCTAATTCTTCCTGGCAAGCATATCAACTTGATGTGAAAAATGATTTTCTTAATGGGGATATCAAGGAAAAAATTTATATGCAACAATCACTCTAAATTGTGGTTTAGGGGGAGTCGATATGTTATGGTCCTGGGTTAAGTATATATATCTTCCGCTCCTGACAGGCAGGTCTTTTGGGTAGTATTGGCTAAGTGCTTAACATTTGGTATCAGAGCGGGCTCCGACGTCACGAGTTCGAATCCAGGAGGGGACGACCTCATGGAAGGGGCGCCCTAGCCGAGGGGGCGACCAAAGTGGGTTGGCGCTATAGCGGAGGAGGCGACCTGAGTAAGTCATTGCTAGAGTAGGCCATCGCTAGAGTGGGCCATCGCTAGAGTCGACCGTCATGGTCGTCTACTCGCGAAGGTGGGGTGTGATGTTATGGTCCTAGGTTAAGTACCTATGTCTTCCGCTCATGACAGGCCGGTCTTTTGGGTAGTATTGGCTAGGTGCTTAATACGATATGTTGATTGAAGAAATATCTCTTTTATTATTTGAAATAGTCTCCTCGTGCATGGTTTGATAAATTTAGCCAAGCACTCATACGGGTAGGATTTCATAGATGTTTTTTAGATCACTCCGTCTTTATTAAAGACACACCTAAAGTTAAGGTGATTTTGGCAGTATATGTTGATATATTTACTTAACCGGTAGTGATCCCGAAGGCATTCAAGAAACCAAGAAAAAGACAAGTGCAAAATTCAAGACAAAAGATCTTGGACTACTTAAATATTTTTATGGTATTGAAGTACTACAGTACAAACATGGGATTGTACTATCTCAAAGGAAGTATGTTCTTGATCTACTAGAGGAGATAGGAAAGATGGAGTGTAGACCAACATAAACCCCTATGAACTCAAATAAAAAATTATCTAAAGGTACTGGAGAAGATGTGAGTATTGGAAAATATCAAAGACTTGTGGGGAAATGTTGAGTTCCCTTGCCATGGTTCGTGTCACCCAACGACCTCCCCTTGATTCCAGATTGGACTGCTTCGTTGAGGAGGCTTTAGAGCTCTTCAAATGACCAATTGCGATAAACTAATGTGCTTTCGAAGGAAGCTCCACCTTGGACCTCGTCTACTCTAATTTGATCAATACTTGGTATCATTCATCAGCCGACGTCCCTATAAAGATTGGGGAACGCACATCAACAAAGGCCAACAAAAGGACCATAAGTTTGAAGGAAATTACATCAATACCTACTAATTGAAAAAGCTAGAAATTACATAAGCTACCCTCTACGTCTACTAGGTACTCTAGATGCTATGGAGTCCATAACATCACCCCCCTCCTGGAGAAAGAGATTGTCCTCAAGTTCAAAGGTGGGGTAGAGGGACCGGAATTCCTCAATTGGTTCCCATTAGGCTTCAAGAAGATCTGTGTCAGCCCACTGGACTAAAATCTCCCATGACCCTTGGACTCTGCGAGCATGCAATACTTTTTGTGGGGTTGGAAGAGCACGACCCTTGTGAACTAGTGGCAAGGTTGTTGAAGCATCGGTGAGTCTCCACGAAATGGCTTTAAGAGAGAGACATGGAAAACGTCATGGATCTTGGCGTCTGGTGGGAGTTGTAGACAATAAGCAACACTGCCAATACAAGCCAACACATGAAAGGGGCCATAATATTTGGGAGAAAGTTTGTGGTGTTTGGCTGCTGTAATGGAAAACTGGCAGTAAGGTTGAAGTTTAAGCCATACATAATCTCCCAGAGCAAACGAAAGGTCAGGGTGACCCTTGTCATAATAGTGCTTCATAGTGTCTTGAGCTTTCTACAAGTGAGCTTTGACCTGTGCAAGCAGAGTATCCCTTTCCCCCAAAACCTGGTCTAGCATCGATACTTGAGACGAACCAGGTTCATAAGATAAGAGACGAGGGGGGTCGCGCCCATATACCACCCTGAAGGGTGTGGTGCCCAGTTCTGTGTGGTAAGAGGTGTTATAAAAATACTCCGCCCAAGCTAGCCAACGTACCCAACATTTTGGAGTGTCACCCACAAAATATCGCAAATAGAGCTCAATAGTGCGGTTGACCACTTCATTTTGGCCATCTGTTTGAGGGTGGTATGCGGAGGAGAAAACAAATTTGGTGCCCTGTAATTTGAATAGTTCTTTCTAGAAGGTACTTGTTAATACTGCATCTCTGTCACATGTGATGGACTGTGGTAAGCCATGCAGGCGGACAATCTGGTCCATGAAAATTTGAGCGACATGTGTCACCGTATAAGGATGCGCTAGGGCCAGGAAGTGCCCATATTTGGAGAACCTATCCACCACTACCAAAATAATAGATTTGCCAGAAGAGTTTGGAAGACCTTCTATAAAATCCATGGAGATATCTGCCCATACCTATGAAGGTAGCTGAAGAGGTTACAACAAGCCTGTTGGGTGTAAGGATTCCACTTTGTTCCGTTGTCAAACTTGGCACGCAGATACATAGTCAGCTATCATATGTTTCATGCCCCTCCAATACAAGTCATGACTAATACGAAAATATGTCTCATGAGTGTTGTCGTGAAAGGAAGATATAATGTTGCAGAGTAGAGAGGAAGTGTGATGGAGATAAATGCGATTCTTATACAATATGAGGCGGTCCTGAATTTCCCAATTGCTGTCCTTAGTGCGTTGCTCAATTTTTTTATACAATTCCATAAGCTCAGGATGTTGCTGAATTTCAACTCTAATTGAATCGAGCAAAAGAACCTGGGGTTGACTGATAGCATGTAGTTGTGGTTCCAACATATCCTGGCGAGATAGGGCATCTGGCCCCCTATTAAGGTGGCCTGGTTTGTACTCAACCTGGAAATCAAAACCCATCAGTTTACTCAGCCAATGTTGTTGTTGGGAAGTAGTGATATTGTTATGGTCTCTGACCATGGACCAAGTGATTCAACGATGGGAGATGTTTTCTTGTGAATCGAGGGCAGAAGCAGGAAGCCGGGATCTTTCTGGCCTACCTATGGTGACAATTTTGTGAGGAACAACGGAATAGAGAGAGAAGGGTGAACGTGAGGGAGGAGAGGGAAATCAGACTCGTCGAAGGGAGGTTGTACCTTAGGTTCCAGGGGAATGCCGACCCTGGTTCGTTGAAGGAGAACTCAGACCCTTTGATTAATTTTTTGCTTCCCTTCCAATACGTTCGATAGCCTCATAAAGCCAAGGCCCGAACCCAAAAGTTATTACCGTAATGCCCTTAGGGCCCGCCTACTTACAATTCATGAAATAAAGAAATACATAAAACATATAAATCTTGATGTCCTTCACTGCTCCACTGAGTCAGCAACTCGTCCGCGTTGCCTCTGGATGACTCGTTGTGTTATCGAATCCACAACATCACTCCCCTTCTTGAGAATGAGCTTGTCCTCAAGCGGTCTGCGTGCCGAAACTGATATACATTATCCTACGTAGCCTGTTGTCCCAGTGAGCCGTAAGTTCCACCTGCAAGGAGTAACTTTTATTTATTTTTGATTGCTGCTGAGCAGAGAAATGTTTACCTCAGAGTTGGCCTGAAATCCTCTTACCTGGTGTCCCTTTCTGTATTGTTTATCCAATCCTATAGACCAGCAACATGAGCCTCATAAGCATCTTCATTCAAGTAAGCCATGAACGGCCATGCCAAAAATTGCAGTGAGATCCTCTGCTTCAGGGGAAATCCTATCTGTCAGTGAAGCATCTGGAGAATCTGGACACTTCCCACACTTCTCTTGGTCAGGGCAGAGAACCAGTAGGGTAGCATAGCGCCAACAATTAGTCCAACAACGGCAGAGAACCATTGTCCGGCTGCATCAAGAGCATATGGTCTGTCCCTAATTTTGTGACGCTTGCCTGCCATCTCAGACGTAGGTCCCAGAAATTGTCCTGTGGGTGAGCTGGCCAGTTGGCATACTAGAGCGATATGATCGCTGCCCCACTTCCCACTTGGAAGACCTGTTTTCTTCAGAATGTGTAGTGGTAATGTTTCAACAATTCCAACTGGAACAAGCTCCTCAGAATGCCAGATATCATCAACCGTCCCCATAAACTTGGAGTGGTATGATGGCACCAACGGTTGTCCAGACCCAACACTATTGTCACATTGTTCTGGGACCCCTGGATATGCATTGTGAAGATTTAGGTGGGACCTTAAATAAGTGCGTCTTTTGCTTCCAACTGCCATTCTTATTTCTTCTTCACTGCACGTATGTCTTAATGGCACTGACTTGTCCATTGCTTGCCCGTGAGAGTGAAAAGGTTCCCATGGCAGAGGGAGTCCACTTTGACCAGAAATCTTTCTGTGGTCATGCAGTAGAATGTCCAGCTTAGATGAAGCCAAAAAAATGAGAAAGTGCACTTTGTGGCATGCTATTTAGAGCACCAGCAACTACAACAGTGATGCTGCCCCAATTTTTTTATATTGCATGTGCTCTCTTCAGAAATACTCTAACCTGACCCAGTTTGATATCTCCACCCATATTGGGACCTGTCAACAAGAAAGCATGTGGGCTGTGCTCTTTTGCATTTTTACCAAGATACAGATCATTTGAAACAAGGCCACCCCCACTATCAGCAACAGCATATGGGTGCCAAAGCCCTCTGATTTTACGGAAAGATCCTCCATGCTCATGGCAAGAAGCCGCAGAATTTGAATCATGTGACAAAAGAACAGGTCTACCCAGTGACCCCATCGAAGAATTGTCAGTAACAGTGAATGACCTTAGCTCATCAACACAGCTAATCGCATAGATGATTTTAGACCATTGAGGAACTTTGCCAGCAAACCACTCAACCAGAATGGCTAATGTCACAGCATCGGATTCTTTCACAATATAGTCCTTGTGTGGAGCAAAATCATGATCCCCTGCTACTTGCAGTTGAGTAAGAACTTCACCGAGGCCAGTGCTACCAGGTAGAAAAGGATGGTTTAGTACTTCAGACAATGAGGAAATCTGAAGGGCTTCTTTTTGCATAATGTTTAACAAGCCCACACTACTCCGTAGTCCTTGAACAAGAGAGACAAATGCATCCACCTTTAAGAGATGCGCAGGCATTCAGGCTGCTAAAATTAGGCTCTGTCAGTCAGATGGAATTTTTTTAAAATGAGCTTCCACCTCCTCTTCGAACCCAACATCAAGCATGTGGTCTGTCCGCCCTCGTTGTTCCAGTGTCTCATTGCGTTGCTTTGCAGCAACTATTGCTGCTGCCTTTGGACTCCTGGCAGTAAGGCCAATCTGTTTGAGACCATCAAATGGCATTGCTGCAGCAAGTGGAAGTCTTCCCCATTTTTGTGAGTGCAACACTTTAGTGGTACCTGCCATTTCAATTGGCACGACGTCCACCCAGTACCCCACACTGGTCTGAATCCTGCTGAGCATTTCCACATCTATCTTGTAGGTTACAGCAAACCCAACTTTGAGTGGACATCCAGCAGGTCCCTTGGAGTCACACTTATCTTGGTCCAAATTGTCAAAAGACGTATACAAGTGGTGTTCATTTTCCACTCTATTCAGAGGCCTCTGTGCTGTTATGAATTCAAGATAATCAATTGTTGAAGGCGTAACTTTAGCTTCTGAATGGGCGTCATACCTCGTTGTGCACAGTGCATTTATGTCAGCAAGAAGTACAATAGACTGAGGAAGATCATCAGCCACCCTGAGAGCCTTCCCAACCCTTTTGGGGCATCAACGTGATGTGTCTGAAAAATATCGGTATCATCCTCCAATAAATTGTCTAAAGTAGCAGGCGGATGATGCTGTTGTGGAAGTATATGCAATTATGGCTGAACTTCCGCCATGCGCCCCTGTAAAGTGAACTGTTGGCCTGCCAACTTCTGCCATATCGAATCCGGCTAGAGGAATAATAAGAAATTCTGCATTAAAGAGATGACCCACAATGGAAAACATAACGGCCGTGCTGACCCAATAACTTGAAAGTTTTTCTCCATTAGCCACTGACACTGAAGCTACTGAGCAAGGTTGTACCTGAAGTTGTAACTGCTAGGCAACATTGAAGCTTGTAAAATTATAGGTACTCCCTGAGTCAACCAGACTTAAGAGAAGTTGCTCGTTGACGAGAGCACAAAGTTGCATGGTATTGGTGGATTGGAGGCCAGTAATGGCGTGGAGGGAAATTTTTGGTTCCTCCACTGGTGTCTCTTCTTCCTCTAGAATGTCTTCCCCTTCATCAGTAACTTCCAACCAGAATAATTTCTTGCAAATATGCCCAAATGTATACTGTTCATCACAATTATTGCATAATCCCGTGAACCTTCTTTCCTCCATCTCTGCTCTGTTGAGTTTCTTGATGAATGTCGACTGAGAAGGATTCGGTTTAGGGCTCGAGGATTACTCGAACTAACAGTGTTGCGCCATGGTGGTGATGTCTTATGGGTGGCTGCTGTCGGTCTACCTCCCTACCATGGATTTGGCTAGACCTTCTTTCCTCCCTCCCTGCCATGTATTGCTGGGCCTCTAGGGCTCTGGCTAAATTCATTGCTCTAGCCAAATCCGTAGGAGCAAGGAGCTCCACTTCTAGGCGGAGGACCTCTGTCAAGCCGGCTGTAAACAAGCTGACTTGTTGGTCCACCCTTACTACTTGGTTGGCCCTGAACAATTTCTCTTGGAAGGTTTTTTGGTACTGTTCTACCGTGCCGGTTTGGCAGAGCAACACCAAGTCCCCCAAGGGATTGTTTTGGGCCGGGGGTCCAAACCGTATGGAGCACAAATCCTTGAATTCCTGCCAATTTAAAACTGGATACTCCAATTCTAATTGATGGCCCCATAGCTGCGCTTCATCGAGCATGTGGAAGGCGGCCAATCCCACTTTGTCACTGTCAGCAGTACGTTGGTGAGAAAAAAATTTCTCACACCTGTAGAGCCATATCATCGGGTCTTTCGATCCATTAAAAATTGGGAAATCGAATTTGGTGTATCTCGGAATCGTCCCTCCTCTAGGACTAAAATTCCCCCCGGTGCTGGAGGCTCTGTGCGTCCAGCATACTGGCGCCCTTGTCTAGGCGCAGGGCTCCTTTCCCCATCCCGTGGGTTGGATCTTTTCCCCCCAATCATATCATATAGCCTATGAGATAAATTTTTGATTTGTACATGTACCTGTTGGGTGACCCTACTGTCCAGCAATGTAACCAAACGCTCTTTAGATTCTTCTGCCTTGCTACTGCTCTAGCATCACTCTGTTCTCTCTCAGCGTGTAGCATTTCTTTGATACTAGCTAGCAACTCGGCATTGTTGGATGATTCTCCCATACTGACCTGCTCTGATACCAACATGTTATGGTCTCTGACCATGGACCGAGTGATTCGACGATGGGGGATGTTTTCTTGTGAATTGAGGACAAAAGCAGGAAGTCAGGATCTTTCTGGCCTACCTATGGTGACGATTTTGTGAGGAACAACGGAATAGAGAGAGAAGGGCAAACGTGAGGGAGGAGAGGGAAATCTGACTCGTCGAAGAGAGGCTATACCTTGGGTTCCAAGGGAACGCCGACCCTAGTTCGTTGAAGGAGAACTCAGACCCTTTGATTAATTTTCTGTTTCCCTTTCAATACGTTCGATAGCCACATAAAGCCAAGGCTTGAAACCAAAGTCAGTACAGTAATGCCCTTGGCCCGCCTACTTACAATTGATTAAATAAAGAAATAAATGAAACATATAATGCCTAATGTCCTTCACTGCTCCATTGAATTAGCAACTCATCCGCGTCGCCTCTGGATAACTCGTTGTGCTATCGAGTCCACAACAAATACGTTGCTCCAACAAGTATTTCAAACTGCAATGGTCTGTCCAAATCACAAAGTGTCGACCTCAAAGATAGGGCCTCTAATGCTGAATGGCTTTGGCTAAGACAATAAGTTCCCTTTCATACGCAGCTAATTTGTGGTGGTGTGGAGAAGGTGGCGACTGAAGTATGCTATGGGATAGTTGTGCTGTTGTAAGACTGCGTCAATGCCCCCTCCAGAAGCATCACATTCAATAACAAACGATTCTTCAAAATTTGGTAGTTGGAGAACCGGTGAAGAGGCTAAAGCTTGTTTTAACTATTGAAAAGAGGAATCTGCTATCTCCGACCATGTGAAGGCATTACGCTTAAGTAAGTTCATAAGCGGCACCGCGATCTGGCCATAGTCACGAATGAACTTCCTGTAATACCCAGCCAGACCTAAAAAAACCCTTAAAGCCATGACGGAATGTGGAGTAGGTCAGTCAATCACTGTTTGTATTTTGCTAGTGTCCACTTTAACCCCAGAGGCTGAGATGACATGACCCAAATAAGCGACCTCTGAGGTACCCATAGCGCATTGGGATTTATTGAGGAATAAATGATGGGAACGCAGGAGGTTGAATCCCTGACGCAAATGCTGAATGTGCTCTTCCCAATTCTTACTATTTATTAATATATCATCAAAGAATACCATAACATATTTGTGTAAGAATGGGCAAAATACCTCGTTCATAAGTGCCTGAAAGGTGGAAGGGGCGTTGGAAAGCCCAAATGGCATAACCAAGAACTCAAAATGACCATGATGCGTACGGAATGCAATTTTCTCCACATCGTCAGGGTGTACCCGAATCTGATGGTAGCCAGGTTTCAAGTCCAGCTTAGTAAATAATTCTGCCCCATGTAACTCGTCCAATAGTTCTTCCACCACCGGTATTGGAAATTTATCCTTTACCATATGAGCGTTGAGCTCTCTGTAGTCCACACAAAAGCGCCAAAAGTTGTCATGTTTTTTTACCAACAACACTGGCGACGAAAATGGTGAATGGCTGGGCTGAATAATTCCTTGAGCTAACATATGCTGACATTGGCGCTCTATCTCATCTTTTTGAAAATGTGGTGGACTCACCACTACTGGCTCTATGCCCATCTTTAAACACATAAGATGATCACAAGCTCGTATGTGTGGAAGTGCAGCGGGCTCCTAAAATAAGTCAGCAAATTCTATCAGGAGTGAGTTTAATTGACAGCAATCGAAGTCCATAACTTTGATATTATGGAGAGTGCATGGTAACTGGCCATGCATTCTATGTAGTGTGAGTTGTTGGTGAGATTGCAGAAACTCATAGTAAGGGACTTGAAATCCCATAAAATATGACCCAACTATTGCAGCCCTTTAATACCCAATACCAAATCAAACCCAGCAAGTGGAATGACCAAAAAATCTGCCTCAAAGGTGTGTCCTTCAATAACAAATGTAACAGCTGGACATAACCCCACGTTGGTAACCTTGTCCCCATTAGTGACAGAGACTGAAATGCCAGAATTGTTCTGAAGTGGCAAGCCCAACAGTTGGGTTGTTGGTTGGCTAAGGAAATTGTGGGTGCTGCCCGAGTCTACCAGTGCAAGTAACATGAGGTTTTGGATGCCATCGTGGACCTACATAGTGTTGGTGTTGTGTAACCCCGTCATGGACTGAATGGAAATTGCTGGTTCTTCCACTTCAGTGTCCTCCTCCTCCTCCACTGGTTGTGTGATATCCTCTGGATCCTCCACCTCTAACCAAAACAGCCTTTTGCATAAGTGCCCCAGTAGGTATTTTTCATCACAATTCAAACACAGCCCTTGAGCCCTTCTCTTGTCCATTTCTGATTTGGAAAGGCATCAAATATATTGTGCGGGGGGTGTGGACTTGGTAGTCTTTGATGTATGGGAAGGAGGTGGCCCATGGCGCAGAGGGGCATTGTGGGGTAGTGGGGCACCTGGTGCCACTTGGCCTGGCCAGGGTAGTCTACACCCCAGAGATTCTTTCATAATTCTTTGCTTGGCATCCAGTGTACGTGCCAAATTCATAGCATGTGCTAAAGATGGGTGGTCATGTAATTCCACTTCTAGACGAAGTGCCTCAACCAAGCCTGTAGTAAACAAATGAACATATTGACTGGGATGCACAAACTGACTGGCTCATGCAAGCCTTTCCTTAAACTATTTTTGATAATTCTCGATGGAACCTGTTTGCTTGAGATTGACCAAATCCCCAAGAGGATTACTGTGTGCTGGTGAACCAAACCTCAACACACAATAATTTTTACAAATTTTCCAATCAAACGCATGATGCTCATAATTAAATTGGTGATACCATAGCTGCTCTTCATCGAGCATGTGGAAGGCAGCTAAAGGAACCGTTGCAACCATATCAGCGGGTCCGAGGACCCATCATACGTTGGGAAATCGAGTTTGGTATAACTGGGCACGGTGGAATGGCTGTTGCCGTGAGTCCCCCCCCGGAATTGGATGAGCTAGGCGTAGAGGAGGCATTGGGGTGGAGGAATAGGTGGCTGATCGGAATGTCTGTTGGAACTTCCTGGCAGAGGAGCATCCTGTGGAACCCATTCACCATGGCACATATTTATTTGGAGAATAGCCTCCTTGATTTCTTGCATTTTGGTTCGGATGGCTGCATTGTCATTCTGAAGTGCTAGGGATTCAAGCCGAATCTCTTCAATGGAGTTGCGCAAATCAGCTAGAGAGGAGGAATTGCCGATGGTGGTCCTATCTCATACCAGGTTGCTGAGCTCCCTCGCCATGGATCGTGTCACCCGACGATCTTCCCTTGATTCCAGATTGGACTACTTCGTTGAGGAGGATTTAGGGTTCTTCGAATGACCAATTGCTATAAACTAATGAGCTTTCAAAGGAAGCTCCACCTTGGACCTCGTTAGAGAGAGAATCTGACCTTGTCTACTCTAATTTGATCAATACTTGGTTTCATTCATCCGCCGACGTCCCTATAAAGATTAAGGAATGCACACCACAGCCATAAGTTTGAAGGAAATTACATAAGCTACCCTCTACGTCTACTAGTTACTCTAGATGTTATGGAGTCCATAATAAGAAACTCATTTATCTTTGTGTAACAAGGCCGGATATATCATATGCAGTAAGTGCGGTTAATCAATACATGCACAAGCCACAACTCAGTCATTGGCAAGCACTAGAAAGGATATTATGATATTTGAAAGGAGCTCCAGGAAGAGGGTTTCTCTATAAGAACCATGGTCACTTCAAAATAGAAGGATTCTCATATGCAAACTGGGCTGGATCCCCATATGGCTGAAAATCTACTTGGGATATTGAACAATGGTTGGAGGGAACTTGATTACATGGAGAAGCAAGAAGCATAATCTGGTTGCATGGTCTAGTGCAGAAGTAGAATACAAAGTCATGGCACACACAATTAGTGAGCTTCTATGGACCAGATCCCCTCTCACTGAAATGGGATTCTATAATGATGCTCCTATGGATCTATATCGTGATAATCAGGCAGCAATACATATCACATCAAATCCGGTCTTCCATGAGAGAACAAAGCACATTGAAGTAGACTGCCATTTCATATGCGAAAAATTTCAAGTCGTCTTATTATCTCTCAAACATATTTCTTCCCAAAGCCAAGTTGCAGACATTCTCACCAAACTAGTCACTCATAAGATCTTGTCCACCATTTGTAGCAAGTTGGGTGTTTACGATGTTTTCTCACCCACAGCTTGAGGGGAGTGTTACAATGTGGGACCCACCATGGTTGCATGAGCTGGTGGGATCTACCATGACAATGTGAGATGACATGATAAGTCATCACACGAGTTGGCATGAGTTGGAAGATGTGAAGCATGAGCAAGAATGAGTTGGAAGATTTGAAGATCAAGTGGGACCCACAAAGATAACCATGAGCTGGTATCCTTATCACATGAGCTGGAAGATCAAGTGGGACCTACAATGATAATCACGAGCTGGCATTTTTATCATATGATAATGTTCTCATAGAAGAGTTTTAGTTCAAGTTATGTTAGTCTTCTAATTATGTTGAGTTATTTCATTATGATAGACTTATCTTTAAGAGTTTACTTTGGATGTAATTGGGGGAATGGTAGTTTAATTGTACTTGGACTCTACTATTTTTCTCTACTATAAATAGAGGTGCCTGTACTCGAATTAATAATAAAAAAATGAAGTAGTTCTCCGCTTCTCTCTTGTGAGACTTCTTCTCTATTTGCTCTCTTCGCTCCTCTCTACCCGAGAGCTCTCTCTCTCTCTTACTTTTTCTTTCTCCCTCTCTCACCTTGCTCGAGATTTTAGTAAAGGGGTCCCAAATTCAACAACGTTGTGAGCAACATTCTATGATAGTGTTGACTGGACTACTCCCAACACTTGTCTTTTGAGGAAATTCTACCCATCATCATTCATACCTTCTGGTTTCATATCCAGAAGTGGTGCGTGCAACTTTTTACTAATACAGATAATCTTCAATTTGCATTGACCAGAACGCAAAATCCATACCATCAAACTTATTGATCCCTAGTATTGATCCTTCTCCACTAGCCATTGCTCTCAATCACGAACCAAAGCTCTGATACCACTTGTTAGGAATTAAATGCCCTAATTCCAAACTAACGAGAGCAATAATAATAAACACGAAAGAAGTGAAAAACAAGCACAAAAAAGCACAACAAGATTTATACAGGTTCGCCTCAAGGTGAGACAATGTCCTGTCTTCCGTCGCTGTAGTAACCACTATTAAGATGAAATACTTTACAAAAGAAATCGCACATTTACTGGTGTTTCTCTCTAACCTCTTCAGCTCTAACTCGAGATGCTCCGCTGATTAAGTTGATAAAACCCTAATAGCGGTGCCCCCCAATTTAAAGAGAAAGGTAGGGCAACCGTATTACAACAATGAAATTCCAAATTGTCCTTAATGAAATAATTGTTAATATGCCATGGACTACGACCAACTTAGCATAGGGCGTTAATTAGGCCTCCACAACTTAACATCCCTGGTCTAGCCTGTTCATGTCTTCAAATCCTTCAGATTGTTCAACATAGACTTCCTCTTGAATATACCCACTTAGGAATGCACTCTTGACATCCATTTGGTAAAGTTTAAACTTCATGTGACAAGCATAGGCTAATAAGGTTCTAATTGCCTCTAGTCTTGCCATGGGTGTATAAGTCTATTCAACATCAATTCCTTCTTCTTAGTTATATTCTTTAGCATCTACCCGAGTTATGTTTCTCACTAATTGATTTTTGTCATTTCCTATGTTCCTAAAAACCCATTTAGTTCCTATGAGTTGTTGATTTTAGGGTCTAAGTACTAGTGTCCAAACTTCGTTTATTTCAAATTGATTTAAACCTTTTTGCATTGCCATAATACACAAGTCATCTTTTCACCTTCTATAAAGCTTTTGGGTTCTATTTAAGAAACAAATGCACTATTTGCCATAGTTTCATGAGTTCCTCTTCTAGTTGCAATTTTTCTTTGAGGGTCAATTCTAGGGGGTGATCAACCATGAACATATAGTTTTTTGGCTCCTTAGGTGGCTCTTCTTGGTTATTCGGGTTCTTTGAGGTTGAGATCCCAGGGATGAATCGAAGCTCTTTGTCATTAGAAATTGGAGTTGTGGTTGGATTTGTTGAATCGGATTCATTAAACTCAACATGTACTAACTCCTCAACTTTCATAAATGTTTGGTTATAAACTCTATATGGCTTGCTATAAGATGAATAACTCGAGAAAATTCCTATATCAGCCCTAGAGTCAGACTTCCCTAAGTTTTTCTTTGGTTCTTTCAATATGAACACTTCACATAGTGTTGGGAAGGGTACCCGTATGCAACGCATAAGGAGTTTTGTTGAGAAGGGGCTTTATGCTTGGTTTATGATTTAGCAAGTAGTTCTTATAGCTTCAGCCCAAAATCTATGTGACATGTTGTATGCATGTAGCATAGCTCTTGCCATCTAAATTAGGTATCTATTTCTTTTCTCAATAAAACCACTTTGTTGAGCAGTTCGAGGAGCTAAAAATATATGATTCTAGAATATTTTTTCACAGAGTTTTGCAAAGGCCGAAAAAGCATCATCCTTGTGTGTTAGGAAATCTACCTATGTGAACCTAGAATAGTCATCTACAACCACTTCGGTGTGATGCTTTTCGTTTAGGCTTAAGTTTCAAGTAGATCCAAATCCATATGGATTAGTTGAAGAGGTCGAGAGGTTAAAACTACATTCTTTGATTCGAAATAATTTGTTGTGTTGTTTTCCAAAATGGCTAGCATTACAAGGTCTCTGTGTTACAAATTTTTTATCTAGTAGTCCTCTCATTAGGTTTTTCTTTGCTAATTTGTTAAAATATTTTGTTCCTATGTATCCTAGCCTCTTTATCATAACCAAAATTCATCAATTTTTGCACCCAAACAGATGGCACTAGTTTAGGATAAATCAACTATGTTCATGACTTAGGTTTCTAATTTTCTGTCCCTTTTGAAGTAATTCATCATTTTCATTCTTTACCAATAATTTGTCCTTTTCATATGAAACTTTGTTACCTTTGACACAAAATTGACTAATGTTAAGTAAATCATGTATCAACCCTTCAACATAATAGACATTGGATATGAAAGAATTTGAGGTATCTATTTTACAAATTCCTTTGATGGTACCTTTTGCTATTCTTTCCAAATTTTACATGACCACCATCTTTTGGTTTAAGTTCTACGTACTTCTACTTATCACCGATCATGTGCCTTAAGCACCCATTATCCAAAATCCAAAACATTTTTTGGTGCCTTTGCTCAGACACAAACCTACATCACAAGAGATTTAACCCATAGAGATCCATTTTAAGTTGGGTCATTTTGGGATAACATTTGAAATACAACGTCATTTTGGCATCCAAACTTGTTTGCCCAAGTTTTGGGAGATAACTAGAACCCTTTCTGTTGTTTTGGGTACCCAACCTATTTTGATGCTATTTGTATTTTTTATTTGGAAAATATGGGCATAATGACCCACTTCATTGCAATAGTGGCATCGAATGTGAGGAATGAGAATGAACTTTCTGATTTATCTTTTCGTGTTCTTCCTTAATTTCCTCCTAGGTGTGGGGTTTTGTGATAGAGCTTTGACTTATTTTTCTAATTCAATGCTTTTCCTTTCAAAAGCAAATCTATCACATGATAGCTTGTCTATCAACCCACTTTGCCTTAAAGCATTGGCCATATGGCTTTCATTCGCTTCCTTCAAGGCAATAAGCTCTTCTTTGAGCTTTGAAATCTCTTGTCTTTGAGCTTTGTATTTTTCGTTATACTTATTTAGTGTATGAATATATTTCTTTAAAAGGAATTCTAGTTTATGTTCATAGTCTGAGTCTCTTACCTCTTCCAAAGTGGTAGACTCTTTATCATCTTCAATAGCCATGAGTCCTACATCACTTTTTTCTTATTTGGAATGGCTGGACTCATATTCCATAGCATCCCAAGCTGAGATGAAGACTTTCTTCTTCTTGTTCTATGGATCTTTACTTAAGGATAGGGTTCTTCTTTCTAAGTCTGGGCATTTGTTCCTTCTATGCCTAGGTTTACCACTCTCAAAACAAATACCAGTTTTCTTAAAAGATTTTTCAATTTGAGTTCTATTTAAATTTTTCTGGATTTTTTTCTTCTTTCTATACTTTCTTTATAGATGTTCAATGATAAAACTCACCTTATCACTAGAGTCATTTTCAGCATTAGTTTTGGCCTGAAGAACAAGGGTTTTTTTTTCTTAGGTTGGTCTTCATCTACTTCTTGAGGTTCCATCTCATAAGGAGAATTCCAAGAAGCTCTTTTGAGCTCATTGTCCTAAAGTTGGCATTCTCACAAATGGTGGTCTTCCTCATGCCCCTTAACTTTGAAAGTGACTAAAAAAGCTTGTCATTTTTTCTATAGAGGGAAATCTCCATTCCTAAGATGTTCAATTCATTTTTAATATGAGTTAACCCAGAATTCATCTCAACTACTGATTCCCTTCATGTGTGACCTCTAATTTGTCCCATTTATCTTATGCGGTCTTACATGTGGAGACCCAATTGAACTCATTTGATCCTAAGATACACAACAATAAGATAATGTCCTTGGAGTTTGTTTTGAGCTGTTCTTTGTCTTCCTTAGTTAACTCAATGAAGTCATTTGTACAAGAATGCCATTTTCTAACTTTTGAGCCTCAAAGGGGCCATTCTTAGTTATAGACCAAATGTCCCAATCCACTCTTTGTGACTAAAATGCACTCAAGGAAGAATTTCAAGAGATTGAGAATAAATGCTTGTAGATATGCCAATAAAAGCTTGTTAACTTATCAATTTGAAGTTTGGTGGGGTATGTATAAGTTCCCCAAGCCAAACTAGCAATTTTTTGTCCATTTGTAAAAAGTCGTTGTTACGGTCCTGGATCTCACACGGTGATTTGTAGGGAAGAAGAAGAGAAGAGAAGAATCAAGCCGAAGGGGAGCTTGAAAACCCTAGGTTTATTCTCAATGAGGAGAACTCAAAACCCTTGTTTACTCTAAATCAAGACTTATCTTTTTCTCATTTCTTTCACCTTTGAAGTAAGGTTCACGCTAACAAGGTTCAAGATAAAATATTACAATAATGCCCCTACGGCATATTAACTCTTCAACTAAAATAAAAATAAAAATAAAGTAAAAGTAAATTGAAAGAAAATAAATTAACTTAATACTAAAGGACTCAGCCACTACACCTCTGCATGACTCGGTTGCTATTGAGGTCATAACATTACACGCCTCCTGGAGAAAGAGCTTGTCCTCATGCTCGAAGGTAGGGAGGCATGCCGAAACATCTCCATATATCCCCAAGTAGCATATGTGGCTTCCGCGTCAACCCACTGGATGACACACATGGTGTAAGTGCTGCAATGTAACACCGCGGACAGAGATATAGCCGTATTGAAACCCTACACTGGGTCCCCCTATTGGCAGAAAGTTTCCTCTGAAAATTTCTTTTTTATTTTTTATTCTTCTCTACCTCGGAGTCTATGTGTTGCTTCTATCCTTTTTCGTCTTCAATTTCCTTTTCACGCGATTTCCAGGTCTCATTTGCACGGTCATCTGTTTGTAGCTCATGCCCGCAAATCAGGGTTGAAGTATGCTCATCCAGCCATGGCTTGAGGCAATTTGGGTGAAATAAATGCTTCCATTGCAACTCCTGCATCTTGTCATCTATAACCAAATGCTCCCTGCTAACTGCACATTCTGTCTCTCTCCCTAGCTTCACTAAGATTTCATGTGTGACTGTGATGACGGGAAGCCTGGCATCCACCACTTTTGAGGCTGGAGGTGGCTTCTGTGGTCCAGCACCATTTTCCTGTAGTGAAGTTTCAATGACAGAATCAAGGTCCTGGCATTTCTTGCATAGTATTTACCAACTCTGCCAGCATTGCAGCAGCAGCATTAGGACAAAAATTCTTTGGCTCACTTCCAACTGTTAATTGTCCTTCAAACATAAATAGAGAATCTCTGTTCTGAGTATTTGCAGTAACGGGTCCGTATAAATTTGTTGGGTGGGAAAACTGTGTTGGTTGTTGCACCCCCGTGCTGTCAAGGTACTTAGAGAAATATGTGCACCACATAGGTTCACAATTTCATACTCTGCCAGAATTGAATGTATGGGCAGCACTGGTTTGTAGACAGCAGTCGAAAGGACAATATCCCACAACTTCAAAATTTGCAAGTATTCCTCAAATCCAGAAATTGGATCACTATGAAACACAAGTAAATCTAGCACTCAACCCAAACACTCTCTCTAGGACAACAGCACCATAAGAAATCTGTGCAGTTATTGGGTCAGCATGTTGTTCATATGCAGTGTGCATAGAGTTCCATGTTACCAGATCTCTGCATGTCATGCCAACAATTTACTTGGTTGCTCTCTCCTGCCCAACCCAACTTCTCCATTTCCCTAAAAAGCGTCAGCCCATGGCCTGGGTGTCTGCCCTGTAAATATCCAGCAATCCTCCCATTCCCCTTTTCAACATAGCCTCTTATTATAGAATTCCAGGACTCCACCTTTTTTTAGGCATTTCATTAAGTATAAGATTAGCCCACTGCAAGTGATGGGTTAACTAAACTGTGACCAGATTGACCTTCAATATTGCTGGAACAGATTGACGTTTAATACTGCTGGAAGAGTGTGCAGTGCTGAAAAACATTTTGACTGTGGCCTCTAATGTTCCACTAGCAGTACCCAGATTATTTATTTTGACAGCAAATGGTACAGGATATAATTCCAGTTGCATGTCCCTTGCAGCAAATAATTTTGCATGCCTTGCCGCAGCAAGTGGAAGTCTTCCCCCTGATATAGAGTTCAAAATTTCAGATTCACCTCCCATATCAATTTGGACGATTTCAAACCTGCACCCAACACCTGTCTGAATCCTTTTGAGCATTTAAACATATATCTTGCAGGCTACATCAAAACCAACAATAAGTGGATCTCAACATAACCCATGTGCTGCAAAACCAGCAGGTTCCTCTATGGATCCACACTTAGGAGACATGTCAATCATGGAGTTTCTCAAGGCCAAACATAACTCCAAGACCTTGTGGACAGCAGACTGATGCGTCTTTCTCCCTTATTCCAGTGCAACCAAGTGAGCACAACGATTAGCCATATACCAGAATGTTATGGCTAGAGTTGGTAGAAGTAGGACTTAGGTGGGGTCACTTTCAAATAAGGTTAAGGGTCGGGTCTAATGTAATTTTAAGTTAGGAGTGTGGGCCACGTCATGGCTTGGGAAAGGAAGTGTTAGGGTCATGGCTTGGGAAATGTTTGTCTTGGAAAATGTTAGCATCAAGGCTTGGGAAGGGTATGTCTTGAGAAGTGTAAGCATCATGGCCTTCTTGTTATAAGGAGGATGCCAGTCTGTAGGAAGGGAGCATTAATCAAATTAGCTGTTTGTTAGTAAGGTCGGATTCTCCCTTTGAGGTCCAGAGTGAACTTCCCTTCACAAACTTAGTTATCTTCACGTCTTCCGATCGGAAACAAGGAGGAGAACGTCTGGTGGATGATCCATAGAAATGGGGCATAACAACCATTGAAAACCTGCGAACAGAGATTCAGATGTAGCTCCAGAAGTTTCGGGAGACCATGCCCCAGCTTTTCCACTCTCTGGGTTCACGAGAGGTTCCCCATTCGGGCAGTGGCTCACGCCCTACGGAATACCCCAACCCTCCACTCTCGCCTATGCCTCCTATGCGCCCTGCTCAGACCCCTCCGGGGAGCTTTCATATCAATAGCAACACAAATGTACCTCAACTCCAGTTTATTCCACTTCACGGGCCCCGCGATATTCCTCTGTGCACAACTCCTCAAATCCGTCTTCAGGTTGGAGCATCTATTTTATGGACTCCATAGCATCACGAGTTATCAACAGGCATAGGAATTAAATTATATCAATTTCCTTTTAATGTAATTCCATTTTGTTTGGTTTGGTTTAGATGTAATATGGCATAAACCAATTGACCCATGGGTCTATTTTGTATTTCCGTCCTCAACCCTATTTATGGGGACGTCAAGGTGAAGGAAAGTAAGTATTGAGAAAATTAGAATTAAACAGGTCAGATTCTTCCTCAGAGGTCTAGGTCGGATTCTCCCTCTGAAGTCCAGGTCGAGCTTCCTTCAAGCTCAATCATTCCATTCTGAATTCCACCATTCTACGTTTCAGAAACAAGAATCCTCTTCCAGCGTCAAGATTCAATATGGAGGGAAGAGAGGAAAGAAGGGTGACTCAATCCATGGTTCGGGAAGAACCTAACATCTTGGTATTAGATAGGTCCACCCTTGGGAATTCCTCTTCCCCTAGGGATTTGTGGCAATTAATTGAGGACAATCGTCAGGCTCAATCCCTGGAAGAAGTCCGGCATACCACATCTGACCTACGTGAGGCAATCAAATCCATGGACGCAGCAATCCAAGCCCTCCTCCAGTGACAAGACGACAGTGGTCTTCGAGCGCCACCGCTGTCAGCCTACTCTCCATCGGCCGACCACCATCACTACCAGCCACCACTACCTCCTCCACCACCAATGCGCCATAACAATCCCCATCTAGGGCCTGTCGCACAGGGACCAAATACGGTTCCTAGGTATTTCAAACTCAATTTTCCTACATATGATGGGTCTAAGGACCCCTTGATTTGGTTAACCAAGTGTGACCAATTCTTTTATCATAAAAAAACACCGACAGATGAGAAGGTTTATTTGGCCGCATACCACATGCTCGATGAAGCGCTCCTATGGTACCACCAATTCCGAAATGACCAATTGGTTCAGGATTGGGCAACCTTTAGACCATCATGCATGATGAGATTTGGTCCTCCAGCTACTAGCAATCCATTGGGAGAATTAATCAATTTTAAACAGAATGGATCACTAGAGGTGTACCAAAAGACCTTCCAGGAACGTTTGCCCCGTGCTAGTGAGTTTGTCAATCACTCCCATTATGTTCACATCTTTACTGTTGGTTTTACAGAAGCTCTACGGTTGGAAGTTGAATTACATAGTCGTACAGATTTGGACCACGCTATGAATTTAGCCAGGTCAATTGAGCATAAGCAACAAGTTTTGAAGGATTCACTGGTAAAAAAACCAGCTTGGTCAGGAAGGCACACTGCCACTATGCCAACACCATATTCTGGGCCTCCACATTCTGGAGCCAGTGCAGCATCGTGACTAGAAAGTTCTAACTCTATGCCACCAGCTCCTTACTTCAAAAAACTGAATAGACAAGAGATGGAACAGAGAAAGGCCAAGGGCTTTTGTTTTAACTATGATGACCAGTATGTCCAGGGTCATATATGCAAACGATTATTCAGTGTGTGTCTGTGGGAGGATTGTAAGGACATACTCCAGAGGAAGAGATTGTGGAGACAGACCAAGAGGGTCCAGAGATTTCACTTCATGCCATGACTGGCCTGCGCAGTTCTAACACCATGAGAGTTAAAGCCCAGTTACATCATCTACAATTACTTGCTTTAGTTGACATTGGTAGCACGCATAATTTCATCAGTCAGCTAGCGGCTAAACAACTTGGGTTAGTCATCCAGCAGCAAACATGCCTTTTTGTCTTAGTAGCCAATGGGGCTAAAATGATAGATGCCATATTCTGACATGCGAACTAAGTTAATTATAATAGAATAACCTTTATAATTGTGTTATAGGTTATCGGTTTTCAAATGAAATCATCATTTATTGAATTTGGCATTAATCACTGTCGATATTGCATATTTTTCTCTCCTGAATTATATTTCATTGTTTTTAAGGTTTATTTCTTCTTGAAATGCTTTTTATAGATTTAATTATGGAATTATAGGAGAATTTTGGTGGAGAAAGAGATATTTACCAAAATGCCCTTACTGAAATGGAGGTGATTTTTAGGTCTAATCGTTTTAAAATAAATAAGATGGTATTAAAGGAGAGAGGAGAGCGTGGAACGAAAAACAGGGGGAGACCCGAGAGAGGAGCGTCAAGAGAAAACAAAGACCAAAAACAGAGGACCTTGGATCGGAAACAAGGGAGGATCCGAGAGGAGTTCCCCACCGTCGTTCACTGGGCTATTGCCTTTCGCTGCACCACCGCCGTCCACCGCCGTCCAGAAACCGAGAACAAACCCGAGGAGAGCTCGAGAGAGTCTCCATCGAGGTGAGTTCGACAGTCGTAGCTCGCCAGGCCGAGAGGGGATCCGAGAGGGCTTCTCTGGTGCCAATTCAGCTTTTCAACCATCCTCTGGCGTCTATCACATATTTTCGACCATTCCCGGAGCTATTCCGACTCCGACCGAGACTCGAGAGAGCCGGTTAGAGAACGTCAGCTCTGTTTCGTTCTTCGCCGGACGTTACCTCTGTCCGTCGGCTTCCAACCTTTGTCGCCAGCGTCGTTTCTACCTCCGGCCACTCACTCTTGCCAACCCGAAGCCATTGATTTCGGGAAATTGCAGCACCCGTGAGAACGAGTTGCTGCCCGAGCGAGAGGAAGGAGAAGGGGAGTAATCCGTCATTTTCAAATTTAATTTTTCTATAGTTTGAACTTAGGTTTTGAATGTTTATTAAATGTGATTTGATAATTAATGTTTATTGAATATTTTTTTTCCCGATATTGATTAAATTAAATAGTTAGGGTAGGATTATAATTTAGGTTGGATTTTGGTATTTTAATCCGATTTCTGTCTTTCACTCTATGCACTCGAGAGGGGCTAGACGCAAGGATTGAGAAATCAGATCCGTGGTTACGTGGCGCTCGCGAGAGGCACGAATCACAGTAAAATCCAGAGTTGATAATTTTAGTATCACAATAGGAAATTGATTATCTGCATTCTATTGTAATCCGATCTTTGTCATTAACTCTAGGCGCCCGAGAGGGGCTAGATGCAAGGATTGAGAATCCGGATTCGTGTTTACGTGGCACTCGAGAGAGGCATGTATCACGATAAAATCCAGAGTTGACGTTTCCTGTTGTGGAAGTAGTTAACCAGATGATGACTTGATAATTTAGGATATAATTAGTGTTTAGTTTAGATTAATTCATCATATTTGGTTAGGCTAGTTGACTGAAGAATACACAAAAATTCAGTCCTCCCTGTGGATATGACCCTCGCTTCCCACTAGATTACATGAACGATTCGTATGCTTGCGAGTTATTAAAGCCGATGTAATTAAATTCTACATCAAGTTTTTGGCACCGTTGCCGGGGAGGCACGTATTAAGTGTATTTCTTTGTTCTCCATGGTCTTAGGTTAGGATAAAAAAAAATAAAAAAAAAAAAAATAAATAAAAAAAAAAAAAAAAAAAAACGTGCTTAAGACTCCTATTGGGATGTCTCCATTTCGCCTAGTGTTCGGCAAAGCATGTCATCTACCTGTTGAGCTTGAGCATAGAGCTTATTGGGCCATTAAGGCTTTGAATATTGATTTGGCTCAAACGGGTGAGGAGAGGAAATTGCAATTGAATGAGTTGGACGAGATACGTCATGATGCTTATGAGAATGCCAAATTGTACAAGGAGCGAACAAAGCTTTTACATGATAAATCTATTTTTCGCAAGTCTTTTACTATTGGGCAGAATGTTATACTTTATAACTCACGATTGCATTTGTTTCCAGGGAAGCTGAGATCTAGGTGGTCCGGTCCATTTGAGGTTACACAAGTGTTTCCTCATGGCGCTGTTGAGATCCGCAATCACGGAGACGGGTCGGCCTTCAAAGTTAACGGTCAGAGGCTCAAATCATATCTTGAGAATGTTCCCACACCGGAGGAGGTGATGGCGATTTTCCTGGAGGAACCTGTCCATTCATCTTGACTGCGTCAGAGTCTTGCTTATGACTATAAACTTAGCACATTGTGGGCAATCCCCACGTTTCTATCCTTTTGTACATTACAGTTTTTATTTTTTGTTTATTCATTCTTATTGGGATAACCTTTGGTGTACTCTGGTCTTGATTGATTGGAGGTCCCCCGGTGAAGCCGACCCCGTCATGGACTCAGGGTACTCTCTTGCTGGCTGAGAGCATAAATGGCTCCGATAGTCGATGACCAGACTTTTGGTCCCTAGTTTGAGAGGTCTGTACTCAAACAACCGTTCTGGGATTGACCAGTTCGATCTTGAAGTATTGAATGAAAACCTTATGGTGAGTAACTCAAGGACTTATGTTCAGCGTGTGATTCCTGCTGCCTTCAGTGGCCAGTCACACAGAGATTTCTTCAAAGTGTGATGTGGGATAGCGGTTTCATCTACGGATGATTACCTACAGGTACGACTGATTTGAGTAAACCTTCTTCGAGGGAGACTATGGATCATTCCTGGGGGTCTTTATTGACTCTTCGGTATTATTGTTGATGACCAAACACATATGGTCCCACCTATGGATTTAGGAGCCCTGAGGGAGCTTAACCCTTTCTTTTTGTAGTCGTTCTAGTATTTTAACTTTTCCCCATTGAGGACAATGTCAGGTTTAGGTTTGGAGGGGGGGGGGGGGGGTGCGCAGCGGGAACAACTCTTTAATAACTTAACAATGATTTTCTTTTGATTTTTTTTCGTGGTTTTCAAATTACTCCTCTTAGTATGTGGTTAATGTTAGTAGAGTTAAAATAAGTTGCTCAAATGTGTTTCAAAACTTTTCGTAAAACTGTGTAGAATATGCCTATTTGAAATCTGATATCATTTGTTGTGATTCATGAGAATTCAATGGGATAGCTTACTATTGCATTAGACTTGGAACTTAGTTACAAAAGAGAACATGTAAATCTAGTGTTGATCTATGTTAGTCTGAATAGTCTTGTATGCCTGTTTGAACTCAATCTTTTTTATACCTCAGTGAAATTCCTTATTGTAACGTATGAATGCAAATGGAAATGCTCTTACTTGCAAAAGACAGATAACTTCAGAAACAACCTGGGCAAAACCAGGGACATGCACCGGAATAGTCGGTTACATAAAAATAAGTGCATGTGCAGTGAAGAAGAATACAAAATGGTGGTAATACCAAAAGTATTCAGTGAAACAAAAATTACGTTGGTAATAGCAAAAGTGCGTTGGTAATAGCGTAAAATGGTTTTAAATCTGGAAGCAATGAGTTTCTTAACTTTGATGATGAATTGTAATTTGAAAGAAGTTGCAAGTCAAGATTGAAATTGGTATATTTCTTTTGTGAGATTGTCAGACAACAGGCTTACTCTACTATTTTCTCTTAATTGTGATGTGACCAGGATTTTATTGTTATTTGTTGCCTCTTTGTTATGTTGAAGTAATTGCTTATGGGTCACATTGGTTCAGGTGGAGTAACAATGAATGTATTTGGATTGATAATAGGCTATATTTTACACAGGTTTTTAAATTTCGCAAGATCTCATATGATTTTCAGATATTTTATGATACTAAGTGTTAGTCATATGCTAATGAGGAGTAAATTTTCTTCAGTTTTTCTTTTTATATTATTGATTTAGATGAATTTTGTGGGTAAATTTCATGCAAACCCTCACGAGACATAACTCGTCCACTACTGCAGAGTAGGGGTTTAACGGCTTGTTGCATGCGCTAAATGCAATCGTGCTCCCTACGAAAGTGGCATTTTGTTTTCCTAGGCTTAATTTTGGTTCGATTGTTGTTTTGCTAGGGACTAGCAAAGATTTAGGTTCGGGGGTGTGATAGATGCCATATTATGACATGAGAACTAAGTTAATTATAATAGAATAACCTTTATAATTGTGTTATAGGTGGTTATTTATCGGTTTTCAAATGAAATGAGCATTTATTGAATTTGGCATTAATCACTGTCGATATTGCATATTTTTCTCTCCTGAATTTTATTTCATTGTTTTTAAGGTTTATTTCTTCCTGAAATGCTTTTTATAGATTTAATTATGGAATTTCAGGAGAATTTTGGTGGAGAAGGAGATATTTACCAAAATGCCCTTAGTGAAATGGAGGTGATTTTTAGGTCAAATCGTTTTAAAATAAATAAGATGGTATTAAAGGAGAGAGGAGAGCGTGGAACGAAAAATGGGGGAGACCCGAGAGGGGAGACCCGAGAGAGGAGCGTCAAGAGAAAACAGAGACCAAAACAGAGGACCTTGGACCGGAAACAGGGGAGGATCTGAGAGGAGTTCCCCACCGTCGTTCGCTGGGCCACTGCCTTTCACCGCGCCACCGTCGTCCACCGCTGTCCACCGCTGTCCAGAAACCGAGAACAAACCCGAGGAGAGCTCGAGAGAGTCTCCGTCAAGGTGAGTTCGATAGTCGTCGCTCTCCAGGCCGAGAGGGAATCCGAGAGGGCTTCTCTGGTGCCAATTCCGCTTTCCGACCATCCTCCGGCGTCTATCACATATTTCCGACCATTCTCGGAGCTATTCCAACTCCGCCCGAGATTCGAGAGAGCCGGATAGAGAATGTCAGCTCTGTTTCGTTCTTCGCTAGACATTACCTCCGTCCGTCGGCTTGCAACCTTCGTCGCCGGCGTCATTTCTACCTCCGGCCACTCACTCTTGCCAAGCCGAAGCCATTGATTTCGGGAAATTGCAGCACCTGTGAGAACGAGTTGCTGCCCGAGCGAGAGCAAGGGGAAGGGGAGTAATCCGTTATTTTGAATTTAATTTTTCTATAGTTTGAACTTAGGTTTTGAATGTTTATTAAATGTGATTTGATAATTAATGTTTAAATTGAATATTTGTTTTCCCGATATTGATTAAATTAAATAGTTAGGGTAGGATTATAATTTAGGTTGGATTTTGGTATTTTAATCCAATTTCTGTCTTTCACTCTATGCGCCCGAGAGGGGCTAGACGCAAGGATTGAGAAATCGGATCCGTGGTTATGTGGTGCTCGAGAAAGGCACAAATCACAGTAAAATCCAGAGTTGATAATTTTAGTATCATCACAATAGGAAATTGATTATCTGCATTCTATTGTAATTCGATCTCTGTCATTAACTCTAGGCGCCCGAGAGGGGCTAGATGCAAGGATTGAGAATCCGGATTCGTGGTTATGTGGCGCTCGAGAGAGGCACGTATCACGGTAAAATCTAGAGTTGACGTTTCCTGTTGTGGAAGTAGTTAACCAGATGATGGCTTGATAATTTAGGATATAATTAGTGTTTAGTTTAGATTAATTCATCATATTTGGTTAGGCTAGTTGACTGAAGAATACACAAAAATTCAGTCCTCCCTGTGGATATGACCCCCGCATCCCGCTAGATTACATGAATGATTCGTTCGCTTGCGAGGTATTAAAGCTGATGTAATTAAATTTTGCATCATGGGCATATCTCCAGCCACCCACTTTGATATTGCGGGACACTCCTTTATTGCAGATTTTCTGGTGATTCCACTGTTAGGATTTGATTTGGTCCTTGGCATTAAATTGCTGCAATTGTTGGGGCCTATTTTATGGGATTTTTAGGCTCTAACCATGACCTTCACAGAGGACCACCGTCAGATCACATTGCATGGCACCCAGGCACCAATGCCCTATGAACTTCAGACTGTTCAGGTCCATAGCACTAACAATTGTAAGTTACCTCAACTACTTACAGACTTTGAGGATATATTTCATGAACCTACTGCTCTTCCGCCTATTTGGCACTGTGATCACCACATCCGATTGAAAACGGGCATTGAACCTGTAGTGGTGCGGCCTTATCGTTACCCCCACTTACAGAAGGATGAAATTGAAAGGCAATGCCAAAATATGCTCGCGTAGGGAATTATTCAGCCCAGCAGGTCTCCTTTCTCCTCACTGGTATTACTGGTCCACAAGCATGATAAGTCGTGGAGGTTTTGTGTGGATTACCGACAACTCAACGCTCACACCATTAAAGACAAATTTTCCATCCCAATGGTGGACGAGTTGCTAGATGAGTTACACGGTGCTACTATATTTACCAAGCTGGATTTGAAGTCTGGCTATCATCAAATCCGCGTTCCATATGATGGCTATCATCATCCATCATATGTGGAGAAAACAGTGTTCCATACGCACCATGGTCATTTCGAGTTCCTCGTGATGCCATTTGGTCTATCAAATGCGCCTTCCACATTCCAAGCCCTCATGAATGAGGTATTTTCCTCTCTCTTGAGGAAATATGTTTTGGTATTTTTTATAACATTTTGGAGTATAGCAACAATTGGGAAGAGCATCTTCAACACCTTCACTAGGTATTTACCCTTCTCCGCTCACATCATTTGGTTTTAAATCAGTCCAAATGTTCTATGGGTACCTCAAAAGTGGCATACTTGGGCCACGTTATTTCAACAGTAGGGGTGAAGGTTGACCAGAGTAAGACTCAGGTTGTCACAAGTTGGCCTCCTCCCACCTCCATTACAGGTCTAAGGGGATTTTTGGGCTTCACTGGGTATTACAGGAAATTTATCCGCAGCTATGGCCAGATTGCAGCACCGCTCAACAACCTACTCAAGAAAAATGCCTTTACCTGGTCCGAGACAGCGACTCATTCCTTTCAGTAGTTGAAAGAGGCATTATCATCCACACCGGTTTTGAAGCTACCGGACTTTGATGTGTCCTTTGTGGTGGAATGTGATGCTTCGGGGGGGGGGGGTATTGGTGCAATGTTACACCAACAAGGACACCCAATTGCTTATTTTAGCCGCCAACTTGGCCAACACCACCACAAGTTAGCAGCTTATGAGAGGGAACTGATCGGTTTAGCTAAATCAATACAAAATTAGTAGCTTTATCTTTGGGGGTGCCCATTTCTAATTCGCACCGATCATTGCAGCCTCAAGTATCTTCTTGAGCAGTGCCTCACTACCTCACCTCAGCAGCACTGGTTAAGTCAACTTATGGGGTTAGACTTTACCATGGAGTATAAACTTGGGAGTTTGAATGTGGGGGTTGATGCTTTATCTCGTCGGGACATTCCAGAGCCGCAATTACATGCCATCAATTAGCCCAGAGCTCTCTTGTTGGATTCTATTCGGGAGGAAACACAACAGTATCCGGAAATTATTGCCTTATATCATGACATTCAGCAGGGGAAATCGGAGAAACATTGGATGGTTCAGGATTGTCTTGTCCTCTTCAAAAACTGAAGTTTTCTACACCACACATCACCACTTATTCACAACATTCTAGCCTTGGTCCATGACAGTACACATGAGGGCCGACCAAAAGCATATTTCCAGATCAGTTGGGATTTTTATTGGAGGGGTATGAAGCGCAGTATAGCCGATTATGTGGCTGCTTGTTAGATTTGTCAACGGAATAAAGCTGAATCATTAAGTCCAACCGGTTTGCTCCAACCACTTCAACTGCCATCACAAGTTTGGTCAGATATTTCCATGGACTTCTTATATGGCCTTCCCTCGTCGTCTGACAAATCCGTTATATTTGTAGTGGTTGATCATTTCTCAAAGTATGGCCATTTCCTCCCTCTGGCGCATCCTTATACTACCGCTCACGTAGCTCAGCTATTTATGGATAATATTGTCCAGTTACATGGGATGCCTACCTCCTTTACCAGTGACAGAGATGCCATCTTTACTAGTACATTCTAGAAAGAACTATTCAAGATGCAAGGCACAACGTAGCATTCTCTTTCACCTACCATCCGCAGACTGATGGTCAAACCAAGGTCGTCAACCGGACTATTGAGATGTATCTTCGTTGTTTCGTGGGAGACTCACCTAAACGGTGGGTTAAATGGCTCACCTGGGCTGAATTCTGTTACAATACCTCCTACCACAACGCACTCGGAACTACCCCATTCAAGGTAGTATATGGCAGAGACCTACCTCAACTTTTATGGTATGAACCTGGTGCCTCCAAGGTAGCCACTTTGGACCAAGCATTAGCAGAAAGAGACACCATGCTCACTGAGGTGTGCACTCATCTCTAGGAGGCCCAGAATACTATGAAATTTTATTATGACAAGAAGCACTGAGAAGTCTTCTTTTATTTAGGTGATTATGTATGGCTGCGTCTCCAACACTATAGGTAGCTGTCACTGACAGCCTCCAAATGCCACAAGCTCTCTCCAAAGTATTATGGTGCCTTTCAGGTGATGGACCGCATTGGCACAGTTGCCTACCGCTTATAGCTTCCGCCAGAGTCAAGGATTCACAATGTGTTTCACGTCTCCAAACTGAAGACCTTCCAGGGCGACTCTCCCTTACTGCACACCCCTCTGCCCCCACTACATGAGGGACGTGTCCTTTCAACTCCATCACAGGTGTTACAGGGTCGTCACATTCAGGGTGATTGGGAGATACTAGTGCAATGGGCTGATGCTAACCCCAGTGACACTACGTGGGAGCCCTTACCTATTTTCAGAGCCCTCTACCCCTATTTCGACCTTGAGGACAAACTCTTTCTCCAAGAGGGGGGTGATGTTATGGACTCCATAGCATCACGAGTTATCAACAGGCATAGGAATTAAATTATGTCAATTTCCTTTTAATGTAATTACATTTGGTTTGGTTTGGTTTGGTTTAGATGTAATATGGCATGAACCAATTGACCCATGGGTCTATTTTGTATTTCCGTCCTCAACCCTATTTATGGGGACGTCAAGGTGAAGGAAAGTAAGTATTGAAAAAATTAGAATTAAACATGTCAGATTCTCCCTCAGAGGTCTAGGTCGGAATCTCCCTCTGAGGTCCTGGTCGAACTTCCTTCAAGCTCAATCATTCCATTCCGAATTCTACCATTCCACATTCCAGAAACAAGAATCCTCTTCCAATGTCAAGATTCAATATGGAGGGAAGAGAGGAAAGATGGGTGACTCGATCCATTGCTCGAGAAGCACCTAACAATCTATTGCTCGGATTTCTTCTAGTTCATGTAGTGTCACAACAATCAAATCAGAGACATCCATGGAGCACGACATTAGAGAACCCTCTGTCTCTCCAATGGCGGTGTCCTCCACAATTGGGGACACCAATCTGAAATCAGACTCCAAATTACTAAAATCAGACGACACTGGAATCTGAACTGGAGCACTTCCGAATTTTTCGGCACTGGAAATCTCTGAGCAGGGACGTCCTGCGCCAAAATCCCGAGTTGGGCAAGGGGACCCAGAACTTCCGAAACCAAACCACCCCTACTCATGGCACGCCACACTTCGTCCCGAACTGGAGATGAAAAATCTTCTGGCGCCTGTTCCGAAATGTATAAACTTGGGGTTGCTATCATTCATAGTCAACATTTCATTAAAATAATATTGGCCTTCTGACAGTAATCCTGCATGAACACAAGCACATAACGGACCAATAATTGTAACTTCATCCAAACCCATGGGACTACCAGTAGAGAGGGCACCTATGAATGTTACCTCTTTTGGTTTCTGTCAAAATTCTTGCATTTGGTGAAACATTTCTAACTCTTGCTCATCCATTACTATCCAAACCCAGAATTAAGACTGTCAAAGACAATACATATTTCTAGGGCATCTGCTCAAATACCACCAAGGAGTTATCTAACAATTTACATTTTGCATATAAATTCATTAAGGTAGTTCCTAGATTAAAAGTCAGTTCCAACCTATTCCTCGTTATGTAGAAATGAACCCATTTGTCAGTCTCAAGAGCTTCAAGAATAGCACATACAGCAAGAACACAGATGACATATGTTGTTGTCCCTATGCTGCAAGAATCAGCAACGTCCTATACAGGACTATATTCCTTGCCCACAGCAACATCACCACCCATTTCATAATCATCCACAATATAATTTCCAGAACTCACACATTGTTCAAGAATTTCAACAAACAGTGTCCGAGAGGATGAATGACCCAAAAAATTCATCACAAACTTTTCAGATTGAATGCTACTGCTGGATATATGACAATGAACAGACACACTGATTCTGTTCTCATCAACAACAATATAATTCATCACCCACGACAATTGCTCTACCATTCCCAGAATACCCAAACTCCTAAGCATAGAATTACAAATAGGAATTGTCATAACAAAATCCCCATCTCGAATTTCTGACACGAAAACCTGAACTCCGTCAAAATTCAAGTAATCTTTCTGTTTCTCTGTCCAACTGAACACCCCCAATGCCATTATAGAGGGTTTTCATAAAACATCAAGGGAATTGAGAAAGGACCATACAAAATTTGGAGAAAATCGTCTCAAAAACTTACCCCAAAAATCGTTCAAGTCGGTTTCCCGCTAGGATGCCGAGAGCGAGAGTGAGAGTGAGAGGTTTCACAATTTCAAATCAGAACTCACTGTTCCTAAAGTGTTTTCTTCCGCCAAAGCCAACCTGACCTTTTTCCAACGACGAAGAGCAACAAGTTGTAGCCTCACATTTTTCCAATGGTGAACAGCATCAAGTCGTGCCTGAAATTTAGAATGGGACTGGCGCTCATCGACAGCCTGCAAACTAGAATGGGGCTGTGCCGAAGAACCTTGAGGTTGAACGACGAATAGTCCTCTTGGTTCCACTCGGTTTGACATTACATACTCTAACTTCGGGGATGAAGTTCCTCCGTCGTGGACGCCAAACCACAAATAATTTTCATCTTTTTGATGGGGATGAAGTTCCTCCGTCATGGACATCCAACAACAAATAATTTTCATCTTTTTGATGGGGATGAAATTCCTCCATCGTGGACTCCCAACCACAAATTATTTTCATTTTTTTTACGGGGATGAAGTCCTCCATCGTGGAATCCAAACCACAAATAAATTTTGATCTTTTTGACGGGGTAAAATAAATGATGACATGAGGCCACCTCTTATTCAATAATAATTTCCCCAAAGAGACATAATAGCTACAACTGAATATAACACGACCATCTTCCAACACATATAACATGAACCAAATAGTAAACTTTGTCAAAGAACCCATGAAATAATCCAATAAAAAAATTTCTTCTTTGATGTACAAGCTTCATCTTTTGTGCTCCCATTTTCTTGAATATTTTGGTCACATAAACTTATCCACAACATAAGGAATAAAATACCTCTTTCTTGTTCTTCTTCTACTTCTCCCCCTCAAGCTGGGAGGTAATGGCAGTGATCCCAGCTTCAACCAAATATCATAGAAGTAGCAATAATCCCAAATAAAAGAAATTTATAAATAAGCCCTCAAATAGGGAGAAGTGAGATATTTTCCTGATATATCAACTCAAACAGTGACGCAAAACAATCGGCATAAATTCGGATTTTTCAATACAACAGGATACCAGCATGACCTTTGATTCTTCCAATTCGAATATATCTTTCAATATAGATCAAATGTTTTCCTTTTGAAACTAGACTTAAATACCTTTCATCCAAGTATGAATTAACTTCATTAAATATAATTATCATAAGATAAATAATCTGATAGTTTTCGGTCTCTGCCATCTGACTGAACTAAGTTCTGTTTCTCTTGCTTTTCCATAACAACCATTGACTATTCCAAGATCAATATCTCCTTATAAAAAAATCATAATGAGAATTGGTTGAATAGGTAAGAAAATAGACTTATCTTTCGTTTGATATATAATTCTCCATATAAACTCTCTTTCTTGATAGCATAAAATACCTCGAAAATTGATGCTTTCTGCTATTGCTCGAACCTCATTTTCAATCTGACCTTTCTTGTTTCAAATATCAATTTCCCTGTGTAGATAACTCAGATAAAAAATTGGTTGAAACTATAAAAGAATAGACTTACAGATATTTCTTTGTGTAGATAACTCAAATAAAAAATTGGTTGAAAATTTAAAAGAATAGACTTACAGATATTTCTTTTTATATATATTTCTTCATATAAAGTCTAGTTCTTGATAGCAAAAAATACCTCGGAATCTGAAGATTGCTGCTGCTCCTCGAACCTTTTTGCAAATTAACCTTCAATAATTGAAATATTGATATCTCTCTATCGATGACTCTGATTGGAACAAATCATTCTTCTTTGGAAATTAGACTCAAATATATTTCCATCAATATATAACTTGAAATATGAAAAACTACGTATAGAGGTGAAAATTGCAATGAAAACTACCGGTGTAGGGACTGAAAAAAATAATAACTACGAACCTAGACCTAGGGTTTAGGGTTTAGAGAAAAGGATCACATTCCTTCCGTGAGTTGACCAAGTCAACTCACAAAACCTGCTCTGATACCATGTTGAATTTATGGAAAAGTTAAATACTTCATTGACATCAATAACTTGTTGTAATCAGAGTACATGAACCTCTATTTATAATAGAGGGTAGTAGAGTCCAATTACAGTAAAACTATCCTTGTCGCAATTACACCCAAACTCTAACAGTTAAGGTCAGTCCTAACATAATTAGGTAACTCAATATTGATAAAAGACAAATATAACTTAAACTAAAACTCTTCTTGGTCGTGACCCTAAGATAAAGATACTTTTGTGAATCCTTCTTGATCTTCCAACTGATGTGATAAGGATGCCAGCTCTTGGTAATCATTGTGGGTCCTACTTCTTATGGGCTAGGATCCATATTGTGGGGCTTCCTTGGTCATGTGGCCCATCTGATAATAATCTTACATATGTGGGCCTTCCTTGGTCATTTGGGTTTGATCTTATCTTCCATCATATTCCAACTGTTGCATGATTTGAGCAATCCTTCTCTAATTTTCTGGTTATGCCACTGCGTGTGCACTATGCCCTCTGATCACCAACTCTCTTAACTCACCATTTCTGGAATCCCCCATGTTACCCTGCTCTAATACCAGTTATTACGGTCCCGGATCTCACACGGTGATTCGTAGGGAAGAAGAAGAGAAAAGAAGAATCAAGCTAAAAGGGGAGCTTGAAAACCCTAGGTTCATTAAGGAGAACGCACACCCCTGAGCTCGTTGAGGAGAACTCAAAACCCATATTTAGTCTAAATCAAGACTGACCCTTTCTCATTTCTTTCACCCCTTAAGTAGGGTTCACGCTAACAAGGTTCAAGATAAAATATTACAGTAATGCTTTTGCGGCATATTAGCTCTTCAATTGAAATAAAAATAAAGTAAAAGTAAATTGAAAGAAAAGAAAATAACATAGATGTAATCATAAGTTCCTCCGTCATGGATTTCCAACCACAAATAATTTTCATCTTTTTTACGGGGATGAAGTTCCTCTGTCGTGGACTCCCAACCACAAATAATTTTCATCTTTTTGATGGGGATGAAGTCCCTCCGTCGTTGACTCCCAACCATGAATAATTTTCATTTTTTTGACAGGGATGAAGTTCCTCCGTCGTGGAATCCCAACCACAAATAAATTTTGATCTTTTTGACGGGGTAAAATAATTGATGACATGAGGCCACCTCTTATTCAATAATAATTTCCCCAAAGAGACATAATAGTTGCAACTGAATATAACACGACCATCTTCCAACACATATAACACGAACCATATAGTAAATTTTGTCAAAGAACCCATGAAATAATCCGATATAAAAATTTCTTCTTTGATGCACAAGCTTCATCTTTTGTGCTCCCATTTTCTTGAATATTTTGGTTACATAAACTTATCCACAACATAAGGAATAAAATACCTCTTTCTTGTTCTTCTTCTACTTCTCCCCCTCAAGCTGGGAGGTAATGGCAGTGATCCCAGCTTTAACCAAATATCATAGAAGTAGCAATAATCCAAAATAAAAGAGATTTGTAAATAAGCCCTCAAACCAAGGAGAAGTGAGATATTTTCATGATATATCAACTCAAACAGTGATGCAAAACAATCGGCATAAATTCAGATTTTTCAATACAACAAAATACTAGCTTGACCTTTGATTCTTCCAATTCGAATATATCTTTTAATATAGATCAGATTCACATGAAATGTTTTCCTTATGAAACTAGACTTAAATAACTTTCATCCAAGTATGAATTAAATTCATTAAATATAATTATAATAAGATAAATAATCTAATAGTTTTCGGTCTCTGCCATTTGACTGAACTAAGTTCTGTTTCTTTTGCTTTTCCATAACGACCATTGACTCTTCCAAGATCAATATCTCCCTATAAAAAAATCATACCAAGAATTGGTTAAATAGGTAAGAAAATAGACTTACTTATATTTCGTTTGATATATAATTCTCCATATAAAGTCTCTTTATTGATAGCATAAAATACTTCGGAAATTGATGCTTTCTCCTGCCGCTCGAACCTCTTTTTCAATCTGACCTTTCTTGCTTCAAATATTGATTTCCCTATGTAGATAACTCAGATAAAAAATTATTTGAATAGGTAAAAGAATAGACTTAAAGATATTTATTTTTATAAATATTTCTTCATATAAAATCTAGTTCTTGAGAGCATAAAATACCTCAGAATCTAAAGATTGCTGCTGCTGCTCGAACCTTTTTGCAAACTAACCTTTGATCATTGAAATATTGATATCTCTCTGTCGATAACTTTGATTGGAACAAATAATTCTTCTTTGGAAATTAGACTCAAATATATTTCCATCAATATATAACTTGAAATATGAAAAACTACGTATAGAGGTGAAAATTGCAATGAAAACTACCCGTGAAGGGACTGAAAAAAACAATAACTACGAACCTACACCTAGGGTTTAGGGTTTAGAGAAAAGGATCACAATGCACTCTCATAGTTTGAAACTGAATTTGGAGATTTGATTTGTGACTTGAAATATCATTTAGTAAAGAGTTTGGTACTTCTTGGGTTTTTAATTTGAAATCCTACATGTTTAGCTTGATTAATGCATGATTTTGTGCACCATTACTTTAAAATCACATTATTTGTCTTAAAAAAATTAATTTCAAGTTGTTTTTAGTTTACTTATAAATTATTTGTGGCATTTGAAGGGGCAATTACCTTCTTTCGTTTTTTTTTTTTTTGGGGGGGGGGGGGGGGGGGGGGGGCTGTGTTCGTACTTTGGATTGTGGGGATCTTAGTCTAGAAAATCTCAACTCAAAGATTCAAATCCTTGATAGTGTATACTTGTATTGTGAAATCAATTTTAAGTGGAGTTTTTTTTTATAAGTCTATTTCAAAAAACAATCTGATTTACATTGAGCTTATATGAGCTTATATGTTAAAATTTTGGTCCTTTTAATTACCATTATGCTGCTATTTCATTGCAAAGGTATTTTGGATTTGTGTTTTTGTTGTGTTTAAATTGTGAAATCTACCTATTAGAGAGTCATTTACATGTGAGGAACACTTGCAAGTTGGATCAAGCCTTCTCAAGGCAAGAATAACTTCATCTCTATGTGATAGACAGTAGCATGTGTGGCTATTAAGAGGTTATTGTAAAGCCCTTAAGTGGATGGAAGTTGTTGCTTCCTAAGGGAAATTTGGTTAAGTCATGCTACAATTACTGGTTAAGTCATAAGTCCTTACGTGGGTAGTGCTGGAAATCCCAATATTGGGTCTAGGCCCGGTATGCGTAATGGGTTGCTACAATAAATCTTTATTGGGATCTAGGTCAGATTTCCTAGTTTTATATTAGAAAATCCCATTGTGGGTCTAGATTGGATAACCTATTTTGCTATTGTATTCCTAAGTGAGGGTGAGATTGGCTGATTTGGTTAGTTGAGTGGGATGGAAGCATTGGAATAGACTTTAGCAACCCAAGCTTAGTAAATATATTAATTCCAAAGAGAAAGGCCTTTGGGAGTGGATTAGCAATCTGAAATATGATTATGAACCACTACTATAGAAACTTTGTGTTTTCATTGTATATTTAATTGCTTCAACATGTTCTTCGCATGAAATTTATTTTCAAAACTGTATTTCATGACCTAATTGAAAGTATAAATACATACATAAGATTAGATATAAGGGAGTTTAAATTGTAAGTAAAATGAACAAACCTATTCACACCCCCACACCCCAGGTTTCTTCCTTACTAGACCTAACAAGATACTGAAGAAATGGTTGATAGACATGAAATTAGAGTCAAGTCGAAGAAAAGAATGAATCTCGAACTTTCCTAATGGATATTCAGTTGAGTTGAATTCATGGGTGAATAGGTGAAGTGGATGGAGAGAGTCGACATGCTGGTGGAGAAACAAACACAAGAAATAGATGGACTCAATAAAATTGGATCTAAAGAAATATTTTGTTTTGACAACCAAAGATGGAAATAAAAAAAATTTTAAAAAAAAAGAGGACAACAAATCAATAGGAGTGTTGGTGGTTGATAGATGAAAAATTCTGGACTCGTTCAAAATAATGCGTCTCAAAACATAAATATGATGAAAAGTAACATCATAGCATCTATATGTTAAGTTGTGGATCATAATCAATGCCCTATGCTGAGTCGGCATGCAGATCGACCTTTGGAGTAAGATTTATGTGGGGATTGGAAGGGGTGCGGGAAGCCCCCCACCAGGTCCACGATATATTAACTACTGTTTCATTAAGGGCAATTAGGAAATTTTATTCTTGTATCGTGGTTGCCCTAATTTCCTCTTTATAGTTGGGTCTCCACTATTAGGGTTTTATCATCATCCGAGGAGCATCTGTTGCGGTCGATAGAGATTATAGAAAAACAACACTTGTAAGTGTGTACGATCTCTCTTGTAAACTATTTAATCTTCATAGTGGATTACTGCATCGGCGGAAGGTAGGACATAGTCTCACCTAGAAGCAAACCTTTGTAAATCTTGTTGTTGTTTTTGTTGGAAGATGGGCTCAAGCCCACGAGTTCAAGACAAGAAGCCCACACGTCAAAGGAGTGGCATATGTGTAAAATATGGCACTTTCCATAAAGATGGCATAGAAGTGTAAATATGTGTTCCTTTTATGTCTTTTGTTTTATCAAGTTGTAGCCCTCAGGGTATTGTAAAACTATAAAAAAAGGCATTGGCTAAGAGGTAGGGCATTGAAGCACTCTCCTCACTTTCCACAAATTCGTCCAGCCCTCATTTTTCTTTTTGACACAACCCTCTTCTCCCTTAATCCAAATTCTCTTCTTCCACGTTCTTCTTCTTCTCTTCTCCTTCTCTCTTCTTCTTCTTCTTCTTTCTTGTTGATCTAAAGTTCCTTTTATGAGATCCTAAATACTTCATGGTATCAGAGCAAGGAGTTTAGGATCTCTTCATGGAGTTATTATGAAATCTATTCAAGAAGTTGTAAAAGGAGTTCAGTCATAAAGAGATAAGTTCAACATCTACTTATTTACATTTTTTTTGTTTCCTTTTCTTATTTACATACTCCTTTTTACTGTTTTTCTTTACTTTTTGAATTTTGAGTCACATCAAGTCAAGATAAATCTTTATATGTTGTAATGATTTATTTCTATGACTAAATTGATGTTTTAATCTTGACTCCTTGTAAATCAATTACAAGAGTGATCAAGATCATTTGTTATTTGCATCTTATTAACATTGATGCATGAAATTCAATTACCTTTATGTAAATTGGATCCATCTCATTTGAGGTAGAATTCCAACACATGTTGTTGTATCTTCTCCTACTTTAGGTTGCTCATGGGTTTGTATTGTGTTGTTGGATGCCTATAACATGTTTGATGAAATGCCAACAGCCATTTTACCCTTTGTAGTTCCATTTTTTTTAACTTCAACAATTGAATTTTTTCTTACATTGAAGTCTCCCATGAGCTAAAGATAAATCCCTTCCAACTGTCTTGGTTTGTTGTTAAATCTTCTCTAAATTTTTGTCTATTGCTTGTTTGTGTTGGAGTTTGGATTAAGGCCTAATCGGTTGCATCTACTTTCTTTTCTTTGTTCTTATGAATACAAGAGAAGTTGAGTTATGGCTGGATGTTATTATCACTTTTTAAAGGCACAAATTTGTTGATAATTTGGTGCTTGCCCTTGTGAAAGAAATTGGTTCTTGTTCTCTTTTGTAGGTGATTGATTTGGTCTAGGGGTTCTTCAAATTACATAGAGTAATTGTTCTTTGAAGAAGGCCTTTTTCCCTTGACCTCCATATTTTTCTTGCCTCATCATGGAGATTGGATACAATAGTAAAAAGAGTGATATACTCCGTATTGCTACAATTTCACTTAGAGGTCTCTCCAATTATATGAGCTGGTCACAATCGGTTCGGAGGGTTCTTATTACTCGTGACCTCCTGAGCCACATTGTCAACTTTCCTCCTCTGATTGATGAAGAAGATGCATCCTACCACAAGTGGGTTAAGGATGATAACATGGTGATAAGTTGGCTCATTAATAGCATGGAAGAGTAGGTGGCCAACAATGTGGTCCACTTGGAAACCGCCATGAATATATGGGACACTTGTGCCATGCTTTACTCAAGCACTACTTCATTACAAAAAATATATGATGTCTTACAAAACATGCTGCATACGAAACATGGAGATAATATTCACGAATTTTTGGCACGGTTTTGCGGTCTTCTTCAAGAATGGAAAGTAGCTCAACCATATTCCACTGATATTGCCGTTCAAGAATGACAAAGAGAAGCTTTGGCAGCAGCCATTTGCTTATCGAATATTAAACCATACCTTGAGGTGGCCAAAACTCAACTTCTAAGTTCTTCTGCTTTTCCATCCTTCGGTGATATTAGTGCTACATTACTTAGGATACCGGATCCATCCCATCCTTCTCCTATTGATGCTTCATCGGCGATGTTCTCTGGCAATTGGGGAACATCTTCCTCATCCCGAGGGCGGGGTAGAAATATGAGAGGGGGTCGAACTATGAGAGGGGCTGAAAATAGAGGTGGTAGAACGGGTCAAAATTCTTTCCGTATTGAGCCTCAACTTTACACTTATTGTGGCCGTCAGAACCACTTTGTGGCATCATGCTGGAAACTTCATGGCAAGCCTGACTGGGCCGCAGCTAACCCAGTCTCAGTTAACGTTGAGAAAAATGAAGATAAGGTTGAGTCATCATCCGAAAATGTGACTCTTACGACTGAGGACTATGCTGCATTTCAGAAAATGAAGTCCTTCATGGAATCATCTATTCCCTCATCATCTACTGCTGCCACTAATATTGCCTCAGGTATGCTTTCTTCCTCTTCTTCCTCTTCCTCTTGGAACATCGACTTCGGGGCCGCCGAACATCTATCAGGTAACAAACACTTATTGCAGTTTTTATCTCCTTGTTATCCTCATAAATTCTTTACTATTGTTGATGGTACCCAAACCAAGGTCCTTGGCAAACGTTCCTCCTCTCTTACTTCATCTATTCCCCTTCAAGATATTTTGTTTGTCCTCAATTTCCTTTAAATTTGCTCTTGGTTAGCCAATTGACCAAACAATTAAATTGCTCTATCACCTTCTCACTGTCTTCTTGTGTCATTCAGGATCTCACTACGAAGTGGGTGATTGGTGGCGGCCATAAAAAGGGGGTTTGTACTACTTCTCTCTTCCACCATTAGCTACATTATCATCCACTACATCTGAGGCCCAACTTTGGCACAACCGACTTGGTCATCCATCTAACCCTTCACTTCATTCTTTGGTTCCATCTTTAAAAGGAATTTCTAATATCAGTTGTGAGGTTTGTCAATTAAGTAAACATGTCAGGAGTACATATTCTCCTCGTCTTACAACTACAAGTACTGCTCCAATTGAGCTAATACATTCTGATGTATGGGGCCCTTTATGTGTCTCAAATATTTCCCAAGTTAAATATTTTGTCATTTTTTTATGATTTTACTCGATTGACTTGGTTATATCTATTTAAAGAGCGTTCCGAAATTCTTCCTTTGTTTAAAAATTTTCATGCTATGGTCTTGACACAATTTGGGAAGAAAATTCAAACCCTTAGATTTGATAATGCTAAGGAATACATGTCTCATGAATTCAAATCATTCTGTGAGAGTAATGGGCTTATTCATCAAACATCATGTGCCTATACTCCTCAACAAAATGGTGTTGCTGAAAGGAAGATTCGTCATCTTCTTGAAGTTGCTCAGGGCCTCCTCTACTCCATGAAGGTACCCTATTTCTATTGGCCTCATGCTATACTTACAACATGCTTTCTCATTAATAGGTTACCTTCATCAGTCCTTCATCATAAAACTCCTTACTCTATGTTATTTAATGGTGACGATCCTTTTTCTCTTCCTTTGAAAGTGTTTGGATGTACGTGTTTTGTTCATGTTACATCTCCACATAAAAATAAACTTGATCCTCGGTCTATGAAGTGCCTTTTTTTGGTATACTCTCGCACCCAAAAAGGTTATGTCTGTTACAATCCTACCCTTCGGAGGATGTTTATCTTTAGGGATATGACTTTCTTTGAGGACACTCCCTTCTACTCCTTCCATGATGCTCCTCAAGGATGGACTTGTCCTTCTACTACTCCTTGTCCGCTTGTGCCGTTCAATCTTTAAGTGGATCCATCCTCTGATGCACCAGCCGTACCTTCACCTGTGGAGTTGTCGGATCCACCCGAGGTAAGTCCTTCTCCTCCTATATATGGGCCTGAATTTGATACTCGGCCTATTTCTTTAAGAAAAGAACGTCGCTCCTGTACTACTTCGCATCCTATCTCAAATTTTATGTCTCACCATCGCTTGTCTTTCAAGTGTTTTCAGTTTCTTGCATCCCTTTCTTCTACTTCCGTTCCACAGTCGTATCAGGAGACCTTGAGACATCCAGAATGGAAGGCGGCTATGGATGAAGAAATACACACCTTATATGAAAACCAAACCTGGTACTTAACATCACTCCCGAAAGGTAAAAGACCGGTTGGTTGTTGATGGGTTTTTTCGGTGAAACATAATCCGGATGGATCAGTTGCTCATCTTAAAGCTCGACTGGTTGCTAAGGGATATACGCAGTGCTATGGGATAGATTATGAGGAGACCTTCTCTCCTATTGCAAAATTGAATTCAGTACACATCATCTTATCTATTGCTGCTAACTCCTCATGGCCTGTCTCTCAGTTGGATGTTAAAAATGCTTTTTTAAATGGTGATATTAGTGAGGAAATTTATATGGTTCAACCACCTGGTTATGTGGTTGAGGGGGAGTCAGTATGCTGGTTAAAAAAGTCTTTATATGGGCTTAAGCAGTCCCCACAGGTTTGGTTTGATAAATTTAGTCAAACACTCCTACGGTTTGGTTTTCATCGGTGCTCAGTTGATCATTCCGTATATTATAAAGATACGGTCAAAGGGAAAATATTATTGGCCGTATACGTGGATGATATTATCTTAACCGGTGATGATGCTTTGAGCAATCAAGAGGTGAAACAGATGATATGTCAGGAATTCAAGACTAAAGACTTTGGTATGCTTAAATATTTTTTGGGTATAGAAGTTCTTCAATCCAAACATGGGATAATATTGTCTCAAAGGAAATATGTCTTGGATCTCCTTGAAGAAATAGGAATGAAGGGTTGTAGACCAGTTGACACACCTATGGATACAAATGTAAAATTATGTTTCACAAATGAAGAAGATATTGATATTAGCAAATATCAAAGACTTGTGGGAAAACTAATTTATCTCACGGTAACTAGGCCAGACATATCATATGTTGTAAGTGTGGTGAGTCAATTCATGCACAAACCACATATTACCCACTGGCAGGCTTTAGAGAGAATATTACGTTATCTAAAAGGAGCTCCAGGAAGAGGATTGCTGTATAAAAAACATGGGCACTTCAACATAGAAGGCTTTTCAGATGCAGATTGGGTTGGATCTCCTGATGATAGAAAATCTACATCAGGATATTGTACTCTGATTGGGGGAAATTTGGTTACATGGAAAAGTAAGAAGCAAAATGTGGTTGCAAGATCTAGCGCCGAAGCAGAATACAGAGCTATGGCCCATACCGTTAGTCAACTTTTATGGATTAGGACCCTTTTTACCGAACTAGGTTTTTATAAAAAGGGGTCCATGAATCTGCATTGTGATAATCAAGCAGCCATTCATATCACTTAAAATCCAGTTTTTCATGAAAGAACTAAACATATTGAGGTGGATTGTCATTTTATATGGGAGAAGTTTCAAGCAGGAATAATCTCTCTCAAACATGTGTCCTCTCAAGATCAAGTAGCTGATATTCTCACTAAACCCGTTACATCTAATATCCTATCGTTTATATGTGGCAAGCAAGGTATTTATGATGTCTTTTCTCCTCCAACTTGAGGGGGATTGTTGGAAGATGGGCTCAAGCACACGAGCTCAAGACAAGAAGCCCACACGTCAAAGGAGTGGCATATGTGTAAAATATGGTACTTTCCATAAAGATGGCATAGAAGTGTAAATATGTGTTCCTTTTATGTCTTTTGTTTTAAAGGCATTGGCTAAGAGGTAGGGCATTGAAGCACTCTCCTCTCTTTCCACAAATTCGTCCAACCCTCATTTTTCTTTTTGACGCAACCCTCTTCTCCCTTAATCCAAACTCTCTTCTTCCACGTTCTTCTTCTTCTCTTCTCATTCTCTCTTCTTCCACGTTCTTCTTCTTCTCTTCTCCTTCTCTCTTCTTCTTCTTCTTCTTTCTTGTTGATCTAAAGTTCCTTTCTTAAGATCCTAAATTCTACAGTTTTCATTGCTTTCTTTTTCCTTATTCCTCGATTATTATTATTGCTCTCATTAGTTTAGAATTATGGCATCTAATTCCTAACACTATAACCTTTAGTTGAATCATCATAGCCCACCATATGACCAAAAGTGATTTTGTCAACAAAGAAAAAAATCTTGAAGAGAGGAGTCCACATGAAAACCAAAACTTGCCAAATTATAGAAATTTGAGCAAAGACGAGAGCAGTATATTTACTTAGATGATATAAAGATTGGATTGATTTTATTTCTAAATTTAAACTTGTGAAAGAAAATAATTTCATGGAGTCTAAAACATTCTTATGGAGGAGGAAGTCTCAAAAGAGGAGCAAGCTCAAAGAAATGTCTGGAATAAATAGGATGTTTCTTAGTTGTGTTATATATCTCTTTGTGTTTAATTTAATAAGTTATGTTTAGGTGTCATTCGGATATAGGTAGCTTTACTTTAGGTATGATTCTAGTGTAAGAGATTATATAAAAACATTATGTAGAGACAAATAATTATCTCCTTTCTTTTGGTAATACCTACATATTTGAGTTGTTGAAAAGCCTCCAAATTCCTTAAATTTGTCATATTTCAAGAATAAGAGTGCCCAACATCCAACATTAGCCAAATCAAGTAATTTATTCTGCACTCAGTCGTAAAAATTTTAGCTACCCGTAAAAAGTAAGTAGAATCTTTCTATACCTTTTAAAATGGGTTGATCTGCCTTTTAAAGTCAGCAGATTTTTTCCTGACCTAAACCTATTTTTGATTGTTGTATGAGCCTTATTTTTTGGCAAGAAGAGATGTTCTTCTCTCACATTAGTTTTGAGCAACCTAGGCCTCTTTGAAAAAAGAAAGAGCTATCCCCACTTTGAGGGAGTGGAATAGAAGAAGTATAAAGAACAAGGTGTTTCATAACCAAAATGAAGAATTCTACAAATTTTAATGAGAGTTATTAATTGGTGACCCATGCCAAGTTTTCAAAGGAAATGCAAATAATGGGAAGAATAGATGTTGAAGAATTTGCAAATGGAGGAAACTGAAGATTGAAGATCAAAGACCAAAAAATTGAAAGATGGAATATTGAAGACCAAATTTTTTTTCATTCAAACTAAAGTTATAAACTCCAACAGGAGGGGGAGTGTTAAAGAAGAGGATTTCATGAAGTGTAAAGTGAGTCTCATGGAGGAGGAAGTCTCACTAGAAGATCAAGCTTAAAGAAAAAATTGGAATAAATTGGGTGAATGTTTCATAGTTCTTTTTTTTATGTTTAATTTATTAAGTTATGTTTGGTTATAATTGGGACATGAGTAGTTTTAATTTAGATATGATTTTGTGTAAGAGATTTTATGAAGATATTGTATAAGAAATCCAAATAACTCTCTCCTTTCTGTTATGATCTTCCCAAGCTATGGATCTTGTCACCCTTCTTCCTTCTCTTCCCTCTAGATTGGATGTTGACGTTGGGAGAGAAGCTTTATTTCTTGAACGTGGAATGTGATGACAGAATAGAGATGATTGAGCTGTGAAGGAAGCTTGAACTGGACCTTTGAGGGAGAATCCGACTTAGACCTCTGAGGGAGAATCTGACCTGTCTAAACTAGATTTCTCAATGCTTAATCTTCATTCCTCTTGTCGTCCCAATAAATAGGTTTGGGGACGAAAATATAAGTTAGACCCGTGGGTCCATTGGTTCACGCCAATTTACATCCAAACCAAACCAAATCAAATTGAAATACATGAAAAGGGAAATAACATAATTTAATTCCTACGCCTGTTGATCACTCGGGATGCTATGGAGTCCATAACATCACCCCCCCCCCCCCCCCCCCCCCCCCCCCCCCCCTCTGTTATGAGCTCCATAGCATCAAGAGTGGCTAACCGGAGAAGAGAAGAGATGGAGTAAACTTGTATTTCAGTACCTTAGGGGTTTAATTGTAATTTGAAGTTCCATAAGGGTCTAATTGTAATTATAGAACCTTTGATGTTTTCCTTGACCTATTTAGGGAGTCAAGTGATGGAATGAAAGCAAGCATTGATCATTAGTCTAAAGGAGATCGTCGGGTGACTCGATCCATGGCTAGAGAGCCTAACATCGTGGTATCAGACAGGACCACCCTTGGTGATTCCTCTTCCCCTGCAGAAATTCAAAATTTTGTGGAAGAGAACCATGCTGATCTACAATCTCAAATCATTGGCCTGGAGGGCAAATTCCAGATGTTGCTGTCACGCATGGAGGAGGGCTTTACCCAGCTTTCAGTCCAGATGGCATCCTCCTCACGCCCAGCAGATCATCTCAACCCTCATCCAACGCCTCCACCTCCTCCCCTGCGCCAAACACCTCCACCTTGTGGGGGCCTCAATCCAGCACCCACTACCGTGCCAAGGTACACAAAGCTTGATTTTCCAACATATGATGGGTCCTCTGACCCTTTAATGTGGTTGCACAGGTGTGATCATTTCTTTTCCAATCAAGGAACTATGCCCGAAGGCAAGGTTCAATTAGCTGCCTTCCACATGCTCGATGAAGCGCTTATGTGGTTTCATCAATTCAAAACGAGTTTGTGGTCTATGATTGGAAATTTTTCAAAGAAAATTGTATGCTACATGTTTGGTCCTCCGCTTCGCAGCAACCCAGTTGGAGATTTGGTCAATCTAAAACAGCTTGGCACTATAGAACAATATCAGAAATTGTTCCAAGAAAAACTTGCTCGTGCAAGTCATTTGGTCCGACCTGAACTTTATGTCAATTTGTTCATGGCTGGCCTGGTAGAACCCCTTCGCCTAGAAGTGGAATTGGAAGCCCCCACCTCCCTAGCCCACGCCATGAATTTGGCAAGAGCATTGGACACCAAACAACACCTCTACCGTGAGTCATTAAACAAACGTCCCCCTTGGCCACCTCGCCCACAGCCCCATGGTCCTTATTCCACTAACCCCAGGCCTCATCCCAACCACCACTCACCACCAGCCTTTACACCCCCACCAGGATTTATCAAACGTCTGACAAAAGCAGAAATTGATCAGAGAAGGGCTCAGGGCCTATGTTTCAATTGTGATGAAAAGTTCATCAAGAGCCATCAATGCAAAAGACTATTTTGGGTAGAAATAGAAGACCCCTCAGAGGATGACTTTCAGGAGGATATGGACCAAACCGAGGAGGAAACACCAGAAATCTCCCTCCATGCCATGACAGGCCTGCAGAGCACCAATACCATGCAGGTCCATGCCACCATGAACCATCATATTCTGCTAGCACTTGTGGACTCAGGCAGCACACATAATTTTATAAGTAGCCATGTAGCACAACAGTTGGGGTTATCACTACAGCAGAAATCAGGAATATCAGTCTCAGTGACTAACGGTGACAAGGTCACCACTGTGGGTTTCGGTTCAGCAGTGCCCTTTACTATTGAAGGTCACTCCTTTGTAGCAGATTTTTTGGTCATACCGCTGGCTGGGTTTGACCTCGTATTGGGCATTAAATGGCTACAGCGATTGGGTCCGATCTTATGGGATTTCCAATCCCTTACCATGAGTTTTCAACAGGACACCCATCCGATCACCCTACAGGGAAATAGCGCCCAGCGGCCATGCAGCCTCCAAACACTTTCGTTGGATCCTTCAAAAGGGGATAACTTAGCTTCATTGTTGGTAGAATATGCTGATTTATTTCAGGACCTTGCCGACCTTCCTCCTATACGAGGGTGTGATCACAGAATTCATTTGAAAATGGGCACCGAACCAGTGGTAGTGCGTCCCTACCGCTATCCCCATCTGCAAAAAGTTGAGATAGAAAGACAATGTCAACAGATGCTCCAACAAGGTATTATTCAGCCTAGTCATTCTCCTTTTCTTCCCCGGTATTGCTAGTAAAGAAATCAGATAAATCTTGGCGCTTTTGTGTGGATTACCGTGAACTCAATGCTCGCACCGTCAAAGATAAATTTCCAATTCCAGTGGTCGATGAATTATTGGATGAGCTACACGGCTCTCAATTATTTACAAAGTTGGACTTGAAATCTGGTTACCATCAGATTCGGGTTTATTTGGAGGATATCGAAAAAACTGCCTTCCCCACCCACCATGGTCACTACGAGTTCTTGGTGATGCCATTTGGGCTATCCAATGCCCCGTCCACCTCTCAAGCGCTTATGAACGAGGTATTTCGCCCTTTCTTACATAAGCATGTCTTAGTTTTTTTTTACGATATACTAGTCTATAGCAAAACTTGGGAAGCACATTTGCACCAATTGCGACAGGTTTTCACAATTCTCCGAGCACACCATTTATTTCTCAATGGTGCCAAATGTGACTTTGCCACATCCGAAGTAGCTTATTTGGGGCATGTGATCTCGGCATCTGGGGTGAAACCAGACTTCAGCAAGATACAATCGGTTATGGATTGGCCCACAACTCACTCCGTTACAGCTTTGAAAGGGTTCCTTGGTCTCGCAGGGTATTATAGAAAATTTATCAAAGAATATGGTCACCTGGCAGCGCCATTGCACAATTTACTGAAGAAGCATGCCTTTCAGTGGTCTTAGTTGGCAGACTCCTCGTTTAACAACTTAAAAAAGGCATTAGCGTCAGCACCAGTTCTCCAATTGCCCAACTTTGCCGAAAATTTCATCATCGAATGCGATGCATCCGGGGGAGGAATAGGTGCCGTCTTGCAGCAACAGGGTCACCCCATTGCCTATTTCAGCCGCCATCTCGCTCCTCACCATCACAAGTTAGCCACTTATGAAAGGGAACTCATAGGTTTGGCCAAAGCCGTTCAGCATTGGAGGCCGTATCTGTGGGGCAGACCTTTTGTGATATGGAAAGACCACTGTAACCTCAAATACTTATTGGAGCAGCGCCTTACTACATTCCCACAATAACATTGGCTCAACAAATTAATGGGATTCGATTTTTAGGTGGAATACAAACCGGGTTATCTCAACCGGGCAGCAGATGCCTTGCCCCGCAGAGAACTAGGGAATTCACACTTGCACGCACTGAGCCACCCCAAGTCCCCTTTGCTGGACACAATCCGTCAGGATACTAGCCATCATCCAGATCTCCATGCATTACAAGCTCAAATCGAAAACCATTCCAAGGACAAGAACTGGACACTACAGGACGGTCTCATTCTATATAAAGGACGCATATATCTACATCCTTCGTCGGTACTCCTTCCTGCCATTATTGCCTCCTTTCATGATAGTACACATGAAGGCCAGCAAAAGACATACTTCTGCCTTAGTCGGGAGGTTTATTGGAGAGGTATGAAGTGGGTCATTGTTGAATATGTTGTAGCGTGCCAGGTTTGTCAGATGAATAAGTCTGAATCCTTACAACCCGCCGGCTTGCTCCAGCCACTTCAACTTCCTTCACAGGTATGGGTAGATCTCTCAATGGATTTTATCGATGGTCTTCCTCCTTCTGTAGGGAAATCTGTTATTCTTGTTGTTGTAGACCGGTTCTCAAAATATGCCCACTTTATGGCCCTCAGCCATCCGTATACAGCAACACAAGTCGCTCAGCTCTTCATGGATAATATTGTCCATCTCCATGGCCTTCCGGAGACCATCACCAGCGACCGTGATGCTATCTTCACCAGTAAATTCATGGGGGAACTATTTAAGCTCCATGGCTCTAAGTTAGCTTTTTCTTCAGCATACCACCCTCAAACAGACGGCCAGACAGAGGTGGTTAACTGCACATTGGTGATGTATTTGCGGTGCTTTGTGGGGGGACATGCCCCGACAGTGGGTTCGTTGGTTAGCATGGGCGGAATATTGTTATAATACCTCATACCACACCGCATTGGGTACTACCCCCTTTCAAGTTGTTTATGGACGCGAACCTTCGCGCCTACTTTCTTATGAACCGGGGTCTTCTCGGGTAGCGGCATTGGACCAAGCATTAGCCGACAGAGATGCAATGCTTGCGCAAGTCCGCTTTCAGTTACAACGTTCACAAGCAACTATGAAGCATACTTATGACAAAGGACATCGTCCCCTTTCCTTTGCACCTGGAGAATTTTTTTGGCTCAAACTTCAACCATACCGCCAACTATCTCTTGCCACCATCAAACGCCATAAGCTTTCTCCAAAATTTTATGGGCCATTCCAGGTCATGCAGCGTATTGGCACTGTGGCGTATCGTTTGAAACTACCACCAGACGCCAAGCTCCATGACGTCTTCCACGTCTCCCTTCTCAAGCCGTTCAAGGGAGACTCACCCACTACTGCATACCCCTCTGCCTCCTCTCAAAGATGGCAGGTCCATGCCCACGCCCGCTCAGATCCTTCAAGCCAGGCGAGTTAACAACGCTTGGGAAGTGTTGGTTCGGTGGACTGACAAGAAATTGATAGAAGCCTCTTGGGAAACACTCGAGTCCTTCCAGACTCTATTCCCCACTTTCGAGCTTGAGGACAAGCTCTTTCTTCAGGAGGGGGTGATGTTATGGACTCCATAGCATCAAGAGTGGCTAACCGGAGAAGAGAAGAGATGGAGTAAACTTGTATTTCAGTACCTTAGGGGTTTAATTGTAATTTGAAGTTCCATAAGGGTCTAATTGTAATTATAGAACCTTTGATGTTTTCCTTGACCTATTTAGGGCGTCAAGTGATGGAATGAAAGCAAGCATTGATCATTAGTCTAAATGAGATCAGGTTCTCTCTCTAAAGAGGCCTAAGGTTGGAGTTCCCTTCATCATTGGGCGTTCCAAGAACCCCAAATCCTTCCCTTCTTCGTCATTCAATCTGGAAGCTAGAGGAGATCACCGGGTGACTCGATCCATGGCTAGAGAGCCTAACACCCTCCTGGAGAAAGAGTTTGTCCTCAAGCTCGAAAGTGGGGTATAGAGCCCTGAAAGTAGCTGAGGGCTCCCATGTAGTGTCAATGGGGTCAGCATCCGCCCACTGCACTAGTACCTCCCAATCGCCCTGAATGCGACGAGCCTGCAACACTTGCACGAGAGTAGAAAGGACACATCCCTCGTGTAGTGGGGGTAGAGGGGTGTGCAATAATGGGGAGTCTCCCTGGAAGGCCTTCAGTTGGGAGACATGAAACACATTGTGGATCTTGGCCTCGGGTGGAAGTTGCAAGCAGTAGGCGACTGTGCCAATGCGGTCCAACACCTGAAAGGGACCATAATATTTCGGAGAGAGCTTGTGGCATTTGGAGGTTGTCAGTGAAAGTTGCTTGTAATGTTGGAGACGCAACCATACATAATCTCTTGGAGAAAAGAATACTTCCCGGTGCTTCTTATCATAATATAATTTCATAGTATTCTGAGCCTCTTGGAGATGAATGCGCATCTCACTGAGCATGGCATCCCGTTCTGCTAAAGCCTGGTCCAAGTTGGCTACCTTGGATGCACCTGGTTCATACGATAAAAGTTGAGGCAGATCTCTACCATATATCACCTTGAACGGAGTAGTTCTGAGTGAGTTGTGGTAGGATGTTTTATAACAGAATTCTGCCCAGGCCAGCCACTTAACCCACCATTTAGGTGAGTCCCCCACGAAACAATGGAGATACATCTCAATCGTCTGGTTGACGACCTTGGTCTGTCCATCAATCTGCGGATGGTAGGTGGAAGAAAATGCCAACTTCATGCCTTGCAGCTTGAATAGTTCTTTCCAGAATGTACTGGTAAAGATGGCGTCCCTATCACTGGTAATGGACGCAAGCATCCCATGTAACCGGACAATATTATCCATGAATAGCTGAGCTACGTGAGTTGCTGTGTAAGGATGCGCCAAAGGGAGGAAATGGCCATACTTAGAGAAACGGTCAACCACTACCATTAGAACTGATTTGCCGGAAGAGGGGGGAAGGCCAGCAATGAAGTCCATAGAAATATCTGACAAGACTTGGGATGGTAGCTGAAGTGGTTGGAGCAACCCTACCGGACTTAATGATTCAGTTTTATTTTGTTGACATGTCTGGCAAGCCACCACATAATCTACTACACTGCGCTTCATACCCTTCCAATAAAATTCCCAACTGATCCGGAAATATGTTTTTTGTCAGCCTTCAAGTGTACTATCATGAAAAGAAGCTAAGATGCTAGGAATAAGTGGCTACGTGTGGTGCAAAAAGATCCGATATCTGAACAAGATAAGTCGATTCTGGATCGTCTAGTGTCTATCTGACGTCCCCTATTGAATATCATGATATAATACAATGAGTTCCGGATGCTGCTATGTTTCCTTGCTAATAGAATCCAACAAGAGAGCTCGGGGTTGACTGATAGCATGTAAGTGCGGCTCTGGAATGTCTCGGCGAGACAAAGAATCAGCCCCCACATTCAAACTGCCAGGTTTATACTCAATTGTAAAGTCAAACCCCATCAGTTTACTCAACCACTGCTGCTGAGGGGAGGTGGTGAGGCACTACTCAAGAAGATACTTCAGGCTGTAATGATCGGTTTGAATCAGAAATGGGCACCCCCAAAGATAAGCCCACCAATGTTATATTGCTTGAGCTCAACCGATCAATTCCCTCTCATAAGCTGCTAGCTTGTGATGGTGTTGGCTAATCTGTCGGCTGAAATAAGCAATTAGATGGCCTTGTTGCTGTAACATAGCACCTATACTGCCGCCTGAAGCATCACATTCCACCACAAATAACTCATCAAAGTCCAGTAGCTGCAAAACTGGCGCTGAAGATAATGCTTCCTTCAACTGCTGAAAGGAATGAGCCGCTGCCTCGGACCAGGTGAATGCATTTTTCTTGAGGACATTGTGGAGCGGTGCGGCAATCTGGCCATAGTTGCGGATAAATTTTCTGTAATACCCAGCGAGTCCCAAAAATCCCCTTAACGCTGTAATGGAGGTGGGAGGAGGCCAATCTGTGACGACCTAAATCTTAGTCTGGTCAACCTTCACCCCAACTGTTGAAATAACGTGGCCCAAGTATGCCACTTCGGAGGTGGCCATAGAACATTTGGACTTATTTAAAACCAAATGATGGGAGCGGAGAAGAGTAAATACTTGGTGAAGATGTAGAAGGTGCTCGTCCCAATGGTTGCTTTATACCAATATATCATCAAAAAAAACGAGAAATTATTTTTGCAAGATAGAACTAAATACCTCATTCATGAGGGCTTGGAATGTGGATGGCGCATTGGAAAGACCAAAGGGCATCACGAGGAACTCGAAATGACCATGGTGCATGAGGAATGCGGTCTTCTCCACATCTGAAGGATGAACACGAATTTGATGATAGCCTGACTTCAAATCCAGCTTGGTAAATATAGTGGCCCCGTGTAACTCATCCAGCAACTTGTCCACCACTAGGATGGGAAAAGTTTCTTTTATTGTGTGAGCATTGAGTTGCCTGTAGTCTACACAAAACCTTCACGACTTATCATGTTTTTTGACCAATAATACCGGGGATGAGAAAGGAGACCTGCTTGGCTGAATAATTCCCTGGGCAAGTATATTTTGGCACTGCCTCTCAATTTCATCCTTCTGTAAGTGGGGGTAACGGTAAGGCCAAACCACCACTGGGTCAATTCCCATCTTCAAGCTGATGCGGTGATCACAGTGGTGAATAGGCGGAAGAGCAGTAGGGGCATGAAATAAATCTTCAGTCTGTAAGTAATTGAGCTAACTTATAGTGCTCGATGCTCTGGACCTGAACTGACTGAAGTGCACCGGACACCGGAGCATGGGTGCCATGCAAGGTGATCTGACGTTGGGCCTCTGTGAAGGTCATGGTCAGGGCTTGAAAATCCCACACAATAGGCCCAACTGTTGCAGCCATTGAACTTTGAGTACCAAATCAAAACCGACCAGTGGAATCACCAAGAAATCAGCAAGAAAGGAGTGGCCCTCAATATGAAAGGGGGTAGCTGTAGAAATACCCACACTGGTGATTTTTTCCCATTGGCCACGAAGACTGAGAGGCCAGTGGTCTGCAGGACTACTAACCCAAGTTGTTCTGCCGTTGGCTGACCGATGAAGTTATGCATGTTGCTAGAGTCAACTAAAGCTAATAACTGGAGATGGTGCAACTGTGCCCAAACTTGCATGGTGTTAGGAGTCATGGCATGAAGTGAAATCTATGGGCCCTCGTGTTTTGTCTCAACAATGTCTTCCTCTGGTAGTATGTCCTCACAATCCTCCCAAAGAACCACACCGAATAATCTTTTGCATATGTGACCCTGGACATACTATTCATCACAATTAAAACAAAGGCCCTTGGCCTTTATCTGTTCCATCTCTTGTCTATTCAATTTTTTTGATATAAGGGGCTGGTGGCATAGAGTTAGAACTTTATGCACACTGTGCTGCACTGGGTCCAGAACATGGAGGCCTTGAATAGGGTGCTGGCGTAGGGGCATGGGTCCTTCTTGGCCAAAATGGTTTTCTGACCAGTGAGTCCTTCAGAACACGTTGTTTATTATCAATTGCCCTAAACCAAATTCATAGTGTGGTCCAATTCTATAGGACCCTATAATTCAACTTCCAGACGCAGAGCCTATGTCAATCCAGCAGTAAAGATTTGAACATACTGGGAAGGCCGGACAAAATCACTATCTCTGGCCAAACGTTCCTGGAAGGTCTTTTGGTACACATCTAGTGGCCCAGTCTGTTTATAATTGATCAATTTGCCCAATGGATTGCTACTAGTTGGAGGACCAAACCTCATCATGCAAGATTGTCTAAAGGTCGGCCAATCCTAAACCAAATGTTCATTTTGGAATTGGTGATACCATAGGAGCACTTCATCGAGCATGTGGTATGCGGCCAAATGAACCTTGTCATCCGCTGGTGTTTTTTTATGATAAAAGAACGGGTCACATTTGTGTAACTAGATCAAGGGTTCCTTAGACCCATCAAATGTAGGAAAGTCCAGTTTGAAATACCTGGGAACCGAATTAGGGCCTTGTGTGTGAGGAGCCATAGGGGGATGGGGGTGGCGCAGCGGTGGGGGTGGTGGTGGCGTTTGCTACTAGTAGTGCTCTGCCGGTGGTGGATAGGTTCCCGGTGGTGGTGGCGCTCGATACCCATTGTCATCCTGTCGTCGGAGGGTTTGGAGGGATGCGTCAATGGTTGCTAAGGACGAACGCATGCCCTCTGTTTTTTCTTCAAGAGCATCTGACCTCTATCGAAGTTCTTCAATGATAGGACACAAATCTTCTGGGGAAGAGGAATCCCTAAGGGTGGACCTGTCTGATACCAAGATGTTAGGATCTTCCCGAGACATGGATCTTGTCACCCTTCTTCCTTGTCTTCTCTCCAAATTGGACGTTGAAGCTGGGAGAGAAGCTCTATTTCTTGAACGTGGAATGGTGATGACGGAATAGAGATGATTGAGCCGTGAAGGAAGCTCGACCTGGACCTCCGAGGGAGAATATGGCCTAGGAAGAATCTGACCTATCTAAACTAGATTTTTCAATGCTTAATCTTCATTCCTCTTGTCGTCCCAATAAATAGGTTAGGGGACGAAAAATACAAGTTAGACTCGTGGGTCCATTGGTTCACGCCAATTTACATCCAAACCAAACCAAATTGAAATACATGAAAAGGGAAATGACATAATTTAATTCATACGCCTGTTGATAACTCGGGATGCTATGGAGTCCATAACACTTTCTTGTAACAATACAAATGATCTCTCCCCTTGTTTTTTTCTTTCCAATCTTCCTCCTTTTTTCTCTCATTCTCTTGTCATTGGCATGCCTCCTCTCTAAAGTTTAACAAAACTAAATAAGAAAGTTGGCTCCCCTCATGTTTTTTTGTCGAATGCATGATTGTTCCAATTTATCTACTTTTCATTTGAATTTGAATCGACCTAAACAATTGACTGTTGGGAGACTCATCTCATTGTTTTTCTTTTGTTTCATGTGTGACTGCTTGTCACATGATTGGGAGAGAAGTGAAATCTAGTGATAACGGTTTTTCTCCATCTTCTGTTTCTATTAGGTGGAGATAGAGATTCAGGTTGTTTTTAGGTGACAATTTGAGAATTGTCTATGAGTCTCTTAGAGGCCTGAATGGAAAAAAGAAGCTTTTGCTTGCTAAATAGTATGCATTAGTAACAAGGAATAGATATTATCCAAAATCATATAGTCCAATGTTTTGAGTAGCAAGAGTCCCACATTGAGAAAAAGTATAGAGATAAAATCTTGACCAATAGCCTCCTAAGAAGCTAGTTATTTTGGGATGAAATTGATCTCAACCCACTAGTAGTATCAGAACAAAATATATGCGCAGGTTGAGGTCCAATTTGTGCTTCATTAGGAATTGGTATACTCTATTGGAGGTTTGTATGTTGTGTGGGAGTTTGCATCCACTTCTCAAGCATGTATGTGTAAGCCTAGACGTGAGGGAGAGTGTTAAGCGAGAAAATCGTACAATGATAAATGTTATTAAACCTTATTGCATTATAAGGTTGAGCGATAGGCCTACTAATTGACTATTGAGCTATAATATCTATAAATGTTAGAAGATGTAACTCAATCTAGTTCTACAAGGTTGAGCCTAACATCCCATAATGACTAGCCACTTAAAAGACCATTTGTTCAATATTATAACCCTATAACTCTATATGGTTTCTTTATATTTACCGATGTAGGACTTTCCTTACTCAGTACTAATGAATAACAGGTATGGAAGAGTCTTATGTGACTCTCATAACAAGAAGTCTCATAGAGCCAAAATTATTATGATGGAGTCTTAGAGGAGGAGCTCTCCCAGAAGAGTCTTAATTAAATATGTTTTAATTATGTTAATCTTTTATTTATGTTTAGTTGTTTAATTGTTCTAGAACTTATATTTCAGTATTTAACTTTTAGTATAACTAGGATAAAGGTAATTTAATTATAATTGAATTATACTTGTTCTCTCTATTATAAATAGAGGTTCATTGTACTCAAATTACAAGAAGTTAATAAAAAAAATTTCTTTGCCAAAAATTCAAGGAACGCCATCTATGATCTACCTTTTACCTCATTCAAGTTTGACATTCATATCAAGATTCTCTCTAAAAACCTAAATTCTCAATCCATCTCACATCCAATCACTAATCAAATGAGAGGTTGATACTTCATAAACCTTCAATGGTTGAGAAAGGATAGTGTTTTCAATTTTGTAATACCTCTATTACTCCCAAGGAAAAAAAGGACTATTTTCATATAGTCTTAATTTTCTCCCTTCTCCATCTATCAAATCGATTAGAAAGGACATTTGACTGAATCCATATGGGTTTTGAAGGCGTTTGGTTAAAAAAAAATTCATCTTTTTGGGTTATCCCCTTAGTGATGGTGGAAAACAACTAGGGGCCTACTCATCTACGGTTCTCTAGCAGGGAAAGTGGCAATAGAAGCAGATCCTGAGACTTGCTTGTTCCTCCAATCACATTAATATATACTAAACAGTCCTTTAATACAAAATTTGAATGCAATATAGACAAATGGGCTATATATTATCTTGTCTATTTAATCCAAGAGGACCAACCATGTTGCTAATACAAATCTGAACGCTCATTTGAGGCTTGTTTCTTTAATAGCTGTTCAGGCCGGTATAGTTGTATTTTGTCAAGAACATAATGACAGTCACGCGCGGATAAAAGCAGGAAGGAAGATCTACGCAAATTTCTCCCTCAGTGGTTAGGGAGTCCAGTTATCGAATTCGCGGTGGGAGCACTATATAACATTACCATTTATTTTCCTTGCGAAAACTACTCAAGAAAATTGTTATCCTCTCTGAACATACTGCAATCATACCTGACGCCTAAGGAAATCAACGAGGACAGAAGAAAAAAGAGCGAGCGCGCAGTTGAGTTTTGACTGCTAATAGTAGCTCTCCACTCGGAGAAGAACCGACTAGATTTGACTGAACCTCACATTAAAAGAGACAAAGCTGTTGACATGAGTAGTCGGCGGCAGAAATGTTAGCACAAGATAAGGAAATACAAGCTAGAGTGAAATTGATTATGTTGATTTGAAGTCGTTAAGCACTTGAGAAACCTTAATTTGCAGAAGAACCAGACAGCGGCGGCTTCTTTTTGGCCGTTGCCACAGAAGGAGTAGAAGTATTTCCTTCACCGGAAGTTGCCGAAGAGACCTTGCCAGCCGCAGGAGCTTCGACTGAAACGACCGGATCAAAAGTTGCCACACAAGACAGAGCATCCGTGGACGCCTTCGACATTTCGTCGGGAAAACCAAGCAGCGGCGGGATCGCCTGAGAAGGTTGACGGCGATGGCGACTGGACATCATCAGCTGAGAGATCTCGGAGGTCAGAAGAGAACTCGGAAGGCAAGAGTGGGGCGATGGTCTTTTAAAGAGAGAAGCAGACAAAGATTCGATGAAATCGCATCGGAGCTTCCAAGCACACAAAGTCACAAAACGCGGTGTCGAGCTGCGTACCACTCGATGGTCCGCGCAATTAAAGGGCTCGCTGCTTCGCACTCTATCCGTACTGTGCCTCAATTATGGTCGGTTTGAAGGGTTTCATTTTTCGCTGACATTTACGTCTACGTCTGGGCTCCACTTTCACTGACAGCCTCGTGAGCCCATTAGGTTTATGTCCCTTCTTATAATTTACCCTTCATTATTAAAACACAAAGAAGGGCTAACTTAGTCTCCTTGACTTTATCATTTTATAAAATTATATAATGTTACCTGGTAAACATTAAATGATGGGTTAATCAATTAATTCTTTATTAGTTTTTAAGCATTTAGTTTATAAAACCCAATTTAACCATCTACTACCGTCCAAACTACGTTTATAACATGAATAAAATTTTTTTTTAATGATATCAAAATGCTTTATTCACTATTTTATTTTTAATTTAACTAAATTTAATAAAATAAAGAAATTAGAAGAAGCATAAATTTAATATACTTATAATAGTTAAGATTATTAATTTCGTAGTGTTATATACTCAAGTAAGAAATACAAAGTACATCATAAAGTTATGTTCAACAATTAGTTTTAAGTATTAGATATAAATAGAAAAGTTTGACTATTAAATATTTAGAGAGTTAAGATGTATTATTCATTAATAATTTTTTTAAAAATCATTAAATTATTAATAATGACAGAAAGTGTAGTTTAAAAAGTAGTTACTAAGTAATGCGATAAATTTATAATAGATATAACATATTATTCCATAAAATTAAAATTTTAAATGACTATTATACAATTAATAAATTAATAGAATAAAAATTGATGATAAAAGAATAGAAACCATAGTCTACGAATGAAAGAGAGCACCAACCTAGCACATCTCTATTGGTAGATTGAAGGGTTTCCCAGCTTCAAGAAGATGGATGTTATTCTAGTTTAGAGTGTTAGAAAACCCAGTTGCTTCAAAGTCCAAATTCCATAGTCATGTCCCGAATTTCCCAAATGATTAGCCATTGCATGTCCAAGATAACATCTAACCCTTGATGGTTAATTACATACATGATATTCTTGGACCACCAATTCAACCTATTTTGTCTTAATAGAGCATTCTAATTGTTTACCATCTCCTATCATCACTGTGAAAGCTGAAATTCGGGCGAGAGGAACTCCCAATCTTTTTTGTAAATTTTCTTCTAGTAAAGTTTTGTGTCTTGCCTATTATGATCCTGGTACTAAGCTTAGATAGGGTGGCTTATTATTTTTATCCTAGGTGATTGTTTAATTTCTAGAAAAGAGAAAAACTTCACTAATTTGTTGTAATTTGGCTACATAAGCCCTTATTTATAATAAAGGAAAGTAGTAGAGTTCAATTATAATTTAACTACCCATGTCCCAATTATACCTAAAGTCTAACACTTAAAGATAAGTCCTAACATAATTAAACAACTAAACATGAATAGAAGATTAACATAACTAAAACACCTTTTACCTGAAACTCTTTTACAATACCTCATTCCATAATAATTTTGGTTCTATTAGGCTTCTTATTGTGAGAGTCATATGACAGTTTTATATCTGCTCTTCAGCAATCCCCTTAAAATTGGAGTTTATAACTTCAACTTGCAATGAAAAAGATTTTTGGTCATCAATTTCTTTTTGCTGAAAAAAATTCTTCACATAAGCAATTCTTCATATATGAAAAAACTTCATCTTTTCTGCTCCCCCTTTCTTGAATATTTTGGTCACATAAAATTATCACAACATGTAGAATAAAATACCACTTTCTTGTACTTATTCTACTTATATCCCTCAATTTGGAAGGTATCGGTGTAATCCCAGCTTGAAACAAAAACATAATTGTATTTATTTTCTCCTCCATCAAGGTGTCCCTAGGAAAATAACTCAATTGGACACAAACTCTCAAAAAATAAGATGGTGATGTATGTATTAAAAAAGGTTAAAACCAACCTCATAGGATTTCAAGCAAAAGTAGTGATAATAATCACTAAAAGATAACACCTGTCACTCAAAGTACGACGATAAATACTCACTTAAGGGTACTCATAAAAAGTTTCAATGGAATTAAAACACCCATATGTATATAAAAAGATAAACCAACCGAAGCAATACACAAGAGGTTGGCTCAAAGGGGTATGCCAGAATTAAAAAGGATGATGGGAGAAAGGTAACAGATAAAAAGGGGTATGTGGAGAATGTAATGAATGAAAAATAACTTCCTCAATAATAAGAAGGATACTGTAATGATAGAAAAAAATAAATAAATTTGACCAAGTATAACCTCAAGATAATTTCATGTAGGTGATAAAAATTTTTGGAGTTGATAAACACCTAGCCAATACTACCCAAAAGACCGGCCTAGTAGGTTGCGGAAATCCAAACACTTAATCTAAGGACCACAACAATACTCCCACCGTTATGAGCCAACGTCCACGACATCCCACTCTAGTGGCGGCTCTTGCGACCCAGACTGCCTTTTTGCACTACATAGGTCTCTAGGTCCTCCCCTCTGGGATTTGAACTTGCAACCGCGGTATAGCTCTGATACCATATGTTAAACACCTAGCCAATACTACCCAAAAGACCGACCAGATAGGTAGCGGAAAGCCAAGTACTTAACCCCAATATCATAACAATACTCCCACCGTTATGAGCCGACGTCCACAATGACCCACTCTAGTATCTAGGACCGCCTTTTTACGCTACACAGGCCTTTAGGTCGCCCCCTCCGGGATTCGAACTTGCAACAGTGGTATAACTCTGATACCAAATATTAAGCACCTAACCAATACTTTCTAAAAGACCGGCCTAGTAGGTAACGAAGAGTCAAGTACTTAGCCCATGATCATAACAATACTCCCACAGTTATGAGCTGACGTCCACATCGACCCACTCTAGCGGCCCAGATCGCCTTTTGCCCTACATAGGCCTCTAGTTCGCCCCCTCCGAGATTCGAAATTGCAACAACGGTATAGCTCCTGATACCAAATGTTAAACACCTAGCCAATACTACCTAAAACGCTGGCTTGGTAGGTAGTAGAAAGCCAAACAATTAACCTCAGGACCACAATAATACTCCCACCGTTATGAGTCGACGTCTACGGCGGCCAACTCTAGCGGCCCACTCTAGCGACCCACTCTAGTGACCCAGACCGCCTTTTTGCGCTACACGGGTCTCTAGATCGCCCCCTCTAGGTCGCTCCCTCTGGGATTTGAACTCGCAACTGTGGTATAACTTTGATACCATATGTTAAACACCTAACTAATACTACCCAAAAGACCGGCCTGGTAGGTAGCGGAAAGCCAAATACTTAACCCCATGATCAAAACAACGATGCAAAGATATAAAACCAAGTAACAAAAACACCAAACTTAAAAACAACATTGACTATGCAAACTTTGATAATTCCATAACCTAACTTACAGGTTTCTGTTTCCAAATTGATCAGTCCATATGAGGAAAATTTATAATCAAATATGGATTCCTCTCTAGAATACTTTTCAGATTCAGCAGAATCAAAAATGAAACTTTCCAATGATAGACTTTCCTGATTTAGCAGCATTTTCCTAAATTAGATTTTCTAAAGATAAGAGATTTTTGGGATCAAAGAGGCTTAGTGTGGAAGTTAGACCAAAGCCCTCTTATTAGAAGATAAATTTGGCTAAAAAACTTGGATTTTGGCAGAAAAGGAAGCTCAGTTCACATCAATGCCTGCAAAGATAATAGGAGAGAAAATAGGAAAAAAAAGATATTTTCTACAAAACTGACCTTTGGTACTTATGATATCAATATCTCAAAAAATATATGTTAGGATAAAAAATGGTTTGTTGATCAAGAAACTAGACTCAAAGAGCTTTAATTTGATACCTAATTTGAGAAAACAAGATTCGTTCTTGAATGTTTTATGACCTCTTGATTCTCTTTTTTTTGTAGCATGACCCTTGCCAACTCCAATGTGAATATCTCCTCAAAATATATATTAGTTTGACATGAATTTTTCTCCTTATTATACTAGACTTCAATATATTTCATAAAAGTATAACTTATCTTCATAAAATACACTTCTTTTGAGATAATTAATTTGATAGATTTCAGACTCTATAATCTGGTCAAACTTAGTATTTTTTCTTCTTTGGCCAACATGACCATTGACTCTCCCAAGATCGATGTATCCCTCTAGAAAACTTAGGTAGGTAAGAAAATATAATTAGAGATATTTCTTTTGATTTATAATTCTCCTTTTAAAGTCTCAATCTTGACGGCATAAAATGGCTCAAAACTTGAAGTTTTTTGCTACTACTCAATCCTCTCTTGTAGTCTGACCTTTGTCACTTCAAATATCGATTTCTCTTTGTAGAAAAATCCGATTTCAAAAATTATTTTTGAATTGGAAAGACGCGAAGATAGTTCTGAGATTATATAACTTGTAATATGAAAATCTCAATATGGAGCTGCAAATGCCAAGAAATCAATGGGTATTATGACTAAAAAGAGGGAAAAAGATATAATAGAGGATCACATTATCTCTATGGGTTGACCAAGTCAACACATAGAACCTTCTCTGATACCATGTTGAATTTTTGAAAAAGAGAAAAACTTCACTAACTTGTTGTAATTTGACTAAATGAGCCCCTATTTATAATAGATGAAAGTAGTAGAGTCGAATTACAATTAGACTACCCATGTCCCAATTACACCCAAAGTCTAGCACTTAAAGATAAGTTCTAACATAATTAAATAACTGAACATAAATAAAAGACTAACATAACTAAAAAACCTTTTAACTAAAACTTTTTTGTGAGACTTCCTTGTTGTGAGAGTTACGTGGTAATTTTGGCTTTATATGACTTCTTATTTTCACCCTATAAGACTTCTTATTGTGAGAGTTACGTAAAACTCTTTTTATATCTTCTCTTCGACAATGACCTAATGGATGTGTTGGATATGGGGAAAGGGAGGTTTGAAGTAGAATTGGAGGTTGGAATTATAAGGTTGCAGTTGAACAAACTTGGCTTCAAAAGTTTACGAGATAGAATTGGGAAAAGAAGACTATAATTTTATAGTTCATGGAGTTGGCAACCTAAGGGTATTTGTTTTGTTGGGGTTTGATAGGAGCAAGGCTACTTAGGAGTTTTTGGGTGAAGACTCAAGTTGAAGACGTGACTTAGAAAATAGCTTTTTTGGAATCAAATTTGAAGACAATGACTACGGTTAGATTAATAAAATTTTTAGGAAGACAATCGTATGGGTTTGGGGGAAATTTTGGGAGTTGAAGTCTAAGAACTAACCATTTTTCCATTAGTGCTCAAGCAAGACTAGGTTAGACTTGACACTTTCATTTAAACAAAGAAAAAATCAATTTTAAAGAAGTTTATCCTTGGGGACACTAGGATAAAAAGAAGACTTTTTTTTTTGGTTTTTTTATGATAGAATTGACACAAAGACACTAAATACACTCATGAATATTCTGTGAAAAAGACTTACTTTGTGACACTTCATTAACGTGTAACTCACTAGATGAGCATCACTCACTCAAATAAAAATAGGGTGCTTAACTATGACACTAAATAGTATGTCAAACTAACCTTGAAGAGAAATAAGATTAATTAGTGAAGATAGCTCTCACTTAGTGAGTAAGACTTGCCACAATTAAACCCACTAAACCCGCTTTGTCTCTAAGTAATATAATCACAAGTAGGGGTGCAATCGAATCGATTTGAGCCCAAATCTGCCTATGTTCAAGCTTGGCTTGATTTAAATATTTCAAACTCGAGATCGAGCCGAGCCTAGCTCGAGCCTAAAATTGTAATCAAGCTCGAGCCCAATAATTTTAACCAAGTTCAAGCTCCAACCTACATTTAAAACTTTGCATAAAATATTGTCAAATAAATTGCATATAAAATTATGCATACATTTTACATAAAATTAGGCATAACCTCTGTTTATTAACCTTGCATAAATTATCTATACACTATGCATAAAAGTATTCATAAAAGCTGAATAATTATGCATAAAATTTATTCAATAATCAAACACAAAAATATTCCTTTGAAAAGAAATGCTAGTTTTGTCCATTTGTACTCAATCAGATAGTTCTGATTCAAGGACTAGAAAACCAGATCATCGAGATAGAGAAAAATTTTAAGAAAATGGTTTTGGATGACTTAATCGCATGCACATTTTAGTTTTTTCTTCGGAGCATGGATTCATATAGCAGCAGTTGTAAAACGCTACCAATTTGTTCTTCTGAAAGACTTGAGTGGAGTGAGCATTAAGAGAGTACATCAAACAATAAGAGGAGCTACAAATTGCAGTTGCATCCAGCATCATGCAATTTCTTTACCCATTTGTACCTCAAACAAGTTTATAAAAATTTCTAGCCTTCCAGAAAACAAGTGATCATGCTGAACCAAGTTCCAAGGTGTAAGCATATTAACTCCATTGCATGTACTAAACAAGTAAAGGCAAAGGCCTTTTTTTATATCTTTCAAGGAGTAGGATAGATTTTTTAAATACCCCTACTACTTAGAGGAAAAGGAGGAAATGCTTCCACTTAAAAAACATTTCTACCACATATTATAGGAACCATAACAAGGTTATCATAGTATTTATAAAAAAAAAATTCACATGCGAAACTCGCACGTGCGTGCAGTTCAAACATGCGGGATGGGGTGTCGCTGGGGGGGGGGGGAGAGGATGTTCTATGTGTCACCGGTGATGGTGATTGAGCAGACTGGACGATGACGGCGGTAGTGGGGCGACGAGGACGAGGACATCAGGTGACAATGACAGTGACAGTAGAAGCGTCGAGGAGGAGGGAATGAGAGATGGAGACAAAGAAGAGGGAGAGAAAGTTGCGGGAGGGGCTCGACGGTGATAAGGATCGACGACGGCAGACGAGGGGAGGAATAAACCAAAGAGGAAGAAAGTTGCCAAACACCATTTTCCAGTTCCCCTTGATTCCCGAGAAGTCGAGACAAAGACAAAGACACCTCCTGCTGCAGGCTCTTGAGCCCTCATTGAGTTAACGAGTGGGCTCGTGAGCTTACGAACCAAACCATGGTTTGGTAGAACATGGCTCATTAACTTAAATGAGCCTAATCTGGATCTCAAACTCGATTCGATATCCAGATAAATCGGATAGAACCGAGCTGAGCTTGAGTCGCTCACAAACCGGCTCGGTTCGATGCCACCCCTAATCACAAGATACTCTGCAAGATTTGTTATGAGATACCCACGTGTAGGGGTGACATGGCTAGTAAAAAAGGAGAACATTCATAGAGATGTTGTAGAGTTGTAATTTTGCAAGCTGGTGTATGTCCTTTTATGTCTTTTTTCTTTTGAAACATGTAGCCCGAAGGGTATTGTAGTCATTTTAAATACCATCACACAACTATAAATATAGCCTCAAGGCATGGGGTAGAGCATTCCTTACATCTCTTCCCTTGGTTTCTTCTTTCCTCTCTCCCAAGAGCTAGAGTTCATCTTTTCTCTCGTTCCTATGAGATCTCTTGTGTTTATGTGTTGACCCTAGAAGTCAACATGGTATTAGAGCGGGCAAATATCTAAGATATAAAAGGATAATAAGATAGAGAAGAAAGGGAGGAAGAAGAAGAAGAAGAAGAAGAATAAAAATAAAATAAAAAAGAGAAGTTTCTCATTTTTCCTTAAGATTGGTAAAACTACTATATTATAGTAATACCCATGGGCCTGTGGGCATCAATGCAACTCTAAGAGATGACTCTTTATTTACCATCCTACCATCATTGTATGGGCCTGTGGGCATTCTCCTTGGTCTATGGGCCTTGAGCCCATCTTCCGCATCCCTTGGATGTGTGGGCCTTCCTTGGTCTTTTGGGCTTGGTCCTATCTTCCAACACACTTAGATATGTAGGTCTTCCTTGGTTGTGTGGGCTTGGGCCTATCTTCCAACAATTTTTCATATAGAAGATTATATACCATTGGAAATATCTTTGACTCTAGTTTTTAACTCAATATGAATCGTTGAAATCGGATTTTTCTTGAAAGAGAAATCTATATCTGAAGCAGTGAAGGTTACACAGCAGAAACATTTTGTGTAATAGTAGAAAGCCTCAACTTACTGAAAGGATTTTACCGACACTACTGTGGATTTATATTAAGAATTATATTTCAAAAGAAATATATATGAGTATACTTTCTATCCCAAGAAACTGTTTCTCAATCTGAATTTTCTAGAGGGATATATATGCATTGGAAGAATCAATGGTCATGGCCTGTTGCATGCGAAAATCCTAATCTAAGCCCATTTTTTGCTTCACTTTTTGAGTTGCTTATGTTGGTTAAACTTCATATTTTTTTTCAAAATGTAGTCAATATTTTTACCAATTTGAGTATCTTTCTTTGCTTAAATTTTTTTTTTATCTCATATTACATTAGTTTTCTTAATAGAAGTCTTTCCCATTATGAATTTAGTTTCTTTTTTTTGATAAAGTCTAAATTTTTTGAATTAGAAAGTCTTGTTTGCTCTTTCTAAATTCAAAATCTTAGTCCTAAAACCTCTCTCATTCTAGAAATGATCTCTTGAATATTTTCTTTGAAAATTGGTCAAGTTGTGTTAAGAAGTAATTGCCTTATTATGAGAAGTCTATGTTTAGAAAGTTTCAATTATTATGTTCCATCTCAAAACTTTATTATTGGGGTTTTTTAAGTTTCCTTAATCATCATATTCATAGAGGAATTATTTTTTTACTTCCCTCTTGAGTAAAACCTGGTTACTTTTTATTCATCTATCGGTCTAAACACGTCTCCTTCTTACTTGGAAGTATAAAGAGCTCCATTGTGCACCACCTTCCTTTTGAAGTATGAGAGCTGCTATATTTTTATTCACACCCATAATTCCTCAAAGTACTTTCTTCAATTTGCTTTTTCTAAATCACTTCAAAGCAATGCCTATAGACCCACTACCTAAAAAAATAGGAGTGTGTCCAACATCCAGCTTGAGTCAAGTCTTTATATTCTTCACCCAAGAGGTGTTTTTTTGTTTGAGCTACCTTTAAAAGTGAGTAATCTCTTTGTTGTGCCCTATAGTTGGGTTATTTTTCTGCCATTGCAATTGACTAGAGTGTGTTTCAAACTATGACTATTTTGACTGGTGTATGGAGCTATGTTGTACGACTAGGAGAGATTTTTCTTCTCTCACCATTATGATGTGCAAGCTAGGTCTCTTCGTAAAGAACAAAGAGATCCTCAACTTGAGGAGTGTTAGGAATTAAACTCCTTAATTCCAAACTAATGGGAACAATAATAATAATTACGAAAGAAAGAAGAAACAACCACAAAAATAAACAACAAGATTTATACAGGTTCACCTCAAGGTGAGACTACGTCCTGTCTTCCACTGCTGTAGAAATCCACTATGAAGATGAAATAGTTTACAAGAAAAATCAAACAATTACAGGTGTTTCTCTCTAACCTCGGGCTGCAACTCGAGATGCTCCTAGGATTAAAATAATTAAACCCCACTATCAGACCCCTCCCCCCCACCCTCCACCCCCCAATTATAAAGAGAAAATTAGGGCAACCGCGATACAAGAGTAAAATTCCCAAGCTGCCCTTAATGAAATAACAGTTGATATATCATGGATCGGGTGGGGGATCCGCATCCACACTCCCAGGGGGGGGGGTTTCCCGCCCCCCTTTCAACCCCCACGGTGACCTGAGCGCACAAGTCGATCCGCAACCAACTCAGCGTAGGGCGTTAATTAGGCTCCACAACTTAACAAGGGGGAGATGTAGAAGAAGTACAAGAAAGAGGTAACCAATAATGAAGAATTCCATGTATTGTGGTAATCAAATTTTATGTGGCTAGAATATCCAAGTAAGGGAGAGACAAAATTATAACAATATGAAGACTGCAAGCAAGATGTGAACAAGAAGAAGATGAATCAAATCAAGGCAATCAAAATTTCTTTTTCAATCACACAAGTGTCGTGAACAATATTATTTGCAAAGTGAAGTTACAAACACTACCTTCAAGGGAAGTGTTAAGAGATACTCACATGTGTAAGGGTGGCATGACTAGTAAATAAGAATAACTTTCATAGAGATAGCATAAAGTTGTAATTATGCAAGCTGGTGTATGTCTTCTTATATCCTTTTCCTTTTGAAGCATGTAACCCTATGAGCATTGTAGTCATTGTAAACCCCTTCACACAACTATAAATATAGACTCAAGGCATGGGTAGAATATTCAAGCCTCTTCCTCTTGGCTCAAATCCGTCCTTACACTTCAATCCTCTCTCCCAAGAGCTAGAGTTTCTCTCTTCTCTCATTCTCATGAGATCTCGTGTTTATGTGTTGGCCCTAGAAATCAACAAGATTAAAGCTAAAATGTTGAATTAATGGAAAAGAGAAATACTTCATTGACTTATTATAATCAGAGTATATGAACCTCTATTTATAATAGAGGAAAGTAGTAGAGTCCAATTAAAATTAAACTACCTTTGTCCCAATTACACCCAAACTCTAACACTTAAAGATAAGTCGTAGCATAATTAAATAACCCAATATAAATAGAAGACTAACATGAATAAAACTCCTTTAAACCAAAACTCTTCTATTAGACCTGCTTCCATAATAATTCTGGCTCTATAAGACTTCTTATGCCACATCACGTGATCATGGTGGGTCCCACCAACTCGTGTGATCATGGTGGGTCCCACCAGCTTGTGTGATCATGGTGGGTCCATATCTTATGGGTTTGGGCCCATCTTCCAACACCCTTGGATATGTGGGCCTTCCTTGGTATTATGGGCTTTGGCCCATCTTCCAACACACTAGGATATGTGGGCCTTCCTTGGTCATGTGGGTGTGGGCCCATCTTCCAAAGAATATAAAGAGGAAGTGATAAAAAACCGAATTGGCTTAGCCTTGCCAAGGCTATAACCTCCTTGGTGAAGATAGAAACCCTTTGATTGGGGCCTAGCCACCTAAGTGACCAATTAATTGTCCGTTTAAAGGCCTTGGGTTGGTTGGCACTAATAAAGAGGATTCTATTGGTAAAAGATGATTACAAAACTTGTAGAGCTCCCTATTTATAAATGTGAGATTTAATTCTATGAATTTTCTTACGCGGGACTAATACTGGGTGTTTGGTTGCTTGTGAGGCAAGCAAGATTCTCCTAGATTTTCTCTAGGTCCTTCTCAATATCGTAGCTGGGTTGGCATTCCTTCTGGAGATTTTTCTTGACAATTCTACACTTGTTCATAACTTGCACCTCCTTGTAACCTCTTCCTAAACAATTTTGTCCCTGGACAAGCTAGTTCTTACTCTAGAAACTTCTTCGACTCTTTTGAACTTCCACAACGTGTACCATTTTTCTAAGCTTGAATTAACTAATTTTCCTTCCTTCTTGTTGTCCCTTCTTTCCTCTCCTTGTTGGACTTTTGCTCCACCTTGTGCTCTATAATAGGACCTTATTGACTCCCTAAAGACTTCTAAATTATAAATATATCCTACTCAGATCACATAGGAGCTCAACTATATTATTATTTTACTAACTACCAATTGTGCCAACATGGTCTTACCCATGATATAACTAGGGTTTGTATAATGCTACCAGTTTTAGTTAGGGTTTGATCTTTTCTAAGTTAGGCACCAACTTCTTCATCATGTCTAAAAGTTACTGCTAATGACTCCTACACCTTGCAGATAGGCTCAAACCTTTCTACAAGTGTACGTGTGACCAAATTGGTCCATGCTGGCTAGGAGCTTCATTTGTGTATTTTTCTTAATGGTCATCTAGATAAAGATATATTACGATGAGCAAACAATTTTGCACTGACATGTATTGTACAACTTATTTGGTTAGGAGGTGCTCTTGTTGTGGTAGTAATGGTTGTTTATTTGTAATTGAGTGATCCTACGGAAGGCCTCCACCTTGACACAAGTGTCCTTAGATTGAGGAAGCAGACGTGGGAATGGTATAGATGAAGGGAGAAATGTGATGCATAGGGATAGAGTGATGGGAAACGAAAGATAACTTTTGGGGGATCACATAAAGTAATAATGTGTCGTAGATACAACCATCATCCACACTCACCACATGGATTGTTACGTTTCCGGTCTTAGGCTCATATGGGGAGGACTTATGTCATATCCTTGGAGACATAATAGACAAGTTGGATACAAGTGTTGGAAGACAAGTAAGGTGAGTGGTATCACTGTAAGTTACTTTATGTTTCAGCCCTTATTTTGAGAACATGTAATAAGGGGTATTTAAGTCATTAGTCCTTTTTTCACGTATCAGGTATTAAATCAATCAAGGAGAAGAAGGTTTCAATTCGAAAACACTAACCTCCTTTCTCCTCTTTTTCTGACACTCGAGCCTCTCCTTTCACTACCTTTCTTCTCACTTTACTTCATCTTTCGCAACACACTTTCTATCTCTTTTTCTATCATCTCTCTTACTCAAAGATATATAAAGGTTGTACCAATGGAACCCCAAGATTCAACAAGGTATCAAAGAAGAGGTAATTGTGAGGAATTAGACGCTCTAATTCCAAAATAATGAGAGCAATAATAATAAATGCAGAAGAAGGAAAAACAAGCACAAGAACAAACAACAAGATTTATACAGGTTCACCTCAAGGTGAGACTACGTCCTACCTTTCACCGCTGCAGTAATCCACTATGAAGATGAAATAGTTTACAAGAGAAATTGCACACACTTACATGTGTTTTTCTCTAACCTCTCCTCAGGCTGCAACTCAAGATTCTCCTCGGCCATGATGAAACCCTAATAGTAGCGCCCCCTAATTATAAAGAGAAAACTAGAGTAACTTCATTACAAATGTGAAATACCCAAACTATCCTTAATGAAACATCAATCCATATATCATGGACGTTGATTAGGCTCCATAATTTAACAGTCATAGGATTCCTATTTGTTTTTCTGATTGGTAGCTGCATGAGACAAGTTATTATTGAGTTGCTGGAATTAACCAAAATAGATAAGTGATTCAAGTTAGCACTTTTGTTATCTTTTATATTTAGTAAGATTTTTGGGTTTCATGCTTGGAAATACTAAGGTTTAGGACAAAAAGAAGGAGAAAGAAGGGGAAAGAAGAGAAGAGAGTCTAGAAGAAAGAAACTAGGGCATGTGAGGCCAGAATGGTGGAGAAAGGGAGAGATTGGGGCACAAGTATGAGTGCCCTCCCCCTTAGCTTCATATTTATGGTTTTAGGGTGGAAACCCTAGTACATGAATGAAAGTAGAGGAACATGAAAATTCCCATAATTATAACTTATACCACTCACTCACTTAATTACAATAGATGACACTCATACTAGTTCAATACTCTCCCTCAAGTTGTTGCAAAAACATCAAATAGTAAGTAGTTCATACCAAATAGTCTAGCAACACCATTTGAACAACCAAGAAAGTTCAGCATAGTGAGCAAGCAAGCTCCTGTAACGAAGAAGGAAAGAAAATGAAAAAGAAAAAGAAAAAGAAAAAAAAGAAGGAAGTCATCTGATTGGGTCAAAGTTGACTAATGGCCCATGTAGGCTAGCCATAAAAGAAAAGAAAAGAGAGATTGAAACCCCTTCATCTGAGTGAGATGGACCAAATGCTGCATAGTGAAATCAAAAGAAGAGCTGATGAAGGTCGATCATCCAATTTCCAGTTAGCCAAATGATAGGTTTGAGAAATATTCTTGTTAGAAGTCATACAACAAGATGACAAGGCTAATAAGGGACAAGAAGACATGAAGTAGAAGCGACACTAAACAAAACTGATTGTTCGATATGAAGTTGACCTTATGAGTTTAGAAAGAAAAGTCTCTATTCAGTGCCATTCACCCAATTAGATAGATGACCAGTACAAATAAAGCTACATGAGGAAGAGGTGTCCAAAGAGGATTTTACTGAATCAGTAATAGTCAACAAGACAATGCCTTCCAAAATTGTAGAATGGGATTGAAGGGTTCGATTTGGATAAGATAGATGTCCAAAATTTGTAAGTGACCTCTCCATGACATTAAGAGATCATCATAAAAATTTTAAGAGTATTTTATCATGAGTTTTAACCGAGGTTTTTTGAGACTTCAAAATTATAAAAGGTCTTCTTTTTAACTCAACGGTTCAATTTATGACCATTGAAAACATAACTATTGTAGTAGATTTTGGCCCAAATTTTATTTTTTGACACTACTAAGAACATTGGTTATTGGAAATTGAAATTGGAGATTGGAATTATGATTTGAAAAGCCACATATGAAAGAGCTAAGTACTTCTTTTGTTCTTCCTTTGAAACCATTGAAACCTTAGTTTCTTAGCTACATTCTTGCTAGATTTCTTGTACTATTACTCTGATATCATATTGATCATTCTAGAAAATGAATTTGAATTGGCTAATGCATTGCTTAAAATTAATCTGAACCATTTGAAAGGTGAGTTTACATTGAATAAATTGATTGGGAGTAGTTTCCATAATCCAAGCATCATTGTTCTTATACTTTTAGACATTTTGATTGAGCTTTGCCTAACAAATCTGAATAGGTATTTGAGTTGAGCCGCTTTATTTTTTCCCCAATTTGTAAAACCAATCCATTTTACCAAGCTTATGTTTTAAAGTTTGGTTAATCTGGCCAATTAAGGACCTTTAAGTTTTTAGTTACATTGAATAGGTACTTAGTATTGGTGTGCCTTTTTATTGTTCATTAATTTTAAAATCTACCTATTTAGAGGCATTTTACTTGGGTTGAAGTGAAAGCAACTAAGCTTTACTCATTTGGTCATACCATGGCAGGGTAAGTGTGCTCCCATTTCATTATATATGAGAGAGGTCATTGTGATTTTAGGGAGAGGTTGATGAGCGGTGTTTACTACTATTTGACCCATAATTTCTTGTCTCAGTAGGTGGTGCTGAAAATCCCATTGTGGGCATAATTCTTGTGTACCTAGTGAGTTGTTGTTGCAAATACCAAGAGTAGGCCTAGGCAGCATTGCTGAGTTAGTTGCTGAAAATCCCTTCATAGGTCTTGGTTTGAAACCTAGCTACTACAAAACTCAGTGACAGTGTGCAATTATAAGTTAGTTGTTGTGGTCAATTGAGTGGAGTAAGCCCCGATGTGGGCAACATTAGAATTAGCCTTATTGGAGTTTTACAGTAGATGCTATAGGGCAACCCAAACATAGTAAATCCTCAAGGTGGTAAAAGATAATGGGGGTTGACTAGGAATCCTCATAAGGATTGTGAACCACCAAAAAAATCCGATGAACATTGCATTTCATTACTTTTGCGCTTGGTTTGATTATATGTTCTTATACATTGATTGTAGAATCACTTGTGTACGGTGTCTAAATTAAATAAACCGACACATGATAAGATTAAGCTAGAAAAGAGTCCAATTTTAAAAAATTAATAAACCTATCCACACCACCCCATCCCCCACCCCTCCCCTCCTCCTCCTACATTTATTCCTTACTTGACCTAACTGTATCTTTTTATAAAAAATAAGAAGCTAAAGAAGTTGCTCAACAAAGTAATGATTGAGAAAGAAAACTTGAATGTCACACACAGTGAGGTAGTCTAGTTGGACGCCTTATGTGATGAGCATGAAAACTTGGTCAAAATGCATGAGTGTTGCACCAAGAGTTATAAGCTAGTAGTAGGGAAATTGCATGAAACAAGGATTAGCATTGAGGAGCATCATGCGTTACATGAAAATTTTACTATCTAAAAAAGGTTAGAGATGTTCTCTGTAAAGTAAAACAATTGGACACTTTCAATCACATAAAGTTGCACATGATAAGACCGGTCTAGGCTATGATGGAAATGCTAATTTAGGAAACCTAATAGATTATTTTATAAGACATAGCACCATAGAAGTCTTTGATATTTTTGGTGATCCCACCCAAAAAAAGTGGAATGCTGCAGTACCCAATACCTCTAGGAGTCAAGAAAAGCTTCAAACGAAACCAAGGGCATGAAAGTGCCCAAAGAGAAGAGAAATGTGCAAAATAGTTCAAGGAATGCTCCTACAGACCCTAGAGGAAATGTGAATGCTTCTAAGAACACTAAGATAATGACATAAAGGGGATCCTAAATCCACCATGAACAAATCTGTTACATGTTTCTATCATGGAAAAAGGGGACTTGTCAACACTAGATCATTGGTACAAAAAGAAGAGAGTACAAAACTAACACACAATAATTAAGAAATCCTAATTTGATGGACCCTATCAAAGAATAACATACTAAGCTAGAACTTTTGTGAATGCAAAAGAAATGTCATTTAAGACTATGGAAAAGGAGGAGCATGATTCCTAGGAAATGGGTGTTTCTGAGTCATGACCAAGGACAAGAGTCTATTCATCTACCTAGAGCTCATGGATGGAGGAAAGGACATTTTCACAAATGGGAAATTGTATATCAAAGGTATAGAGACTATAGGCATGCCCTGACTACTATACATGACATTCTTTTTGTAGAAACTCTTGTCTACATCCTCATGAGATAAGTCAATTGTATTACAAGATATTAACAGTTGACTATTGGCTGAATCAATGTAGGTTGATTTAAAATTTAAAATTGATTTTTAATACAAAAAGGAAAGGAAACATGTATGTGATGAACATAATGATTTAGTTGTTGCATGCATTGTAGCTAGCAATGAGATACATCTAAATGAGATGGAAGACTAGGACATTTGGACATGGCATTTTTGGGAAATATTTCAAAGAAGGATGTTATCCAAGGTCTTCAAAAGCTTAATTTTTAAAATAAAGTTTTATGTGATGCTTGCATGAAAGGACAATATTTGAAAAACTCATTCAAACCCTAAAAAGTAATTTTCATCTCAGAGCTATTATAACTCCTTTGTATGGGTTTGCATGGGGACATTATGGTAACAAGTTGGTGGAAATTTTTTTGTATTTGTAATTGTTGGTGATTTCTCTAGATACACATGGACTTTAATTATTGCACATGAAAGTGACACATTTGAGAATTTGTCAAACGATATACCATGGTTGAGACTGAAACAGGGTACAAAATCACTACGATTAGAAGTGATAGAGGTTGTGAGTTCATGGGATATTTTTTTGGAAAATATTGTGAAGAGAATGGTTTTACACATGAATAGACACCTCAACCAAATGGGGTCACTGAGAGAAGAAACGGATCCTACAAAAAATGTGTAGAACCATGTTGAATGAGTTCAACTTGACTACATAATCAATAGTATTCTTAAGACCCAAGTTTGGAAAAACCTCATATGAATTTTCAAATGGTAGGGCACCTATCATTTTGTACTTTCTAGATGTAGGTGTAAAATTCTACACACAAAGGATCATCTAGACAAGTTTGACTCAAAATCTAATGAGGGAACTTTTCTGGATTACTCAACACATATAAAGTATTCAATTAAAAAATGCAATCCATAGAAGAGTGAATTCATGTGAAATTCAATGAGTGTGTGATAGACTAAAAACTTGAACTATGGTCACATGGATATGAAAGAAGAGTGGGAAACTTAGTAACCTTTTGTTGCACCAAACATGGGGAGTTGGATGCCCAACATGGAGCTCAATTCTTGAATTCTCTCAAGGGGTGCCACCTAAAGGGTAGTTTTGTCATTCCCACAAGAGTAGTCAAAGGCTAAGTGAAAGTAGTTGCTTTAATATTTTATTTTCTGTCCTTTCTTAAATCTCTAGAGATAGAATATTAGTTTTTTAATCTTTAATTTCCTAGATTTATGTAGTTTGGTATCCTAATTAAAGTAGGAGTTTCCAATCTGATGTAAAAGAGACTAAATAAAATCATCCAAAAGGCTTTATTCCCATTCTCCTTTGCTAATTTCACCCCTCTCTCTCTTTGCAAGTCCCCTTGATCTATCCCCTTCTCCCACTCTTCTCGTGCCCTCTAACTCCCTCTCCCTTGACGAGCCTTCACTAAATTTCCTTCCTTCTTTCTTTATCCTCCCATGAATTCTCTCACTTTTCCCTCTCTTACCTTTCCTTCTCTCCTAAATTTACCTTCATCAAATTGTCCAACCCTCTTAACCTCTATTTCAATTCCGCCCCCACATTTGAGAGAAGGAGAGAGGACCTTATCTATGGGGTCTGTCAGAGTAGTATAAGAGCTGTCCTTCTTTTGGACTTCCTCCAAACTGTGGTGAATACAGAAAGCATATGAACAACAAAACAACAACAATAACAATAACAACAAAAACAACAAGAGGAGGCTTTTGCTCATGAGTCTAGCCCAAATATTTGGGAAATCTATGCACACAAGTGGAGAAACTTTCTAGCTTGGGAGATAAGATGTCATGGAGGAGAAATCTTGAAACTTCCTTCTCCCCTTCAATAAGTGTTGGATGAGAGGCTTCATCCAAATCTATTTTTGATATGTTATCTTCCTCACCACCATTGTTTCCTCCATGTACGTTCTCCAATTTCCCTCCTCGCCAAAACTTTTCTTCGATTCATAACCCCACTAACCACTCATCCCATGCACTCAACTCTCCATAGCTTTGCCTCCTCACTCTCTCATCCATCCAACCCCACTTCCTATCATTTTTGACATCTCTAAATCCATACCCAGGTTGCCTAAACCATTGAAAACAATCACTCAACTTTCACATACACTTTTCCAATCCAACTTTTTTCACTTGAATCACCCATAAGTGATGTAATGCCCACACGCCTTGGCACCATACAGCCTTGTACGGCCAGATTAGATTCCCAAGTACAAGACTAAAGATGATCCAGTTGAGTGGGATTATATGGCCGAGCAATGTTTTCCTTTCCACTGGACTGAGGAGAATCGATAGGTGCTATTAGCCTAATTCCATCTTGAGGGTGATGCTAGAAGGTGGTTCCAATGGAACAATAAAGCTAGCCCTCTCCTCTCTTTGAAAGAATTCGTGCAAGCACTTTGTATTCATTTTGGACTTAGAATCAAGACTTTGACTCTCTCCTAGCCACTCTCAAGTAGACGAACTCGTCGAGAAATACCAAATGAGTTTGAACACAACAAAAAGAGTTAATTAGCTGAAACACATTTAGGAGGACAAATTGGGGATGGTAGCTGAGGTGAGGGTATTTCATCCTAAGATGCTTATTGAGGCAATTTACCTAGGTAGAGTTAAAGAAAATAATTTTTTCCTTCTTATGGTCTCGATCTAGGGGTTCTCCTTCTGAGCCATTGCAGTCCTCAACTCCAACAACTTCCCACAAATTTGAGTGGTTGATATGATTTTGAGAAAATTTCATTTAGAACACATGATAGTCACTGGTAGTTTCTTCTGATGCCTTTTAGTCTAACCTTGATCCGGTTTCCCTTCAATGCTTGATGAATGAGGTTTCCCGACCATACATGGATATTTGTTCTTGTCTAATTTGATGACATCCTAAGCTATAGCAATAGTTTTGAGGAGCGTCTAGATCACTTGCATGAGGCTTTGAGGTTACTCCAAGTCTACCATCTCAATTTCAAGTCATTCAAGAGCACCTTTGGTTCACCAAAAGTTTCCTATTTATGGCACGTGATCTCTAAAGAAGGGGTCTTAACCAAACATGACAAAATTCAAGCCATGAGAGAGCAGCCTCAACCTACCACCCTAAAAAAATTGAGAGGCTTATTGGGGATAATAGGGTAATACTATAGGAGATTCAGAAAAGACTATACTTCTATAGCGAGGCCTTTACATCCTTAAAAATGATGCATTCTTATGGAAAGAGGAAGCTACAAAAGCCTTTGAAGAACTCAAAGACTGAATGTGCACGACTGCTATTTATGCCTTGCCTGATTTTCGTAACACTTTTGTTGTTGAGTGTGATGCTTCTAAATCAAGAATCAGGGTTGTATTGATGCAAGAAGGGCAACCAATTGCTTACTTTTTCCGACCTCTAAAAGGGAGGATCCTCTCTTGGTCCACCTCGTCTTGGTAAAAGTTGTTCAATATTGGAAATGTTACTTGACTGAGAGAAAATTAACTATCCAATCTGACCAGTGCTCACTTAAATTGTTGCCTCAACAGTGAATTACCACACCCATGCAGCAAAGATGTTGGTTAAATTGATGGGATATGACTGTGATATCATTTATAAAAAAAAAGGAATGAGAACAATGCCATAGATAGTCTTTGAAGGAAACATGACCATACTCTCCTTAGTTTTGTGCTCCATTTATTTCTATTATTATGTAATTATATTTTTTATTATTAATGGATGGGCTGAAATTCAGTGATCTAATTTTGTTAAGCCCATTAAGGAATGGGTCATGGATATGGGCCATGAATATGGACCAATTGAGTAGATACCATAGGGAATTATGGGAACCCTATATAAAGAGACACAACATGGTTATGGTCCCGAATATACTAAATCACACACAGTTTTCCTTCTCCCCATCTGGAGGAGAGACGAAGGTCCCATTGAGGAATAAGGCGATTTAGTTGAGGAAGACCATATCCGTTTTTATCGTTCGTCATAGAGATTCTGCATCAAAAGGCGAAATTTACGGAATGGATCCAGGTATGTTTTCAATCCTAATATTCTAACATGTTGTAAATTCTAAATTAGAATTTACCATTACAGATCTAATAAGTGGTATTAGAGCAGTTCTGTTAGATTATTAGGATTTCTAGATTAATTCGTGGAGTGTAGAAAAAAAATTTCTCCACGGAATTTGTATTTTGGGTTGTGAGTTTGTCGGCATCGCTATCTAGTGGAGGATGGCGCTACAACGTCCGCTGGGACACGCTGCAACGACTCTGATAGTCGGCCACCGATGGACACCACCCCCACTGCCTCTCTGCCCGTTGCAGAGAGGGCGATGGAAACCGTTCTCTCTGCGCGTCGCAGAGAGGGCGACGGAACCCCCCCCCCCCCCCCCCCCCCCCCCCCATGACACCCTATTTTTTTTTTTTTTTCTCTCTGCGCGTGAGCAAAGAGGGCGATGGAAGAAGTTGTCCATTGGCAGCGTTTTTTCCGTTGTCGCCATTGATTTTTCGTTGGCAGAAGGGGAAAGGAGCATCAGAAAACAACAAAACTGAGATGTAGTAGCGACGTCCGGCGAGAGAACAGGGGAGGGGCACCAGAGGAACCTTGGGAGACAGCAGCACCCGTCGGGAGCGTTGTCATCCCGTCAGGAGCGCTGTCATCCCATCAGGAGCTCTGTCGTGCCGTTGGGCGCTAGCAATGCCCGTCGGGCGTGCTGTCGTGCCCGTCGGGAGCGCTGTCATGGCCCTTGGGCGGCAGCAGTGCCTATAGGGAGGGCTGTCGTTGCCGTTGGGGGACAACAGCGCCCGTTGCCTCCACCGGGCTCGCTGCCATGCCGGTTGGGCAACTATAGTGCCTGTTCACTGCAGTGGGCGTGCGTCTGTTGGGCAACTTTTGTACCCCGTTCAAAGCAACGGGTGCGCTGCTATGTCTGATGGACAAACTGTAGCATTGCCATAAATGTTTTTTTTTTTTTTAAAAAAACTTGGGGTTTTTAAGACTTACCTAATGAGATTGACTCAGGTGAGTCAATTCGAACCGGTTGCTACAGATCGGGTCGACTCGGGCTAAGCTGGATCGACCGAGCTGACTTTTGCGCTTGGCGTATATGCCCAATAAGGCTGCTCATATTTGTTTGTTACATTTGACTAAATGTTTTGTTTATATATATTATATTACAAAACATTTATTGCAGCTCCAAGGAAATAAAGGTCAACGCCGCGATGCCAATGGGGCAGTGCCATAGTGTTGGGCAACTGAATAAAAAAAATTATTTTGTTCAGTTGGTCTAGTATTTTCAATCAAATTGTTTGAAGCTACATGTTGCCAAAGTAACCTCTGTAGCGTAAAATAATTTGACTAGAAATACATAGATGTTTGTACGGAGTTATTTATGCAAATTGTGCTCGGCCCAAAGGAAGACACAATTTGGCCAAATAAACAACGTACCTGTGATGATAAATGCATGACAATTATAAAGACTTTTCATGTGAAAAATAGTCGGTCCAAAGAAAGGCTATTGTTTGACAGAACTGATTGTCAGTATTTGATCATTGCACTGAGAGTACCACTTACAATTAATTTCTCTGTCCAAAGACTAGGAATTAATGTTGTACTACGTATCTTGAGATGGGTCCCCAATTTGGATTTTATTTTGTACTTGTCTATTTTTCTTTATATGACATGCTAGTTAATGTGAGTATGCTTGTTTATTTTGTTCTTTATACAGTTTCTGTTGCTACTGGTTCAAATGTTACTACTCAAATAAGCAGCATTCCAATGTTAAGCGGGACGAATTTTAAGGCCTGAAAAGATACCGTGGAAATTGTCCTCGGTTGTATGGATTTAGATCTTGCACTTCGGGCAGAGCCACCCATTTCTACTCCTAATAACTTCAGTGAGGTTAAAATTGAGAAGTGGGAACGCTAAATGGATATTTAAAACCAAGAGGGATTCAAAGGGCAATGTCGAGAGATATAAGGTTCGTCTAGTCGCTAAAGGCTTTACTAAAGGGAAGGCATAGACTATAAAGAGACTTTCTCTCCGGTATCTTTGAAAGACTCTTTTAGAACAATAATGGCACTAGTGGCTCATTTAGATCTAGAGCTACATCAGATGGATGTCAAAACAATGTTTCTCAATGGAGACATTGATGAGATAATTTATATGGTACAACCAGAAAACTTTGTATCTGGTGATCCAAAGTCTATGGTCTGTAAATTGAAGAAATCCATCTATGGTCTCAAACAGGCTTCCTGTCAATGGTATCACAAGTTCCATTAAGTCATAACCTCGTACGGTTTTGAGGCGAATGTTGTTGGTGACTGTGTATATCATAAGTTCAGTGGGAGTAAATACATCTTCCTGATATTATATGTCGATGATACTGCACGAAACCAAGAAATTTCTGACGAGATGAAAGATCTTGGTGATGCCTCTTTTGTATTAGGTATACAGATACTTAGAGATCATTCTCAAGGTATCCTTAGGTTGTCACCAAAGAACTATATTGGTAAGGTGTTGAGTAGATTCGGCATGAAAGATAGTAAACCAGGAGACACACCCATCGCTAAAGGACACAAGTTTAGTCTCAAATAGTGCCCTACAAATGATCTTGAAAGAACAGAGATACATAAAATTCCCTATGCATCAGTAGTAGGGAGTTTAATATACGCTCAAGTTTGTACTCGTCCCGACATAGCATTTATAGTAGGAATTCTAGGCAGGTATTTCAGTAATCCGGATATGCAACATTGGAAGGCAGCCAAACGCGTAATGCGTTATTTGAGGAGAACAAAAGACTACATGCTTACTTATCGGAGATCAGACAGTTTAGAGATCATTGGGTTCTCTGACTCCGACTTTGCCGGATGCCAAGATAGCAGACACTCCACATTAGGCTACATCTTTATGTTGGGTGAATTAGCTATCTCATGGAAGTCTGCTAAGCAGACTCTCATAGCTTCTTCTACCATGGTTGCGGAGTTTATTGCTTGTTTTGAGGCATCCAACCTCGGAATTTGGTTGCGAAACTTTGTCACTGGGCTACGAGTGGTAGATAGCATTGACAGGCCATTAAAGATTTCTGTGACAATAACTCGGAGGTACTTTATTCCAACAACAACAAGAGCTTGACGAAGTCAAAGTTTATTGACATAAAGTTTCTAGTTGTTAAGGAGAGAGTTCAGAATAAGAAGATTTCTATAGAACATATAGGGATGGACTCTATGCTAGCAGACCCATTAACCAAGGGTTTACCGCCTAAGGTCTTTCATGAGCACATTGCTCATATGGGCGTTATTTTTGAAGATACCTTGGTTTAGTGGGAGTCATGTTTTGTACTATATGTTTGCTTTAGACATTGAGTTATTTGAATAAAATTGATTGCTTATTATTTTATTTATGAACTTGCTTGTGTTTTTCTATGTGCAATGTTCACATTGCATTAAGGACTATGAAAAGATCTCACTAAAGACTAAAGAAGGACCAGTTGGAAATAGGCATGTTTGAGATCACATTGCATGTAATTTCCATGCTACTCATCCATATTTGATTTATATCATTGAGTGTATTAGTATGGTGATCATCGTGGTTTAGTCACGAATGTAATGTGATGAAAGTCGCGGTGGTTCCATTATTAATATATACGATGGTTCCATTATTAATAGTATACAGATGCGTGCCTAAAGAATTGTGATATAATTGTTTCAGGAATGATATGTAACCCAAGTGGGAGATTGTTAGGAAATTCACATTTCCTATTCTAATTTGGGTAACATATTTATTATGCAATTATATTTTCTATTATTAATGGAATGAGCTGAAATTAAGTGATCTAATTTTGTTAAGCCCATTAAGGAATGGGCCATGGATATGGGCTAATTGAGTAGATACCATAGGGAATTATGGGAACCCTATATAAAGAGACACAACATGGTTATGGTCCCGAATATACTAAATCACACACAGTTTCCCTTCTCCCCATCCGGAAGAGAGACGAAGGTCCCATTGAGGAATAAGGCAATTTAGTTGAGGAAGACCATATCCGTTTTTATCGTTCGTCATAGAGATTTTGCATCAGAAGGCGAAATTTACGGAATGGATCCAGGTATGTTTTCAATCCTAATATTCTAACATGTTGTAAATTTTGAATTAGAATTTACTATTACGGATCTAACATTTACAAGATATAGAAGTGGCATAGAGTGCTGATCCATAACTGAAGAATTACAAATCCAGGTTCAAAAAGACCATATATCAGCCCCAACTAAAAACAAGTCCATTCCTTGCTCTTCTTCAATTTTAGGGTGGTGATTACAATAAAGACTTGGTACATGCCATTTTGAAGGAGACGCGTTCCTATGAAGGCTTCGTCAAAACCTACCACAGGATGAATTTTATTTTTTCTTTGGACATGGCTCAAAGCTGATGTTAAAAACAATGTGGCAGCCAATGATACATGCCAACGAATCAAATATGTCACAACTACTCCAGCAGGTCACACTTGGCCCTTTCCCGTTTCTTAACGAATATGGGAAGATGTTTCCAATTGTTGAAGTACTACAACCCCCAGATTATGATTTTTGTACTAGTTAATGGACTCATAAAGTATCCCTCTTTTGTATTGTAAAGCATCCTTATACTGCCATATCAATTGTTGATGTATATGTTACACATGTAGCAAAAATCAGTGGCATGCCACAGACTGTTATCTTAGATAGGGACTCAGTTTTTCTAAGCTCCTTTTTGAAAGATTTATTTTAGGGTACCAGCTTGAAGAGGAGCACAACTTACCACCTTTAAACTGATAGTCAAACAATGGCGATGAATCGATACTTGGTGACTTAACTTGCTAGGATTTACCTGCGAAATAATACTTGGACTTTTTACCTACCATGGGCTGAATATTCTTACTATACTTCCTACCATACTTTCTTAAGGATGTCTCTTTTTGAGGTTGTCTAGGACAGGCCACTTCCCATTATTTCTACCTATGTCTAGGGTCCAGCAAAAGTTTCTGCTCTAGAAGAAGCCTTTTAGGACTCTGATTAGTCTTTAAAACTTACCAGGAACCACATCACATTGGCCCAACAAAGGATGAAAATTTAGCATGACAAAAAAGCACAAAGAGGTCGAGTACTCTATTGCTAACTTGATCTACCTCAAGCTTGGGGCCTATAGACAACAACCTCTTGAAAAATGTAGGAATCAAAAGCTGGCACCACGAGTCGGAAGGTGGCATATAAGTTGCACTCACCAAAAGCGTTTGTTATTCATCCCATCTTCCATACTTATCAACTCAAGAAAACATTTGGAGATGATCATGCTATCTCTACCACACATCCAACCGTTGAAGCCAAAGTCCCATTAGCCATTCTCAAAAAAGCAATGGGTTCGATATTGTACCCTCTTACACATGGAGCTGTTGGTACAATGGGTTCGTTCCCCAATGGAAGAATCATCTTGGGCAAGTGAAGATTACTAAAGTTTCCCGATCTTGAGGTCAAGGTTGGTCTTCTAGGGGGCGGAATGATGGAATACAAATTTAAACTATTCTCAAGTAGATATGCAAGGGTAGAAAAATTAGTTAGTTATGAGGAGAATACCCAACTAGGAGGGTAATTTTAGAATTCTTTCAAGGGGCACCATCTGAGGGTAGTTTTGGCATTGCAACAAGAATGGTCACAGGCTAAGTCAAAGTACTTTCTTAAATATTTCATTTCCTAGTTGAAATCTCTAGAGATAGAATCTTAGTTAGATGTAGTTTCCTAATTCATGTAAATTTTCAATTCTTAAATTTATGTAATTGAAAATCCTAATTAAAGTAGGGGTTGCCTATTTGATGTAGAAGAGATAGTATAAATAGCGGTAACTTGGCTAGAGCAATCTAGCCAAAGCCTAATTCCTATTATCCTTTGCTACTTTCTCCCTTCTCCCTCTCAACTCGAGCACTCTAACTCCCTTTCCCCTCACGAACTTTCAATAAATTTCCCCCTCTCTTTCCTTCTCTTGCCGCAAATTCTCTCACTTCTCCCTTCCTCCTTCCCTTGTAGTACCATCCCTTCTCTCTAAATTTACTCTAGCAAAAAATAACCCATGCCCATGGCTAGGAATGCTTTTCTTCTCCCATATGATAGAGACCCAGCTTGGTGCCTGCAAAAAGAATCTTTTGGTACTTGCTTGGAACAACAAACTTGGGTCTTTGCTACTCAAATAATTCAACCTTATATTTAGTAGGGTACTCTAATATTGATTTTGGCAGTTGAAAAATTGATAGGAAGAGTATAAGTGGTAGTTGGCAAATACTTGGAAACATGCCAGTTTTGTCGTTTTTCAAGAAACAACATTTTGTGGTCCTCTCTACCACTGAGGCTGAGTATATAACTACTAGGAGTTTTTGTGCACAATCTTATGAAGTACACAACAATTAGATAAGTATGGGTTGAATCAAAATGAAATTCCTATCCATTTGACAATATTAGTGTCATTGGCATAAGTAAGAACCCAATTCAACATTCTCTATCTAGGCTGTTTTCAAGAATTTATTCAAACCAGATCAGTAAGGATTGAATTTGTTCCTATAAAAAAAGTAGAGCAAACATTACCACAAAACCTTTAGGATTTTATCGATTCCCTAAGTTAAGAGGAAAATTAGGCATGAAAAACCCTTCTAAGTCTACCTTGCTAAGTAGTGACAAAAGAAGGTAACACATTAAACATGAAATAAAAAACTTGAAAATAATAAAACATTGTTAAACCTCAAAATTCAGTATACCAATGACTGATCATTGTTTAATTGGAGATCTTTTCCTCTTCCCACCAATGACCAATAGGAGCTGAAAACAAGTGAGTTTTGAAAGATGTTGACCAGCTGAAAACATATAACCCATCCCACACACTAGAGCGACCTTTTCTGTACTCTTTGTCCTTGGGTAGAGTTTTAGTAAGGGTTTTCTAGTTTGAAATCCAAGATTTTGTTAAAAGGGTATCAATGGCATTTTATGTAATTAAGTGATGGAGTGGCATAGAGTTCAATTGTGTCCAAGTTTGAGCTCTTTTTATCCTCACATGTACTAGGGCTTCAGCCCAATTATCGATAAATAATGAAGTAAGGGAGAGAGCCTATGAAATGCTATTTTTCTCCCTTGAGAAACCCTAACTCTAGCGATGTGGTCCGCTCTCTTCTACCTCCTCTCTTTCTTCTCCTTAAACCTATAACTTCTAGTGAGGTAACCCTAGAACCTAACATGGTTTCAGAGCAAGGATTAAAGGGTTTTTAAAGATAAGCTGCTCAAAAGTGTTGAAGAATGCGTAAGGAGGCAAAATTCCAGCCATTAGAGGAGGTAAAGATGTTTTTTCATATTTTGATAAGGCTAAATATGTTAAATCTAATTTTCCTTGTCTAAATAATTCACTAGCATGTTAGAATCAATCCTAAACTGTTATTAGGATGAATTCCATACTATGTTCATGATCGAGTCCAAATTGGCAATCATGGAACTTTTGTGAGGCTTCATATTGCTAAATTGTTTTGATGGTTTTTATATGCCATAGATTCCTTTGTACAAATTCAAATTCCTCTTAATCTTGATTTCAATCTTCTCTTGTTTCTGATTTTATTAACTCTCAATGCCATAAAACCCTAAGTTGGGGTTTGCATTGTTTTAGAAAGCTTTCTTGTTAATGGTGTGTTTTGAATTACCTTTTAAGCAATAAATATTTTTGAATTATTCAGCATAATATCAGTGTTCCAAGGCTGCTTAAAGTGATATTTTAAAATCATAAAGGTTTATGAAGTCAAGTCATGCCTGTGTTCCTCCCTTTGTTAAGTCATGCATGCTCTTAGTTTTGGGTTAGTGCATGAATTTAATGTACAAGTTTTGTACTTGTTTAGTTGATTGAGAAAGGTTTGCTTATTGGGTTAGTCAAAAATGTATTTGTGTGTCCTCTTTAAAGGGAGGTTTTTGTGTTTTTTATTTCAATGGCAGAAATTTCAAGTAATTCATCTTCTTCCTTGAGTTATACTGATTTCAGAAAATATGATCCCTTAAAAATTACTACTATTCCTCTCAAGGGATTGAACTATGTGTCTTGGTTTCATTCTATTAAACAATTTCAGAATACAAGGGAACTTGCTGGAGGATCAGCCACCTACTCATGTTGATGATGCTTCTTATCACTAATGATTGAAGGAACATTCCTCGATTTTAAGTTTGGATGATTAATAGTATGGAAGAAGTGGTTTCCAAAAAAATTATTCATTTGAATACAACAAAGGATATATGGGATACATGTTTCCAATTATATTGTAAACCTGAAAATCTTGAAAGGGTTTAATACTTATGTGTAGGACAAAACATGAAGGTAATCTTCATGAATATTTTGCTAGGTTCCTAGGTCTACTTCAAGAATGGATAATTGCTCAGTAATATTCAATTGAAATTGCAACTCAAGCAAAATAAATGGATGATTTTGTATATGTCATATGCCTTAAAATTTTAAAATCTTACTTGGATGTTGCAAAGAATCAGGTACACAGTTCCTTAGCAGGACTCGACATTGATGAAGGTATCTCCTCCTTTGGCTGAAAAAGTTGAGAATTCAACAATGCACTCCCAAGGGAGTGGGAGTAAAAATTCTGGTAAAGAAAGAGGAAGAAATGGTAAGTCCTACAGTAAAGGTATAGGAAGAGGAGATAGTGAATCCAACTCTAATTCCTCTAGTATTGGTCCACAAAGGAAGTGTAGTTTTTGTTGTTTGAACAATCATTTAGTTGAAAAGAGTTGTAATTAGCATGGAAAACCAAATTATTTTATAGCTAATCAAGCATCAGCTTCAATGAATGAAGTAAACCCAGAGCTCTCTAAGGGCAAGATGGCACTTTTGGATGAATATTATGAATTGTTTCAGCAAATTAAAATTTTGGTGGCTACTCCATTAAGTGCATCAACAACTACAATTTCTACAACTGGTACGTACTCCTCTCTCATGTTCCAACTCATTACCTTGGATCATTGACTCAGGAGCCTCTGAACATATCACAGTTAAAATTGAACGTTTATCCTCAATGTCTCCATGTTCTATGGACCAATTTGTATCCATTGCATATAGGTCCCAAACCAAAGTTTAGGACACTAGTACAATCACCCTCACCTTCGTTTTCACTTTCTAATGTCTTGTTTGTTCCTCATTTTCCTTTAAGTCTTATATTAGTTAGTCAATTGACAAAGATAATAAATTATTTTTTAACATTTTTCCCTTTACATTACATTTTTTATGACACAAGACGAAACAGGTGATTGGAGGAGGCCATCAGAGAGGCGGCTTTACTTTATGGACCCAACTACATTGGGGCTATAGTAACAACCAATAAATATGCACAACAATGGCACAATTAATAGGGTCATCTCTCTCTACCAAAGAAAATCTTTAGTTCCCTCACTTAGCTTAGTTTCTCAATTGTCGTGTAAATTTTGTGAGCTTGGGAAACATCATAGGTCCATTTTTTAGCCTAAGAAAAAAATACTTGTTCTAGTGATTTTGCTTTAGTTCATTCGGATGATTGGAGACCTGCTCATGTCACAAACATTTCTCACTATGAGCTTTTATTAATTTTTTGGATGATCATACAAGACTTACTTGGTTGTATTTGATGAAAGATAAAACCAAAGTATTCACTATCTTTGCCTCTTTTCATGCCATGGTAGAAAGTCAGTTCAACAAAATGGTCCAAATATTTAGGTTTGATAATGCCAAGGATTACTTCTCCTCCCAATTTCCTGCCCTATGTTAACAAAAGGGTATTATTCATCAATTTTCATGTGTATATGCACCTCAACATAATGGTGTGTTCGAAATAACAAATAAACATAGAGTTGAAGTAAGCAGGACAATTATGTTACTATGAATGTTCCTCAGTTTTATTGGCCTAATGTGGTTGTCACTACTTAATTTTTTTAACCCCATGTGTTCTATTATTCTATCAGGTAAACCCCTTTTTCGAAGTTGTTCAATGATTCATCCTTGTTTCTATTAACACTGTGTATTTGGTTGCACCACCTTTGTTCATTGTTTGGGTCCCCATCAAAATAAATTTAATCCTAGGACTACTTCCACTTGATGAGACTTCCCTCCGACTACTATTCAACCACATGGGGAGCTCTCTGATGTCCCTGAGGTATTTTCTTCTCCCTCTTCACCAATACCGTTTGGACCATGCTATGATATCCGACCCATTGCATTTCATAAAGAACCTCATTCCACTACTATTCGGCTGTTATGATCTTGGGTTAAATACTTGGCTTTATCTACCAAACAGAAGAGTCTTTTGGTATGTATTGGCTAGGTGCATAACACTTGGTATCAGAGCTTGAACATGTGTGATTCTTCTAGGAGTGACAAGTTACGAGCAATTACCAAAGAGGTGCAATTGGCAGCAATGCAGGCAAAAACTGTAGCAATGCTGGCAGAAAGTGAGGCATAAATGAAAAGAATCGATCAACAAATCAGTAGGATGTGGGATATGATGTTTGGAAGAAATCCACCCCCAGATCGAAGGGTGGAAGACTTGGGATTGGCCAAAATCGAGAAGCATCACATTAAGGCCTCAGAGGGGAAGGTCTCTACTCTGAAAGATGAACAGTTGATGCCCATTGTTCGACCTAAAATCGCGTTGGAATAGCTAGATTTGGGTTTGACCTCAAATCTCCCCTGTTCACAACAACCTAAACTTCTCCCAAAACTGGAGAGGATATTTTTCGAGCAGAGAATGTTAAGAACCTAGCCAATACTACCCAAAAGACTGCTTTGTTAGGAGCGTAAGACATAGGTAATTAACCCAAGACCATAACATCACACCCACGCTCGTGAGAGCCAACGTCCACGATGGTCCACTTGCGATGACCTACTCTAGCGACGGCCCATAGTGCGAGAACACACTCAGGTCGGCCCTTCTGCATATAGCAGTGGCCCATTGGTGCGGGGAGCACACTCTGGTTGCCCCTTCTGGGATTCAAACTCACGATGTAGGGCTAGCTCTGATACCAAATGTTAAGCACCTAGCCAATACTACCCAAAAAATCGGCCTGTCAGGAGCGGAAGACATAGGTACTTAACCCAAAACCATAACAGAGAAGCCCCATGTTGCTGATTGTTGTGTTCCTGGACCATAGAACGAGTTACACGACGGAGGGAGGAATCGCCTTGCCGTTCCTAAGTCGAATCTAGTCGTCGAGACCTCTCGGGAAGACCTATGGTGTTAATTTGAGGGAGATGACAGTTGAAATAGGTTTTCGAAAAATCAAAAGTGGTTAACGGAAGGAAACACAGCCAGAGGTTGCCGGAAGAGAGATTAGGGCTCGTTACCGAGAGCCATCACTAGGGGTTCTAGGGGAACGCCGACCCTGGTTCGAAAGGGAGAACTCTGATCCCGACTAATTGTTTGATTTCTTCATTCTTTCCACGGACCCTAAGTTAAGTCCGAAAATTCAAATTATTACAATGTTTCTCTAAGGCTTCCATATGGGTGCCTGAATTAATTTAAATTACAATTACGCCCAAGTCCCTTTTTTGCCCCTAATTCCCCTGCATCTTATGTCTAAGTCAACTCACCGCGTCGCCTCTGGGTGACCCGTCCTGCTATCGAGTCCACAACATTACTCCCCCCCTTAAAAACGAGGTTGTCCGCAATGTCAAACGTGGGGTAAGCCTGCTAGAAAACATCAACGTCCTCCCAAGTAGCATTGCTGGCATTGGAGTGGGTCCACCGAACTAACACCTCCCTGCGGTGGGCATTCTGACGAGCATTTAAAATGTGGTGAGCCATGAGGGATAATTGACCTTCTTCCATGGGTGGTAGAGATGGAGTCCGTGGATGATCGCTTCCCTTGAATGGCTTGAGAAAGAACACATGGAAAACATCATGGATTAGCGCTTCTGGGGGAAGGTTGAGTTTGTAGGCTACCTCACCCACCCGCTGAGACATGGCGAATGGCCCAAAATATTTGGGGCGATTACTTGTGCCTGCCGCCTGCCATGGATGACTGTCTGTAATGCTGAAGGCGCAACCAAACCAAATCACCAAAGGGATATTGAACATCTATGTGGCCTTGATAATAATACTCCTTCATTTTGACCTGCGTCTGCCACATACGAAGGTGAATAACCATGAGCAACTTATCCCTCTCTATAAGAGCAGCATCGACTGTGTCTACTTTGGTGTACTCTGGAATAAATGAAAGGAGCTGGGGGTCCCTGCCATATACAACCCGGAACAGAGTCTCCTGTAAAGCCATGTGGAATGAAGTATTGTAAGCATACTCTGCCCAAGGAATGCAATCCACCCACTGATGTGGACGATCGCCCACCAAACACCGGAGGTACATTTCAATGGTGCAGTTGAGAACCTCTGTCTGGCCATCGGACCGAGGGTGATATGCTGAGGAAAAATTCAACTTGGTGCCGCATGGGTGGAATAAATCACGCCAAAACTGGCTGGTGAAAATGACGTCCTTGTCACTGACAATGGACTCGAGAATGCCATGGAGCCGCACGATGTGAGTAAAAAATGTTTTTGCTACTGAAGTTACGGTGTAGGGGTGTTCCAATGGAAGGAAGTGCCCATACTTAGAGAATCTGTCCACGACCACCAGAAGAACAGACTTGCCAGATGACTTTGGGAGACCTTCAATAAAATCCATTGAGATATAGGACCAGACCTTAAGTGGGAAGCTGGAGGGGTTGGAGGACCCCTGCAGGGCTCAAATGCTTGGCCTTGTTGCGCTGGCAGACTGTGCACGCAGTGACATATGCAGTAACAGACCACTTCATACTGTCCCAATAGAAATCCTTCCTGAGGCGGAAGAGAGTCTTCTGGATACCCTCATGATAACTGTTATGATAGGCTGAGAGCACTGCGTCAATGAGAAGAGACTCTGGGCCCAAGTAAATGTGGTGCATGTAAGTAATAACTCCGTCACGAACCCACCATGCAGAGGGCATGTGGCCTGCCATAATTTTCTGGCTTAATTCTTGCAACTCGAAAACCAAACTGTGCTCGATCTTGATAGTTTCTAGCAACGTAGGAGTGGGCTGACTAATGGCATTCAATTGAGCTGAAGAATCAGACCTGCGAGAGAGAGCATCAACGATTGTATTCGATCGGCTAGCTCGATGTTCCACAACGAAGTCGAACCCAGTAACTTACTGATCCATAACTGCTACGGGGATGTAGAAATACGTTGATCCAACAGATATTTCAAACTATAATGGTCAGTGCGGAAGGTAAAATATCTCCCCCATAAATAAGGGCGCCAGTGGCGCACCGCCTTCACTAGACCAATCAATTCTCGTTCATAGGCTGCCAATTTATGTTGGTGTAGCGGATGCTGACGGCTGAAGTAGGCGGTAGGGTGGTTGGCTTGTAGAAGAACCACTCCTATGCCGCCACCTGAGGCATCACGTTCAACCACAAACATTTCCCCAAAATCAGGTAGCCGTAATACTGGGTCAATCGCCAGTGCTGTTTTCAAATTCTGAAAGGCGGTGGTGGTCTCATCATTCCACTGGAAGGAGTTTCTACGCAGCAGATTGGTCAACGGTGTCGTGAGGACTGCATAGTCTTGAATGAATTTGCGGTAATAGCCCACTAAGCCCGAAAAACCCCGCAAAGCTGCAATGGTGCTCGGTACTGGCCACTGTGTAATAGCTGCAATTTTGTTTGGGTCCACTGTAACCCCGGTTGCTGTAATAATGTGCCCCAAATAAGTAACATGTTGGCTCCCAAAGGTACATTTTGTTCTCTTGAAATAAAGACGGTGAGCACGAATAAGTTGGAAAACCTTTTAGAGGTGTTGCAAATGTTCTGGCCAGGACTTGCTGAATATCAGAATGTCTTAAAAGAATACAAGAACAAATTTTCGGAGATAATCAATAAATACTTCGTTCATCAATGCCTGAAATGTGGAGGGGGCATTAGATAGGCCGAATGGCATGACAAGAAACTCTAAGTGCCTGTGATGAGTACGGAAGGCTATTTTCTGAATATCAGGAGGAAACATACGGACTTGATGATACCCTGAGCGCAAATCTAACTTTGTAAAAATTGGGCCCCAAATAATTCATCTAACAATTCATCAATCACCAGAATAGGGAATTTGTCCTTGACCGTTTTGGAATTAAGTTCTCTGTAATCGATGCAAAATCTCCAAGTCTAATCATGTTTCTTGACAAGAAAGACTGGGGATGAAAAAGGAGATGTACTCCTCCGGATGATTCCCTGTTCTAGCATAAGCTTACATTGTCTCTCAATTTCATATTTCTGTGAATGAGGGTAGCGATAGGGCCTCACTACTACCACCTCAGAGCCTGCCTTCAAACATATTCTATGGTCACATCTTCGCAATGGAGGGAGTCCCGTAGGGTCCTGGAAAACATTAGAATAGTCCTCTAGTAATCTTCTAATGACGCTGTCTAGGGGGGCTGTTTCTGGAGTAGATGCAATTGCGGCTGAAAAATTTGCTTTTCATCCTGGCTCGCTTGAATCATGCCTCTGACGGTAGATACCGAATTCTTTCTATTCGATGGTTCTCCCATTTCGGCCTGCTTGATACCAAGCTATTGTGTTCCCAGACTATAGAACGAGTTACACGACGGAGGGAGGAATCGTCTTGCTGTTCCTGAGTCGAATCTGGTCACCGAGACCTCTCAGAATGACCTATGGTGTCGATTTGAGGGAGATGACGGTCGGAAAGGGTTTATGTAAAATTGAAAGTGGTTAACGGAAGGAAACGTAGCCAGAGGTTGCCGAAAGAGGGATTAGGGCTCGTCCCCAGGAGCCGTCACCGGGGGTTCCAGGGGAACACCGACCCTGGTTCGAAAGGAAGAACTCAGATCCCGACTAATTGCTTGATTTCTTCATTCGTTCCATGGACCCTAAGTTAAGTCCAAAAATTCAAATTATTACAATGTTGCCCTAAGGCTTCCATATGTGTGCCTGAATTAATTTAAATTACAATTACGCCCAAGTCCCTTTTTGGTCCCTAATTCCCCTGCATCTTATGTTTGAGTCAACTCACCATGTCGCCTTTGGGTGACCCGTCCTGCTATCGAGTCCACAACACTGCTGTTCACCGTCGGCAACAAGTCAAACTCTACTTCGTCATGGAGCATACAAATTTTCTACCCAGTAGCTTCAATTTTCCACCGTTAGCGATTTATGCGAAAAGAAAGGCAAAAAAATCCAGAGACTTCAATTTCGAAGGGGAAATCATTGCCCTAGCGGAAGATGAGAAGTTGGGACCAGCAAGTTTTGATCTAAAATTGTTACCATCGTGTTGCAGCCTCTCGTTCTCGACCTTCGAGTTGAAAACCGACTTGAACAATATGTGAAGAAATCACGAAGCTCTTTCCCAAACTTTTCGGACAGCCGTCGGTTCTCTTATTCTGGCAGATTGCAGAATGGATAAAAAATTAAAGATTGGTGTTGTACTATCGGGAGGACACGATTGTTGTGAACACAATGTTATTTTTGACATTTACGATTATTTGCAGGATTGTGCCAAAGGTAGAACCGTTAGTGGATACAAGGGAGGTCCCGCCGGAGTGATGTAGTGCAAATACGTTGAGCTGTCATCAGAATTTATCCACCCTTACAGAAATCAAGGTGGGTTTAACATGATATATAGTGGAAGGGACAAGATTGAAACTCTAGAGCACTTTAAACAAGCTAAAGTGACAGCAGTGAAACTGCATTTAGATGGTCTCGTAATCATTGGTGGGATGACTTTAATACAAATGCTTGTCTCCTTGTTGAAAACTTCAGGGCGAAAATATGAAGACGCGTGTTCTTGGGTGTCCAAAGACAATTGATGGGGATTTTGTTATGATGGTTCCTGCTATATTCATAAAATCCGTAGAGAATGTGTTTGAGAGAATGGCAGATAAGATTATTGTCGCTTGGAACTTGCTCTTATCATTTCGGCTTGAGATCCCTGAATGTTTAGCCCAATCTGAAAAGCCTATTTCTTTGGAATGTTCAGAAGCTCTGCAAGGCAGGAAGAAAGCAATTCGTCTTTCTGGACAATTTGACAACTTAAATTTCAAACTGAAGAGGGCCTTTAATATGGCTATAGTCTAATCTTTTTTCAGCACTCCACACTGTTCCATCAGTATTGAAGGTCAATCCGGCAGTCAACTCCAGTGTCTGATTCAGCCCATTAGCAGAGATGTGCCTCTGAGACAACCTAAGAAATGTGGAGATACATCAGCTAAAACATCGAATCCAATGAAATTACATGAACATAAAGAAATCTTCTTGCTTCCCACAATTCAGATCGACATTCTTTTGCAGTTGGAGATACTTGTGGTTTTCATTGAGAACTCTGTGAAAGGACATGACTGGATTGGCCAACAGGCAGCCATTACTTGTGGATCAAGTGCATATTCATACGAAAATTCTGCCTTGGCATGTATCACAGTTACTTTGAAGGAATTGAATTTATCGTACAAACTTGTTTGTAGTGGGGATTGTGTGCAGAAGTTAAACAAGCAAAAATTGGCATCCCGTTATTGGGATATGGAATTGGATTTTAGTGGAGGAAAGTGTTCTACATTTATTACGATTATTCCCTGGTGACCGGGGCTTACTAGAAGCTATTGTTTATACATCATGTATGCTGCAGCATGGGACTGACTTTCCCCTCTTTTTGTGTTGCATCTAAACAGCAGCTCCTCTCCTGGTCAGATCTTAACAAATATGGATCAAATCTTCATCCTAAGTATGACTCTCTTTTGTCCCCCAAGTCAACTATGGCGTGGTTGCATAATTCCAACAGAGTGTATCAGAAATGGATGAAAGAAAGATCATCTCAGACATTAGTGTATCAGACTTATAAATTCATTTTACAAGTCTTCTTTGGTGGTTCCCTCTCCAGTTTCCAACTCTTCTTTATGTAATTTTTTTGGTTCATCTCTAATAGTTCAAGAACACATGGGGGGTAAGAGTAACCTTCTCAAGATTACCACTATACCCTTGAATATCTAATTACTTGCTCTGGTCACAATTGGTTAAGAAGTTTCTCATTATACGGGACCTCTTAGGCCATCTCACCAAACCGGCTCCACCTATTGATGAGGAGAACAACTCCTCTATTAAGTGGTTAAAGAATAATACATTGGTATTCAGCTGGTTGATCAATAGCAATGTGGCTAATAATGTGGTCCACCTTGAGATAGCCTAATAGATTTGGGATATTTGTGTGAAGTTATACTCAAGCATAGAGATCCACCATAAACTGTTTGATGTTATTTAGAACATTTTTAATACCAAACAAGGGGATAACCTACATGAGTTCTTGGCATGGTTTTGGGGGTAGATTCAGGAACAAAAAATAGCTCAACCATACTCCATTGATATTTCAGTTAAAGTAAACCAGTGGGAAGCCTTAGTTGTTGCTCTTATTTTAGCAAATATCAAATCATACTTTGAGATGACCAAGACACAACTTCCAAAATCCTCTACCACGAGATGGTGTAGTAAAAATTATAGAGGAGGCCGAGCAAGAGCTGGTAGGACTAGCTCTAGACCTTTGAGATCTGATAACCAGGCCTGCACTCATTGTGGAGGACATAATCATTTAGAGAAAACTTGTTGGAAGCTACAAGAAAAACCATACTAGGCCACTGCTAACCAGGCCTTGGTTCATACTGATAGAAATGAAGACAAACCTGACACAAAAGGAAGCAAACTACATCCAATGAAGATTATAAATTCTTGTAATGATTGATGAATTTGATGGTATCTTCTCCATCATCTTCTTCCATTATTGCTTCCACTACCAGTTTAGGTATGCTCTCTACCACTTCCTCCTCTTCAACTTGGATAATTGACTCAAGATCCCTTGAGCATCCGACAAGTAACAAAAGTCTATTACATTCCATGTCTCCTTGTTTATTAGACAAGTTTGTTACCATAGCCGATGGATCCCAAACCAAAGTTCTTGGTAAGGGATCCTCCTCTGGTGCACCTTTGCTTCCACTTAGTGATGACTTATTTGTTCCTCAGTTTCCTTTAAACCTATTGTCTATTTGGCGAACTTACCAAACACTTCAATTGCTCCATCACCTTTTCCCCTTCTTCTTGTGTTTTTCAGGATCTAATAACGAAGGAGGTCATTGATGGAGGCCATGAACAGGGGGTCCTTTATTACTTGGACTTGCTTCAAGTGATTGTAATTTCCATTTCTTAGACAAAGGCAAGATTATCGCACAATCGGTTCGGACAATCGTCAACAACCTCACTTAAAAAATTATTTCCCATTTTAAAAACATTATCTGGTTTAAACTGTGAAGTACGTCAGTTGAGCAAACACCAAAGGATCAAATTCTCTCCTCAAGCTGAAATTAATAGTTTTGTTGTCTTTTCTTTAATTCACTTTGATGTATGGAGACCATTGAGTCTTTCAAATAGTTCACAAGTTAAGTATTTTGTCATGTTTGTTGATTATTTTACTTAAGTCACATGGTTGTTTTTGTTTAAAGACATATTTGAGATTTTTTTCACTTTTAAGTCTTTTCATGCCAAAGTAAAAAATCAGTTTGGTAAAAACATCCAAGTTTTTCATTTCGATAATGCCAAAGAATACCTCTCTTGTGAATTTCATTTTTTTTAGGATCAAGGCATTATCTATTAGACATCATGTGCCTACACCCCTCAACAAAATCGTGTAACCAAAATAAAAAATAGAAATCTGCTAGAGGTAGCCCGTGGCTCTACTCTATGTATGTGCCCTATTTTTATTGGCCTCACGCCATACTTATTGCACGCTTCCTTATTAATTGGTTGCCTTCCTCAGTACTAAAACATAAATACCCTAATTCATTATTATTTCATGATGAAGATCCCATCTCTCTTACCTAGAAAGTGTTTAGATGCACATATTTTGTTCATGTCACATCCCCCTAGAAGAGTAAGTTATATCCTAAATCTCTTAAGTGTATCTTCTTGGGTTACTCTCGTACCCAAAATGGTTATGTATGTTATAATCCCTCTCTTCGGAAGGTACTTATCTCTAAGGATGTAACTTTTTTTAGCACATACCCTTTTATTCTTCCAAAGATGCTCCCCTAGGACTCTCGTCGGTTCACTCAAATCCCAGAACTATCATGCCACTTGATGTGAATCTTCTTCAACCTTCTGAAGCAAAGGCCGATTCCACACTTGTGGATTTTTGGATCCCTCTGAGCTATGCCCATTTTCACCTATCATCTTTGACCCACAATTTAATACTAGGCCCATAGCTCTACGAAAGGAGCCTAGGACTTGCACTATGCCCTCCACTTCTGATCCTATTTAAAATTTTTATTTCTCGCCATTGGTTGTCTTGTCCTTGTTGTCAAATTTTTGCATCCATCTCCTTCACATCTGTCCCATAGTAATATAGAGAGGCTTTTAGACATCCAAGATGGAAGGTAGCAATGGAAGAAGAAATTAATGCTTCATATAAAAATCAGACAAGGACCTTGGTTTTTCTTCCTTCTACAAAGAAACCCATGTGCTGTAAATGAGTTTTTATCATCAAGCATAAGTCCGATGGCTATGTGGCTCACCTTAAAGCTTTTCTTGTCACCAAAGCCTTCTCTAAGTTCTATGGAGTTAATTATTAAGAATCCTTCTCTCTGGTGGCCAAGTTAAATTTGGTAGAATCCTATTATCACTTCCAACAAATTCTTCTTGGCTGGTTTATCAACTCGATGTGAAAAAAAATACTTTTTTAAATTGCGATATTATGGAAGAGATCCATGTGCATCATCCACCTTATTTTTTGGTTTCGGGTTAGTTGGTATGCAGATGGAAGAAATAATGCCACCTTGTTTCAATCACTTATGTTACGGTTTGGGTTCCATAAATGCTTTGTTGATCAATTTGTTAAGAACACCTCGATGGGAAGTGTATTACTGACAGTGATGTGAAAGGTGTTGGAAGATAGGCCCAAGACTAAACGACCAAGGAAGGTCCACATATCCAAAGGTGTTGGAAGATGGACCCAAACCCATAAGATATGGACCCACCATGATCAAACGAGCTGGTGGGACCCACCATGATTATGTGAGGTGGCATTATGAGTCTTACACAATAAGAAGTCTAACACAAGAAGAAGTCTTACATAGCCACAATTATTATTAAATGAGGTCTCACAAAAGAGTTTCAGTTTAAAGGTGTTTTAGTAATGTTAGTCTTCTATTTATATTTGGTTATTTAATTATGCTAGGACTTATCATTAAGTATTAGAGTTTAGTTGTAATTGGAAAAAAAGTAGTTTAATTATAATTGGACTCTACTACTTTCCTCTATTATAAATAGAGGTTCATGTACTATGATTATAATAAGTCAATGAAGTATCTTTATTTTCAATAAATTCAACAAAAGGAACACAAGAAGTCAAAGTGATTATATGCAAGAAATTCAAAGCAAAAGACCTTAGACTTCTGAAAAAAAATTGGGTATTGAGGTCTTCCAGTCAAAACATGGAATAATTTTATCTTAGAGGAAGTATGTTCTTGATCAGCTAGAAGACACATGAATGATGGGATGTCGACTAATAGATACTCTTATGGAAGCTTACACCAAGTTGTGTCCAAGCTATGGCGAAGATGTGGATTTAGGAAAATATCAGAGGTTTGTTGGAAAAATCTTATATCTTACAATAACCAGATCAGATTTAGCATATGCCCCAAGTGTAGTTCGATAGTACATACATAAAACAAGAGTTATTCACTGACAAGCTCTGGAGAGAATCCTCTGATACTTAAAATAGCTCTTGATAAGGTACTTCTATTTAAATGTCATGTGCACCTAAACATTGAAGGATATGCGGATGTTGATTGGGTTGGATCACTTGATGATAGGAAGTCTACCTCTCAGTGTTGCACCTTTGTTGGAGGGAACATGGAAGAGTAAAAAACAAAAAGTGGTTGCTAGATCCAGTGCTGAAGCAGAATACAGAGATATGGCCCATGTAGTCAATGAGCTTCTATGGATCAAATCTTGCTTCACTAAATTAGGTATCCACAAAAAGACCCATATGGAACTCTATTGTGGCAACCAGGCAGCCATTCACATTACTTCAAATCCAATCTTCCACGAGAGAACAAAACAGAATGAGGAAGATTGCCACTTCATACGAGAAAATTTTGATTCTAGCTTATTTCTCTAAAACATGTTTCATCTCAAGGACAAGCAGAGGATATTCTCACAAATCAGTCACATCCAAGATACAGACCACTATATGCAACAAGCTGGGTATCTACAATATTTTCTCATCCTCACCGTGAGGAGGAGTGTTGGAAGACATCTCAAAAGGGCATTAAGGTAAAAGAGATGGCAAGGGTCCTTACCTACTTCAAAAAGATGCAAAGGGTGTAAATTAGTGTTTTTCTCGTATGGCACAAGGGTCTAATTAGAGAAGATGATGTATGTCTACTTATGTATTTTCCTTTTGAGCTTGTAGAATGTTGTCATTGTAACCTTCCTTCATAAACTATGGGTAGAGGCACAAGGCAAGGGGTAGATCATTAAGTCTCCCTCTTCTCTCTCAAATCCATCCTTACTCTTTTCTCACAAACCCTCTCTCTCTCTTTCTCAATCTCCCTAGCCATCCCTCCCTTCTTCTTCTTTTCTTCTTCTCTTCTTCTGTTCTTGTTCTTCTTCTTTCTTTCCTCGCTCACTCTCTTGGCCAAGTACCTATCATGGGATCCTAAATCTAACATGTTGTTAGAGAATTAGGTTTGGGATCCCGAAATTGTGATGCTGGTTAAGTTCTTATCAACTCTCTCGGCACAATGTGAGGTATTGATCAAGGTTCGGTTTTGAACCTCTTTTGGCTCACAAAGATAAGTTTTTTCTTCTCTTATTTTCCTTCCGATGAAAGCTGCAGTATTTATCAGAAATATGAAGGTTTTCTAAGCATGTTGTGATAAAAAAATATTAAGTTACTACATCTTATATATCAGCTTCAACTTAATTAATATCAGTGTATTGATTCCGTGCTATCTTCAGTTAAAGAGATCAATTTTTTTACTAATACTGTTTGTAGATTTCTGGTTGTTTGTTTGATGGAATTCGTGCTATTCCATTGATGGTTCCATGGTGTTTCATTATTTAAAAATTATATTTACACATGTTGAAGATTGAAGATTGATATCATACTTTGATTGGTTTTTTCTTGAACTCATGAAGGTGCTTGCATTGGTGCAAGAATTGTTTTTGGAAAATTACATGTTGTTCTCTCATGTTGGAAGGGATTTAGTAATTAAGATTTTCTCTTGATCGTCTTTCCTAAAAGTCTAAAAATAAAAAATGGAAATAAAAGGCTGGAATTATATGATTAGTTGGCACATGACTTATTGAAGGAAAGTCCCATCTTTATCCACAAGATTGATTGAGATCTCTTGGTTTTTGGTATATTTTTACATACCTTGATCTTTTCATTGTAGTATATCCCACGTGAGACAATATTAGAAAGCCTTACAAAAGGTGTTGTTGGAAGATGGGCTCAAGCCCACACGACCAAGGAAGGCTTACACATCCAAGAGATGTGGACAATGGGTTCAAGCTCACAGACCAAGGAAGGCCCACACATTGATGACATGATGGTAAATAAAGAGTCATCTCATAAAGATGGCATTGATGTGATTATTTTAAGTTTTAGGGGCATAATTGTAGTATTATAGTTTGTTCATCTATAAATTGAGTTTCAGGGGGAGGGTTATGACATAAGTTTATAACCACTTTCTTCCTCCTGTTTTCTCCCCAACATGTTGTCTCTATTTTTCTCCATGAGCTAATCTATATAGTCCTATAAAACAATATGGTATCAAAGCATTGATTTTCATGACTCAAAGGTATGGTTTTTATAGAATTCCAATATTTTTTTTTCGTTTCTTTTATCTCTCTGTCTTGTGCCTTGTTTTTTGCTTAGAGAAAGCTGTTGCAGCACTCCCTCCGTGTCTCTCACCTGTCGGTCATCTCCGCAAGGTTTCTCATAGCCCATCTAGAAAGTTTTAATCTACATGAGTTTTGAGTTACAATGGCGAATGACATGCTTTTATCATCAAAGTGCCAAAAATGTGAAAATGGGTTATCTGTATATTCTACTAAAGACTCACCACTCTAGAGAAAGATTGTGTTTCATATTGCGAGGAAGAATTCAAAATGTATACGAGCACAAGTGGTGATTTTGTTTAGAAACTATGAATCTCAACATCGATCCTTAGAGGTCAACTTAAACCACGGTTACTGACTCGTTGGGAAAGAAATCTGAGGGTGGCATAGAGCCATTGGAGCATGGTTTAGACCTGCATTTTATTTTTGGAATGACAATTTAGTGAATTTTCAATCTCTAATAGGGTGCTGGTCTAGAAAATCTGGGCAATAGTTGTTTTCTCAATCCGGTTCTCCAATACCTGACTTATACGGAGCTTTTTGCGGCTTATATGGAAAACATGAATGACAAAGCCAACCCCACTTTCTATGGCACTACCCATCCAGCATACTGTCATCAGCCAAAGCCTCCTCCTCACCGCCACGGCAGTTGCTGCCATTTCTGTTTCTAGCTTAGTCTCTTCATCCTATCACTGATTCTCTTCATTGCAATTGCCACTCCGAAATAGTCATTGCAAATCCTTATCACTGCTATTGTTGCATTGCTGCAAGATTATCCTACTGGCATCTGATACTACATTTTGAAAACAGCAACGCCGAATAGAACATGCCAGCTATATAAATAATCCAATTGATTTATTTTAGAAAGTTTCTTTGGGATCTTTGATTGTCGTTTCGTTGGCATTTTCCTTCTCTGACTCGTCTTCATTGACAACTTTGTTTATTTTTCTGAAGACCAAAGATGAAAGCCATTGATCTCGTTGAATTATATCCGAGTTATTTGCTATTACTAGTTTTTGAAATCTTCCTAGTTCATCACTGCTCTTTGCTGCCTTTCTCTTCTGTTCACTGATTATTTTCTGGAGTTGTCGCCGAGGACGACGACACCAGGGTCCATTGATTCCATTATGCTTTCGGCGAGGAGGAGGAAGAAGAAGATAATCTGGCGAGTGACCATTTGGTGAAAATCTATTTAATTTGATAAGTAAACTCAGTGAGCCAGGCTGACCTGTCTCGAGCCGTAAGAGGGAATGGAAATAGATGATAAAGTAGCCACAAGAGATACAGGGGAGGAGAAACCATATCTATCAGGGGTGCGAGAAGGGCGAGTAGACCAGCGAAGAGTGGTGGAGGCAGGAGCAAAGGGATGATTAGGAGCAGGCACCGGGTTAGGATCAAGAGGGGGTACAGATGAAGTGGGATGAGGCTCATAAAAGCTACGCAGAATAGATAAAGATGCAGATGGCAGCGCAACATGAGATGGAAAGAAATATTGATTTTCAAAGAAAACCACATTCCTAGAATCACAGATACGATGAGCATGCAAATATAGCAATCATAGCCTTTTTTAGAAATAGCATAACCAAGAAAAACACACATAACTGATTGGGTTGTAAGTTTGTGTCGTTCATGATTAGGTAGATGCACTAAATAAACACAACCGAATGTCCAAAGATCAGTATATGACGGAGAATAACCAAATAACTTAAAGAATGGAGTAACATGATGCAACGTAGGAGAGTGTAGGCGGTTGATTAAATGAACTGAAGTAGAAAGCACTTCGCACAAAAAACGGGGAGAAACAAATGATTCAAGTAAAAGAGTTCGGACCATATCAAGAAGATGACAATTTTTTTGCTCAGCAACTCCGTTTGGTTGTAGTGTCAAGGGACAAGAACGCTGAGAGATGATGCATTTGCTCTGAAGAAAATCATGGAACTCATTAGACATGTACTTGCCTCCAGAATCAGAGCACAGTAACTTAATGTGAGTAGAGAATTGAGTCTCAAGAAGCACAAGAAAACACTTAAATACTACGAAAACTTTAGACTTAGCCTGTAGGAAGTACACCCAAGTAAAACAACTGAAGTCATCAATAAAGGTAACAAAGTACTTATAATTCGCATGCGAGACAATAGGAGCGATTCCCCAAACATCACTATGACTAATATCAAAACAGTGGGAGGCATGAGATGCATAATGAGGAAAAGGGAGGACCTTACTTCTGCCAAGTTTGCATGATGAACAGTCAAAGGAAAGATCAAGAGAAGAGCATGTTGTACTTCCTAATAAAACATAATTAAACATTGTACTAAGAACATCAGAGTTTGGGTGGCCTAGATGTCTATGCCACATCTTAGTGCCAGAGCCAACAACATTACATGCAAATGAATGTATAGGAGCACGAGGAATAATGGTAGAGAGAAAGACTTTAAGTGAAAATATTTGTCCCACTTTAGGCCCCTTCGCGATCACCTTCCCCGACACTTAATCGTACACAACACAACTTGAGCGAGAGAATTGAACATCACAATTTTTATAAACCAATTGACCAACAGAAAGAAGATTTTTAGAGAGGTCAGGGGACACAAAAACATCAGCTAAGGTAGTAGAAAGATCATCAACAACACTGATAGGAAGAGAGCTGCCATCAGCAGTATTGATTTTTAGACTTCCATCATACTTTCAGACATTAGAAAGAGACACGACATTGTTGGTCATATGGTAAGAAGCTCCGGAATCAAAATACCATGGTTGAGCTGAGACTTTATGCTTACATGAGAGACCAAAAGTAGAAAAAGTAGAGTTGATCATCTGTTGTACCATTTCAGGGGTGAGTGTGTTCTGATTTGTGGGTGCAGTAGGAATAGGATTAGTAGTAACCGGGACGACAGTCGACAATCCTGCAGAACTAGAAGTACCACTGGAGGCACGATAGGTAGTACCCTTCTTCTTTTAAGGGTAAGTAGGACAAACTATGATGAGATGACCCGATTTCTCGTAGTAGTTACAGGGCTTCTTTGTGCATTCCCGAGAAAAATGACCATAATCTTTGTAGTGAAAGCACTGGACAGATATCATGTCCCGACCCTTATTTTTCCCTTGTGTTGCACAGGCCATAGTAGAAAAGGCATCAACATGGGCCCAATGTTCCATGCCAGCCTGAGTAGGAATGCACTGCTCCTCCCTAAGAAGTTCACTCAAACAGGCATCCAGAGACGACACAGGATGACGATTCATCAAATGAGAATGGGCAATCTCAAATTCAGAATGGAGCTTCATCAAGAATTGATCTCTCTTTGTGGTTTCATGTACGTCTAGAACAATAGAGAGAGTAGAAATTGGGACATTCTCATAAGTGATGTCGGTATAGTCAGCCCAAAGATTTTGAAAACCCAAAAAGTATTCTTCAATGGAAAGACTTCCTTGAGTGAAGTTAGCCATTTTATACTCCACTTGAAACCGTCGAACCGTGCTATTTTGATTATAAACCTTGTGGAGGTAATTCCACATATCCACTATAGTTTTATAGGGCCTCAAATTAAGAACTAGGTGAGGCTCAACAGACCCAAGTATCCAGGTCATGACCCTTGCATCCATGGTGGTCCATTTTGACAAATCTTCGGCCTTATGAGGTGTTGGATCACACCCATCTATATGGCCCCACAATTTTTTTCCCATGACAAATAAATGAAACTGAAATGGTTCTTACCCATGAATCGAATAAGAGAAAAATCTAGCTTGTCCGTTGAAATGATGAGGACAACAAGCCGAGATAAAAAAATTTTGAAATGCAAGCCCCATAAAGATGTTTCCGAAGGCAAAAAATATGCTGAAACCCTTTCTGAAAATTCCTGAGCTACCACCACTAAATTGACTAGACCTAAGGTCACCAAGCTGCTGAACAGAAGTGTAACAGAACTCGTTCAGCCCAGAACAGATGATCCATGCCAAATAAATTTTGAAATAGAGCCTTTCGAACAGAACCTTGACTCCTCAAACAGCAACCCTTAGTTCGAGTAGAGTCTTGACTCCTTAAACATCAACCTTGAGCTTCAAGCTCACGTTCAGCACAAAGTAGCTGAACCACCATGCCCAGAAAATGTTTTGAACAGACCCCTTGACTCCTCAAGCAGAAACTTTGAGCTTCAAGCACACGTTCAGCACAGAGGCGCTCAACCACCACGCCCAAAAAATATTTTGAGAGCAGCTCCAAGCTCTGATACCATGACAAAGATTTCTAGACGAATAAAGCCCGATGAGAACACCCAACGTCCACCACTAAAGACTGACAGAACAACCAAGAACAAGAGCTCCAATCTCTGAGTTGGCATGGACAGAACCACCACCAAATGAAGTTGATGGCACAACCTAGAACAAGAGCTCCAACGTTTGAGTTTGGTGGACAGAAACACCACTACAAGAGGCTGACAGAACATCCAAGGAAGAGAGCTTCAATCTCTGAGTTCACTATGAGCAAGATGACACAAAGGAGGCTGGAAAAAATGGGAGTGTTGCTCCCCTCTTCTTCTTTTCTATTTAAACTTAGGGTTTGGTCAATTACAATACAACCCATGGGCTAAATACAATGCAACCCAACCCAACTAATCCCTTTCTAATTAACCTATGTACATGTCATTATTTACACAACAATTGTAACATAAAACCTATCTTATATACATAAAACTTAACAGCACCAAACTCTGTCAAGTTCACTCATACATAGTTAATTCATTTCGGATCAACTCTGTTCGGGTCAACCTAACTCAGTCTACTTGCTCTTTGACTCTATATACGGGTTTGGATCATGAGTTATCTATTGATTCCTCCCATGACTTGGCGATATTGGTTTGATACCTTATTTGGCTTGACTTAGTCCCTTGTCTCTGGCTGGATTATTATCTTGAATTAATTGATAACTTATTACTCGGTTAACGTATTATTTGGTGCACAACCTTTTGATAGACTCACAAGGGATTATTTTATGTGTCCTTATTAAGGAATTTCATTATTTGGTCATGTTATTTGGGCCCATACCCATTTCTGCTACTGCTATTGTGTGTCTTTGACTGAGACATTATTATTGAAGAAGGACTTCTCAGTGGCTAACTATTGTTAGCATTGGTTATTCTAATTAAGAAGAAATCACACGGTGGCCCCAACATATTATCTTCTGGTGATTCCCTACTACCCTCTTATTCTCACTTTTAAGCAATGCCCTTAGACCGCTACCTACAGAGGATAGGAGTGAGCCCAACATCCAGTGTGAGTCAAGTCTATTATTCACCTAAGAGGTATTTTTTATGAGCTACCTTGAGAAAGTGGGTAGACTTTGTGCCCCATAGTTTGGCTATTTTTTTCCCTTAAAATTGAGCGAAGAGTATTTCTGATTGACTAGATTATGGAGCTTTGTTATATGGCTAGGAGTGATTTTTTCTCTCACCATTATTATGCCAGCAGGCTCTCTTGACAAGAACAATCAGACCACGAACTTGAGGAGGATTATTGGAAGATATGGTTGACTACCATTTTATATGGGAAGATCATATACACCATTTAAAACAAGTTGGACATTTATGATGTTCTCTTACCCCTAACTTGAGGGGAGTGTTGGAAGATGGTCTCAAGCCCATACGACCAACGAAGACCACACGACCAAGGAAGACCAACACATCCAAGAGAGGTGGACTATGGGCTCAAGCCCACATGCTGAGGAAGGCTCAGACAATGAAGGCATGATGGTAAATAAAGAGTCATCTCATAAATATGGCATTGATGTAATAGTTTAAGTTTTAGGGGCATAATGATAATATTATAGTTTATTCATCTATACTTTGAGGCTCAGGGTGTCGTTTAGGACATATGTCTATAACATCTTTCTTCCTCTTGTTTTCTACCCAATATGCAGTCTCTCCTTTTCTCCATGAGCTAATCCACAGAGTCCTAAAAATCAACAAAACTTTTATACAAAAAGTCAAAAAAATCTGGATTTCTTGGTTAGTGGTTGGTGCCAAACAACTAGAAGGAAAGGTTCATTTATGAGTATTAATGGTTTCTTGAGGTGCCAAGAGGATCATTGTTGTTATGTGAAAAAGCTTGATGACTCTTACATTATTCTACTACTATAAGTTGATGACATGTTCATAGCAGGTGTTTGCAAATAGGAAATAGATAAGTTGAAAAGGGAGTTGTCCAAGAAGTTTGCATTGAAGGATTTGGGTGTTGCAAAACAAATCCTTGGGATGAGGATTACTAGAGACATTGATGTCTTGAAACTGTCAATAGAAGAATATGTGAAGAAGGTGCTGAGTAGATTCAACACGAATGATGCAAAACTAGTGAGTACTCATTTGGCTAGTCACGTAGGCTATCTAAGGAGCAGTCACCTTCTACAAAGCAGCAACGAGCCAACATGGCTAATGTTCTTTATGCTTCTGCTATTGGTTGTCTCATGTATGCCATGGTGTGCACTAGACCAGACATAGCTCATGCAATGGGAGTTGTGAACATATGAGTAATCTGGGTAAACAACATTGGGAAGTAGTGAAGTGGATTCTTAGGTATTTGAGAGGCACTACAGACTCAGACTTGGGATTACAAGGTTATGTAGATGTTGACTTGGCTGGAGACATTGATGGTAGGAAGAGTACCATTGGATATGTTTATACATTGGGTAGTATAGCAGTTAGTTGGGTCTCTAAATTGCAGAAGATAGTTGCTCTTTCCATCACTGTGGCAGAATATGTCGGCGTGACCAAATTCAGCAAAGACATGGTATGGTTGCAGTCTTTTTCGAAAGAAATAGGTCTCAAGCATGGGAAGAATGTGTTGTATTGTGACAGTTAGGGGGGGTTAGTCCACAATGAACTGGAATGAATTCCCCCCGCATTACCTAGTTCATAAAAAAATTGCGTTAGTGTAGAAAGAATTAAATTGAAGTGAGATTACACCGTTTCATTCGCTCAGGCAAAAATGAGGGAAAGTAGATTCCTACCTATTTTGCGAATCATCAACTTTCTCCTCTCCCTCTCCCTCGGCCTTCGTCTCCTGACGATTTTTTGCCCCATCTTCTTCCTCTCATCTTCGCTCTCTCTGCTCCCTCTTGACCTCCATTGTAGAGCACGGGAGGCTGACCCTCTGTCACAGAGCCTCTTGACCTCCCGGCTTCTCTTCTCTCTCGGCCTCCCTCTCTTCCCCCCCCCCCCCCCCCCTGCGTTGGCCTTCCTCCCTCTCCTCTCCCTCTCGACATCTGTCGCAGAGCACAGAGGCCTACCCCTTGTCGCAGAGCCTCTCAACCTCCTTTTCTCCCTCTTGACGTACCGTCGAAGCGTCACCTCCATCGCCGTTGCCCGTTGGTCCGCCACTGAGGAAGACGAAGACAATGTTTAATTTTTCCTAAGTTAGGAAAAATTAAACCATCGTCATAATTGGTTTAATTATCCAATTAATTAAACCATTAGTTTTTCATTTTTGTTAATATATTATTAATTAATAATATGTAAAATATATATTATATTATTGATAAATTAATATATTTATTTATTTATTATGTATTTTTATTTTGTATTAAAATTGTGAGTTTTAATGTTAAACTATATCTTATGTTATTAAAAAATAATTTATTTATTTATTATATTCACTTATGTTATTTTTAACTTTTTTTATTTATTTTAAATAATTTATTCTAGTCACACGTAATTAGTATATTAATTTATAATAAATTGTAATCATTAATTGGTTTAATTATCCAATTTCTATAATTAATTAAACCATTAGGTTTATTTATTATATTCTCTTATGTTATTTTTAATTTTTTTATTAATTTTGTATAATTTATTCTAGTTACACATAATTATTGTTTTAATTTATAATAAATTATAATCATTAAGTAATATAATATATTTTTCATTAATTAGGATATTAATATATTCTAATACTACACGTTAAATCACTTATAAGTGTAGTAACCACGTTTATTTTGATTAATTATATGTTTAGGTATATGTTCTATTTAAGTATATTATAAAAGGTTACTCATTCTCTTCTTTATATCATATTTTTTATTTGGGGGCACTAACACTGGAATCTGTTTTCCAACCACTTAAACTCGTCTACACTAACACCGAAACATGAGTTGAAGTTGAATCAATTCATTTCACTTCAATTCAAATTCATTGTGGACTAACCCCTCTTAGAGTGCTATTCAGCTAGCAGATGCGTTATCACTTCATCAGATCAGCTTTAGAGGATGGAGTCTTAGAACTTGAGAAGATTCAAGGGAGTCAAAATACAACTTATATATTGATGAAGACTATTATTATCGAGAAACTGAAGTTGCATGCAACTTTAGTTGGACTTGCCTTTGAGGATTGAGAAGTTGTTGTCGTTTTTGAAGAGATATTCATGATGGACTAGTCTCCAAGTTGGAGATTGTTAAGTTGTGGAACCTAATTAATGCCTTCTGCGGAGTTGGTCGCGGATCGACCTTCGTGATATGGTCACCGTGAGGATTGGAAAGGGTGTGGGAAATACCCCTCCTAGGTTGCAGGGTCGGAGCCCCCATTCGATCCACGATATATTGTTTATTGTTTCATTAATGGCAGTTTAAAAATTTTACTCTTGTAATGAGGTTACCATACCTTTCTCTTAAAATTTGGGGGATCCGCTATTAGGGTTTTATGATCTTAATCCGAGGGGCATCTCGAGTTGTAGCTCGAGAGGTTAGAGATAAACACCTATAAGTGTGTGATTTCTCTCTTGTAAACTATTTCATCTTCATAGTGGCTTACATTAGCGGCGGAAGATGGGACGTAGTATTACCTTGAGGTGAACCTATATAAATTTTGTTTTTTTTATATTTTTTTCCCTTCTTTCACGTTTATTATTATTGCTCTCGTTAGTTTAGAATTAGAGTGTCTAATCCCTAACATCCTAATGTATCGAAGATGACTCGAGTATAATTATCCAAAAAGACTGACTCGAGCATAATTATCCAAACCAGAATTTTGTGCATTGTAGGAACATCTGAGTTGGATTGCACCAGAAATGGGGCCCAATAGAATTCAACTCTCATGTCGTATTCCTCTAACCAAAACACGGTCAGCGAGCCGCTATTATTCAGGCTTCTTCACCCCTGCTGTTTGATTGCCACAGCTGGAAATTCGTGAATCCAAGGTGCTGGAAAGTCATCGACATTGGCATCGTGCTGGAAAGTCGCAGTTTCCTTACTAGCACGTCTTCAAATCAGCACAGCAATCAGATTTTCTGAAATCAACACCAGCGTCATTGGCATCTGGGCAAGTTGCTGTCCATCCTTCTGAAGTTATATGTGGGTGGTCGTCTCCTTCGCTGGCAAATCAATTAACAGCAGCAACAAAAGGAAGACGAGTCTATTTGATATATTTGTTCGAGTCTATTAACATCTGCGAAGACAACTTTTTGGACATTATCTTGCTGTCATCTTGCCAATCTCAGCAACTCGATCCTTTTCTGGAATGTTGTTGTCATCTCTGTATAATTGATCTTGTTGGAGCTGCGATCTTTGCATCTGTAGCGTTGTTTTGGATTTCTTTCGAGATGTACTGTAGTGCCGACCTCAACGCCTGTGATTGAGCAGTGTGAGACTCGGCAACTAGGTGATCTCTGGTTATACTGCTGATGTTCTTGTATTTGCAGAAACAGGAAGGAAGTCGAGAGAGAAAGGTGGTTGTTTGAATTTAATTTGCCGAGTTAACCATATCAGGCAATGAACCAGCAAACTAGTTAAAGGGAAGAGATGAGCATACTCTTTCCTAAAGGTTCTCCACTTCTGATCTCTGCTTACCTTCCAAGTTTGGACTTCCGCTCTGTTCAATCCCGGAAGTTACTGAAGTTCCCGTAATTGCCGCTTGTAATCGCAGTACTAATTCTGCTCGGATTAAGCAGCTGGATATCTTTGGTATACTCTCGGAAAGTTTCCTTCCGCTCTCCGAGGTTCCGTTCTGTCGAGGTTGTGTTCACGCTCTCTGGTTTACTGCTGTCTCGCAAGGAGGGGGAAGGCAGATTTAATCTCCCAAGTTAGGTTGAGCGCCAATCCCAACAGGGATCAGACCTTGCCAGGTCAACCCAGCGCACCAGTGACCCGAGAGCCCAACCCAGTCTATGGCCAACTCGGCTGGGTCAACTCCGATCCGGGTCAAACTGCAAACTGACTCGGCCCACTTTTTTCTGCCTCGGTTATACGTGTCCGGGTCCCAAGTTCTATATATATTTCTTCCATGACTCATCTATATTGATATGATTTGACTTGTCTCCGGCTGAATTATTTTGTTGAAGTATTGGCAGCTTATTACTTGGTTCCAACGTATTATTTGGTACACCTTCTTTATTTAGTGATGGATATATGTAGATTATTTTATGGGTCATTTATAAGGATTTTTATTATTTAGTACGTGTTATTGGGCCCATATCTGTCGGAAGACAGGACCCAAGCCCACACGACCAAGGAAGACCCACATATCCAAGGGTATTAGAAGATGAACCCAAATCCATAAGCCCAAGGAAGGCCCATGCAACCAAGACATATAGAAGACGGGCTCAAGGCCCACAGATCAAGGAGAAGGCCCATAGGCCCACATACAATGATGGTAGGATGGTAAATAAAGTATCATCTCATAGAGATGGCATTAATGTAATTAAGTTAAAGTTCCAGGGTTAAAATCCTAAACTCTAAACCCTAAGTTCAGGGGTATTATTGTAATACAGTAATTTCATAAATCTATAAATAGAGCCTCAGGGGGGAGGGTTGGAAAAAAGTCAATAATCCTTCTTCCTCCAGTTTTCTCCCAATAGGTTTCTCTCTCTTTTTCTCCATGAGCTAAATTCATGGATTCCTGAAAAATCAACAAGACCCATTTCAGCTATCGCTATTGTGTCTTTTTGGTTGAGACATTATTATTGAAGAAGCACTTCTCAATTGTTGATTATTATCAACATTGGTTATTCAGATGAAGAAAAAAATACATAGTGGCCCCATAATATTATCTTTCGGATGATTACCCTTACCCCCCTTAATTGGCATTTATTACTCTTACCATTTAAGAGTTGGCATCTTGCGCAGGGACATGGAACTTTATCATATTTTTGAGCAATGCCTATAGACCCACTACCTATAGAATATAGGAGTGTGTCCAACTTCCAACATGAGTTATTTAACTGGAGTATGGAGAGATGTCTTATAGTTGGGGGTGATTTTACTCTCACTTATATTATGCCAACTGGGCCACTTGGAAGAAACTGCCAGCTTGAAGGGGAGTGTTGGAAGATATAGTGGAAAATCCTATATATCATTTCTAGCAAGTTGGCCGTTCATAATTTTCTCTCACCCTCAACTTGAGGGGAAAAGAAAGAGCCATCCTACCATGCATGTGGGCCTTCTCCTTGATCTGTGGGCCTTGATAAAGAGTCATCTCATAGAGATGACATTGATGTAATTAGTTTTAAGTTCCAGGGTAATATTGTAGTTATGTTATCTATAAATTGAGCTTCAAGGGAAGGGTAAGGACATATGTCCATAACCTCCCTCTATTTTTCTCCATGAGCTAAATCCATGGAGTCCTAAAAATCAACAGGTTCCATAGATGCTCTGTGCATCATTTTGTATTTGTCAAGAACACCTCGAAAGGAAATGTATTACTGGCAATTTATGTAGATGACATTGTCTTAACTTGCTGTGATTCTAAAAGAATACAAGAAGTCAAAGAGAATATATGCAAGGACTTCAAGCCAAAAGACTTTTGACTTTAGAATTTCTTTTTGGGTATTGATGTCTTCTTGTCAAAATATGGGATCATCTTCTCTTAGAGGAAGTATGTTTTTGATCGGCTAGAAAACACATGGATGATGGGATGTTGACCAATAGATATTCCAATGGATTCAAACACCAAGTTGTGTGCAAGCTCCAACAAAGATGTGGATGCAAGAAAATATCAGAGGTTTGTTAGAAAACTCATATATCTTATAGTAACTAGACCGAATTTAGCATATGTTGTAAGTGTGGTTAGTTAGTACATGCAAAATGCACATGTTATTCACTAGCTAGCTCTAGAGAGAATCATTTGATACTTAAGAAGAGCTCCTGACAAGGGACTTCTACATAAATGTCATAGTTACATCAACATTGAAGGAATTGTGGATGTTGATTGGGTTGGATCACTTGATTACAGGAAGTCCACATTTGGGTATTGCACCTTAGTTGGACGAAACTTTGTTACATGAAGGAGTAACAAACTAAATGTGGCTGCCAGATCCATTGTTGATGCATACATAGATATGGCCCATGCAGTCAGTGAGATTCTATGGATCAAATCTTGCCTCACTAAATCAGGCTTCCACAAAAAGACCTCTATGGAACTCTATTGTGACAACCAGGCTGCCATTCACATTACTTAAAATCCAGTCTTCCATGAAAGAATAAAACATATTGAGGTAGATTGGCACTTCAAACGAGAAAATTTTCAACTTGGTATTATTTCTCTCAAACATGTTTGATCTCACAAATAGCAAATATACAATCAAAACAGGTCAAATCCATGATAAAGACCACTATATGCAACAAGTTGGGTATCTACAATGTTTTCTCACCCCCAACTTGAAGGGGAGTCTTGGAAGACATCTCAAAGGGAATTGAGGTAAATATCTTTCCCATTTCAAAAAGATGGCAAAGGGTGTTGTTTCCTTCTCATAACGATGGCACACAGGTGTAATTAGAGAAGATAATGTATATCTACTTATTTCTTTCTTTTTGAGAGATTGTAGCCCTAAGGGCAATGTAGTCTTCGTAACCTTCCTTCGTAAACTATCAATAGAGGCTCAAGGCAAGGGCTAGAAAGATAAGTTTGGCTCACAAAGATAAGTTTTTTATTCTCTTCTTTTCTTTGAGATGAATGTTTCTGTATATCTTTGAAAGATGAAGGTTTATTAAGCATGTTGTGTTAAAAAAAGATTGAGTTACTACATCTTATATCTTAGCTTTAAAATGGTATCTTCACTTAAAGATATCAGTTGTTTTACTAATACAGTTTGTGGGTTTTTGGTTCTTTATTTAATGAATGAAGCCTTGATATTCCATTGATGGTTCAATGAAGGTGCTCGCATTGGTGCAAGAATTGTTTTTTGGGAAACTACATGTTGTTCTCACACGTTGGAAGGGATTCATTCATTAAGATTTGCTCTTGATCCTCTTTCCTAAAATTTTAAAAAAGGGAAAGAAAAGGCTGGAATTACATGGTTAGTTATCACATCATGTTATTGTCTCTGACCATGGACCGAGTGATTTAACGGAAGGAGAGATCTTCTTGCAACTTGGGGCAAGAACCAGGACGCCTTCGTCTTCCTGGTTGACCTATGATTTCGAATTCAGATTGAAGAATGAGAAGAGATGAGAGTGGAGAGCAGAACGGAGGATCGAGTGAGAGGAATAACCAGGCTCGCTAAAGGGAGACCTGAACCTTGGGTTCCTTGGAGGAGAACACCGATCCTATCTAGGGTAAAATCCTTCTTGCCTTCATTCATTTCGTGAGCTCCCTTAAGAAAATCACTCTAAGGGTTCAAGTGACTGTTTTTTTACAACTATGCCATCGCGGCTTACATTATAACTAATTATGAATTAAAGCAACATATAATCCTACAGTAATTGTTGTTCCAATGAATCACTAATTCACCTGCGTCGCCTCTGGATTACTTGTCCTGCTATGGAGTCCATAAAAACACTCCCATCTTGGAGAAAGAGCTTGTCCGCAAGCTCGAATGTCTGGTAGATGTGCTAGAATATGTCTAGGTCCTCCCAAGTGGCTTCAATGGCATCTCTGTGTGTCCACTGGATGAGTACTTCTCTGGGTTCCTCATTTTGTCGAGTACTTAAGATTTTGGAAGGAGTGAGAGAAACTTTACCGTCTTCAATCAGTGGTAAGGCTGGAATAGATTGGGGTGCAGTACCTCTAAGCGGCTTGAGGAAGGAGACGTGAAAAACGTCATGGAGTTTGGACTCTGGAGGAAGCTATAGCAGATATGCAACCTGCCCAATATGCTGGATAATTTTGAAGGGGCCAATATATTTGGGAGACAACTTATGGCGAGTTCCTGCAATTGAATGTTTGTGGTAAGGTTGGAGACAAAACCATACAAAGTCATTCTGATTGTACTAAACATCGCGGTGGCCTTGATCATAGTAGGCCTTCATACGTGCTTGAGGTTGGCGTAGATGTTGGACAAAAAATTCCAATAAATGATCTCGAGTGAGAAGAGCGTGGTCCACGGCATCCACCTGAGTCGTTCCCTTAGTATAGGAAAGCAAGCGAGGGGGATCCCTTCCATAGAGTACTTTGAATGGTGTTGTATGTAAAACCGTATTGAAAGAAGTGTTGTAGCAGTACTCTGCTCAAGGAAGGCAATCCACCGACTTTTTAGGATTGTCCCCCACCAAACACCGCAAGTACATCTCAATTGTGCGGTTGACCACCTGAGTCTGGTCATTGGTTTGAGGGTGATATGCGGAGGAGTATTTCATTTTGGTACCACATAATTTGAAAATGTCCTTCCAAAAGATACTAGTAAAGACCACATCTCGATCACTTACTATGGATTTTGGAATACCGTGGAGACAAAAAATGTTGGTGAAGAAAACTTGGGCGACCGTGGCTGCTGTATACGGATGCTCCATCAGAATAAAGTGTGCATATTTAGAAAAATGGTCTACTACCACCAAAAGGACAGATTTTCCCGAAGTTTTAGGTAGCCCCTCAATCAAATCCATAGAAATGTCTACCCATACCTGTGTGGGAAGGTTGAGTGGTTTTAATATGCCTGCTGGACTCAAATGATCGGTTTTGTTGCATTGACACACCAGACACTCAGCCACATATGTTGCCACTGTGAATTTCATCCCTGGCCAATAAAAATCTTCCCGGATGTGTTGGAGAGATTTCTGAAGCCCTTCTTGCATGATGTCATGATAAGATGAGACAGCCGCTGTTGCCACTGTGAATTTCATCCCTGGCCAATAAAAATCTTCCCGGATGTGTTGGAGAGATTTCTGAAGCCCTTCTTGCATGATGTCATGATAAGATGAGACAGCCGCTGCTTATAGAGAATCATGTGGTCATGCATGGACCAGTGGCTTGACTTTGTGCCAACATCAATCTGTTGTAACAACTCTCTTAATTCTAGTGTGCGCTGGTGTTCCTCTCTAATGGAATCTAGTAAGAGAGGAGTAGGGTGACTGATGGCGGCCAAGTGCAGTTGATCTTTAGTACAATGGGAGAGAGCATCAACAGCTTTATTCAGAGTACCCGATTTATGTTCTACCTGAAAGTCAAACTTGCTAATCCAGTGTTGTTGGGGAGAAGTTGATATGCATTGAGCCAACAGAAACTTCAGACTGTAGTGGTCTGTGAGGATAAGGAAAAATCTTCCCCATAAATAGGGTCTCCAATGGCGGACGGCCTTGGCTAGGCCAATGAATTCATGTCCGTAAGCCGGTAACTTATGATGATGAAGTGTGAGTTGCCGGCTGAAAAGGCAACAGGGTGCTGAGATTGTTGAAGCACCGCCCCAATCCCTCCACCCGAGGCATCACATTCTATGAGAAAGATATCGTTGAAGTCTGGTAACTGTAGAACTGGAGCAGAGGCTAACACTTGCTTGAGTGCTTGGAAGGATGTTTCAGTGTTGGCATTCCACTAGAAGGCATTGAGGCGGAGAAGGTTGGATAAAGGGGCACTAAGTGGAGCATAGTTGTGGATGAACTTTTTGTAATACCTTGCTAGTTCCAGAAATCCTCTCAATGCTGAAATATGTCGCGGTTGAGGCCACTGTATAATGGCTTCAATCTTTTCCGGATCTACTAATACCCTTGTGGCTGTAATGGCATGCCCCAGATAGGCCACCTGAGTTGTACCAAATGAGCACTTGGAATGTTTTAAGTATAAATGATGCGTACGAAGAAGTTCAAACACCAATTGTAAGTCTCTCAAATGGTGAGTCCATGACTTGCTGTAGATCAAAATATCATCAAAGAATACTAAAACAAATTTTTGGAATCGTTCATGAGTGCCTGGAAGGTAGAAGGGGCGTTGGATAGACCGAAAGGCATGACAATGAACTCAAAGTGACCATGGTGAGTACAGAATGTGGTCTTCTCAATATCCAGAGGGTACATTCTGACTTGGTGATAGCCCGAGCGTAAGTCCAATTTGGTGAAATTTTTTGCTCCAAGCAATTTATCTAGTAGCTCATCCACCACTGGAATAGGGAACTTACCCTTAATGGTTATGGCATTTAACTCCCGGTAGTCCACGCAAAACCACCAAGTATTGTCATGTTTTTTTACCAATAGAACTGGGGATCAGAAAGGGGACTTACTCAGTCAGATGAGGCCCTGTTTGAGCATGATGTGGTACTGACGCTCAATTTCATCCTTTTTTATGTGGAGGTACTGATATGGGCGCACAACCACCACTTCGGATCCAGCCTTCAAACTGATCCTATGGTCACAATGGCGCAGTGGCAGAAGAGTAGTAGGTTCTTGAAAGAGGTCCTGGAAGTGCTCCAACAAATTGTCTAAATTGTTGTCCACTGGTGTGTGTTGTTGCAGCCCATGTAGATGGACTGGCCCCTCAGATTTACGACCCTGTAATGTAACCTTATTGTTGTCAACTGCAAAGCTCATTGTCAAGGCTGCAAAGCCTGACAAGATGGGCCCTAAAGTTTGGAGCCACTTAACTCCCAAAACCATATCGAAGCCTGCAAGTGGAATGATAAAAAATTACGTCGAGAATTGATGATTGTCAATCGTAAACATGACTGCCTTGCTGACCCCATAACTGGGAACCTTTTCCCATTTGCAATAGAAACTAAAGCTACTGGCCGTGGTTGAATTGGGAGTTGTAAATAATGGGCAACGGTGAAAGTCAAAATATTATGAGTACTGCCGGAGTCCACTAAACTTAAAAGGGGTTGATCATTGACTAATGCAGAGACTTGCATTGTCATGGTGAACTGTAGGCCAATGATCGCGTGCAAGGAAATGGCGAGCTCTTCGACCTCGCGTTGTTCCACTTCAGAATTTTCTTCTTCTTCCTCATTGTCCATTTTTAACCAGAATAATTTCTTGCACTGGTGCCCGAATGTATATTGCTCATCAAAATTATAACATTACCCCTCCGATCTACGTTCTTCCATTTCAGACCTATTTAATTTCTGATTGAATGCTGGAGTGGATGGAGGAGGTTTAGGTGCTGTAAAAGGAGTGGAAGCAGCATTACTTCTCCATGGTGGTGATGTGGTAGTCACTGGCGAGCTATCCTTCCCCCCTTGCCAGACTAGTCTTCGGGTTTGAAATTTCTATTTGGCTTCCAAGGCTCTCGCCAAATTCAATGCTTGGGACAAATCCGTAGGCCCAAGGAGTTCCACTTCCAGATGAAGGGACTCAGTGAGGCCAGCCATGAACAAACTGACATGCTGGTCTACCAGTACCACCTTGCTTGCTTGCACTAATTTCTCGTGGAATTGCTTTTGGTACTGTGCTACACTACCAGTTTGGCATAACAGTACTAAATTGCCCAAAGGATTGCTGTGAGCCGGCAGTCCAAACCGTATGGTGCACAAGTCCTTAAATTCCTCGTAATCTATGCCCGAATGCTCCAATTCAAGTTGATGTCCCCATAGTTGCGCTTCATCGAGCATGTGGAATGCGACCAACCCAACTTTGTCTATTTCAGCCATTCATTGATTGTAAAACAAAATTTCACAATGGTATAACCAAATTAAAGGGTTGTCTGCCCCATTGAAAACTGGAAAATCGAGTTTGGTGTACCTTGGGACCGTCCCATTGCCTGGACTGAAATGTCCCCCGTACCCAGTGTGCTCTGTGCATCCAACTAGAGGTGCGCCTTGTCCTTTCGAAGGTGCTCTGTCCCCTTCTCTCGGAGCGGGTGTTCATCTTGAGAGTCTCTCATAAACTCGATTTGTCACCTCTTCTACCTATTGGGATAACGTTTGAGAGAGTTGGCTATCCAGCAGTGCAGCTAAGCGACCCTTTGTTTCTTCCTGGTGTGAACCAATTTCTTGAACTTTGCCAACAACTCCTCCTGGTTTGAAGACTCCCCCATATTTACCTGCTCTGATACCAGCGTGTTATGGTATTTGACCATGGACTGAGTGATTTGATGGAAGGAGAGATCTTCTTGCAACTCAGGCCCAGAACCAGGACGCCTTGGTCTTCCTGGTCAACCTATGATTTCAAATTCGGATTGAAGAACGAGAAGAGATGAGAGTGGACAGATGAATGGAGGATCGAGTGGAGAGGAATAACCAGGCTCGTCAAAGGGTGACCTGAACCTTGAGTTCCTTGGAGGAGAACACCGATCTTGTCTAGGGTAAAATCATTCTTGCCTTCATTCATTTCGTGAGCTCCCTTAAGAAAATCATGCTAAGGGCTCAAGTGACTGTTTTTTTACTACTGTGCCATCGTGGCTTACATGCTAACTAATTATGAATTAAAGAAACATATAATCCTATGGTAATTGTTGTTCCATTGAGTCACTAATTCACTCGTGTTGCCTCTGGATGACTCGTCCTGCTATGGAGTCCATAACACGTAACATATAGAAGGAAAGTTCCTTCATTTGAAGATCCACAAGATTGATTGAGATCTCTTGGTTTTTTTTATAACTATACATACATTGATCTTCCCATTGGTGTATGTCCCATGTGAGATAATATAAGAAAGCCTTATGAAAAAAAATTAAGTAAAAAGGCAACAAAAGCTGGATTTCTTGGTCAGTGGTTGGGTCAAAACAGTTAAGGAAAGGTTCCTTCTTTAGAAGATCTCCAAAATATCTGAGATTTTTTTTGTATGATTATTGATTCACTTCCTTAATTATCTGCTTGTTAAGGCAAGTCAAGGATTAAGTTTGATTTGCTAAAGTGGCACCTAAGACACTAAAGGAAGGTTTCATAATTCATGTTTGGAAAGTGGCTGATTTAAGGATGATCTCCTTTGATTTTATTTCTTCGTAAATATTTTTTCCTAAGTGAACAAACATCACATGCCTTCTCTACTTGTTGCTATCATCCAAAATTCACTCTCCTTATTTAGCGAGTGATTAGTTGTTGCAAATATTTCCTTGTTTTTGGAAAGATCTTCGTCCTTTCCTAACTTGGTTCTAACCCGAGCTGGTTAGCTCTTTCTTCCCAAGTTGGGTCCAACTTGAATTAGCTTTGGTCTCCTTCCTATTAGGTTGATTTATATTTTTTATGGTTGCCTTATTGGATTGATTCACAGTGCTTCCATTACTCATATCAGACTTATAAGTTCTTTTTACAAGTCTTCTTTGTGGTTCCCTCTCTGCTTTTTGACTCTCCTACAAATAAAGTTTTTTTTGTTTTGGTTCATCTTTAATGGTTCAAGAACACAAGGGGTAAGAGTAACCTTCTCAAGATTACCATTATACCCCTAAAAGGGTTATCTAATTACTTGCGTTGGTCACAATCTGTTAAAAGGTTTCTCATTACATGGGACCTCCTCATCCTTCTTGCCACACATGCTCCACCTATTGATGAGGAGGACAAATCTATTAAGTGGTTAAAGAATGATCCATTGATAATCAGTTGGTTGATCAATAGCATGGAGGAGCATGTGGCTAATAATGTGGTTGACCTTGAGATAGCCAAATAGATATGGGATACTTGTGTGAAGTTATACTCTATCATAGAGAACCTCCATAAATGGTATAATGTTATTCATAACATTTTTAATATCAAACAAGGGGACAACCTACATGAGTTCTTGGCATTGTCTCAGAGGCTGATTCAGGAATGGAAAATTGCTTAGCAATACTCCATTGATATATCATTTCTAGAAAAGCAATGGGTAGCCTTAGTAGCTGTTATTCTTTTAGTAACTATGAAACCATACCTTGAGGTGGCCAAGACTCAACTTATGAGCTCCTTGACACTTCCATCCTTTGATGACATCAGCGCCACCTTACTTTGGATACCAAAATACTCTTCCACCACTCACACTGGGGTATCCTCTGCCATATACTTAGGTAACAAGGGTACACCCTCTACCACTAGAGGGTGTGGTAGAAATTATAGATGAGGCCGAGCAAGAGGTGGTAAGACCAACTCTGATAATCGGGTCCGCACTCATTGTGGAGGACAAAATCATTTAGTGGAAACCTGTCGGAAGCTGCACAGAAAACCAGACTGGGCCACTGCTAACCAGGCATCAGTTCAAACTGATAAAGATGAAGACAAACCCGATTCACACAAAAGCAAGCAAACTATAACCATTGAAGATTATGAATTCTAGCAATGACTAAAGACTATGACGGTATCTTTTCCTGAATTTTCTTCATTGCTGCTGCCACTACCCCTTCAGGAATGTTCTCTACCACTTCCTCCTCTTCATCTTGGATCATTGACATATGAGCCTTCGAGCATCTTACAATAGGATCCCATGATAAAAACTTCAATCAAACTAAGAAGAAGAAAGGAAGAGAGAGAGAGAAGAGATCAATCACCAAGGGAGAGAGCTTGGATGGAGGAGAAGAGGGAGAGTGCCTACCAAGGGAGAGAGCATGGACGAATTTTTTGGAAAAGGAGAAGAGAGATTGAATTCTCTACCTCTTAGCCAAGACATCTATTTATAGCTTTTACAATGCCCTTTTAGGGCTTCAACATTATAAAAGAAGAGACCTAAAAAAGACAAGTATGTCCAACTTCATGCCATCTTTATGAGAAGTCTTCTTATTTACCCATATGTGACCTCTTAGATGTGTGGGCTTTCTTTTCTTGGACGTGTGGACTTAAGCCCACTCTTCTAACACTTTTCTTGGACGTGTGGGCTTGATCTCTCTCTTCTAACACTCCCCCTTGTTGAATTTATGGAAAAGAGAAATATATCATTGACTTATTATAATCATAGTACATGAACCTCTATTTATAATAGAGGAAAGTAGTAGAGTCCAAGTACAATTAAACTACCCTTGTCCCAATTACACCTAAACTCTAACTCTTAAAGATAAGTCCTAGAATAATAAAATGACCCAATATAAATAGAAGATTAACATGACTAAAACACCTTTAAACTGCAACTCTTAGGTGAGTCCATATCTTATGGGCTTGGGCCCATCTTTTGTGGGTCCATATCTTATGGGTTTCGGCCCATTTTACAATACTCTTAGATATGTGGGCCTTCTTTGGTCGTGTGGCCCATCTTCCAACACTCCCCTCAAGCTGGGGGTGAGAGAACATGATGAACTCCCAACTTGCTGCAAATGATGTATAAGATATTTTTGTGTAAAATTATTGTCCTCCATATCTTCCAACACTCCCCCCTCACACTGGTGGCTCTTCCATGAGGCCCAACTGGCATAAGATAAGTGAGAGTAAAATCACTCTAAGTCGTATGACATTGCTCCATGCTCCAGTAGGGCACACTCCTATCTTCTATAGGTGGTGGGTCTATACGCAATACTCAAAAGTGTAATAAAACTCGTCCATCACCATGTCCCTCCACAAGATAACAACTCTCAAGTGGTAGGAGTAATAAATGCCAATTAAGGGGGGTATAACATAGATGTAGTAAAAAGCTCTTCCAACATGGTGATGTAGCATTGATGTAGTAATAAGCTTGTTCATCATGGTGTCCCAACCTGGGCACCGACTCTCACAGGTAGAAATGGGTGATAAGTGGGTAATGCCTATAATTCACAAGACGACGATAAAAAACCCATGGGTATATATATAAAAAAGTCTCAATGGACTTAAAACACCCATATGTATACATGATAGACATAAACTCCCAACCATAGCAACACTCATAAGGTTACAATAAGGGTTGGTCCAAAGATATTTTTTAGAGTCAAATAAAGGATGGTATGAGAAATGATATTGAGGCCACCATTTATTCAATAATAATGTGTAATCCAAAGAGACACAATAGTTGTAGCTGAAATGAGCTTGGGCCCATATAACATGAACCAAAATAATAAACCTTGTAAAAGGACCCATGAAATAATCCGATGCAAAAATTTCTTCTTAGATGCAAAAATATCATATTTTGTGCTCCCCCTTTCTTGAAAATTTTGGTCACATAAAACTTATTTACAACATATGGAATAAATTACCTATTTCTTGTACTTCTTCTACTTCTCCCCCTCAAGCTGGGAGGTAATGGCAGTGATCCTAGCTTGAACCAAATATTATAGATGTAGTAATACGCCCAAATAATATAGATGTATTAATAAGCCCTCAAACCACGAAGAAGTGAGATATTTTCGTAGTATAGCAACTCAAAAAGTGATGCAAAACAATCAGCTTAAATTTGGAATTTTCAATGCAACAGGATACCAGCATGACCTTTGATTCTTCCAATGCGATTTTATCTTTAAATATAGATCAGATTGACGTGAAAATATCTCCTTCTGAAACTAGACTTAAATATATTTCATCCAAGTATAACTTCTCTTCATAAATTATACTTCTTTTGTGATAAATAATCTGATAGATTTCGGTCAGTATAATTTTGCCGAACTATGTACTTTTTTCTCCTTTTTCTAGCATGCCCATTGACTCTTCAAAGATCAATATCTCCTTATAAAAAACTCAGATCGAGAATTGGTTGAATAGGTAAGAAAATAGACTTACATATATTTCTTTTGATATATAATTCTTCATATAAAGTCTTGTTCTTGATAGCATAAACTACCTCAAAAGTTGAAGTTTTCTACTGCTACTCAAACCTGGCTCTGATACCATATTGAATTTATGGAAAAGAGAAATACTTCATTGACTTATTATCATCAGAGTACATGAACCTCTATTTATAATAAAGGAAAGTAGTAGAGTCCAATTACAATTAAATTACCCTTGTCCCAGTTACACCCAAACTTTAACACTTAAAGATAACTCCTAGAATAATAAAATAACCCAATATAAATTGAAGATTAACATGACTAAAACACATTTAAATTGAAACTCTTCTATGGGTCCATCTCTTATGGGCTAGGGCCCATCTTCCAACATTCTTAGATATGTGGGCTTTCCTTGGTCATGTGGGCTTAGGTCCATCTTCTGTGGGTCAATATCTTATGGTCTCGGGCCCATATTACAATACTCTTAGATATGTGGGCCTTCCTTGGTCGTGTGGCCCATCTTAAGATACTCTTAGATATGTGGCCCATCTTCCAACAACCCTCAATCTGGAGGAGGAGAAAAAAATATCATAGATTCCCATTTTGCCACATATAAGGGATAGGATCTTAGACGTAACCAGTTTAGTAAGAATATCTACTAGTTTCTCTTGTGATAAAATATGTTTGACAGAGATTATACCCGCTTGAAATTTCTCTCGTATAAAGTGACAGTCCACCTTGATGTGTTTGGTCTTTTAATGGAATTCGAAGTAATATGAATGGTTGCTTGGTTATCACAATGTAGACCCATAGAACCTCCTTTATAAAATCCTAATTCGGTAAGAAGGGATCTGATCCATAGGAGTTCACTAACTGTGTGAGCCATAGCCCTGTATTATGCTTCTACACTAGATCTTGCAACCACATTTTGCTTCTTACTTCTTTATGTGACCAAGTTCCCTCCAACAAGAGTGCAATATCCAGAAGTGGACTTTCTATCATCAGGTGATCCAGCCCAATCCGCATATGAGAAACCTTCCATGTTGAAGTGGTTATTTTTCTTATAAAACAATCTTCTTCCTGGGGCTCCTTTTAAGTATCATAATATTCTCTCCAAGGCTTGCCAATGGGTAAGTTGTGGTTTTTGCATGTACTAACTCACCACACTTTCAACATATGATATGTTTGGTCTAGTTACCGTGAGGTAGATAAGTTTTCCCCCAAGTCTTTGATATTTTCCAATATCAATATCGTGTTTAGAACTTCCACATAATTTTACATTCACATCCATATGTGTGTCAACTGGACGACACACCATCATTCGTGTTTCTTCGAGGAGGTCCAAGACATACTTCCTCTAAGACAATATTATCCCATGTTTGGGCTGAAGAACTTCTATGCCCAGAAAATAATTTAGAAGTCCAAGATCTTTAGTTTTGAATTCATGACATATCATGTTTTTTACTTCTTGTACGTTATGCGAATCATTGCCATTTAAGATAATATCATCAACATACATAGCCAATGTTGGAAGATAGGCCCAAGCCACACGACCTGATTATCACAAAACATGCTCATCGGCTCATCCTGATTGAAACCCAACTCTCATGAGACTGACCTAACCCACATTAACTCGCTTATTGTGTGAGTCATTGCCCTGTATTTAGCTACTGCACTAGATCAAGCTACAACATTCTTTTTTTACTTCGCCAAGACACCAAATTTCCTCCTAGGAAGACACAATATCCAAAGGTTGATTTTCTATCCAATTTGGACCCTGCATAGTCTGCATCAGAGAAAGCCTTTATCTTCATATGATTGTTAGGCCTAAAGAAAAGACCTTTTCCTGGTGCTCCTTCAAATACCTCAAAATTCTTTGTGCAGCTTCTAAGTGTACTTTCTAATGATGTTCCATAAATTGGCTCACTACACTTACTGCAAAAGAAATATCAGGTCTAGTAATTGTTGCATAAATTAACTTTTCCACTAACCTCTGATATTGTGTTTTGTCATTTAATTCATCAGTCTGCTCATGATGGAGATCATGTCCCACTTCCATTGGGGTATCGACTGGCTTGGCTCCCAACAAACCATACTCTTGAAGCATGTCTGTGATATACTTACATTGTGTTATCACAACCCCTTCTTTACTTTTCGCCACTTCGATGCCCATAAAGTATTTCAACGTTCCCAAGTCTTTAGTTTGGAAGTTTGCAGACAAATGAGACTTGGTATACTCTATACCAAAAATATCACTACTTGATGATATAATGTCATCTACATAAACTAAAAGCACCACAATTCTAGAGGACTTTTTCATCACAAAAGGAGTGATCGTAATGACTCCTCGAGAACCCCATAGATACCACAACCTGGCTGAATTTTTCAAACCATGCATGTGAACTCTGCTTCAGCCCATAAATTGCCTTCTTAAGTTCCCAAAATGAGATTCTGGTGGTAGGAGGAGACTTTTCTCTATAGAAATGGATCACATTAAAGTCCCCAGCGAGGAGCTAGGGAATGGGCCAATGAGGTAGGAGGTCAATGAGTTCTTCCCAAAAGGACTGATGCTCCCTGTAGTGGGTGGGCCCGTAAATACCTTCGAGGCCCCAGATAAGCTAGTCCATCTGTCCCGCAATTTGATTCCAATGGAGAAGGAGCCAATAACATGATCCAAAACCTCAACAACAGATGAGTTCCTATTGAGACTAATGTCCCTCTTCTCTCCTGGATATATATGATTCTATGAGAAATACTTTCCTAGAAACTTAAATAGCAATTACATTTTCTAACAATTTGATGTTTCACAACTTTTAGCAACTATTGTGCCACCAATCTACCTTCCTTTTTAAACTTTATTTTGTTACTGTTCTTTTTAGTTTTTTGGTTTTCACAATTCCATATATATTTAGTATTTAACTCCGCCACATTCATCCACAAAATCATCGTCATTATAGATAAACTAGGAATCTGAAAATATGGACGATGGCACTATTTTGAAGGTTTTCAAAGTTCGCCAGAATTATACAGAAAGCATAGTTGCAATTTTAGTGGAAAAAGTTTAGGAGCATGTGGTTGGTCAAGATAGAAGACCAAACCAAAGAGTTGTTCTTTATACATCCATTCGATGAGCAATTAGCAGAACGGAATGTACAATATAAATGTTGTATTGCTGAAGACATTTGTGTCCGGGATGCCATGACATATGTATGCTGAAAACGGTCGAGTCAAAATCTAAAATGCAGCATCTAAACCAGTCATGCCTTGCTGGAGAGATTCTTGGTCAGTGAAGAAAAATCGACAGAAGATGAGGGTGGCTTGGACCTTTGGCTCAATGGTCTCACAAGGGAGTTTCAAATGTGAAGTCTTGTGTTCAAGTCTTACAACGGGGTCAGTGGTATGTGTGTGTACTCAACTTCCAAAAAATAATGAAGGTTGTGAAAATGACATTGCCAAGGTAGTTGTGCATAAAATATGTAGAGGGGTCCCCTCCCTGGACTTGGGCACTAACATGCAGATGAGAGACAGCCTGTAACTTAAAACTCTCTTTCTAAATTATTCAAATCCCTGCCTTGTCTTCTTACTTGGGAATCTTATTATATTTTATTGGTAGAAAAGGGAAAATTCCTGAAGACCCTATCCGTGCATTTGTATTTCACTCAGAGAAGCCATCTCTGCAGCCCTTATGCACTGATTCTGATTGACAAATCCAATAAAGTTGAACACCGACTTATGAATTGTTTTTACTCAATGCAGAGAATTATCATTGGAGAAAAAAACTGCTGTGGGTAAAAGATAAAACATCTCTAGAAACAAGTCTATGTAATCAAACTTTTGTTGACTAGCAGGTAGATCCTTTGCTTGAAAGGTCAGGTCCTGTGACTCTTAGTATGAGATCTTGGATTTTGGCTTCACATTTATCTTTGAATTTTGACCAGATCCTATGATTGTTTATTTAAAGTTCTGGATTAGACATCAAATTGTACATTATTGAAAATTCATTCTTGTGCTCCTTTTGTCATTCCTATTCTCATGCTCTTTTTACTAGTCCTGAGTGTTGAGATGTTCCTTAGAGTCAAATTATCTTTCTCTGGGGACCGTAATACCATCACTATTATGAAATTGTGTGTAATCCATGAGATAAATTGCTACATAAATTTTTTTATCTTCTGTTTATATAAAATCAGCGGAAGGCTCCTTTAGTACCCTTTGTAAATTTGGGTAGATGTTTTGATTCACTTGTCTTGATTATGGTTGTTTATTTCAGGGCTTGTTCAATTCCATTGCTTATGGGCTAAACTCTTCAGTACGCAGAGCAATTTGTGAGAGACTTGAGTTGTAAGTGATAAGTAGATTGGATAGTTTAATGAGTACCAAGTTGAAGAAGATTCAGGATCTATATTCCACTTTTACTAATCTATAACTTATGCTGCAATTTTAATGTTATTGATTTATGCATCCTTTTAATTAGGTGTTGGCCTGAGAGATATCATATCGGTCATGGTTGTCATCTTATGTCAAACTAAGAGACCAACAACAAGCAGAGAGTGAGCTTGTTTCCCTTAAAGTCCAATACCAACGTTAACAATGATTAGATTTATTTACCGACTCACTGTGAGCTGCTTCTTTCTAAAAGTTGCTCTTTACTTCACTAAGTTGGTGACTTGGGAAGAATTGACACCATTATAATGGAGGAGATCACGTCTTTGTGCCTTGAGAAAGCCCCTTTTGAAGTATCAGCTTGTTTCTCACCAATACGACCCCTGCTTTAACTTAGTTTTAGTCATCTTGTTGGATCTAGTCCTCTGTAAAGTAGCTTCCAACCTGAAGCAAACCATGCTATGGGCATTTAGCGATGAAAACAACACGAATCCATCTGCAGGAACTGACTCATTATGACTCATCAGGGTGTTTCCCACTATAGGGAACTGGCCCATTATGATTCAATCAGGGTGTTTTGTAGGGTGTGAATACGTATGGCAAGGCTTTGTTATAATTATTTGTTGATGCTGATACGTGATTATTTATGTATTCCAGATAAATTGCTGATACCTGTAAGAGTTGTAACCCTCTTTTTTTTATATCGTTTTCCTTTATCTCTTGTTCCTTTCCTACTAGGTAATTGATTGGACTCTCTTCGCATGTAAGCATTAAATCGATCCATCTCTTCTCTTTTATCTACCTGGCATACTAAGAAGTCTTTGTTTACACACAGAGGTCTTGTGTTATGGTCCCTACTCATGGATCGAGTAACTCGGCATGGGATTTGTGAATCAAACACTGTAATAGAGTAGTTGGTCTCGGTAAGAAAGGAGAAAAACTCTTTCTTTGTGCTGATCTCGGATAGGAGTAAAGCAGCTCCCTTTATGAGTTTATGCTGCTGTTTTAGGGTAAGGGGAGAGAGACCTTACTGCTGCTGCTCGGACAGGAGGAGAAAGACTCCCCTTTTGGTCACGGAAAAGAAGGTTGGGAACCCTCTTGGCTGCTGTTCATGATAGGGCTGAAAAACCTTTAACTTGTATAACTTTTGGCTCAAGAATTAAGGGATTCGTGACCTTCTTCTTGCTGGCCTTGAGACTGCAATAGACTGGTACTGGTGCTGCTCGTGACAAGAGGATTGAGAACCCTCAATTCTTACTGGGAAAGGAGGGTAGAGTCCCTCTCTTGCTGCTGGTGATGTAAGGGAGGCTGAAGCCTCTGTTTGGGCTCAGAAAAGGGACAACAACTCCCTTCTTTTCTTCGGTATTGATCAATGGAAAACATTAATCAAAAGATGAGAGAAAGATATTCAGATTCAAGAGGGAACCTAGACCTAGAGTTCATCAAGGAGACCTCCAAACCCTAGAGCTCGTCAAGGAGAACTCCAAACCCTAAAGCTTGTCAAGGAGAACTCCAAGGCAAAGAGGGTTTGGAACCCCATTGCCATATTTCCACTGCTCAAACTAAATTCATTGCCCGAGCCAAATCTGAAGGTGAATGACCTCAAAGATTCATTGAGGCCTGTTGTAAATAAGTGGACCTACTGGTTGACTCCTACCAATCGGCCAGCACGAGCCAATTTTCTTGGAACTGTTTTTGATACAGTTCAACAGACCCGGTTTGTCTCAACTATACCAAATCTCCCAAGGGGTTGTTGTGGGCGGGAGAGCCAAATCGAATTGTGCATAATTCTTTAAATTCATCCCAATCCAGCACTAATCTTTCCAGTTCCACTTGGTGAAACCATAGCTATGCCTCATCTAACATGTGGAAGGCGGCAAGTCCCACCTTGTCATACTCAGCAGTCCCTTGATTTGAAAAACAATTCTCACATCTATGCAACCAAATTAAGGGGTCGACTGACCCAGTAAAGGTAGGAAAATCTAATTTTGTATACCTAGGTATTGTACCTCCATTCTGCGATGCCTGGACAGCAGTGCGCCCAGCTAACTGCTCCTCCCTTCGACTGTTCGAATGATGCTTCCCCCATGGGTCTGGACTTGAGTGTCTCTCTACCATGAGATCAGAGATCATACTAGTCAATCGATGGAGTTGCAAGCTCTTGCTAGGAGTTTGTTCCAAACTTGGTCGTGCTTCAGCCTGTTCATCTTGTATCTTTTTTTATCATGTCTAAGTTCTTCATTATTGGATGTATCCCCCATGTTACCCTGCTCTGATACCAAGTTGTTATGATCCCTAGTCATGGATTGAGTAACTGGGATGGGATTTTTAGATCCAACACTATAATAGAGTAGCTGGTCTCGGTAAGGAAGGAGAAAAACCCTTTCTTTGTGCTGATCTCGGATAGGAGTAAAGCAACTCCCTTTATGAGTCTATGCTGTTGTTTTAGGGTAAGGGGAGAGAGACCTTACTGTTGTTGCTTGGACAGGAGGAGAAAGATTCTCCTTTTGGTCATGGAAAAGAGGGTTTGGAACCCTCTTGGCTGCTGTTCGTGATAGGGCTGAAAAGCGTTTAACTTGTATAACTTTTGGCTCAAGGATTAGGGGATTCCTGACCTTCTTCTTGCTGGCCTTGAGACTGCAATGGACTGGTACTGGTGCTGCTCGTAACAAGAGGATTGAGAACCCTCAATTCTTGCTTGGAATCTGGTGATGGAAGGGAGGCTGAAGCCTCTGTTTGGGCTCAGAAAAGGATAGCAACTCCCTTCTCTTCTTCGGTATTGATCAGTGGAAAATAGTAATCAAAGATGAGAGAAAGATATTCAGATTCAAGAGGGAACCTAGACCTAGAGCTCATCAAGGAGACCCCCAAACCCTAGAGCTCGTCAAGGATAACTCCAAACCTTGTATAACGTAATTCAAAACTTGCCTTTTTTTCTCATTCCCTTGCCCTCTATGTAGGCTTGACGTCCCCCCTAGTTTTAGGGTTAAATATTATAATTCTGCCCCTATGGCAATTTAACTTAAATAATGCATAAAAACGAATTTAAAATAATATGGAAAGAAAACTATTAACTCTACAACTCAGTGCGCCTCCGTTGTATGACTCGGTTAGCTATTGAGTCCTCAAAAACTTGCGCCATATATCAGTGTTTTAACCATTGCTTATGATCTTTCTATAATTTGCCTTAATGGTACTCTTCCTTTTAGCTATTCTTCTTCCAATCTTTCTATAACTTGCCTTAATGGTACTCTTTCTTTTAGCTATTCTTCTTCCAATCTTTCTATAACTTGCCTTAATGGTACTCTTCTTGTTTAGCTATTCTTCTTCCAAGTGGTGATTGATTTCGCTGTTTTTTCTGTAAAGGGGATGAATTTCTGAAACGCTTTGCTTGCATTATTGTTTTGAACCTATTTTAACTTTTGAAAAGCCCTACCCCCTCATGTTTGAATTTACAAAGTGGTCACTACATTACTAAAGAAACAGATTTCGTATTTGTTTGTCCATAAAAAACGAGCCTAGAGCCTTTCTATTTTCTTGGAATCGTCCTGAAAGACTGATCTATTCTACCTGTGATTGAAAATGCCCAACGTTCCTTGGGTGTAAAACTCACATTTTAAACTAATTCCATAAGGTTCCCTATGTTTGTACCTAGGGAAAAATTAATAATACTTTGAGGTAATAAGTTTTTTTGAGATTTTGAAATTTTAAAATCTTATTTTTGCTTTGATATGCCTAAAAATTTAATGAGATTTTCTTAATAGTTATTAGTATAACTTCCAAAGAAATAATAGAAAATTTTAAGTTTTGTGAATCATCAACTCAGCTTAAATTTGGATTGGGCAATTAGTTTATCATGCAAAAACTCAACTTGAATCAATTTAGCTGTCTTATTTTGAGTGACAAGTTCAGTTATTTGACTCAGTTGAGATAATGTTTTAACCAACGTCATCTTGGATTTCGTGGATTTTGATAGAGGACAGCAACAAATATGGTCAACCTTGACAACTGATTTTTGTTTAAACTTTTGACAGGTTAAATTTTTTATATTGTCCCCACCTTGCCGATAATGTGATATAATCATAATTTATACAAAATCATATATCATATGATATGATAGAATATGTTAGAAGTTATTATTTTGAGTTGATTAAATTTTTTTTATTTCTAGCAAAGTTGTTGCCTTAAAAAAAGGTTCCTAAGGGTTAGTTATAAATAAGAGAGAGACCTCTCCTATCTCTTTTCGTATTCAAATTCTAACATGGTATAAAAGCAAGTTGTCCACTAAGATCTTTGAGTTAATGTCAACCCAAAGAGATGATGAATCAAGCTTTCCCTTCTCGGCAATGATTATAAGGTCTTGTTTCTGTTTTTTTTTACTTCTAGCTCTTATCATGTTTTCAATTGTCTTTGTTATGCTATTGTTGCTCATGATCAAGACCCCTTGGCTCACCTTTTGGACAAATATCTTAATTTTTTTTAAACACCATCAGCCTAGTGGATTTCCTTGTGCTTGTCCTTGCATTGAGTTTGACCATTGCAAGAAAAATATTCTAGTGGGTAGCTTTATTGGGGTTGTTACAACTTAGGATTTCATGATGTATACTCAAAGTAGAAGAGGATTAAGGGGTGAGAAGAAGAAGAAGAGTTGTGGAGAGAAGATTTAGGAAGAGAAGAAGGAGAGTGACGAATTCGAAGAAGTGAAAGAGGCTTGAGAATTAGGGTTATGGACTTGTCCAAACCCTCCCCCTTAAGTTGTATTTATAGATATTAAAAGTACTAATATTACAATAATACCCTTCACCCTAATAAGAGTGAATAAGAGACATAAATCATAAACTAATTACATCAATACAACCCTAATTACATCATACTTTTCAACACTCCCCATCAAGCTAGGAGGTAATGATAATGATCCTAGCTTGAACAAAATAACATAAATGTAGTAATAAGCTTCTCCATCATGGTGTCTCGACATTGAGCACTACCATTACCTCCTAGCTTTAGGGGGAGAAGTAGAAGAAGTACAAGGAAGAGGTATTTTATTCCATATGTTGTGGATAAGTTTTATATGACCAAAATATTCAAGAAATGCGGAGCACAAAAGATGAAGCTTATGCATATAAGAAAATATATTTTTATCGGATTATGATTATTTCATGGGTCCTTCTACAAGGTTTATTATTTTGGTTCATGTTATATGTGTTGGAAGATGGTCAAGTTATATTTCAGCTGCTACTATTATGTCTCTTTGGATGAGACATTATTATTGACGAAGAGGTGGCCTCAGTACCTTTTCTCATACCATAATTTATTTGACTTTAAAAAATATCACGGTTGGGACACCATGATAAATTTAACTCTCAAAAATATCACGATTGGGATACCATGAGAGTCAATGTCTAGATTGGGATGCCATTATAAATAAACCCACTACCCCCCTTGTAATGGCTTTTATTATTCATACCACTCGAGAGTCGTTATTCTGTGGAGGGACACGGTGGTAGACACTTCAGAGCAATGCCGATAGACACACTACCTACAGAAGACGGATTGTGTCCTACATACAGTATTAGGACTGGAGCATGGAGCAATGTCTTACCGGCTAGGAGTGATTTTTACTCTCACTTATATTATGCCAGCAGGGCTTCATGGAAGGACGCAATAGCGTGAGGGGCAGTGTAGGAAGATGAAGGTGTTGAATTTATGAAAAAGAGAAATACAACATTAACTTCATAAAACTTATTATAATCAGAGTACATGAACCTCTATTTATAAAAGATGAAGGTAGTAGAGTCCAATTACAATAAAACTACTTTTGTCCCAATTACACCCAAACTCTAACACTTAAAGATAAGTCATTGCATAATTAAATTACTCAATATAGATAAAAGACAAAGATAACTCAAACTAGAACTCTTCTAGGACGTGACCATAAGATAAAGATGCCTTTGTGAGTTCTTCTTGATCTTCCAACTTATGTGATAAGAATGCCAGCATGTGGTAATCATGGTCAGTCCAACTTCTTATGGGCTTGGGCCCATCTTGTGGGCCTTCTTTGGTCGTGTGACCCATCTTATAATACTCTCAGATATGTGGGCCTTCCTTGGTCGTATTGGCTTGGGCCTTATCTTCCAATACTCTCCCTCAAGCTGGGGGAGAGAGAACCTCTAGAACTCCCAGCTTACTGCAAATGATGTATAGAATCTTTTTGTATAAAATGACAGTCCACCAATCTTCCAACAATCCCCCTCACACTAGTGTTCTCTTCCATGAGACCCAGCTGGCCAATTCAGGGGGTATAACATTGATGTAATAATAAGTTCGTCTGTCAAGGTGTCCCAATTGTTGACATTTGATATTTTTTACGGGGTATTAAGTTCCTTCGTCATGGAATCCCAACCATTGGCACTTGATATTTTTGACGGGGACAAATAAATAATCGTATGAGGAAACATACCGATGCCACCTCTTCTTCAATAATAATGTCTCATCCAAAGAGACATAATAACAACAACTGTAATGTAACAGGACCAACTCCCAACACCTATAACACGAACCAAAATAATAAACCTTATAGAAGGACCCATGAAATAATCATAATCCGATATAAATATTTTTTCTTAGATGCATGAGTTTCATCTTTTGTGCTCCTCCTTTCTTGAATATTTTGGTCAAATAAAACTTATCCACAACATATGGAATAAAATACCTCTTCCTTGTACTTCTTCTACTTCTCCCCCTCAAGCCGGGAAGGTAATGGTAGTGATCCCAGCTTGAACCAAATAGCATAGATGTAGCCCTAAGTCCAAATAACATAGATGTATAGATAAGCCCTCAAACCAGGGAGAAGTGAGATATTTTCCTGATATATCAACTCAAAAAGTGATGCAAAACAATGAGCTTAAATTTGGATTTTTCAATACAACAGAATACCAGCATGACATTTGATTCTTCCAATGCGAATATATCTTTAAATATAGATTAGATTAACATGAAAGTTTCTCCTTATAAAATAATACTTACATACCTTTCATCTAAGTATAATTTCACTTCATAAAATATAATTATCAAAAGATAAATAATCTGATAGATTTTGGTTTCTATCATCTGGCCGAACTAAGTATTGTTTCTCCTTTTTTGCCAAAATGACCATTGACTACATTACCGAGAATTGGATGAATAGGTAAGAAAATAGACTTACATATATTTCTTTTGATATATAATTCTCAATATAAATTCACTTTCTTCATAGCAAATAATTCCTCGGAAGTTGAAGCTTTCTTCTGCTACTCGAACCTCTTTTTCAACCTGATATTTGCTGCTTCCAATATCAATTTCTCTTTGTAGATAACTCAGATAAAAAATTAGCTAAAAAGGTAAAAGAATAGACTTACAAATTTCTTTTTATGTATATTTCTCCCTATAAAATCTAGTTCTTGATAGCATAAAATACCTTGGAATCTTAAACTTTTTGCTACTGCTTGAACCTTTTTGCAATCTGACCTTCACTCATGCAAATATTGATATCTCTCTCTAGATAAATCCGATTGAAAAAACTCATTTTTTCTTTGAAAGTAGACTCAATATATTTCCGTAAATATATAATTTTTAATATTAAAATATCAATATAGAGGTAAAAAATGCAAAGCAATCTACGAGGGTAGGGAATAAAAAAAATAACTACAAACCTAGACTTAGCTCACATAATCCGCTCTGATACCATGTTGAATTTATGGAAAATAGAAATACTCCATTAAATTCATAAAAATTATTATAATCAGAGTACATGAACCTTTATTTATAATAGAGGAAGGTAGTAGAGTCCAATTACAAAAAAACTACCTTTATCCCAATTACACCGAAACACTAACACTTAAAGATAAGTCCTTGCATAATTAAATTACTCAATATAGATAAAAGACAAACATAACTCAAACTAGAACTCTTCTAGGACGTGACCATAAGATAAAGATGCATTTGTGAGTCCTTCTTGATCTTCCAACTTATGTGATATGGATGCCTTTGTGAGTCCTTCTTGATCTTCTAACTTATGTGATAAGAATGCCAACTTGTGGGTGAGTCCTACTTCTTATGGGCTTGGGCCCATCTTGTGGCCTTCTTTGGTCGTGTGGCCCATCTTATAATACTCTTAGATATGTGGGCCTTCCTTGGTCGTGTTGGCTTGGGCCTTATCTTTCAACACTCCCCCTCAAGCTAGGGGTGAGAGAACCTCAAGAACTTCCATCTTGCTGCAAATGATGTATAGAATCTTTTTGTATAAAATGACAGTCCTCCATTCTTCCAACACTCCCCTTCACGCTGGTGTTCTCTTCCATGAGACCCAGCTGGCCAATTCAAGGGGAGGAGGTGGGTGTATAACATTAATGTAATAATAAGTTTCTCCGTCATGGTGTCCCAATTGTTGACATTTGATATTTTTGATGGGGTATTAAGTTCCTCCGTCAAGGAATCCCAACCATTGGCACTTGATATTTTTTATGGGAGAAAATAAATAATCGTATGAGGAAAGATACCGAGGCCAGCACTTCTTCATTAATAATGTCTCATCCAAAGAGACATAATAACAACAACTATAATGTAACAGAACCATCTTTCAACACATATAACACGAACCAAAATAATAAACCTTGTAGAAGGACCCATGAAATAATCATAATCCGATATAAATATTTTTTCTTATATGCATGAGCTTCATCTTTTGTGCTCCCCCTTTCTTGAATATTTTGGTCACATAAAACTTATCCACAACATATGGAATAAAATACCTCTTCCTTGTACTTCTTCTACTTCTCCCCCTCAAGCTGGGAAGGTAATGGCAATGATCCCAGCTTGAACCAAATAGCATAGATGTAGTCGTAAGTTCAAATAAAAGAGATGTATAGATAAGCCCTCAAACCAGGGAGAAGTGAGATATTTTCCTGTTATATCAACTCAAAAAGTGATGCAAAACAATTAGCTTAAATTTGGATTTTTCAATGCAATATAATACCAGTATGACCTTTGATTCTTCCAATGCGAATATATCTTTAAATATAGATCAAATTAACATGAAAGTTTCTCCTTATAAAATTATACTTACATACCTTACATCCAAGTATAACTTCACTTCATAAAATATAATTATCAGAAGATAAATAATCTGATAGATTTTGCTCTTCGTCATTTGGCCGAACTAAGTATTGTTTCTCCTTTTTTTCCAGAATGACCATTGACTACATTACCGAGAATTGGATGAATAGGTAAGAAAATAGACTTACATATATTTTTTTTGATATATAATTCTCCATATAAATTCTCTTTCTTCATAGCAAAAAAATCCTTGGAAGTTGAAGCTTTCTTCTGCTGCTCCAACCTCTTTTTCAATTTGACGTTTCCGGTTTCCAATATCGATTTCTCTTTGTAGATAACTCAGATAAAAAAATTGGCTGAAAAGGTAAAAGAATAGACTTACAAATATTTCTTTTTATTATATTTCTCCATATAAAATCTAGTTCTTGATAGCATAAAATACCTTGGAATCTTAAACTTTCTGCTGCTGCTTGAACCCTTTTGCAATCTGACCTTTGCTCATACAAATATCGATATCTCTGTCTAGATAAATCCGATTGAAAAAACTCATTTTTATTGGAAATTAGACTCAATATCTTTCCATAAATATATAATTTGAAATATTAAAATCTCAATATAGGGGTAAAAAATACAAAGCAATCTACGAGTGTAGGGATTAAAAAAAATAACTACAAACCTAGACTTAGCTCACATAATCCACTCTAATACCATGTTGAATTTATGGAAAATAGAAATACTTCATTAAATTCATAAAAATTATTATAATCAGAGTACATGAACCTCTATTTATTATAGAGGAAGGTAGTAGAGTCCAATTACAAAAAAACTACCTTTGTCCCAATTACACCCAAACTCTAACACTTAAAGATAAGTCCTTGCATAATAAAATTACTCAATATAGATAAAAGAAAAACATAACTCAAACTAGAACTCTTCTAGGACGTGTCCATAAGATAAAGATGCCTTTGTGAGTCCTTCTTGATCTTCCAACTTATGTGATAAGGATGCCAACTTGTGGGTGAGTCCTACTTCTTATGGGTTTGGGCCCATCTTGTGGGCCTTCTTTGGTCGTGTGACCCATCTTATAATACTCTTAGATATGTAGGTCTTCCTTGGTCGTGTTGGATGGGGCCCTATCTTCCAACAGATGGCATATTGGAAGATGTGTCATTTTATACAAAAAGACTATATACATTATTTGCAGCAAGCTGGGAATTCCTGTTTTTCTCTCACTCCCAGCTTGAGGGGGATTGTTGGAAGATAGGCCCAAGTCCACATGACCAAGGAAAGCCCACATATCTAAGAGTATTATAAGATGCGTCACACAACCAAGGAAGGCCAAAAAGATTTACCACGAGTTGGCATCCTTATCACATAAGTTGGAAGATCAAGAAGGACTCACAAAGGCATCTTTATTTTATGGTCACATCCTTGAAGAGTTCTAGTTTGAGTTATGCTTGTCTTTTATCTATATTGAGTTATTTAATTATGCTAGGACTGATCTTTAAGTGTTAGAGTTTGGGTGTAATTGGAACAAAGGTAGTTTTATTGTAATTGGACTCTACTACCTTCCTCTATTATAAATAGAGGTTCATGTACTCATATTATAATAAGTCAATGAATAAGTGAATGAAGTATTTATCTTTTCCATAAATTCAACATCCAATAATAACTTACTTTTTGAGGTATTGTTAAAATATACCGAATGATTTATTGAGCACCGACAAAATCGAAACCGTAGTTGTGCTTGGCTAAATTTATCAAATCAGTTCAAGGCGACTGTTTAAGCCCATATAAGGAATTCTTTAATTGGCATACTGACTACCCCTCAACCACATAAGCAGGTGGTTGAACTATATAAATTTCCTCGCATATATCACCATTTAAGAAGGCATTTTTGTGATCAAGTTGATATAAGGGTCATGAAGAGTTAGTGGTGAGTGATACTAAGATACGTACAAAATTTAACTTGGAAACAGGAGAGAAGGTATCCTCAAAATCCACTCCATAACATTGAGTGTACCCTTTTGTTATGGACTCCATAGCATCACGAGTTATCCATAGGCATAGGAATTAAATTATGTCAATTTACTTTTCATGTAATTTCAATTCGGTTTGGTTTACTTTATTTGGTTTGGTTTAATTTGGGTTGGTTCAGTGTAATGTGGCGTGAACCACTTGACCTAATGGGTCATCTTTGTATTTTCGTCCTCAACCCTATTTAGGGGGACGTGAAGGAGAAGAGAGGCAAGTATTGAGAAAATTATATTTTACAGGTCTGATTCTCCCTCAGAGGTCAAGGTCGGATTCTCCCTTTGAGGTCCAAGGTTGAGCTTCCTCCAAAGCTCCTTCATTCTAAATAGAGTTCCACCATTACTCGTTCAAGAAACAAGGTTTCTCTTCCAACGTCAAGATCAACCATGAAGGGAAGAGAGGAAAGAAGGGTGACTCGATCCATGGCAAAGGAAGAACCTAACAGCTTGGTATCAGACAGGTCCACCCTTGGGGATTCCTCTTCCCCTGACGATTTGAGACAGTTAGTAGAAGATAATAGGCAAAGGACAGATAACCAGGTTCATGCCCTGGAAGAGGTGTGTCAAACAACCTCTGATTTGCGTGAGGCAATAAAATCAATGGATGCTGCCATCCAAGCTCTCCTCCGGCGACAAGAGGACCATGATACACGAGCCCAACCTCCAGCTGCCTACTCTCCACCGGCCGAACACCATCCATTCCACCCACCACCTCCCCCACAACCACCAATGCGTCAACACCATTCCCATCTAGGGCCTGCCGTTCAAGGACCAAACACTGTGCCTAGGTATTTAAAACTTGACTTTCTTACATATGATGGGTCTAAGGACCCTTGATTTGGTTAGCCAAGTGTGATCAGTTCTTTTACCATAAAAAAAAACCTGCGGATGAGAAAGTGTATTTGGCTGCCTACCACATGCTCGATGAAGCGCTTCTATGGTACCACCAATTCCGAAATGATCAAGTGGTTCAGGTTTGGGCAACATTTAGACAGTCTTGCATGATGAGATTTGGTCCTCCTACTAGTAGCAATCCATTGGGCGAATTAATCAATTACAAAAAAACTGGAACACTAGAGGTGTACCAAAAGACCTTCCAGGAAAGGTTAGCCCGAGCAAACCAGTTTGTTAGCCACACACAGTATGTTCATATTTTTACTGCTGGTTTAACAGAAGCTCTGCGTTTAGAAGTTGAATTACATGCTCCTACAAATTTAGACCACGCTATGAATTTAGCCAGAGCAATTGAGCACAAACAGCATGTTCTAAAGGAGTCACTGGTCAGAAAACCAGCTTGGCCAGGAAGGCACAATGCCTCTGCGCCAAACCATTCCTATGGACCTCCAAGATTTAGAGACAGTGCAGCCCCACGCCCAGACATCTCTAATTCAGCTCCACCTGCTCCTTACTTCAAAAAACTTACTAGACAGGAAATGGAGCAGAGAAAGGCCAAGGGCCTCTATTTTAATTGTGATGAACAATATGTTACCACTGCAAACGATTATTCAGTATATGTCTTTGGGAGGATGGAGACGAAATACCACAAGAGGAAGAAATTGTGGAAACTGACCACGAAGATCCAGAGATTTCCCTTCATGCTATGACTGGTCTACACAGTGCAAATACAATGCAGGTTAAAGCCCAATTACATCATTTACAGTTACTGGCTTTAGTTGACTCGGGTAGTACACATAATTTCATCAGTCAGCAGGCGGCAGAACAACTTGGGTTAGTAGTACAGCAACAGAATGGTCTTTCTGTATCAGTAGGCAATGGGGCTAAAATTACTAGTGTAGGCATATCACTAGCCACACACTTTGATATTGAGGGATATAAATTTGTTGCAGATTTTCTGGTGATTCCACTATCAGGATTCGATTAGGTGCTAGGAATTAAATGGCTACAATTGTTGAGACCAATATTATGGGATTTCCAAGATCTGACCATGTCTTTTATAGAGGACCAACATCAGATTATATTGCATGGCACACAAGCACCACTCACCTGCGCACTACAGGTTGCCCAGGTCCAGTCCACAAATACATGCCAGTTATCTCACTTACTTACAGAATTTGAGGATATCTTTCAAGACCCTACTGCCTTACCGCCACTTAGGCACTGTGATCACCGTATCCGTTTGAAAACGGGGACCGAGCCGGTAGTGGTACGTCCGTATCGTTACCCTCACTTACAGAAGGATGAGATTGAAAGGCAGTGCCAGCAGATGTTAGCACAGGGTATTATTCAGCCCAGCAGGTCTCTTTTTTTTCACCGGTATTACTAGTCCGCAAGCATGATAAGTCATGGAGGCTCTGTGTGGATTACCGACAACTCAATGCCCATATAATTAAAGATAAATTTCCTATTCCAGTGGTGGACGAACTGTTAGATGAGCTACATGGAGCTACTATATTTACTAAACTCGATTTGAAATCTGGCTATCATCAAATCCGAGTTCATCCATGAGATGTGGAGAAAACAGCGTTCCGCACGCATCACGGCCATTTTGAATTCCTCGTAATGCCATTTGGTCTATCAAATGCGCCTTCCACCTTCCAGGCCCTCATGAATGAGGTATTTTCCTCTCTCTTGCGAAAATATGTATTGGTCTCTTTCGACGATATTTTGGTCTATAGCAACAGCTGGGAAGAACATCTTCAGCACCTTCACCAGGTATTTTCTCTTATACGTTCACATCATTTGGTTTTAAATCGGTCAAAATGTTCTATGGGCACATCAGAAGTGGCATATTTGGGTCACATTATTTCAGCATCAGGGGTGAAGGTAGACCAGAGTAAGATACAAGCGGTCACAAATTGGCCAACTCGGGTTGGATCCTTCAAAAGGGGATAACTTAGCTTCATTGTTGGCAGAATATGCTGATTTACTTCAGGACCCTATCGACCTTCCTCCTATACGAGAGTGTGATCATAGAATTCGTTTGAAAATGGGCACCGAACCAGTGGTAGTGCGTCCCTACCGCTATCCCCATGTGCAAAAAGATGAGATAGAAAGACAATGTCAACAAATGCTCCAACAAGGTATTATTCAGCCTAGTCATTCTCCTTTTTCTTCCCCGGTATTACTGGTAAAGAAATCAGATAAATCTTGGCGCTTTTGTGTGGATTACCGTGAACTCAATGCTCGCACCATCAAATATAAATTTCCAATTCCAGTGGTCGATGAATTATTGGATGAACTACATGGCTCTCAATTATTTACAAAGTTGGACTTGAAATCTGGCTACCATCAGATTCGGGTTTATTTGGAGGATACTGAAAAAACTGCCTTCCGCACCCACCATGGTCACTACGAGTTCTTGGTGATGCCATTTGGGCTATCCAATGCCCCCGTCCACCTTTCAAGCGCTTATGAACCAGGTATTTCGCCCTTTCTTATGGAAGCATGTCTTAGTTTTTTTTTACGATATACTGGTCTATAGCAAAACTTGGGAAGCACATTTGCACCAATTGCGACAGGTTTTCACAATTCTCCGAGCACACCATTTATTTCTCAATCGTGCCAAATGTGACTTTGCCACATCCGAAGTAGCTTATTTGGGGCATGTGATCTCGGCATCTGGGGTGAAACCAGATTTCAGCAAGATACAATCGGTTATGGATTGGCCCACACCTCACTCCGTTACAGCTTTGAAAGGGTTCCTTGGTCTCGCACGGTATTATAGAAAATTTATCAAAGAATATGGTCACCTGGCAGCGCCATTGCACAATTTACTGAAGAAGCATGCCTTTCAGTGGTCTCAGTTGGCAGACTCCTCGTTTAACAACTTAAAACAGGCATTAGCGTCAGCACCAGTTCTCCAATTGCCCAACTTTGCCGAAAATTTCATCATCGAATGCGATGCATCCGGGGGAGGGATAGGTGTCGTCTTGCAGCAACAGGGTCACCCCATTGCCTATTTCAGCCGCCATCTCGCTCCTCACCATCACAAGTTAGCCACTTATGAAAGGGAACTCATCGGTTTGGCCAAAGCCGTGCAACATTGGAGGCCGTATCTGTGGGGAAGACCTTTTGTGATCCGGACAGACCACTTTAGCCTCAAATACTTATTGGAGCAGCGCCTTACTACATCCTCACAACAACATTGGCTCAGTAAATTAATGGGATTTGATTTTTAGGTGGAATACAAACCGGGTTATCTCAACCGGGCAGCAGACGCCTTGTCCCGCAGAGAACTAGGGGATTTACACTTGCACGCACTGAGCCACCCCAAGTCCCCTTTGCTGGACACAATCCATCAGGATACTAGCCATCATCCAGATCTCCTTGCATTACAAGCTCAAATCGAAAACCATTCCAAGGACAAGAACTGGACACTATAGGACGGCCTCATTCTATATAAAAGACGCATATATCCTCATCCTTCGTCGGTACTCCTTCCTGCCATTATTGCCTCCTTTCATGATAGTACACATGAGGGCCAGCAGAAGACATACTTCCGCCTCAGTCGGGAGTTTTATTGGAGAGGTATGAAGCGGATCATTGCTGAATATGTTGCAGCGTGCCAGGTCTGTCAGAGGAATAAGTCTGAATCCTTACAACCCGTCGGCTTGCTACAGCCACTTCAACTTCCTTCACAGGTATGGGCAGATCTCTCAATGGATTTTATCGATGGTCTTCCTCCTTCTGCAGGGAAATCTGTTATTCTTGTTGTGGTAGACCGGTTCTCGAAATATGCCCACTTTATGGCCCTCAGCCATCCGTATACAGCCACACAAGTTGCTCAGCTCTTCATGGATAATAATGTCCGTCTCCATGGCCTTCCAGAGACCATCACCAGTGACCGTGATGCTATCTTCACCAGTAAATTCTGGGGGGAACTATTTAAGCTCCATGGCTCTAAGTTAGCTTTTTCTTCAGCATACCACCCTCAAACAGACAGCCAGACAGAGGTGGTTTACCGCACATTGGCGATGTATTTGCGGTGCTTTGTGGGGGACACACCCCGATAGTGGGTTCGTTGGTTAGCATGGGCAGAGTATTGTTATAATACCTCATACCACACCGCACTGGGTACTACCCCTTTTCGAGTTGTTTATGGATGCGAACCTCCGCGCCTACTTTCTTATGAATCGGGGTCTTCTCGGGTAGCGGCATTGGACCAAGCATTAGCCGACAGAGATGCAATGCTTGCGCAAGTCCGCCTTCAGTTACAATGTTCACAAGCTACTATGAAGCATACTTATGACAAAGGACATCGTCCCCTTTCCTTTGCACCTGGAGAATTTGTTTGGCTCAAACTTCAACCATACCGCCAACTATCTCTTGCCGCCATCAAACGCCATAAGCTTTCTCCAAAATTTTATGGGCCATTCCAGGTCATGCAACATATTGGCACTGTGGCGTATCGTTTGAAACTACCACCAGACGCCAAGCTCCATGACGTCTTCCACGTCTCCCTTCTCAAGCCGTTCAAGGGAGACTCACCACTGCTGCATACCCCTCTGCCTCCTCTCAAAGATGGCAGGTCCATGCCCACGCCCGCTCAGATCCTTCAAGCCAGGCGAGTGAACAACGCTTGGGAAGTGCTGGTTCGGTGGACTGACAAGGAATTAATAGAAGCCTCTTGGGAGACACTCGCGTCCTTCCAGACTCTATTCCCTACTTTCGAGCTTGAGGACAAGCTCTTTCTTCAGGAGGGGGGTGATGTTATGGACTCCATAGCATCAAGAGTGGCTAACAGGAGAAGAGAAGAGATGGAATAACTTGTATTTCAGTACCTTAGGGGTTTAATTGTAATTTGAAGTTCCATAAGGGTCTAATTGTAATTATAGAACCTTTGATGTTTTCCTTGACCTATTTAGGGCGTCAAGTGATGGAATGAAAACAAGCATTGATCATTAGTCTAAATGAGATCAGGTTCTCTCTCTAAAGAGGCCTAGGGTTGGAGCTCCTTCAAAGGCTCACGTCCCTTCATCATTGGGCGTTCCAAGAACCCCAAATCCTTCCCTTCTTCGTCATTCAATCTGGAAGCTAGAGGAGATCGCCGGGTGACTCGATCCATGGCTAGAGAGCCTAACAGCTACCTGCAGTTGTTAAGCAGTAATGTGGATAAGAAGAACTTTGGTGGAGAGCCTCCATACAGCATTATGTTTGGACCTGACATAAGTGGCTATCTCACTAAGGTTCATGTGATATTGACCCGTGATGGGACGCACCACTTGCGACATCAGGTTTTCAATTTCTCTCCAGATGATCTATTAACCAAATCCCTTTCAAAGACCAATATCAATGTGCCAGAAAGTCCCAATTTTCCATGTCAATCAGTGCTAGAATCTCTCCTCCCCTTTTATAGTTGTCCAGAAGGTGGTTTGGCAGGAACAATCTGCTGGGAGTGTCTATTGGGAGTGGAGATAATGCCACTTTTCTTCTTGTGGATGCATGCAGATGATGCTAAAACTATCATCCTGGTTATTGAACGAGTTTCCATGATAGAGCCAACATGGATCATGCAGATTCAATATGTTGAACGTTTGGGGGACGAATCTTTACCAGTTTGCAAGTGGCTCGAAGGAGTGCAGTTCCAGGGGGCTGGTTTTAGCCATGGTGCAGCAAGTGAGCTTGGAAGCATTCCTGCACAGGCAAGGAAGAGGAAAATTGTGAAACTTATGGGTCATCACAGTGGGTTTATAGCTATGTATGCTACTTTGGCAAGCCAACATGTGGATTGTTGCTTAATTCCGGAGTCTCCATTTTACTTAGAAGGGGAAGGTGGACTTTTTGAATTTGACGAGCAGCGAATTAAAGAAAATGGGCATATTGTCATTGAATTAACCGAAAGTTCTGGGCAGGAGTATGTTGCTCAGAGCATGAGTCATATGGATACAAAAGATGCATCAGGGAATTGTTTACTCCTTGATGTTGGCCTCTGGCTGTCTCAAAAAGTCAAGGATCATTTCTCACAAAGCCAGAAGACAGCAATAAACCTACAGTATATTGATCCAACTTACATGATCCGTGTTATTCCTAGTAATGCATCAGACAACATCTACTGTACTCTTCTTGCACATAGTGCTGTTCATGGAGCCATAACTAGATATCCTGGCTAGGTGGTTACTGGCATGGATGTCTTTGCATCTGAGTTCTCTTACCATAAGGATAAGTCATATGATTTGAATTTCAAAGAGGCAAACCACGATAGCTCCCAGAAAATTTCAGGAGACAACTTGAAGACTGTCTACAAGTCCTTTGTGGCCTACTACCCACTTGTGTTTATTGCGGATTCATTTGCTAAGGCTGATTGGGAACAATTCAACAAGCAAACAAAGGAGATTGGGGAGCAAGTGCAGAGTGTTGGAGATCATTTTCTTCTTACTAACCTAAGTGTGTGGAGAAAGCAATCCAGGACAAGGCGTGCAATGCTCTTCTGTCGAAGATCAACCATATTGGCTCAGTAACAGAGAGCATTGAGGTTGTTCAGTTGTCCAAACGTGCTGGCTGGGGTGTGATGACAGGTCACTGGAGTGGTGGAACCGAGGATCCCTTTATCCCTGATTTGGCCGTCGGTTTGTCAACAGGTCAGATCCAGACAGGAGCCCCATGCCAGTCTGAGCGCCTTGCCAAAGATGACTAGCACCCTCCCCAGGTTCTATGGGCTGTTATTAGATCCAGTGTTGGCCTGAATAATAAAATTGCAGAGGCAGTAGACTCTGTTTACCACCAGTTATCAAACCTGGATTTGGAACCGCTGCATTCCATAATACTGACATAAGAGAGAATTGTAGTGATGAAGTTACCAAAAAAAAAAAAAAAAAAATCTGCTCCTCTGCTTGGTTGCTCTACTTTTGTAGTCCACACGCTAACGTTGATACTGCAGTTGCCACTTTACATAGACCCAACCTTCAGCACGGCACACCATCCTACATTTGAGCTTCATGGCAAGCTCTTTCTCCAAGAGGGGAGTAATGTTATGGACTCATTAGGGGTTTATTTACAATTGCTATTCATTAGGGGTTTATTTGCAATTTCTATTCATCATGGGTTTATTTGTAATTTGTGGAACTTATGGCCTTTGGCATGTTTTCCCTTACTCCCTATATAGGGACATGAGATGAATGAAGGAAGTAAGCATTGAATTAATTAGTTGTAATCAGGTCGGATTCTCCCCTCTAAGGTCTAGGTCGGATTTTGTTAAGCACCTAGCCAATACTACCCAAAAGACCGGCCTGTTAGGAGCGGAAGACATAGGTACTTAACCCAGGACCCTAACAGTACCCCGCCCTTCCCCGTGCCGATGACCGCGGAGGCTACCACAACAGAGCAACCGGAGCCGGGTCGAACCCGGGTCAGTCCAGGCGCGTGACCACCCGCATCCATTTTTGGGGGCGCCAGGATTCGAAGTCGGGACGTAGCGCTAGCTCTGATACTAAATGTTAAGCACCTAGCCAATACTACCCAAAAGACTGGCCTGTTAGGAGCGGAAGACATAGGTACTTAACCCAAGACCCTAACAACGTCCCATTGCTTACTATAAACTAGAATATCATCAAAGAACACAAGAACAAACTTCCGTAAGATGGAACGAAATACCTCATTCATGAGAGCCTAGAAGGTGGAGGGTGCGTTGGATATACCAAATGGCATGACTAAAAACTCGAAATGCCCATGGTGCATGTAGAACGTTGTCTTCTCCACGTCGGAAGAGTGCACTCGAATCTGGTGATACCCTGATTTCAAATTCAGCTTTGTAAATAAGTTGGCCCCGTGCAATTCATATAATAGTTCATCCACCAATGGAATGGGAAATTTAGCTTTGATGGTATGAGCATTGAGCTCTCTGTAGTCAACACAAAACCGCCAGGATTTGTCATGTTTCTTGATGAGTAACACCGGTGAAGAAAAGGGAGACTTGTTGGGCTGATTAATCCCTTGTGCGAGCATAGTCTGGCATTGTCGCTCAATTTCATCTTTTTATAAGTGGGGGTAACGGTAAGGCCTTACCACCACATGCTCAATGCCCAATTTCAAGCGGATACGGTGATCACAATTTCTGAGAGGTGGAAGTGCAGTAGGCGCCTGAAATAATTCACCAAATTCTGTAATTAAGGAATTTAACTTACAGTGATCTGCGTCCAGGACTTGAATTTCCTGAAGTGTACATGGCATGGGAGCATGAGTGCCATGAAGTGTAATAGGATGTTGTTGGGTCGTAAAATTCATAGTGAGCACATTGAAATCCCATAATATGGGCCCCATCTAGAGCCATTTAATGCCCAATACCAAGCCAAACCCAGCCAGTGGAATGACTAAAAAATCTGCTACAAATGAGTGCCCTTCAATATGAAATTCAGTAGAGTGAGAAATGCTCGCATTTGAAATTATTTCCCCATTGGCAATGGATACTGAAATGCCGGAGTTATTTTGAATCACCAACCCGAGTTGTTGAGCGGCTGGCTAGTTAATGAAATTATGAGTACTGCCGAAATCCACTAATGCCAGTAACTAGAGATGTTGCAATCTGGCATGGACTTGCACAGTGTTGAAGTTGTGCATGCCAGTCATAGCATGGAGGGAAATGGCGGGTTCTTCCGGGTCTGGTTTAGGACTGTCTTCCAACTGTGGATCTTCCTCTACCTCAGCCAGTACCTCCAACCAAAATAAACGTTTGCATTGGTGGCCCTGGATATATTGCTCATCACAATTGTAACAAAGCCCTTTGGCTCGTCTCTATTCCATCTCGGGTCTAGATAGGCGACAGATATATTGTGCAGGTGGAGTGGAAGTCGAATTGTCAGCATGCGGTGCTGGATTTTGGCCATAGCGTGGAGATGCTGAATAGGATGTGGGGGCATTAGTGGGGGCCCTGCTTGGCCAAGATGGTCATCGAACCAGAGACTCCTTTAGGACATGTTTTTTTGTATCTATAGTCCGAGCAAGGTTCATAGCATGGGCAAGGTCTTGAGGGTCATGCAGTTCTACTTCCAAGCGCAAGGCCTCCACTAAACCGGCAGTGAATAAATTAACATATTGTGTAGGAGGCACAAATCGACTGGCACGGGCCAGGTGTTCCTGAAATTGTTTCTGATACAACTTAATGGTCCCTATCAGTTTTAAATTCACCAGATCCCCCAAAGGGTTGCTACGTGCAGGAGGGCCAAACCTCAACTTGTAATAATCTTCAAATAAATCCCAATCATGAATATGATGCTCCGAATGAAATTGGTGGTACCATAGGAGCACTTCATCAAGCATATGGAAGGCAGCTAAGTGGACTTGATCATCAACATGCGTTCTTTGATTATAAAAGAACTGGTCACATTGGTGTAACCAGATCAAGGGATCTATAGACCCGTCATAGGTAGGAAAGTCGAGCTTTGCATACCTGGGCATTGTATTGTGGCCTGGTGCATGAGGTCCCATGGTAGCTAGAAGTTAGTGGCACAGATGTGGTGGAGGTGGGTGCGGGTGGGGAGGTTGGGGCTTGGTAGGAAGTGTGGAACTGCCATGCGGCGTAGGACCTCGAGCAAAACCTTCCTCTACTCACTGAAATAAGTGTTGAAGTGTGTCATTGATGGTGGACACTACCGATTGAATTCCGTCAATTCGACTTCGATTTGCCTCAACGCTATGATGCAACCCCTCAACGATATGATGCAAATCTTCTTGGGAAGAGGAATCGCCAAGGGTGGTCCTGTCTGATAGCACGATGTTAGGTTCTGCCCTTGCCATGGACCTCGTCACCCTTCTTTCTCCTCTTTCCTCCAGATTTGCTACCGACGAAGAGAGGAAATTTATGTGCTTCGAATGCACAATAGCTTAGGACGGAATGATCCTTGAAAGAGGCTCAACCTTGGACCTCAGAGAGGGAGAATCCGACCAACTAGACTAATTGATTCAATGCTTAATTCTCATTCTAGCCCGTTATCCTCCATAAAAAGGATTAGGGACACAAAACATCAAGCCCAAACCGAGGGGCACCAGTTATAAGAAAATTACAAGTAAACCATCCGAACACATCAAAAATAAATTACATAAATTAACTCCTGGGTCTGCTTATTACTCAGGATGTTATGGAGTCCATAACATAGAGCAACTTAGATGTTTTGTGAACTGACTTACCGAGAGTAAGTTTAAAGGGAATTGAGGAACAAATAGGACATCTCGAAGTGGGATAGAGGGTGTATTAGAAGATTATCCATTGCCAAGTACTTTGGTTTGGGTACTATTAGCTATAGTAACAAACTTATAGGGAATACATGGAGATAAAAAAATTAGCATATGTTTGTTACCTGAGAGATGTTCAGAGATGATGAGGAGGAAGTAGAAGAAAGTATACCTGAAGCAATAGTGGTAACAACCATAGGTAAATATGTAAGGGGAGACCCCATGAATGACTTCATTTTATGAAATATTTCATAGTCTTCATGAGTGAGAGTCATCTTCCCGGTTTGTGATTCAGCCTTTTCTTCCCGTTTATCATTTGTAACGAAGGTTGGACTAGCTGTGGCCCATTTCGATTTTCCAAGAAGTTTCCGAAAAATTTTCACAAGGTGGTTTTGGCCGCCACAATAAGTGCATATTTGAGGCACTATACGAGAGTAGCTAGGACCGGTTCTATGTTATGGTCTTGAGGTTAAGCACCTATGCCTTCCACTCCTAACAGGCCGTTCTTTTGGGTAGTATTGACTAGGTTCTTAACATTTCCTGGGGTTAAGTACTTATGCCTTCCGCACGTAACAGGCCTGTTTTTTGGGTAGTATTGGCTAGGTGCTTAACATTTGGTATCTGAGGGAGCTCCCACATCGCGAGTTCAAATCCTCGAGGGGAGTGCCCGACATGGGCGATCGTGAATCCAGACATGACCACAAGATAAAGATGTATTTTTTAGTCCTTCTTGATCTTCCAACTTATGTGATACGGATGCCAACTAGTGGTAATCATGGTGGGTCCTACTTCTTATGGGATTGGGACCATCTTGTGGGCCTTCCTTGGTCGTGTGGCCCATTTTATAATACTCTTAGATATGTGGGTATTCCTTGGTCGTGTGGGCTGGAGCCCATCTTCCAAAAGAGGATGATATGCCTCTATTACTTGAATACATAGCAGATGAAGCATCATTATTTGAATTAAGAGATGGATCAAGGATTCACAACAATGTGTCACTTATTTCTGTTGAATTTATGGAAAAAGGAAATACTTCATTGACTTCATAAACTTATGATAAGAAGAGTACATGAACCTCTATCTATAATAGAAGAAGGTAGTAGAGTCCAACTACAATAAAACTACCTTTGTCCCAATTACACCCAAACTCTAACACTTAAAGATAAGTCCTAGAATAATTAAATAACTCAATATAGATAAAAGACAAACAAAACTCAAACTAGAACTCTTCTAGGATGTTATGGTCCCTAGCCATGGATCTAGTAACTCGGCGAGTCAAATAAGGATCCAACACTGTTAGAGGGTTTCTTAACACGTTTTTTGTGTAAATAAACTCTCTTTTACTTCCCTCACACGTTATAATAGAAAAGGAGTTTCCTTTTCCCAATTATAGATGCACCAAATCAATCAAGAGGTTGTTTAAGGATCCAATTATGAAACCCCACTTTATACCTCACGTCAATGAGTAGGGTTTCTGAATTCATGCAACTACCAATGCTGAATGTAAAGAGGGCAATCTCTAGCTCTTCTAAACTCGAAAAAGATAGATAAAAATACCTCTTAAAGACCTCCTTCAATTTAGCAGCTCGAAAATCCCTTTCTTGATACTAAGTCTCACCCAAACCCTCCTTCCTTCAATGCTAGTTCGTGGAAGAGATGGATAACTATTGCAGTTTGGAAGAGAAGGATGATTCCTCTTCCTTCTCCTTCCACGATCTCCTCAAAGACTCCCCAATAGATGCAGTAAACCATCAAGGATAGTTCACGCCAAGAACCCTAGGATAGGGAACCTAGCAAGAACCTAATTACTCTATTTTAATCTAAATCCGAACTTACTTTATTTCTCATTCCTTATGCTTTAAATATGGTCATTTATGCCAAGATAGGTTAGGGTTAGGGTTATAAATCCCAACTATACCCCTACCTTCAAGTCTTATTACATAATCAATCAAATTCGAAATTAAAAGCAACATAAGTAATAAAAGTAAAAGTAGGTGACTTGGTGAGTCATTGTCTCCTCCTTTGAGTGACTCGATGTGCTATTGAGTCCATAACATCTGCCTCTCCTTGGAGAAAGAGCTTGTCCTCAAGCCCGTAAGCTGGATAGACCTATTTGAAGGTCTCTAACCGCTCCCATGTCGTTGTCTCGGGGTCTGTAGCGGTCCACTGTACGAGGATGTCCCACTGGTCATTCTTCACACATGCCCGTAACACCGCGTAGGGTGTCAGAATGACGTGGCCATTGTCCACTGGAGGAAGGAACGGTGGGGAAGAAGGGGCTGGCCCCTTGTGAGGTTTCAGTAGTGAAACATGAAACACATCATGCAGCTTCATTGTGTCAAACAATTGTAGTTGATACGCCACCTGCCTAACGCGTCGAATAATGGCAAAGGGCCCAAAGTACTTGGGGGGAGAGCTTATGGCGTGTTGGCCCGACGAGAGAGTGTTGTCAGTACTGTAGGAGACGTAGCCACACATAGTCCCCAACCACGTACGAGACATCCCGGTGGCCCTTGTTGTAAGTCGTAGTCATCTGATCCTGAGCCTTTTGTAGCCGATCTGTAAATGTCTTCAACACCTGATCTCGATCCATGAGTGCCTCATCAATGGCATCCACGCGGGTGGTGCCTCTGGTATAAGAGAGAAGCCTCAGGCGGTCCCTCCCATAAAGAACCTGGAAAGGAGAGGACTGCAAGGCCGAGTGGAATGAAGTGTTATAACAGTATTCTGCCCAGGGTAGCCATTGAACCCACTGTTTCGGTCGATCTTCCACTAAGCACCGGATATACATCTCGATGGTTTGATTAACCACCTTGGTTTGGCCATCCGTCTAAGGGTGATATGCGGAGGAAAATTTCAATTGTGTTCCACTCAGTCAAAACAGTTCCCTCCAGAAAGTACTCGTGAAAACCGCATCCCGGTCACTCACAATAGATTCAGGAATGTCATGTAAGCATACTCCAAGAAGGTCTGTGCCACACGATCTGCCTTGTAGGGGTGAGTCATCGAGATAAAATGACCATACTTGGAGAAGCGATCAACCACCACAAACAAAACAAACTTCCCAGCTGAGGGGGGAAGACCCTCCACGAAGTCCATCGAAATATCTGCCCATACCTGAGTAGGGAGAGCAAGAGGTTGGAGAAGACCTGCAGGACTCAAATGATCTAATTTGTTCCTTTGACATACCTGACAGTCGGAGACATATGTAGTAATGGAGGACTTCATAGCCAACCAATAGAAATCCGCCCGAATACGCCACAACGTCTTATAAAACCCCTCATGGGTAGAATCATGATAAGTCGAGAGAATGGTTGGAAGCAACTCGGACGTGGTCGAAAGGTAAATCCGATGCTTATAGAAAATTAGTGAATCCTGAACGGACCACTTAGAATCCATCTCCCCATTGGAAATTTTGCGGTGCAGCTCCTGTAGTGCTGGAAGTGTTGCATGCGCATCACGAACCATGTCGAGAATGAGAAAATGCGGTTGGTTGACGGCATAGACGAGCTGCTAATGTTCAAAACGTCTGGACAAGGCATTCGCTGCCTTGTTTAATCTGCCCGCATGATACTCCACTGAGAAATCAAAGCTCATCAACTTACTAATCCAATGCTGTTGTGGTGACGTCGTGAGACGCTGCTCAAGTAAGAACTTGAGACTATAATGATCAGTACGGATGAGAAAAGTACATCCCCATAAATACGGCCACCAGTGTTGGACCGCCTTAGCCAACCCGATCAGCTCGCGTCCATATGTAGCCAATTTTTGATAATGAGAAGCCAACTATCGACTGAAATAAGCAATGGGGTGGGAGTTTTGATGCAACACGGCCCCAATGCCCCCACCAGAAGAATCGCATTCTAACACAAACAAGTCATTAAAATTTGGAGGTTGTAACACCGGTGTAGATGCAAGAGCATTCTTGAGTGTGTCAAATGCCATGGAAGCCTCCACGTTCCACTGAAAGGAATTCTTTTTTGAGGTTTGTCAAAGGTGCTGCCAACAGACCAAAACTCCAAATAAATTTTCAGTAATAGCCTGCCAAACCCAAGAATCCGCGTAATGTTGAGCAAGACTGAGGTTGTGGCTACTCACTAATGGTCTAAATCTTCTCGGGATCAATAGTGACCCCCTCATGGGAAATAATGTGGCCAAGGTAAGCAACATGAGATGCCCCAAAGGAGCATTTGGACTTCTTCAAATATAATTGGTGTGCTCGTAATAAATCAAATACAATTCTCAAATGTGCTAAGTGGACATCTCGAGACTTGCTATAAATGAGTATATCATAAAAAAAAACAAGTACAAATTTCGAAGGTAAGAGCTAAATACGTCATTCATCAGCGCCTGGAAAGTAGAAGGAGCATTTGATTGCCCAAAAGGCTGACCACAAATTCAAAGTGGTCATGATGTGTTTAGAATGCCGTCTTTTGAATATCTACTGGATGCATGTGAATCTAATGATACCCAGACCGTAAGTCTAATTTTGTGAAGACCTACGATCCATATAGCTCATCGAGGAGCTCCTACACCACTGGAATGGGAAACTTGTCTTTCACTGTCAGTGCATTCAACTCACGATAATCAACACAAAAGCTCCAAGTCCCATCATGTTTCTTCACGAGCAGAACTGGTGAAGAGAAGGGGGACCTACTGCTGCGAATAAGGCCATGTTGTAGCATCGCCTAACACTGTCTTTCAATCTCATCTTTCTGGAGGTGAGGATACTGATATGGACAATCAACTACCACATCTGACCCTAGTTTCAAACATATCCGATGATCACACTGTCTGAGCAGGGGGGGGCCTGTAGGCTCATAGAAAAGGTCAGAGAACTCATCAATAAGACCATCAATACTGCCTACAGAATTATCCGGGGCAGTCAGAGAATGAATGTGTTGTTGTGTTTCTGTTTGACTTCCTTGTAGGAGCACTTGGCTACCACGTAGGACAAATCTCATTGTCAATGCAGAAAAGTCCCACAAAATGGGTCCCAACGTTTGTAACCATTTGATTCCTAACACCATATCAAAACTAGCCAGAGGAATAACAAAAAACTTAACATGAAACAAAGTAGTGCCAATAGTAAAATTTACCGCCTTGTTAATTCCGTAGCTAGGAACCTTCTCCCCATTGGCCACTGAGACTGTGGCTATCAGATGGGGAAGAATCTGTAACTGCAGGTGTTGGGCCGCTTTCAAACTAAGAAAATTGTGGGTGCTCCCCGAGTCCACTAGGCCCACGAGTTCTCGATCGAAGATCTAAGCTCTGACTTGCATGGCTTTGGGTGACTTTTGCCTAATAATTGCATGCAAGGAAATTATCGATGGTGCTTCCTCTATCATATCCTCTGTCAGCTCGATATCATCATCTTCAACCGTATCAATTAAAAATAATCTTTTGCACTTATGACCAACCCGATATGGTTCATCATAGTTGTAACACAAATTTTTGGACCGCCTCTCCATCATCTCAGCACTTGTCAATTTTTTTATGTACTGAGGTGGATGACTGCTCGATTTCGTATCCCCTAGTTAAGTGGTGCTCGAAGTGTGTATGGGAGGAGGTGTTGTGGTCTAAACCCCCTAAGGATAATTGTGTTTGCTCTGCCAGGTGGAGGAAGTGCTCCTCTCCCCTAACCATGTGGGTCGTCTGTGCAAGGCCTTCTACCGCAATTCTAAAGCACGGGCTACATTCATCGCATGTGATAATGTAATCGGTTCATAGAGCTCCACCTCAAGCTTTAACGCTTCCGTCAGACATGCTATAAATAATGCCACTTGCTAGTCCACTCGTACCATACCATTTGCTCGTGCTACATTTTCCTGGAATAGTTTCTAATATTACTCCACGGAACCAGTTTGTCGTAATAGAACCAAATCACCCAAGGGATTGCTATACGTCGGAGGACCAAAACGAAGAGAGCATAAATTCTTAAATTCTTCCCACTCCGCAACTGGTCTATCCGCCTCAACTTGCTGATACCAGAGTTGTGCTTCTCCTAGTAAGTGGAAAGCAATCATCCCCACTTTATCATACGCTGGTACTATTTAATGGGCAAAAAAATTTCGCAGCGATGTAACCATACCAAAGGGTTTTCTGACCCATTATAAGTGGGAAATTCGAGTTTAGTGTACCTAGGTACAGTGCCTCCTCCCTGGTGGAAGGGTCCCCCCGGGATGAAGGGTCCTTGCTAGCCAGGTACAGTGCCTCCTCCCTGGTTGAAGGGTCCCCCCGGGATGAAGGGTCCTTGCTGGCCAGAGAAACTCGTGCACCTCGTAAACTCGTCTCCCCCTCTGTTATATGAATGGTCCCCCCCTCTTTGCTCTGGAGTTGTGTTCCTTCCAGTAGTCAAACCAGTCTCCATGCTGTCCATTCTTCCATTCAAGGTCTCCATACCGATATCAACCTTAGAGAACCTCTCCTCCAATTCAACAAATATTTTCTCATTATCTACATTGCCTTTGAGGATAGCTTCAAGCAATTCATGGTTGTTGATATCTATCGGGTTACCCTGCTCTGATACCAAGTGGTTATGGTCCCTAACCATGGATCTAGTAACTCGACGAGTCAAATAAGGATCCAGCACTGTTAGAGGGTTTCTTAACACATTTTTGTGAAAAGAAATTCTCTTTTACTTCCCTCACACGTTATAATTGAAAAGGAGTTTCCTTTTCTCAAATATAGATGCACCAAATCAATCAAGAGACTGTTTAAGGATCCAATTATGAAACCCCACTTTATACCTCACGTCAATGAGTAGGGTTTCTGAATTTATGCAACTACCAATGTTGTACGTAAAAAAGACAGTCTACAGCTCTTCTAAACTCGGAAAAGATAGATAAAAATACCTCCTGAAGACGTCCTTCAATCAGTAACTTGAAAACCTCTTTCTTGATTCTAAGGCTCACGCAAAACCTCCTTCCCTCACTATTGGTTTGTGGAAGAGATGGATAACTATTACAGCTTGGAAAAGAAGGATGATTCCTCTTCCTTTTCCTTCCACGATCTCCTCAAAGACTCCCCAATGGATGCAGAAAACCACCAAGGATAGTTCACGCCAAGAACCCTAGGATAGGGAACCTAGCAAGAACCTAATTACTCTATTTTAATCTAAATCCGAACTTACTTTATTTCTCATTCCTTACCTTTAAATAGGGTCATTCACGCAAGATAGGTTAGGGTTAGGGTTATAAATCCCAACTACACCCCTACCTTCAAGTCTTATTACATAATCAATCAAATTCGAAATTAAAAGCAACATAAGTAATAAAAGTAAAAGTAGGTGACTTGGTGAGTCATTGTCTCCTCCTCTGAGTGACTCGGTGTGCTATTGAGTCCATAACAGTGACCATAAGATAAAGATGCCTTTGTGAGTCCTTGATCTTCCAACTTATGTGATAAGGATGTCAACTTGTGGTAATCATAGTGGGTCCTACTTCTTATGTGTTTGGGCCCATCTTGTGGGCCTTCCTTGGTCATGTGGGATTGGGCCTATCTTCCAACACTCCCCCTCAAGTTGGGGGTGAGAGAACAACATGAACTTCCTACTTGCTGCAAATGATGTATAGAATCTTTTTGTATAAAGTTGCACATCTTTCAATATACCTTCATCCTCCAACAGTCCTTCTCACGTTGTTGCATCCTTCTATTAGGCCTTGCTGGCATAATATAAGTGAGAGTAAAATCACTCCTAACCAGTAAGACATTGCGCCATGCTCCAGTCCTAATACTGGATGTAGGGCACACTCAAATCTTTTGTAGGTAGTGTATCTATCGGCATTGCTCTAAAGTGTCCACCACCGTGTCTATTCACAGGACAATGACTCTCAAGTGGTAGGAGTAATAAAAGCCATTACAGGGGGGTAGTGGGTTTATTTATAATGGTGTCCCAATCTGGACACCGACTCTCATGGTATCCCAACCACAATATTTTTGAGAGTTAAATTTATCATGGTGTCCCAATCCAGGCACCAACTCTCATGGTGTCCCAACCGTAATATTTTTGAGAGTCAAATAAATTATGGTATGAGAAAAGGTACTGAGGCTACCTCTTCTTCAATAATAATGTCTCATCCAAAGAGACATAATAGTAGCAAGTGTAATGTAGCACGACCTTCTTCCAACACATATAATACAAACCAAAATAATAAACCTTGTAGAAGGACCCATGAAATAATCATAATTTGATATAAATATTTTTTCTTAG